>NC_056630.2:194635750-195308965 GCF_002870075.4 Lactuca sativa | reverse complement strand
ATAAGCCATGCATACAAACATATAAGGATGTTGTGGGCTCCTCCTAGGGTCTTACTCCAGGATGCCATGGGCTCCCTCACATGGTCTTCCACCTAAGTGCCATGGGCTCCTCGATGGTCTTTACCTAAAAAGCCATGGGCTCCCCTACATGGTCTTACATCCAAGCGTCATGGGCTCCCCCATGGTCTTCCCTACAAGTACCACATATACCACTTAGCATATACCCAACTAGCATACCACATGTCGCTACATCAACTAGTGTACCACATATCACAAAATAGGCAGACCGTGGTGCCTTAGACCCATTGGTATGGTGAGGAGACTCACTTCTCAAAAATGTTGAACTAATGAGATAAGATGAGATAAGTCCCAATGCGCAACTCCAACTCAGATGCCTACAATCATCATGTGACTGGTCTTGTTAAAACCATAAAATACCAAAAATACCCTTAAGGTCAAACTTGGTCAACTTTGGTCAAAGTCAAGGCCAATAGTCCATGTTGACCCTACTCTTCGAGTGCATCTAGTAACTCATCGAGTTCTTCCAATGTTCAGAAAACCGGGGAAAACCCTAACCAACTCGCCAAGTTGTCTCATCAACTCCCCGAGTTACTCATCAGACCGAAAACGGGAAAAACCCGATCCAACTCGTCGAGTGATCTTATCAACTCGCCGAGTTTACTCTGCACACCGAAAATGGGAAAACCCGCTTCGACTCATCGAGTCGCTAGGGAAACTCATCGAGTTTTCCCTTGCTTCAACATAACCAGTCCTTCCAATCGAATCCAAACCTCCAAACTATAGATCCAATCCGTTAAGACCGAAATACCACGTAAAGTTGCAAACTTTACGTCATGCATGGCCTCAAATGGCTAAAACACTAAAGCTAGGGTTCATACAATGTTTAGGACATGGAGAAGGGTCTAGACTAGATAAAGGGAGCAACTTTATTTCCATGAAGACCTAGAGGTGTCTAGATCTGGAACCATATCCTCATGACAAGTCCAAATACGAGTATGACACCACTTTGCATGAAAACTGACCATATTCTTTCACAAGATGAGATCTAAGCAAATAGAGATCAAGGTAGAAACTTTTTACCTCCAAATGGATGCTAACGCCAGATATATATGTCAGACCTAATGCCCTCCACTTACTTTAATCTCTTCAACCTTCAAGTTTCCTTCCAAAAAGTACAAGATTCACTCTCCAAAGCTTACACACACTCAAGACGGAACTAAAGCACGACTAGGTTTTTTCTTTGGATAGATAGGGCGACGAGGAAGGACACAAATGACCCATAAGTTCCTTAAATATGGCAGAACCCCCTTAAAACTAAGGTTTTCCTTTACAGTGCCTACCCGTCGAGTTGGGGCCTGTCAACTCGTTGAGTAGATCGTAAGTCCCGCGTCCAAAAACGATCTCTACTTATCAAGTTAGGCTCCCTAACTCGTCGAGTTCCGGTGTAAAACCCTAAAAAGCTTGAAAAAAATAAATGATACCTGGAAAAAGCATTACAAATCTCCCCCACTTGAATTAGACTTCGTCCTCGAAGTCCGTTGATGCAAACTAATCCGGGTAGTGATTTCGCATCTCCTCTTCTAGCTCCTATGTCCATTCATAGCCTCTTCGATGCTGCTATTGCACCTTCACCAACTTGACTTCCTGGTTCTGAAGGACCTTCGTCTTCCTATCCAAAATCACAACGGGACTCTCAATGTAGTTCAGGATCTCATCCACATGAATGTCGTCCAAAGAAATAATTACAGCCTCTTCTGTGACACACTTCCGAAGCCGAGACACACATAAGGTATCGTGTATCTGGCTGAGCTCGTCCAGTAGATCCAAATGGTAAGCCTCCTTGCCTACCCAGGCTGAAATCCTAAACATGCCAATATATCGGGGACCTAACTTTCCCCTCTTCTGGAACCTGATGAATCCTTTCCATGGCGACACTTTAAGTAAAACAAAGTCCCCCACCTAGAACTCAAGGTCTGATCGACGCAAGTTAGCATAGCTTTTGTGACAGTTCTATGCGACTCGTAGCCGGTCGCGCACCTGCTGAATCACCTCGGTAGTCTTGAGCAATACCTCGATGCTCCCCATGACTCGGTGTCCAACCTCACCCCAACAAACAAGGGTCCTACACCTTCGACCATACAAATATCAAACGAAGGTCAGTCGATACTAGCATGATAACTATTGTTATATGAAAACTCTACTAATTGGAGGTATGTATCCCAACTTCCTCCAAAATCCAACATGCATGCCCGAAGCATATCCTCGAGTGTATGGATCATCCTCTCACTCTCGCCATCCGTCTGGGGGTGGTACGCCATGATGAAATGTAACTGAGTGCCTAGTTCCTCGTGGATCTTCTTCCATAATCTAGATGTAAATTGAATATCGTTGTCGGAGACTATTGACACTGCACCTCGTGCCTAGCCAGCACCTCTCACACATAAATATCCGCTAATTTCTCAATGAAGATGCTCTTGAAGATCAGAATAAAGTGGACACTCTTCGTCAATCTATCAATAATCACCCATATGGCATCCGCACCCCCTCGCTGTCCTGAGTAACTTCGTGATGATGTCCATGGTGATCTCTTCCCACTTCCACATAGGAATGGGTAGCGGTTGAGCCTTGCCATGCAGCTGTTGATGTCCGCCCTTGACCTTCCTGTAGGTCAAGCACCACTCCACAAACCAAGCGATATCCCGTTTCATATAGGGCCACCAATAGCTCAGCCTCAAATTTCTATACATTTTTGTAGCTCCCGGATGTATAGAGAACTTGGATGTATGTGACTCTTTCAATATCTTCTGTCTCACACCCCCAGTCGCCTGTACCCACCCAACCACACTGTATCAAAAGTCCCCGACCATCTCGTACAAATAAGGGAAACTACCCCCAAATCCGCTCTATCTTCCAGTTTTCTTTCTTCAAACAGTCCACTTGAGCCTTCTTGATAATATCTAGCAGTGAACAGACTACCGTCATCCTCAGACAAACATTCTCGATCAGAGAACCTTCCATCTTGCGGCTCAAAGAATCGACCACCATGTTGGCCTTCCGTGGATGGTACAAGATCTCTCAATCATAATCTTTTAGTACATCCAACCACCCCCTCTGTCGCATGTTTTGATTGTGCTGATCCATCAAATACTTCAAACTTTTATGATCAGTAAAGATGGTGGACCGAACTCCATACAAATAGTGCCTCTAAATCTTAAGGGAAAACACTAGTGCCCCCAATTCCAGGTCGTGAGTGGGGTAGTTCTCCTCGTGAGGCTTCAACTGCCTCGAAGCGTACGCGATCACATGGCCTCTCTGCATCAGTACAATGCCTAACCCCGAGATCAATGCATCATAGTACACTACCAAATAATCCAGCCCCTCAAGTAGTACGAGAATCGGTGCCTCACATAACATCTGCCTCAAGGTCTCGAAAGCCAACTGCTGTTCTGGGCCCTACCCGAAAGTCACATTCTTCTTGATCAAACGGGTCAATGACACGACAATCTTGCAAAAATCCTGAATGAATATCTGATAATACCCTACTAGGCCCCAGAAGCTATGAATCTTAGATGCATTCCTCAGTACTTCCCACTGCATCACTGCCTCAACCTTGTTTGGATCAACCGAAGTACCCTCATGGTTATTGATGTGCCCCAGAAACTGCACCTCTCACAACCATATATCAAACCTCAAGAACTTCGCATAAAGCCTTTCCGTTCTCAGTGTCTCCAATGCCTCCCTTAGATGTTGCTCATGTTGCTCCTTGGTCATAGAATAGACCATGATATCATCAATGAAAACGATCACCGATGAGACCGAATAGCATCACCACAAAGTCATAGTGCCCATACCGAGTCCTGAAAGCAGTCTTCAGTATATCCTCATCCCAAATCCTCATCTGATGGTACCCCGATTGAAGACCAATCTTTGAAAACCAAGACACGCCCTACAGTTGATCGAACAAATCATCAATCCTTGGAAGTGGATAAAATTTTTTCACCGTTAGCTTGTTCAACTCTTGATAATCAATACACATCCTGTGTGACCCGTACTTCTTTTTCAAGAACATGATCGGTGCTCCCTACGGGGAACTACTCGGACGGATAAACCCTTGGTCTAATAGCTCCTGAAGCTACGTAGATAGCTCTTGCATCTCAGGCGGAGCTAGCCAATATGCTGCTTGGGCTATCGGAGCGGAACCCGACAACAAATCAATGCGAAACTCCACCAGCCTCTCCGTAGGCACTCCTGGTAACTCCTCGGGAAAGACATCTCGAAACTCCTGTACAACCGGTACACTTTCCAAATATATCGTGGTCTCAACCCTCATATATGAAATATAAGACAAAAATTATGAGTAACCCTATTGAAGAAATCTTTTAGCCCTTATAGATGAACAGAGGGTTGGCCCCTACGAGACCCTCTCTCCATGAATAATCAGTTCTCCCCCACTTGGGGTTCGAACTCTCACTAACCGGCGCTCGCAATCTATCATGGCCCCATTGGCCCCCAACAATGTCCGTCCCGACAATCACCTTCAGCCCTTCGAATGGCATCGGGACTAGATCAACACGAAACCTCTCCCCAAGCACGTTCAGGACACAGTCTCTGATGGGTTTTAGCCATATGAACATTCCTATGTGCACATGCAAACCCTAATGCATGGATCTAGGTTTCTCTAATTGAACATACATTGAATCCAAGACTTCTAATGGCTAATAGAGTATAATAACAATAAGAAATCAGAATTAGAAGATTACCTTGAATCACTTGCTTGATCTTCTTGTCCTTGGAGCTTTAGAGTCATAATTGTCACTCATCTAATGACTTACAAACACCAACTAGCAAGAGGATGATTTGAGAGAGAGGAGAGAGGATCAAGAATCGGCCAGGGTTTCTTCTAGAGCATAGGTGCCGATTTCCTTAACCCTTAGGGTCTATTTATACTTGTAAGGCTCCTAGGGTTTCATCCTTAAACCCTAATTGGATAACTTAGGCCCTAAGCAATACAATACCCTAATTGATAAGCCTTGGACGAATTCTAAGCCTATCCTAAGCCCTAGAAATCTTCCACCCCTTATCCATAAGGGATTATAGCCCAAAGTACAACTATCATACAATTGACAGTTTATGCCCCTTTATTCAATTAATTTCTTTAAGTCTCCAAATTAATTCCTAATTAATTTATGACTTATATTAATCAAATAATAATATAATTATTCCTTATATTATTCTTATAATATATTAATAATATTTCTTCTCTTATAACAAATCATCCTATCAAGTTGCTATGGTGAAGGCAACCCAAAATGACCGTGCACAACCGGCTCAAATACTTGCCTAATATAGTTGCAGCCTTAGACACTATTCCAACAGTCTCCTACTTGGATAAGTCTAGTAACTATATATACAAGTATAATCCAATTAGCAATCATAGCTATCAAAGACGCTGTCAAACTATGATCTAATCAATCTTGTCATTCAGATAAGGGATCGTACAGTCCTTTGTTAAGATATCATGCTGACAATTCTATGGAACCAATTTGTCTAGCATTTGGTTTCTCGATTTCAGATTCATTCGACATAGAACTTAATTGAACACATCAATTCAGTTCTGACCGGGCCCGGCACATAAGTCAAATCAAATCATCGAGCGGCCGAGATATTGCTTTTACCTTCTTAGGATAAAAGTAACAGATAAACTTCGACTTATATGCATTTACTTATTCATTAATCAACCATACACAACAATGCGTTTTATAACATCAAGTTACTGATGCGGTTTCGCATTATCAATGTACAACCAATTAACAAATAACAAACCATATATCTTGGTTTTAAGACCGTATGATATTATCGTCTTGCGATCACCCCTTTTATCACATTCCATAAGGTGATTCCAGCAAGCGCGGGTTTGTTCCAATGCTCAAAACTAGTTCATAAGCACTCATGAACATTGCAGCAAACTTTTGCTATGTCTAATACCATTTAGACAATATACACACCAATTCATGACAATCTTCATTCATACCTACTTCCAACATATGAAGGATTATGGACAATTTGAATAATTCGATTATTCTTAATAAACTCAATTATTCTGGAAGTCAAAACATGCAAAGTGAAACAATAGTTAAACAATTAACATAAGATAGTAACATTACTCATAAATAATACTCTTTTATTTAATCATCAAATGTTAATTACATTTATCTATTACACATTTCTACCATTATCTAATCTATACTAATATCATCCTTCAGCCCAATACTCCTAGCATGCTGCAAGTACTTAACCCTACTCAGTCCCTTCGTAAGCGGATCTGCTGGGTTATCTTCTGATGATATCCTCTTCACCACGAGTTGTCCTTCTTCTACACGATGTCTAATAAAGTGATATTTTCTGTCGATATTTCGAGATCTACCATGAGCCCTCGGTTCCTTGGTCAAGGCAACCGCTCCTTCATTCTCATAGAAAATCTCCATGGGCTCCTTTATGGCAGGTACAACTCCAAGATCACCGAGGAAGTTCTTCAACCATATTGCCTCCTTCGACACTTAGCTCGCTGCAATGTACTCTGATTCACACGTTGAATCAGCTACGGTTTCCTGCTTGGAACTTTTTCAAGTTACTGCTCCTCCATTCAGGGTAAAGACCCAGCCCGACTGCGAACGGTAGTTGTCCCTGTCGGTCTGAAAGCTGGCGTCACTATACCCTCGCACCTTTAAGTCATCACTCCCTCCGAGGACTACGAACCATTCCTTCGTCCTCCGAAGGTACTTATGGATATTCTTGAGTGCAATCCAATGGGCTCTGCCAGGGTTCCCTTGATATCTACTAACCATGCTCAAAGCAAAGGCTACATCAGGGCGAGTACAAGTCATAGCATACATGATTGAGCCAACTACGGAAGCGTATGGAACTCGGCTCATTTATGCTATTTCAGCTTCGGTACTCGGACTTTTAGTCTTACTCAACTTGGCATTACTTTGTATCGGTAATTCTCCCTTCTTCGAGTTTTCCATACTAAAATGTTTCAGTACTTTATCTAAGTAAGTGTTCTGACTAAGTCCTATTAGTCTCTTACTTCGTTCCCTCACTATCCTTATTCCCAGAATATAGGAAGCCTCTCCGAGGTCCTTCATATCGAAGCACTTCCCGAGCCAGGACTTAAGCTCCTACAGAGTCGGGACGTCGTTTCCTATGAGTAGTATGTCATCGACATACAGAACGAGGAAGTTTACTATACTCCCACTGCCTTTGACATATACACATGATTCATCTTCGCTTCGTACAAATCCAAACTCTTTGACTTTCTCATCGAACCAAAGATTCCATCTGCGAGATGCTTTCTTAAGTCCATAAATGGACTTCTCAAGCTTACACACTCTATTTGGATGCTTCGGAACGACAAAACCCTCTGGATGAGCCATGTAAACATCCTCAGCCAACTTCCCATTAAGGAAAGAGGTTTTGACATCCATTTGCCAAATCTCATAATCATGAAATGCGGCAATAGCTAGCATCACTCTAATAGACTTTATCTTCGCAACTGATGAGAAGGTCTCATCATAGTCAACTCTAGGAGTTTGAGTAAAGCCCTTCGCAACCAATCGCTCCATATATGTGTGTACGTTTCCATCCACATCGGTCTTCTTCTTGAAGATCCATTTGCGTCCAACAGTCTTACGTCCGGGCACATTATCAACCAAATTCCAAACTTGGTTGTCATACATGGACTGGATCTCGCTGTCCATTACCTCTTTCCATTTTGCAGACTCCGGGCCTGCCATGGCTTCCTTATAGCTATTAGGTTCATCTAGATTTATTAGTGTACCATCACTAATATACGTGTCCCCTTCGGTAGTAATATAAAAACCATAAAACTGGGGTTCAACTCTAGCTCTTTCGGAACGTCTAAGAGGTAAGGACTCGTCAATCGGTTCAACTGGAGTTTCCTCCTCGGGTTGAGTGCCAGTGGTAGAGGTTCCTTCATCTATCGACTCTTGAATCTCTTCAAGCTCGATTTGCCTCCCACTGTCTCCTTGGCTTACGAGTTCTCGCTCTCGGAAAACTCCTCTCCTCGCAACAAAGACAACATTGTCCTTCGGTCTATATAAGAGATATCCAAAGGATTTCTACGGGTAGCCGATGAAAATACATCGCTCACTACGAGGTTCGAGCTTGTCGTGATTATCTCGTTTTACGAAAGCCTCGCAACCCCAAACCTTGATATGTGCTAACGAGGGAGCCTTCCCTGCCACATTTTGTGAGGTGTTTTGGCAACCTTCTTAGTAGGGACTCGGTTAAGGATATGGCCGGCAGTCTCTAAGGCATACCCCCAGAATGAGATGATGGGTTTTAGCTATAAGAACATCCTATGTGCTCATACAAACCCTAATGCTTGGATCTAGGTTTCTCTATTGTACATGCAATTTATCCAAGACTATAAACCCTAGATCTAGCATATGATAATCAATATAACATATAATTGGGGTTTAGATCATACCTTGATTGTTATGTAGCAATAACAATCTCAAATCCTCCTTGTAATGACTTTAGAAAGCTTAGAGTCACAAATGTCACTCCTCTAATGGTTCACAAACACCAAGAGCAAGAGGATGAAGAAGAGAAGAGAAGGAGGCTCTCAAAAACGTGTGGAAACCCTAAGGATTTGGTTGTGCACGTTTTTGGTGCCCAAGGGGTCCTTAAATAGTGAGGCTATTAGGGTTATCTAACAAGGAAACCCTAATTTGGATGCTTAAGCCCTAAGCAACCCATGGACTCCTTTCCTTAAAGGCCTTGGACGATTTCCAATGGGTTTCCCCATAGAATTCGTCCAACCTTATAATATAAGGCAATTCATAGCCCAATTGCAATTATCTTATAATTACAACTCCAGTCCCTTAAGTTTAATTAATCTCTTTTAGTCACAGACTTAATTCTTATTAATTCTTGACTAGTAATAATTAAACAATATGATTTCTCCTTTAATATATTATTCCCATAATATATTAATAAATCATATTTAATCCTTCCTCTCCATAATTCATCCTATCAAGTTGCTTTAGTGAAGGCAACCCAAAAGGACCATGCACCATCGGGTCAAGTACATACCAAAATAGATATGGACTTAGACACTAATCCAACAGTGCCCCACATGGATAAGTCTACTAACAATTCTGCGTATGACTTCAGATCACGATCTGCAATCGTAGCTTTCCAAAGCCGCTATCAACTCTGATCTTATCAGATACGCGTGTCCATTAGATAAGGGATCATATATTCCTCCATTCTAGATATCGTAAGACATGATTTATAGTCATTCTTTCTGTACTATTTCTTGATTTCTGATTTATGACGACTGACTAATTGAACAAATCAAATTAGCCCTAGCCCGGCCGAGCATTTACGTTTGTCATCACTAAATCATCGAGGGGCCCAAAGATATCGCTTTTATCCTACTTTGGATAAAAGGAACGGATAAACTTTGATTCAATGCTCGCTTGCACTCACTCATCGAATCACACACAACAATATGTTTTATGACACCAAGTTACTGGTGCGTTTACATATTATCAATGTGCAACCGATTTGCAAGATACAACTCACACATCACAGTTTCAAGAATATAAGATGTTATCGTCTCACTAATCACTCGTGATACAATTCATGAAAGTGATCCAAGTGAGCGTGGGTTTAATCCAATGCTCAAATCATATTCATAAGCACTCATGAACGTTGCAGCAACCATTTTCTTATGTCTAATACTCTTTAGACAATCCACACACCAATTCATGATAGTCTTTATTCATACCTACTTCCAACATATGAACGACTGTGGCCCGTTTGAATAATTTGATTGTTCTAAACCAATTAAATTATTCAGGAAGTCAAAACATGCAAAGTGAAACACAAGGATAATACTAATTCCATATGGCCTCAAACCTTTGAGCATAAATAAAACACCTTTTATTTATCACCATATCGAGTACTCATTATTTGTTGTTTCGGGTAATCAACTTCTTAACTGAATTATTACACTTGTCCCATGCTCTTATCATGCACACAATGTTTACCTATGGTTCTTACTTTGTGAAATAGATCAAATGAAAACATTTCCAATCATACTCATTTCACAACTCCAAATCCTTTTTCATAAGTGAAAGAATATCAAATTCTTGCCACTTATAGAATATGTTGGATTCTAACATTTTATGTAATGATCCTTTCGTAATGTCAAAAGTCACAAAGACTGTTGCCAACGATATTATAAAGTCCTCTATTGGATATTGTTACAATACAATTCCTTAGATATGATGTCTCTCACTCAAAGTACATTCCTTTGAACATCCTTTTGCATAAAAGTTTCTAATCTAGACATATATTTTCAGGATTCAATTCTTAATATGGACACGTTTCCATATTTTCCATATGACAACTCATTCTTAATAGAATCTTATCTATTCATAGTAATATCGATATGGTCCATTCAATACTATACTTCCAACTACTCACAAGTGACCAATCCTCGTCGAACTTTGGATTGTCCTTTGATAGTTGTTTAATTATCTTAGTCAAAACCAATTCTTGTCCTTTTTCCCTCTAAATGCGCTAAACATTTGGAAAATTTTAGAATGGTCAAATATTGTAGCATTTGCAATCTATCCTATACTCGAAGCGTATGGGACACGATGCATAACGTCTTACATAAGATTTAATACTTTATCAATCTTCTGTCATAATATTTTATGTGCTACGTTCTCAAAATTCAAACTATGAAGAGGAATGCCGTAATCATAATCGAAATTTGTGAACACACTATGTTTCCTTGACTAAATTATTAACATTCCACAATCTAATCCTTTAGATTTGAAATGAAGCATAATATTCTCTCCCTTAATTATAGCAAAACAACTATTCAACCTTTACAACTCTGCAAAACATGACTCTTGTTTTCTATAATTAATATTGCTAACTTGCAATACTTTTAATCATACAATCATAACATTTATTCTCCCACTATCATGATGATTATTATAAACATAACACTTATGCTCCAACTAACTTTGACTTGTATTCAGAAACAGCTTAACTTTCAGAAAAACAATACCTATTGAATTTCTTAAGTCCATGTTTCTAATACCTAATGCTTTGATAATCTTTTATCAAGGCTTCTTAAACATATACACCTTTGCCTTTAGATAGCTCATATGTGTGTCTAAACAATTCAGACTAATTGCCAAATCTTACAACTCGAATCATGGAAAGGGATACCGTAACAATAATCGAATTCGAGAATTCAATTTCACAATCAATATCTTCTAAAATCTTTCTTAGTGAAAGCATTTCGTCACAGTCATTTTCATGAAGGAGGGAATCTTATGACACTTAGATTTTAATGGTGTATGTGTTCCTATCCATGTGAATTTGTCAAGACCAAAGTTTACGACAAATTCAAACTCATATGGACCGAACTTTCTTAATCTTGATTTCTTGCCTTATGGTAGCACGGCTACCCACCATGTCTTCCAAGTAGTTAAGCAGCTCAACTTTTCCTATCAATGTACTTTTCATTGATCAAGGTCCTTGCCTTTTATGCATTCAAATGAGAACTCATTGGGCTTATATGCATAATTAACTCAATTGGAACGGCACAGAAACAATATAGTGTCAACACGATAGGTTGTAAGCTTCAACTCGTGTGCTAGTGATGATCAATAAGGTCTATTTTGATTTGTTCTTGAAACCTTTCAAGACCATTAAAACTCCCACTGACTCCTCGACATATTAGATTCTCTTGCCAAAAAACATTTCTTGACAAACAAATACTAGGTGTGATCCCCATGTATTACATGGCTGTATTTAAAACAATTAAATATGTATAAACATTTGAGAAATTTGAATTTATAAGAAAAATGAGAAAAATATTGAATTACTAAAATTAAAGTGTTCTTTTTTTCTCATTTAAATTTAAACAAATTTAGATAAAATAATCAAAGCCAATTAATGAGATTTTATTTTAAAATTTTGAAATTATAAGGAAAGTCCATTAATGAAATTGATATGCATTTATTGTTAAATTTAAATACCATATGAAATTTAATAAAATAGGAGAATCACAAAATTACATATGGAATAAAAATTAATTCAAAATAACCACAAAATGACATGTGGCAAAATGCATGAGAGTGTGACAAGTGGCAAAAAAAACCTTCATTTATAAGAGAAGATTCAAGAGTTAGTGCAGTTTTTATCAAAACACTTAATAAATAGGTCCTAGTTGGTCTTTGTCTTGTCCAAGACATCACAACTTTCCTCATTTGATGAATGTTATAAACCTTCTTAATACTTATCACTTAATGTCAGAATCTTAACTCTAAGACTTGTTTTGGAACGAAGTATGATTGACTTCTTGATTTAACCATTTCTTCGATTCTTGATTCTTCTTCTTAGACATACAATTATACTAAGACTCACTAAGAGGATCAATTGAGATATGGTTCTTAATCATTAAGACCTATCATAAAGCATAAAAGGTACTCTCCCTTCTTCTTAGAATGGAGAAACTTTTATCTTTCTGCCTACTTGATTCTTCTTATTCGTTCTGCTATTGATTTAAACCTTTTCAATCAATTCAGAATTACACTTAATCTTATAAGTATAATCATATTTACTAAACCTTTAGTAAATCATGACGAATATCTTTGTTACTCTTATGGTGGATTTTGATCAACACACAACTTTGTGTACTCGATCTCCTAGTCCTTCACTTGACACTTTGTCAATGAATTAGTCTAATTTCCAAATATGAAATTTCTCATTCATCGTGCAACCAAGTTGCATGATTCCAAGTTTCTGTCCAATTGAAACTTGGGCGATGAGAAACTTTCGTTATTTGGTAAATTTTCGACATTTCCATAATTAAGAATCAAATCCATTATTGCTAATAATAGAAACATTCAAACATCAATTTTTCATACACGCCATTGCAAGGATAAAGAAATAATATAAAATCAAAATTTATTTTATTGCGGAAAAATTTGTCCTTACAATGCAATTCATTGAAAAACTATGCCAATACATATTTCTTAGCAATCTAGTTCTAACTCTAAGTAGTAGCCCAAGAATCTAATCTTCAAGTAATGCGATCGAAATCCATTTCTTCACGGTTAGATTATGCTCACTTCTTCCCTTAAGCTTCCTCACTTTTCTTCGATCCTACAAAACATCAATTGTAATCTTATCACACTATGTATTAAGAATCTAGAATACGAGCTTAAAAGAGTTAGTCAATGGATTTTACCTAAAGCAGAGCCATACGTTTTGACTCTCCCATCTCTTAGATCTCTTAGGTAAATAGGACAGCTTCGTCTCCAATGCCCCTTCTCTTGGCAATAAAAGCAAATTGACTCTTTTGGAATAGGACATGGAACTACTTCAGACATTGCCTTTCTCTTATGATCAAACTTTTCGATCATAGCAGGTCTTTTGTTGCCATTGTCTATATCCATAGAGTTCTTGAAGGCAGATTCACCAATCAACTTTGCTTTTCTATTGCGCCAAACCATTTCTGATTCAGCAGCAATAAGCATATAGGTGAGATCTATAAGGGTCATGTCACAGTTCATCATATAGTACTCTCTTACAAACTCACTATACGAGTTAGGAAGTAACTGAAGAACCCAATCAACAGCTATGTCCTCACAGACAACGGATCCCAACATTCTTAACCTATCAATGTGCGACTTCATCTCTAGGACGTGTGCACACACCGACTTTCCCTCTTCATGTTTACTTGCCAAAAGGGCTTGAGTGAGCTTGAACTTTTCAAGCCTTCGAACTTGTGGGTTAGGGAGAATAATTGGAGGAGGTCAAGGAAGTGAAGCATGATTTCTTCTTCCTCGATCGAATTGTGGAATATCATCTTCATGTGGAAGGCTTGTTCCACGGTATTTGGGAAGACCATCATTGTCGTGCTTTGACATCTACAAAATGGGAGAAAACAAATTCAAGTTAGTTGATTGATTGAGTCCTTAGTAAATCACCCAAATAAGATACTAAGGCTAGGACCCAACACAATACGCTACAACCTAGAAAAGGGATGTCATAATCTAGTTGCAGAATATTTGAAGGTAAGTGAATGACGATTCACTAATTTCCACCATGAAAAACGAAATAGAAATTTAAGTTTTAAATTTATGAAAACTCCTAGATCCTTTGAGATTCATTGAACATTTCAATGGCATGTTTATATCTCGATATGCCCCTCTAGTTTGTGACTGGGATGCCGAGGATCACAAAGCGGGTGTGAATAACCATGCAAACTTACATGGTGCCATCACATGTTAGAGTCACCTATTCGATGTGCCGGTAAACCACACACGCTCCACCGAACTATGACAAACACTGAGTCACCCTTTGCTACCTTTTCTTAGAACCATTTAGTGTGCCGGTAAACCACACACGCTCCACTAACGTCTTCATAAGGGCACAAAGTGTAACTTCATGGAATTGCATCAATTCACTTTTGCCTAAGTAACTAAGACTGGGAATTTGTAAAACATTTAGTTACTTTTGTAATTCATTATACTTATAATGGAAGGTTTTGTCCTATCCTACCCGTTCGGCTAAAGACCCTCCACTAGTCAAGAGTGCGGTGGGTAAGAGTGGATACCCATTCAATCGCCATTTTATAGGCAATTTCCTTAAACACCCCTTATAGACCTGCTTCGTGAATGAGGCCTACTAATGGTAAGACTGACTTTTACTCATACATATATATAATGTTAGACTTTAATGTTATATATAGTATAGGGTGTATTTTACACTTTTAAAATACTAGGTGGTCAAATTTAACGATTATACTTTTAATTCAATTAAATGTAAACCAAAAATTTTATGGATTTATTAAACCACTTTTAATTATACACCTTAATTAATTAATAAAACCATAAGGGTGTAATTTGAACTTTTAAAAACAATACTAGGGTTTTAGAATTTAACATTCCTAAATTAAACCTTTTAATCAACTTTTAAATTCCAAAACTTGAGGACAAGTTTTGAAACATTTCAAAACATTTAGGTTTAGAATTTAAATATACATCAAAATTAAACTTTTAATCAAAATTTAAATTCCAAGACTTGAGGGCAAGTTTTGATACCTTTTCAAAACATTAGGGTTTCAACTATTTAAATTTCACACTAAACTTTTTGAGTATAAATTTAAACTATAAAACCTAAAGGGGAAAATTGAAACTTTTCATAACACAAGGATCAAATAACAAATAATATAAATTAAACAATTAATTTCATCATTATCTATATTTGACCTAATTTCAATTTCTTGCAAAATAAGTTACCCAATTAATACAATTAATCAACTTTAATCATATCAGGAAGTTATTATCTAATCAATTGGTAATTATCTTGTGTTTTATCAAGGATATACTAAAAAATATGAATAAAATCAGATTTTAATGATCTAAAACAGATAAGGCAAGTATCCATGAGAAAAACAGCAAGAAATCCCGAAATCCCCTCTTTCTGACGCATGAACTTGCCGAGTACCCATATGGACTCGCCGAGTCCACAATGGGACTCGCCGAGTCCATCAGGTAGGCTCACACAAATCGAATTTTTCAAGCATGAACAAATTAACAAGGCATCAATACAATAGAAACCAATCAAGGCTCTGATACCACTGATGGGTTTTAGCTATAAGAACATCCTATGTGCTCATACAAACCCTAATGCTTGGATCTAGGTTTCTCTATTGTACATGCAATTTATCCAAGACTATAAACCCTAGATCTAGCATATGATAATCAATATTAAATATAATTAGGGTTTAGATCATACCTTGATTGCTATGTAGTAATAACAATCTCAAATCCTCTTTGTAATGACTTTAGAAAGCTTAGAGTCACAAATGTCACTCCTCTAATGGTTCACAAACACCAAGAGCAAGAGGATGAAGAAGAGAAGAGAAGGAGGCTCTCAAAACCGTGTGGAAACCCTAAGGATTCAGTTGTCCACGTTTTTGGTGCCCAATGGGTCCTTAAATAGTGAGGCTATTATGGTTATCTAACAAGGAAACCCTAATTTGGATGCTTAAGCCCTAAGCAACCCATGGACTCCTTTCCTTAAAGGCCTTGGACAATTTCCAATGGATTTCCCCATAGAATTCGTCCAACCTTATAATATAAGGCAATCCATAGCCCAATTGCAATTATCTTATAATTACAATTCCAGTCCCTTAAGTTTAATTAATCTCTTTTAGTCACAAACTTAATTCTTATTAATTCTTGACTAATACTAATTAAGCAATATGATTTCTCCTTTAATATATTATTCCCATAATATATTAATAAATCATATTTAATCCTTTCTCTCCATAATTCATCCTATCAAGTTGCTTTGGTGAAGGCAACCCAAAAGGACCATGCACCATCGGGTCAAGTACATACCAAAATAGTTATGGACTTAGACAATAATCCAACATGAGATAGGTAGTGAAGCACGACTCATCATAGAGCGGACCATGTCTAACAAGGTTCGATTACGCCTTTCTACCACACCATTCAACTGCGGTGTCCTAGGTGGCGTCAATTGTGAAACTATTCCATACTCCTTGAGATAGTCGTGGAATTCAAGACTTAGGTACTCTCCTCCTCGACCGGAACGAAGCATCTTGTTTTTCCTGCCCAATTGGTTCTCCACTTCATTCTTGAACTCTTTGAACTTTTCAAACGTTTCTGACTTTTGCTTGATTAAGTAGATATACCCATATCTATTATAGTCATCGATAAAAGTTACATAGAAGCGGTTCCCATCCTTTGTGGTTGATCAAAACGGTCCACATACATCGGTATGTATGAGTTCCAATAGACCCTCACCCCTTTCACATGTACTAGTGAAGGGTGACTTAGTCATCTTTCCAAGCAAACAAGACTCGCATGTGTCATCTTCCTTAAGGTCGAATGACTCCAACACTCCATCCTTTTGGAGTTGGGCTATGCGCTTCTTGTTGACATGTCCAAGATGACAATGCCACAAGGATGCTCTATCCATACCATTGGAAGAATCCATGCATAAAACATCATTTCCTAAGTTATCTACAATCATAACAGTTTCATAAATTCCATTACATGGTATTGCTTCAAAATATAAGACACCATTTAGACAAGCACAAATAGAACCATTCTCATTATTAAAAGAAAATCTAAATCCTTGTCTAAACAAACCATGAAATGAAATGATGTTTCTTGCCATTTCTGGCGAATAGCAACAATTGTTCAAATCTAAACATAAACCATTCCTAAGCACTAAAGAATACACTCCTATCTTGGTCACAGGCGACGATCTTCTGTTCCCCTTGATTAGATTTATTATTCTATGCTCCACATCCCTATTTCTTCTTAGTCCCTGCAATTCAGAACAAATGTGGTAACCACAACCGGTATCAAGGACCCATGAAATAGAATGAGATGAATCATTAGATTTAATTGTGTATATACCTGCGAAAGACGGCTTTATCTTTCCTTCCCTGATGTCTTGCAGGTAGTCTGGGCAGCTTCTCTTCCAATGCCCTATTTTGTGGCAGTGGTGGCACTCTGCCTCCTTTGGGTTAGGGTTAGACTTAGCGGGATCAACTTTGGTCCCACTAGAAGAGGAACCATCTCGGGACTTTCCCTTGTGTCACACCCCAAAACCGAGAACGGCGGAAACGTTCTGGGGCGGAGGACGTCATGTAATGTATCACAACACAGCAGTAGTAAACAAGCAAACAACATCATCCATTGCATTAAATATATATTTTTAATACAAGCGTGTTCTGTACAGTTTTAGACACTAAAAATATAATGTAAATCAAAATTATAAGATGACTCTTGGATGGGCTCCATCTTCTCAAAAGCTGGTGTCGGTACCTGTCTACTGATGACCTGAGAATACAAGTTATTTTGAAAGCGAGTATCAACATTAAGCTGGTGAGTTCATAAGTATTTTAGTGTCGGGGTTTGTTATCAAAACGTTTGAACATGTCTCTATTGTAAGTTTGTAAAATGTATGTAAGTGTTTGTAAGTGTTTATAAATGTTTGAATCTCTTAGAAAAACCTATATTTTCTATTAAAATAACGTTCTACCAAGGCTTAACTGTTTTGTTTGTTCGATTGTTGTAAAAGTGTGTAATTTCCCAAGTATAACTATCATTAACAAAATATAGTTTGTACATTAATGTTTAAGTGAAATAATCTCTAAATGTATGTAATGGGTAATTTAATGTAGTACTGTAGTGTTGTATTATAGGAACTACTGTTGTACTAACTACCTTAAACTGGATTTATATTAAGGTATTATGTGATTTAATTGCACCATACTATCGACTGGTAACAACGACATAATGAATGGTCGTAACATGGATTGATGTTTGGCACCCGCAGACCTGCAGGTCCGGCTGTAGCTAGCAGCAAGGTGTAGGATAGTCAATCCAGTATAGATCTATACGCAAACTCACGCTCTCCCTCCAAGAGAATTCTGGTAGCAACTCGGGCCATGACATTTAAGGCATGCTCTGATACAGTGATTCACAATTGTAAACGTATTCATGTATATGTAATGTAATGTTACTTGTTCTGGTATCGTTGTATATGTTCTCTTCTTAGTATAGTTGTATATGTTCTTCTCTAGTATAGTTGTATATGTTCTCATAGTAATGTAATGTATATGTTCTCATAGTAATGTAATGTATATGACTCATAGTAATGTAATGTATATGAATCATGAATGAACTGACTCATTGATCTAGTAATAGTATAAATGAAATCTTGTGTTACCCCGATGGTAACTTACTGATGATGTAACTGAAACACATGAATACTGAAAGTACTTTTATGTCTATATATGCACATATGATATATAATTAATATTGAAACGACCCTCGGACGGCTACCCGACATCCCACCAGACCACATCCAAATCGAGGAAAAGGAAATAGGGCGGATGGCCTTCCTAAGTCTTTTAAACATTTCTTATATATCTATGCATATATGGACATGCAATTTATAAGAAGTATAATAAAGTTTAAATAAAAGTATTTGATAAGTAAAAGAGTTTGTAAAACAATTTGAAGTAAAGCAGTTTGGTAAACAGTTTGAACAGTGATAAAATCATTGGTTTTCTAGTTATTAATCACATGTGATTGATGTAATAACTATAAGTATTCAACTTGTATCCCCCCCATAAAAGTATTTAAAACATTTAAAACTATTTCAAAGGTTAATTAAAGAGGTATGAACTCACCTGCAGTGAGTGGTTCTGATGACAATGTTGGATTAGCCGCTAGGGGCCAAGTGGTGACTTAAGTACATGCGTGAATCCTATTTAGCATATATTGGCACATATATGGATTTAATTAGTGTTATGAACAACTAATTGATGATTTTGGGACCACCTTAGGGACTAGTAAACACTTATAATGAAGTGTTATAATCATATATGATTGTATGAGGGTTTATAAGGCTATACAAGAGGGTGTATGGCCAAAATACACACTATATGTGTGTGTGCGGCCAGGTGTGCGGCCTAGTGTGCTGCCAGCACATGTGTGCGGCCCTGTGTGCGGCCAGATGAAGATCTTGGTGTTCTTGGTACCTTTTATGAAGATCTTCAAGGAGAATGGATGATACTTGAGAGGATTTTCGTGTTCTATGCTTGAAGAAGTGAAGGAAGTGTTCAAGAATGATCTAAGGGTGGCATATATAGTTAGAGTGTGCGGTTGGGAAGGTGTGAGGCCGCAAACAAGAGTGTGTGGCCGTACACTCAAGTGTATGGCCGCACACTCCATGTGTTGGAGTGTTTGGCCCGGTTTTGATTCCTACACTTTGAGTTAACCCTTTTTAACACTCCTACCTTGATTATATCACATTTAGAATGCTTCATTAGACTCTAAAGGGTACTACTATATAGTAAAATAAATCTAATATTGGAAAGAATTGAAGAGTGCACGCAAGAACTTTTTCGGGTTGTCACACCTTGCGGTGGCTCTTAGTCGGAGCCTTCCTCTTCTTGCCTCTTCCTTGCCCAATGGCCAAAACAGGAGCAGCGGGTGGATTGGGAGTGGGTGCAACAGAATTGTCCTTGAGGTTGCTTTCAGCAACCCTAAGGAGACCTTGGAGCTTACTTAGGGTGACCTCTTCTTTGTTCATGTGGTAGGTCATCCTAAATTGATTGTAACATGGAGGCAAAGAGTGAAGCACCATGTCGATCGCCAAGTCTTCCCCAAAGTCAACATTCAACTTGTGAAGACGATCGACATACCTTTTCATCTTTTGCAGGTGCACGGTTAGAGATTCTCCATGACCCATTTTGGCGGAGATCATGTTAGTGAAAATCTCATAACGCTCCTGCCTCGCGTTTTGGTGGTATCTCTCCAACAAGTGTTGGTGCATTTCGTATGGATACATGTCCTCATAGGACTTTTGGAATTTGGCGTTCATTGTGGCTATCATGATGCAATGAACCTTCGTTGCATCACGTTCATGAGTCTCAAAAGCAGTCATTTCAGCCAGAGTAGCGATTTCTGGGTTGATTTTCTCGAGCTTCTCATCGAGGACATACTCCTTGTCCTCGTAGCGAGCAATTGTGCGAATGTATCTTATCCATTCGCTAAAGTTCGTTCCATCAAAAGTCACCTTTTGGCAAAGGCTCATCAATGTGAATGAGCTAGCAACATCATTGTTCGCGTTCGACATCTACAAATAGAAAGGACAAAGATAGATTAGAATTTGAATCCCTAATTATCACCCAATAAGAAAAATTAGGGCTAGGATCCAACAACAATATTAACATATTAGAAAAGGGATGCCGTAATCAAACATGCAAACAATTTGAAGGTAAGTGAATGACGATTCACTAATTCTCCACCATGAAAACATAACTTTATGTTCTAAATGTATTGAGAATTCCTAGGTTTGGATGAGATTCATTGAAACATTTCAATGGCATGTTTAAATCTCGATATTCCCTTCTCGTTTGTGACTGGGATACCGAGGATCACAAAGTGGGTGTGAATTACCATGCAAATTCACATGGTGCCTTCATTGTAACAATCACCTATTCGATGTGTCGGTAAACCACACACACTCCATCGAACTATGATAAACAATGAATCACCCTTTGCCACCTTTGCTTACAACCTATTAGTGTGCCGGTAAACCACACACGCTCCACTAACTTCTTAGCAAGGGTGCAAAGTGTATTTTCATGGGATTACATCAATTCACTTTTCCTAAAGTAAATAAGATTGGGAATTTTTGAAAAACATGTAGTTACTTGGTATTTCATGTTAAACTTTTAATGAGGAGGTGAGTTTGCCCTATCCTACCCGTTCGGCTAACGACCCTCCACCGATCAAGCAAGCGGTGGGTGTGAGTGTACACCCATTAAGCGCCATTTTATAGGTAGCAACCTTATACCCACCTTATAGACCGGCTTCGTGAATGAGGCCTACTAACGGTAAGACTAGCGTTTTAATTATACATACATATATATATATATATATATATATATATATATATATATATATATTAATCTTGTAATATTATATTAGTATAGGGTTGAATTTTAAACTTGTAAAATTCTAGGGTTTGAAATTTAAATTGTCTAAATTAAACTTTTAATCATAGAACATAAAGTTCAAAACTTGAGGGCAAGTTTCAAACTTTTCAAAACATAGGGCATCAAATAACAAATAATCTAAATTAACATTTAATCACATAATAATCCATATTTGATTTATTTAATAATTTCTTGCAAAACAATTTACCAATTTAATTAAAATAATTAATCAATTATCACATAAGGAAATAAATATTTTATTAATTTATAAATATCTTCAATTAGGTCAAGAATATACTCGTATATATCATAAAATCAGATTTATATTGACCTAATATGATTAAGGCAAGTATCTAAAAGATAAACAGCAAGAAATCCCAAAATTAGCTCTTTCTGACGATCGGACTCGCCGAGTACCACAATGGACTCGCCGAGTCCACTATGGGACTCGCCGAGTTCACCAGGGAGAAACACAAAATTCGAATTTTGCAAGCATCAAACAAGCAACCAATGCATCAATTCAATAGAAACCAATCTAGGCTCTGATACCACTGATGGGTTTTAGCCATATGAACATTCCTATGTGCACATGCAAACCCTAATGCTTGGATCTAGGTTTCTCTAATTGAACATACATTGAATACAAGACTTCTAATGGCTAATAGAGTATAATAACAATAAGAAATCAGAATTAGAAGATTACCTTGAATCACTTGCTTGATCTTCTTGTCCTTGTAGCTTTAGAGTCACAATTGTCACTCCTCTAATGGCTTACAAACACCAACTAGCAAGAGGATGATTTGAGAGAGAGGAGAGAGGATCAAGAATCGGCCAAGGTTTCTTCTAGAGCATAGGTGCCGATTTCCTTAACCCTTAGGGTCTATTTATACTTGTAAGGCTCCTAGGGTTTCATCCTTAAACCCTAATTGGATAACTTAGGCCCAAAGCAATACAATACCCTAATTGGTAAGCCTTGGACGAATTCTAAGCCTATCCTAAGCCCTAGAAATCGTCCACCCCTTATCCATAAGGGATTATAGCCCAAAGTACAACTATCATACAATTGACAGTTTATGCCCCTTTATTCAATTAATTTCTTTAAGTCACCAAATTAATTCTTAATTAATTTATGACTTATATTAATCAAATAATAATATTATTATTCCTTATATTATTCTTATAATATATTAATAATATTTCTTCTCTCATAATAAATCATCCTGTCAAGTTGCTATGGTGAAGGCAACCCAAAAGGACCATGCATAACCGGGTCAAATACTTGCCTAATATAGTTACAGCCTTAGACACTATTCCAACAGTCTCGATACACCCTCTCAGCACTAATGGTACGGTCATCTGCAATCTCAACCTCAAGCAGGAAGGTCCCCAGAGCATCCCATAACTTCTTGCTAAGCACAAGATATACAAACGAATGGGTAGCACCTGAGTCGAATACAACGTGAGCTGACATACCATTGACCAAAAAGGTCCCTATACATAAGCAAAATATACACATAAGCAATGCAAATAAATCTAGAGCAACAAGATAAAATACGTACTAGCCACCACGTTTGGCACTGCCTGAGCCTCCTCGGTGGTCAACTGAAATGCGTGACTCTTCACCGTAGGAGCATCCGCCTTAGCAGGGCAGCCATCAGTGATCCTCATTGTGGTGGGCGTAGGCACTGCCACTGCTCCTCCCCTTCCCTGCAACCTTGGAAAATCAGCCCGCTTATGTCCAGTCTGGTTGTAGTGAAAACCAATCAAGCCTTTGTTGGGGCAATCCCTGCTTAAATGACCCGGCTAGCCATATGCGTAATATCCTAAGCTTGTCATCCGACAAGCCCCACTGTGCGTTTTACCAAACTTGGCACACCGGCCACAATCCTATTGGAAGAATCCAAGGTATTAGGCTTTTTAGCCTGACCTACTGCTGATTGTGCCTGCTCAGGCTACCGCTTGGTGCAGAAGTCCAACTCCATCTCTTGCTCATGGGCCTTCTCCACCATTTCATTCAAGGTTTTGCGCCGTGTAAAGCTCACAAACTCTCGGATATCATCCCTCATCATGGAATGATACCTCGTCCTCCTTATATCCTCGTCTATAGCATACTGTGGAATCAACAGTGCTCGTTCCCGAAACTTGGTGGTGATCACCGCCATAGTCTTGGTGGCCTGCTGGGGCTCATGAAACTCCCTCACTAGCCATTTCACTTCAATGGGTGGTGCAAATCCCAAATTGAAATTTTTGACGAACTCTACCCATGTCATCTCAGCCACACGGTTGCTCCCACCTGGTAGTCACCTCTCCCCACCAATCTCAGGCTCGATCTCGCAGCATACATGAAGCAAAACCTACCTTTGCCGCATCAAGGCAGGAAGTCATGCGTTAGGCATTCTCCATGTCCGCCACCCAGTTTTGGCTAACTATGGGGTCCCTAACCTGGAAAAACTCCAGTACCCCACACGCCTTGAACTCCCAGAACGAGGGAGTTCGGACCCCGACCTAGCCCGCAACAATCTCAGTTCTGAATGACTTGAGTCTCTCCTCAAAAATCTCAATCATTCATTCCTTGACCGTCCCAAAAATCATTGGGGTAATGTCAAGGATGCCCCTTGTAACCTCGGCTAAAATAAGCTCGCACAACCTCTCATCAATGGTCTAGGTACCGTTGCCCGACCCAGATCCAAATCTTGATCCTGATCCCCCTGCTGCAAATTGTGTCACCACCATACTGAACTGCAATATCATAAAACAAAATGCTCAGGATGTCCAAAAAGGGGATCCTCCCACACCGGTTCTCCTAAGAGCCTCTAGATCTTACATTCGTTCGGGTACAGGTGATGTGCCTTCAGTAGTACAGGCCCAATACTACGTTCTGTTGGATTTGGTGTCTAAGCCCATAACTATAACTGGAATGTACTTGACCCAATGGTAGCATGGTCCTTTTAGGTTGCCTTCATCAGTGCAACTTGATAGGATGGACATTTGAGAATAAGGTTACTTGTGATTTATTAATATATTATAAGTATAATATGTTAATTATTTAATCAGTACTAATCAAGAATTAATTTGGAATTAATTTTGTGATCAAAAGAGACTAATTAAATATACGGGGATAGATTATGTAAATCAATGATTGTTATAGTATGGACAACTGATCCATGGTTACTTAGGATGGGCTAAACCAATGTGATAGTCCATGGATAGTCCATGGAGGTTTTAACCCATGGAGCCTAAGTAATATGAATGGTCATTAGGGTTTGCAAAGATGTAACCCTAGCACTATAAAAAGAACCCCTCATGGCCAAGATCGGTTACACCATTGATTCTAAGAGAGTCAGAATCAATTTTGAGCTAAGTAACTTATTCTCTAAAGCCTCCTCTTGCATTTGGTGTTTGTGACACATTAGACGCATCACAATTGAGGTGCTCAAGCTTTCAAATGTCAAGAACTATGTAACACATAGAATCAGAAAGACCAAGAAAAGAAAGGAAAAGCTCTAAGTCAAGAGTAAACTCGTCGAGTCCAGGGAGGAACTCGACGAGTCGGAGCGGGATCCGGGCATAGAGTAAGTGACCGACTCGGCGAGTCGGCTATTGGACTCGGCGAGTCTGGTTTGGGCGAGAAAAATCCTAATCTCAGGGGTTGTGCATTTTTTAATAACATTACATCCCTTCCCTAGCCTCTTTACCACCCTTTTGAGATCCAGAAACCCTAAATCGTGAGTGAGAGTCCTTGGAAACAATTTTGGAGCTTAGATAAGGGGGTTTTGTGAAGAGATAGTGAAGATCAAGAAGCATGGAGCAAGGAGCTTTGTAGAGAGTTGCATTATTCTTTAGTAGGAAGTCATCCTTGAGGTAATAAGTGGTTGCTTTGGCATTATTGCAATTAGATCTTTTCTTGAATGAGATTTTGGGGCTATTTTGGTAAGATTGAGATCTATTTCAGGTTTGGGACTTAGATCTGAGCTTGCTACATTAAATCTAGGGTTGTGAGGGTCCAGAAGGTCATAAAGCTTATGTCAATGAGTTAGTGGTGAAGCCCCTTTGTCTTAAACCCTAGACCTAGGGTGTTTTGGGCCTTTAGCTCCTTGGTTTTACGTAAAGTTTGCAACTTTACGTGGGGGTTAGACTTTAGAAGAGTAAATCTATGGGTTGGAGCCCCTGCATGGCTCGAAAATCCATTATATGGATTGAGAGCAGAATAGACTCGGCGATTCACATGGGCGTACTCGGCGAGTTGTATGATATGAGCATGGACTCGGCGAGTTGAAGAACAACTCGGCGAGTCTGTTGAAGATTGCCTTGGACTCGACGAGTCTGTTATTGGACTCGGTGAGTCTGGTCAAGAACCTCAACCTTTTCTGGTTAACACACAGATCAGTGAGTTGAGTGATGACTCAGTGAGTTGGTCAAGATGAAACTCAGAGATCGTTGAACTCGACGAGTCTTGGGTTGACTCTGCGGGTTGAGTCGTATTTTGAGAGTTTCTGAGTTTAAGCACTCGGCGAGTCTATGAGTTGACTCAGCGAGTCGAGTCAACTGGAAGGTTGACTTTGACCAGGACTTTGACTTTGACCATAGTTGACTTAGTTTGACTTCTAGAGTTCAGTTTGGAGTGAAGTTTTATATTGATATTAGTAGCTGGGGGAGCTAGTGGAGCAACGGTTCGTAGAGTTGCCGGACAGCAGCCAGAGGGTTATCAGCAAAGTTCTGCAGTGCAGGTGAGTTTCCCTTTGTATGAATGGGTCTACGGCCACAATGCCGGCCCATATAGTTATGAGTAGGAAGACCTGGGGGTTAGCCCTAAGCACAATATGCTAGTATGACATTCGGTACTAAGGTCCAACGTTCGCTGACGGGTGCCCAAGGAATGGTTTGTATGATAGTTATACTTGTTGTCTGTGTGATACATGTATGTGCCTGGTAGGGAGGTGAGCGTGGGCGAAGTCCCGTATCTCGCCAATGGCAGAGTGTGCACGGTGTTCCATACCTCATTAGCAGTAGAGCAGTGGCGAGGGCCAAGTAAGGAAATGAGTGAATGTGGGTTGGACCCGTATCTCACTGTCAGTAGGAGCGTGGACGAGGTTCCATGAATCAACAATAACAAGACAGGGGCAAGGCCCAAGATAGGCGAGGCCTTAGTACAGTAATACAATAGAGTACGTTCGTTATGTGTTGTGATATGATTGTATGTTAGTATATGTTAGCTGGCGGGGCCTAGAGACAAGCGGGGCCTAAGGAACATAGATATGTACACTGAGCGGGGCTCGAAGCCAGGCAAGGCCTAGTGGCGGACGGGGTCCGATAGCGGGCGAGGCCTAATGTAGCGGGCGAGAGCCTAGTATGTCATTATGTGTTCAGTGTTATGTATTGCATGTATGGATCACTAGATGTGTATGGTATGTGGTAGGTTGGGGAACTCACTAAGCTTCGTGCTTACGGTTTTCAGTTTTGATTTCAGGTATTCAGTTTTCAGAAGAGGAGCTCGGGATGGTTGTAATGCACACACCATGACAAGTTAGTCTAGGATGTTTACTCTGATAATTAAACAAGTGTTTTGGAAATGAAACTTTGATTTGTCATATAAACCCTTTTTGTATGCTTGAATGACTTAACGCTATGAATTAGTATTGTTTTTAAAAGGAATTTTTGGACTCGAAATTTGGGATGTTACAAGTTGGTATCAGAGCCTTGGTTTGAGGGATTCGGGCATACTCTCGGGTGTGTCTGAACTCAAACTAATGTAGTGACATAAAAATTTTCCAAAAGAAAAACCATATTTATAAAAGGATTTTGAAGAAAGAAAAGGGTTTTAGAAAAAGCAAAAAGGAACTTTGAAAAGTGAAAAGGGTGTGGTGCATGCAATCATCCGAGCTCAAGTAAGTTCTCCCAAATTACACATACAAGTTTATGTGATGATATGATTATGTGATCAGCATGCTAGACTTAGGGCTAAGGATATAGGAGGATGCCTTATGTTCCTGTTATATGCGCTTTTTGAGCTATATGCTAGCATGGTTTGACAGTGGTAGGATAGCCTGTTTAGGTTATGCCTGATTATGTGAGCTTATATTGCATGCTAGTATAGATTCTTGCATTTTAATAAAATTGCTTATTTATGTTATAGTTAGATTTACCTTTGGTCTGAATGCTACTTGATTTTTTCTTCGTGGGATTCTGAGTGATGGGAGTTAGCTATTAGATGAATACGTTAAGGCACATGTGATTAGGGTTGAATAATCTAAGAGTTCTGGTTTTGACCCTACTGCACAGGTCTCGTTTGAGTCTAATCGTTGTAGGGACGAGTCCTTTACTTGAAGGATTATCTGAGCCTCGTCAGATGTGATGGTATTCAGGTAATGGCTGATTGGCATTATGAGGAAACCTTCAGCAACTGAGGACTGGTTGAGTCAGAGGTTTCCCTAGGATAGGCCTAGGATGAGTTTAGTGTTGGGAGCAGTGGTAGTCATGCAAGGGACTTGGTGGAGTCGAGGAAACTCTTGAGGAAAGTACGGATAGATGTGGAAGGTAGTATGGGCCTGTACTATTGAAAGCAGAGGATCCGTACTCGATTCAAGAGGGGCCGAGACAAAATCGGGGAACTTGCAGTGCGTGTGAGGTCCCTCAGCAGTGATATGTATTTTGATGATTGTTATGGCATGTTTTCAGTATGTCGTCATCGCCAGATGGACCTGTGGATGGAGTAGGTGTCAGAGAGGGATCAGGCTCGGGTTCAGGGATCGAGTAGTCTCGAGGAGCGGATGAGAGAGTTTGTATCAGCTGAGATTACGCGTGGTATTCTTGACCAGACTCCTGTGATCTTTGGCACGGTCAAGGAGGGCATCCTAGAGATTTTGGATGAGAGGCTTGGAGCCTTTTGCACAGAGATGATGGCTATGTTGGGAGCGCGTACTTTGACTTTCCAAGAGGTCAGGGCTTGTGGAACTCCAGATTATCATGGGGCTAAGGACCCCATTGCTAGTGGCAAATGGTTGGCTAATCTTGCCAATTCTTTTCGTTCTAGCCAGTGTCCCGAGGGGGACAAGATTTGACTTGCCTCCAGTCTTCTGAAGGACAGGGCTCGGGATTGGCAGGAGGAGGTTGGTCATGCAATCGGGGATGATGCCGCGTTAGACACGATAACATGGAGTGATTTCTCAGCCAGGTTCAAGGCCGAGTTTGCACCGATTATTGAGGTGCAACAGTTATGGGGGGAGTTCCATGATCTACAGCAGACGACCGTGACGGTGGTGAAGATCATTGCCAAGTTCAGGGAGAGGGCTTTTCTTGTTCCGTAGTATGTCGCGGATGAGGAGATGAAGAAGGCTCGATATCATGATATGCTGAGAGACGACATCAAAGAGTGTGTGAGTCGGTCCAGCTACAAGACGCTGGAGGGTATGATTGCTCGGGTCAGGGAAAGGGAGATTGATCTGGAACACCTCGGGAAGAGGAAGCCGGAGGAGGTTCATGTATCTACGGGATCGGCTAAGAGGCCCAAGACATCAGACTCTAGATCGAGAGGTCCTCAAGACCTGGGCCGCTGTGGCAAGTGCAGCAGGACGCACGAGGGTGCGTGTAGGAGTGGCAGCGGTGGTGATTATGGTTGCTTCAAGTGTGGCTGGATTTGTCATTTCAGCAGAGATTGTACTGCTACCACCACCTAGGGATCAGACCTGTTATGTTTCCATTGCAGTTAGAAGGGCCACAAGAAGGCCCAATGTTCGAGTTTTCATTCAGCAGAACAGGTGATAGCGCCTACCCCTGCAACCATGAGGTTCACTGACGACCGTCAGGGCCGGGCAGAGACGGCTGCAGCGAGCAGCAGGGCGTATTAGTTGGTTTCAGATGAGGTGTGAGTAGCCCGATGTGTCAGGCACATATCTTCTTTCATTTCTCTATCATCTTATGATATGGTCTTATTGTTATGGTTCTACATCGGTATTGATAATGATACTTTGGAAATTTTGTGGCCTGCTGGTGATTGATTTATATGCCATCTGCATACCTTAGATGTTATAATGATAGTTGGAGGTCGTCTCCTTTAGAGTGGGTTACTTAGGATCCATTATCTGTAGCATGCATGTGAGGGGCTTGGTACTGCCTCGCTAGTTTGGGAACGTGTCGATTAGAAATGGACCGGTTAGATCCCCAGTTGTGGTAAGTCAGGTTGTCAGCGAAGTGACCAGGGGATGTTAGGAAGAATTTGAAATTCTTCTGAGATGTAAGCTGTGAGGAGCTAGTCAAGTCGAAGTGGAGAAGAGTCATCCGTGTGGTTAAGGATAAAAGTAAGGACATGGCTGGGGTGGTTTCGCAGTCTTGGTAAGGAAGGAAGTAGCTGAAGTGGTTGTTTGGATGGAGGATCAGGTTAGTTGGGAGTTGGAGAAACTTTCCAACCTTGAGTTTGTGTATTCATGTCTAGCGGGTGACTGGTTCGGGGAAAACCAGGTCACAGAGCTATCGCCAGGTGCGAGTTTAGGCGGGATATAAGATTGTGGGGTAGCTGCAACATTCCCCAACAGCAAGTCGTGAGGGAAGTGATGTAAGACTGCGGTTAAGCCATAGCGTTCATTAGCAGTTTAGTTCAAGGAGTGTAGGCGGAGGCCCGTATCTCCTAGTTCGCGGAGTGTGGGCGGAGGCCCGTATCTCCTAGACAGCATGATCGGTATCAAGAAAGGCTAAGTCGTTGAGGCTTAGTATGGAGTTGGCCTGTATAGCCCTTGTTATGTTAGGCCACTCGAGTATGCAGTTGGGTGAGACCCATGGGTGACGCCCGTATGTTAGCAACAATATAGGTGAGACCTGGAAGCAGGATTGCTCAGTAGTATGGTTTGGGTGAGACCCGTGGGCGAGGCCCGTACAATAGTAGCTAGGCAGGTGAGGCTAGAAGGGAGGACCGCTCTAGGATATAGTCCGGTGAGACCCATGGGCGAGGCCCATGAGATTATAGCAGCACAGGTGGGACCTGGTAGGGACCTTAGGGTCAAGATAGGGGATCGAGCATCCCAAGACTTGTAGCCCCATAGTGGTAGGATAGATAGAGCAGTTTAGATAGCCGAAGTTTCTTCAGAAGTCGGTGGGAGTGACTAAGAGATTATGCTAGTTGTAGTGACCGGTGAGTATCCGGTAACCCAGTTCTCGGCAGAATCTGTAGAGGGACCAGGGTGGTCTCCGTCCATTCGGAAGGCAAATGAGAAACGGCAGGACTTTAAGGCAGGGAAGTGACGATAGAGAAGTATGGTGCGGGACAGCTAGTTGACCGAGGAGTGCTACGCCTCTCGCAGTAGGGTTGGTTATTCTCAGTGGGAAGGGTATGACCCTGTTGCGTAGCTCTTGTTAGAGTCTAACCGTTATAGGGATGAATCATTTACTCGAAGGATTATCTGATCCATTCGTTGGGATGGGTACTCAGCACTAAGATATAGTAGTAAGAAGTATTCAGTATGTATCGGCAGTAGTGACCAGCATTGGGAGTGACTGGAGTAATGGGTGTCACGAAGGATATGTCCTTCATAGTGATAGAGGAAATGATTAGTTATGGAACGTTGCCTTGGGAAGGCCAGTAAACGCGCAAGGAATAAAGGGGTGAACCCCTAGGGTGTTCAACATAAGTACTCGGGGAGTACCGGAAGGGTTGTCAGTTGAGTGAGTTGTGTGCTCAAGATTGGCGGGATTAGAGTGCACTTGAGGATTGATATCCACAAGGACTAGTTTTATTCTAAGTGACCATGCGGAAGGTCCATGGAAGTGGTCGGCCGGAGTTATGTTCACCATGAAAGGGTGATGCGAGCGGATTGCAGGTCAGATGATCGTAGCGGACTTCGAGGACAGAGTCTAGTATAAGTAGGGGAGAGTTGTAACACCCAGAATCAAAAAGACCAAGAAAAGAAAGGAAAGTCTCTAAGTCAAGAGTCAACTCATCAAGTCCATGGAAGAACTCGACGAGTCGGAGCGGGATCTGGGCATTGAGTAAGTGACCGACTCGGCGAGTCGGTATTACATCCCATCCCCATCCTCTTTACCACGCTTTTGAGATCCAAAAACCCTAAATCGTGAGTGATAGTCCTTGGAAGCAATTTTGGAGCTTAGATAAGGGGGTTTTGTGAAGAGATAGTGAAGATAAAGAAGCTTGGAGCGAGGGGCTTTGTAGAGAGTTGGATTATTCTTCAGTGGGAAGTCATCCTTGAGGTAATAAGCTATTGCTTTGGCCTTATTGCAATTAGATCTATTATTGAATGAGATTTTCAGGCTATTTTGGTAAGATTGAGATATATTTCGGGTTTGGGACTTAGATATGAGGTTGCTACTTCAGATCTAGGGTTGTAAGCGTCCAAAAGGTCATAAAGCTTATGTAAATGAGTTAGTGGCGAAACCCCTTTGTCTTAAACCATAGCCCTCGGGTGTTTTGGGCCTTTAGCTCCTTGGTTTCACGTAAAGTTTACAACTTTACGTGGGCGTTAGACTTTAGAAGAGTGGATCTATGGGTTGGAGCCCCCGCATGGATCGAAAAGCCATTATATGGATTGAGATTTGAATAGACTCGGTGTTTCACATGGGCGTACTTGGTGAGTTGTATGAACTTGAACATGGACTTGGCAAGTTGAAGAACAACTCAGCGAATTTGATGAATATTGCTTTGGACTCGGCGAGTCTGTTCTTGGACTTGGAGAGTCTGGTCAAGAACCTCAACCTTTTCTAGTTAAAACGCAGATTAGTGAGTTGAGTGGTGACTCAGTGAGTTGGACAAAATGGGACTCAGAGATCGTTGAACCCGACGTCTTGGGGTGACTCAGCGAGTTGAGATGTATTTTGAGAGTTTCTGGGTTTAAGAACTCGGTGACCCTATGAGTTGACTCAGAGAGTCGAGTCAACTGGAAGGTTGACTTTGACCAGGACTTAGACTTTGACCAGAGTTGACTTAGTTTGACTTCTAGAGTTCAGTTTGGAGCTAAGTGTTATATTGATATTAGTAGCTCGGGGAGCTAGTGGAGCAGCGGTTCAGAGAGTTGTTCGACAGCAGCTAGAGGGTTATCAGCAAAGTTCTGCAGTGCAGGTGAGTTTCCCTTTGTGTGAATGGGTTTACGGCCACAATGCTGGCCCATGTAGTTATGAGTAGGAAGACCCGGGGGTTAGCCCTAGGCACAATATGCTAGTATGACATTCAGGACTAAGGTCTAATGTTAGCTTGTGGGTTCCCAAGGAATGGTTTGTATGATAGTTATACTTGTTGTCTGTGTGATACATGTATGTGCCTGGTAGGGAAGTGAGTGTGGGCGAAGTCTTGTATCTCACCAATGGCAGAGTGTGGACGGTGTTCCATACCTCATTAGTAGTAGAGCAGGGGTGATGCCCAAATAAGGAAAAGAGTGACTGTGGGTTGGGCCCGTATCTCACTGTTAGTAGGAGCGTGGACGGGGTTCCATGAATCAACAGTAGTAGGACAGGGGCGAAGCCCAAGATAGGCGAGGCCTTAGTACAGTAATCTAGCAGTGTAGGTTAGTTATGTGTTGTGATATGATTGTATGCTAGTATATGTTAGCGGGCGGGTCCTGGAGACAGGAGGGGCCTAAGGAAAACAGATCTGTACGCCGAGCGGGGCTCAAAGCCAGGCGGGGCCTGGTGGCGGATGGGGTCCGATAGTGGGCGAGGCCCAATGTAGCCGGCGGGAGCCTAGTATGTGGTTATGTGCTCAGTGTTATTTATGGCATGTATGGATCAGTAGATGTGTATGGTATGCGGTAGGTTGGGGAACTCACTAAGCTTCATGCTTACGGTTTTCAGCTTTGGTTTCAGGTATTCAGTTTTCAGAAGAGGAGCTCGGGAGGGTTGCAATGCACACACAATGACAAGTTAGCCTGGGCTGTTTAATTTGACAATTAAACAAGTGTTTCGGAAATGAAACTATGATTTGTCATATAAACCCTTTTTGTATGTTTGAATGACTTAACCCTTTGAATTAGTATTGTTTTTAAAAGGAATTTTTGGACTCGAAATTTGGGTTGTTACAAACTACACCCTACATATAAGAGGTAATCATCTAAACTAGTTTTTATTTTATATAACTTAAATTGTATGCTAGTTAGGGTGTATGCTTTGTAAACTAAAAAATGCATGTATAAGTATAGAAAACATAGATCTAAAGCATCTAGGGTTGTATGTGCACCATATGAATGTTATAGTGTTCAAAACCTAACAGTGGTATCATAGCCTACGATTGTTGTCTATTATACTTGATGCTTGTTACTTTTCAAAGATGAAAAAAATCAATTTTTTGGCCTCTGTCTGATGAACTCGCCGAGTCCTCTGGCTGAATCGATGAGTCCACTCAGTAACAAGGGCAACTCGACGAGTCAATTCATGCACTCGTCGAGTCCATGGCTCTGGTTATTGAATTTCGAGCTTTCTTGGCCTAGATTGGATTGGAATCACTACTACAAATTGTTTTACATCATTAAATCTGTTTTTTATGATATGGTAGTGATTATGCTCATCCAACCACAAGATAGTTGTCAAAGTTTTAAGATAATTGTTGATTTATATGATAAACAAAGTTGCTTGCAAATTATTGACTTGATGTTATCTAGTTTATGAGTTTAGCTAGATCAATCTTGAATTATATGATAATTTTATTTGTTGAAAATTGATCTAAATGAATTTTAATGACCTCGATAACTTGTCCTCAAGTTATGGAAAATGAAAAGTCTCATCCATTAAAATAACATTAAATTCATAAGTTATGAATTCCATGAGTCATCAAAATATAGTTGTCAAAATTCTTATGATAGTTGTTAGTTTATATGTTAAGCTACTTACTTTTATCAGTTGATTTGAAACTATTTTTTTCCTTATGAGTTAGTTTAGATCATGATTAACAAATTATATGATGACTTTCATTGTAAGAATTTATCTAAATGCTCTTTAATGAGTTCCATAACTTGTCCTCAAGTTATGGAACATGAAAAGTCTTATCATAAATGTTTTAATGAACTCCACAACTTGTCCTCAAGTTATGTAAAATCAAGAGTCTTTTATTAAAACCAACATTAAACTCATAAGTTATAGAAATGAAGATTTTTGACAAGTTTCAAAACTTGCCCTCAAGTTTTGGAATTTGTAAAGTTTCGCTAATGAAAATTTAATTTCAAACCCTAGAGGTTTAAAAGTTAAAATTCAACCCTTATACTATTATATATATATATATATATATATATATATATATATATATATATATATATATATATAATAGTATAAGGCACGTTAGTCTTACCGTTAGTAGACCTCATTCACGAAGCCGATCTATAAGGAGGGTATAAGGTTACTGCCTATAATGTGGCGGTTTAATGGGTGTCCACTCTCACCCACCGCTTCCTTGACTGGTGGAGGGTCGTTAGTCGAATGGGTAGGATAGGACATTAATTCTCATTAAAAGTATAATGAAAATACCAATTAAGTAAACACTTATAAATTCTCAATCTTAGTTGCTTAGAGAAAACGTGAATTTGGTGCTAACCTATAAAATTGCACTTTGCACCTTGATAAGTCGGTAGTGGAGCGTATGTGGTAAACCGGTACACTAATCTGGTACTGACAGTACGTGGCAAAGGGTAGGTTGATGTTAATCATAGATCAATGAAGCGTGTGTGGTTAACCGACACATTGATTCGGTGATTTGTAACATTGAGTGTACCAAACTAATTTGCATGGTTATTCACACATTGTTTGTGATCCTCAGCATCCCCGTCACAAACTTGAAAGCACAATCGAGATTTAAACATGAAATTGAAAAGTTCAATGAATCTCAAAAAATCTAGGAATTTCAATCCATTTAAAACTTAATTATTTGTTTTGTTTTTCATGGTGGAAATTGGTAAATTGTCATTTACCTACCTTCAAATATTTTACAATTGGATCACAGCATCCCTTTTTGCAATTGTAAAATATTGTGTTGGGTCCTAGCCTTAGTATTACATTTTGTGTGTTATATTAAGGACTTAAATCAAGCAACTTGAATTTCTCCCTTTATAAATGTCTAGGTCAGACAACTATGGTCTTCCTAAATCTATTAGAAAAGGCTTTCCACATGAATATGATATTCCACAATATCATACTTCACTTCCTCTACCTCCTCCAATTATTCTCCCTGACCCACAAGTTCAAAGACTTGAAAAGTTCAAGGTCACTCAGGCCCTATTGGCGAGCAAATATGAAGATGGAAGATCTGTGTGTGCACATGTCTTGGAGATGAAGTCACACATTGACAGGCTGGGAATGTTAGGAGTTGATGTCTCAAGGAAGTCGGGAGTTGACTTGGTTCTTCAGTCACTTCCCGAGTCGTATAGTTAGTTTGAGAAAGACTACTATATGACAGACCGCGACGTGACCCTTATTGATCTTACCTATTTGCTTACTGTTGCTGAGTCTGCAATGATTTAGCGCACTGGTAAAGCAAATTTGATTAGAAGATGTACTTACCAAACTTCCATGGACATTAACAATAGAAACATTGGATGTCTAGAAAAGATTTCTCTTTCCAAGGGAAAGGGTAAGGCTATGTCTGAGATTATCCCGTGTACCATTCCCAAAGAGTGCATATGTTTCTATTGGCAAGAGAAGGGGCATTGGTTGTGAAACTGTCGTATCTACCTGAAGGATAATAAGAATAGCAAGGTCAAAAAGCTTTACTCTACTTCAGGTAAGTCCACTATCTAAGTCTATTAAGTTCCTATCTATAGATTCTTAATACATGATGTGATAAGATTACATTTTGATGTTTTGTAGGATCAAAGGAAGCTTAAAGGAAAGGCATGCAAAGTCTGATCGTGAACAGATGGATTTCGATCGCATTGTTCGATGATCGGATTTTTCAGCTGCTGCTTAAGAGTTATGATAGATTGCTTAGAAATTTTTAATAACATAGTATTAATTTTTAATTGCATTATAAGGAAAAGTTTTTCCACAATTATATAAATAAAGAAAAAAATATTTTATCTTATTTTATATTTCCATGCAATGACATATGTGATAAATTGATGTTTGTATTTTTAAAAAAGTATAAACTGTTTGTCAGAGTATTTTTAATCCCGATGTGTTTATAGTTGTATATTTTTAATGGGTTGATATACTTAATTCACTATAAAGAAAATCTTTGATACCAATCTGTCACACCCCCAAACAAGAATGGCGAAAATTTTCTGGGATGGAGGACGTCATGTTCAGTATCATAACAATGCAAATAGTAAAATAAGCAACAACATCATCCATTGCATTAATAATATAGTTAATACAAGTGTTTTCCGAATGTATTTGTAAGAAACCATATATATATATATATATATATATATATATATATATATATATATATATATATATATCAAAATAAAAGACGAGTCTTGAACATGCTCCGTCTTCTCAAAACCTGTTCCAATATACCTGTCTACTGGTGACCTGAGAATAAAAGTTATTTTGAAATAGTAGATCAGCATTTAAGCTGGTAAGTTCATAAGTATTTTAGCATCAAATGTTTGTGTAAGTTTGATGAAAATGTATATAAGTGTTTGATATAAAGTTTGTATACTTCCTAAAAAATCCTATATTTTCTACTAAAATGGAAAGTAGTCTTCTACAAAGACCCGACTGTTCTGTATGTTTGTTCTTTTATAAAAGTGAGTGTTTTCCCAAGTGTATGGCTATCATTACCAGAAAATGGTTTACATTACCTTTTATGTGAGAAGATCATTATATGCATGTAATGGGAAAATGACAGTGTATAGTAATGTTGTAATAAGTAACTACTGAAGCACTAACTACCTTAAAATAAATATTTCTAATTAAGGTTAAAATGTGATGAGGGTATAACCATACTGATCGACGAGTGTTTAACACGACGACATGTTGGCTTCGAAACTGATGTGACATTTGTCACCCCTTGGCTTGTCTTCCAGACTGTAGCTAACAGTTGGGATGTGGGATTGTCAGTCCCATATAGATCTATAAACACAACGCTCGCTCTCCCTCCAATGGACTCTGGTTACAAAACGCGACCTAACAAGTATATTGCTATGTCGCGAAGTAGTGGTTTCACATTAATGTTATCTTGTTCTTGTGAAAGAATATATGCTCCTTTCTATTCTTGTTATGTATGTTCCTTTTTGTTCTTGTTTTTGTATGTTCCTTTTTGTTCTTGTTATTGTATGTTTGAACTGACCCATGTATGAACTGACTCTTGTAAGTTTCATTGTTCTAGAAATACTAATTAGTAATCATCTAAACTATACCTATTATAGTTTACTAGTAAACTCTGTAGTTGAATGACTGATCATGTTTGTACACCACTGGTACTTAAAGGTATTGAACTGATCGGAAGGACTTTTATATCTACATACATATACATAATATATAACTAAGATTTAAATGACACTCAGACAAACAACCAATACCCTAAGTCCACAACCAAACAAGGGACATGAAATAAAGCGAGTTATTAGTCCTAAGCTCTTTCAACCTTATTTATATAGCTATATCAATATAGACATGATTTTGACAATATATAAGTTTAAAGAGTTTTGTAAAACAATGAAGAGTTTATCATATAAAAAGAGTTTTAACCATTTGAATGGTTATTGATGAGTTGATGTCAGTTTATAAAATGATTTGAAACAGTTTGTTTGATAACACAGTTTAGAAGTCGAAGAAATCCTTTTGTTTGGTAGTTATAAATCACATGCGATTGTTATTATAACTATATAGTTCACTACTTGTATCCCCCCCCCCATAAAAGCATTTGAAAATCATTAAAAGATAAGTTCCGGGGTATGGACTCACATGTAGTGAGTGATTTGAATGAAAGATCGATACATGATGCTATGTATGCCAAGTGAAGTCTCGAGCACAAACGGATCCTATTAAGCATATAATCACACACACACATATATAAATATATATATATATATATATATATATATATATATATATATATATATATATAATTAGTGTATGTAGAAACTAATCATGTAAGGGAACAACCTTAGGTACCAGGAAACACTTGTAATGAAGTGTTACAATCACATATGATTGTATGAAAGGGTGTTCACGGCCACATTATAAGTGTTTACGGCCATAAGAGAGTTTACGACGACACATGAAGTGTTTACGACCCTAGGCTTGATCCTATGAAAGGTTTACAGCCATGGGTTGAAGCATTCACGGCCATCCAAGATCTTATGAAGGGTTCACGGCCCAAAGAAGGGTTTATGGCCGTCAACTCTTGAAGATCATGCATTTGGGTGTTTGTTTCATGGTTGGAAATCAAGAGTTTCTAATGGATAAAAAGTGTATGGAAAGGATACTTACTTAATGGAAGTCTTGAAGGTGTTTATGGCCCCAAGAACAAGTGTGTGTTCTTGGTGTTCTTAGTGAAAAGATGATGATTTGAAGATCTAAACCCAAAAGAGTTGAATTTGTGGATGAAATCAAAGGGTTTCACTTGAATAAGAAGGATATCAAGTAAATATTGAATAATCACTTACACTTTTGAAGATCAAGGAGAGTGTTCTTGATGATACTTGATAGAGTTTTGAGAGTTCTATTCTTGAAGATGTGAAAAATGAAGGAATAATGAAGGATCACCCTACATATGAACAGGGGTTCACGACCAACATGGGTTCACGGCCAGGAACCCTAGTTTGCGGTCGTGAACTCCTTGTGAAGGTGCTTCCGGCTCAATTGCAACACAATGAACTCAAGTAAATACTTCCTAACACCAAATCCTTGAGTATACTAGGCTTAGAGCTCTCAAACAGACCCTTAACAAAGCTGAAAGTTGATAGAAACAAGTCTGACTTTTAATTGAATAGATTGGATTTACATGATAGAAATTTCGGGTTGTCACAATTTACTTCGGATATCCCTTTATTAAATATGACTTATTTACATTCCACTCACTTTAAATGTGATGGTACGTAATGGAATAGATGTTATGTAACCTTGTGTGATTTGGGATCCTTTCACAAGGTATTCTTCACCTTTATAGTCACAAGAAACATCAAAAGGACCATCCATAATTGAATTTCAAGATTATTGTCACTAATGATTCCTTTTTAGTCACATAGTTTTCATTTGCAGTATAACTAGATATAATATACTCTAAGATTGTTGTTAAATCCATTATGGTGTATTACCTAGTACTCTTCTAATCTAATACTTCACCATTTAGTAAATAACACAAATTCCGATTGTGAATGGAATTGTCATTATTAGCGTGGAACTTAGCATCGGTATATATTTTACATTTGTCTCATCCATACAAACAAGATCATCTCCATTGTCCTCCTAGGACACCTAAGAATGTACTTTTCGATTCATAAATTCGTTCCAAATTGATCTAATCCGACCTGTCATGCGCAAGGCATAGTCATCAGACATGGTGCATGTCATGACATATATGATAGATCTCATAGCTGAAACATGAGGGACTCGACTCATTTCCTCTAGCCCAATAGTAGAACGAGAACATTAGCGTTGCTTAATGTTATGCCCTGTTTTATAAGCACAAACCTTTTTGGGGTTATGTATCTTGAGTTTCCTCGAGATTCCATGTTCTCTTGCTTAATCCAATGAATCAATCTAATCTATCTCCATAGATCCTTACCTTCCGTATATTTGTTGCTTCTCCTATGTGCTTCAAAATGAAATAATTCTCAAACCAAGCCAATATTTTACACTTTGTTACCTTAGAAGATTGTTTCCTATGAAGTGTACATAATCCATGTACAATACAAGGGCGGCAACAATGCTCCTACTAGACATATGAACTATGTTATTGAAAAATATGTTGTAAGAATTATGATAAAAAAATGTATGAAAATCAAACAAAAAAACAAAAAATAACACTGAGACCTATGTTTAAAAAACTATTATTAAAACAAATTTGCTCGCTATGTGATGTTTGTTTCCCATGATATGAGAGGTTTAAGTCATTCTTTGAGACCATCATAAACTATAGCAGGCTTGGATTTTATATTGAAGCAGCAATACGGATTAGTGGATAAGATTTGAGGAGTGGAATGTGACTGTGAATTTCTTGTGTCCAAATTGTGGTCTTGAAGATGTAATTTAATGCAAAAGAAATCGACATATTCATGATGCTATTGTAACCGATAAAAGATTAAATACATAATTTGTAACCAACGTTGGTGTTTAATATGTAATTAAACTATAATATTAAGTGGAATTTAAGTTACAAAATGAAAGAAAGAAATATCTGCAAAAAGGTTCTTGATCGGTTTTTGTCAGACTGGTGGTGCGCACATTAATAACCACCCAAGGTGTGCCCTCGCATACAAGTTCAATGAACCCCTAATTTGGTTTGCATTTTCATCTATTTGTGCATGCAAGAAAAAGCGTTTGTGCTATAAGTTTTACAAGGCTTAGAAACTTTCTTAATTATAAACCAACTTTATTTTACTTCCGCCACCCAAACTAAAAACTCATTAACTCTTTACACTCTCACTTTATATTTTAATTTTTCAATTATTTTACGTCCATTTTGAATGTGTGATATACCAAAACGAATGTATCAAACATAAAAATATACCCATTTATTCATTTTAATAATGTTTTTTATTTGGATTTGGTGTTAAAAATTAGAAAGCCCTATTTTAAAAATTGATGAAAGCCAATTTTCCAACCGGATGTCACGCTAACACTTACTAAAAAGAAATATTGTGAAAAGTTAGCTATCGGCGACGGGAATTTTAGAATGGGTACACAGACATCAATCTCTTATAAATTTTGATACTTATCATTTTGTGATATTTTTGAAATAAAGAATATTTACATGTCAATTTCTAGAATTTTTTTTTTAATTTTAAAAATATAAAAACAACATAATACATTATATAAGTAAAGTATTACCGCTAAAGACGTGGTCACAAAAATTTGTAATAACCTAAGTTTAAAATGATTTTTTATCTGCTTATTTGATTTATAATTATTTCTTGCTAAGTAAATGGGGCAAGAAGTGTCTAGAAGAAACCTTATATAACGACGACTTGCAACCTCGTAGACAATTTAAGCGTTGCTAAATCCATATTTGTTATAGTGACATGCCGAAAATAGATTATTGCGAACTCTCGTATCCTTATTTTTAGTCAGTATATTTGAAATGTAATGAATATGATTTTAAATGTAATAAATATGTTTCTTTCTTCCTTATTTTTAAATTTAATTTTAAAAAATATTTAATATTTACATTTTTATATTTTTTTTATTAATTAATCCATTTAATACATGGATTTCACATATAGTTTATATATCTTTCGATTAGATGCAGTGGATACGTATTAAATGTAATCTATATGATATGAGTTTACGGTTTTTGTTTAGGTGATAGACAATAAAATATTCAACATGCGTACATGATTAGAAGAAGATTTTATCTTTATATTTATTGATATAGATAAATTATATATTCTATGGTTCGTATGTGTTTAAAAGAACAAACAATCCAAAGAGAAGAAAACAATTTGTTGGTGTCTCCAATTATTGGCCATAACACACACCATCAGACAAGTGTAGTCGATGACAAATAAAAATTAACCAACCTTATAATTACTATAACTTTAGGATGATAATTTATTTAATTTTCCATATATATATATATATATATATATATATATATATATATATATATATATATATATATATATATATATATATATCATTTATTGTTATCTTCTTCCTATTGCCTTTAAACTTATATTATATTTGTTTTGGTGATTCATCCCCAATGGCTATCTATTTTGAATGTGATTTTTATTAGACATCTAATAGGTTTCATAACTTTCTTCAATACCTATCTTATATATACTTGTATGGTTTTTCTATGATGACTAATGGGAAGATGTTTAGTGGGTTTTTTAACGAAAATTTTCAATCTTTCAATATAGTTTTCTATATTAAATTTCAATTCAGAGACCTACATGTAGTTGGTAAAGTATTTTTATATATGGTTTGCGGTGTTAAAAAAACTCATAAAATTGCATAAAAATATATATAAAGCTTATCATAAGCTCTAATAGAAGATGTAAGAAAGATGGTAGATAGATTTGATTGCATTTTGGACAAAACTAATTAAATAACCATATTAATATATTATACTTATAATATATTAATAAATCGTAAAGAACTTTATTCTTATAAAACCATCCTATCAAATTGCACTGGTGAAGAAAATCCAAAAGGACCATGCAACTATTGGGTCAGGTACATATCCGTTATAGTTATGGGCTTGGACACCAAATCCAACAGTCTCCCACTTGGATAAGTATAATAAATATAGCTGCCTATGTGACTTCGGGACCCAACTTTGCAATCGTAAGCTTCCAAAAGCCGCTGCCAACTCTGACCCAGTCAATGACGCATCCTTTAGATAAGGCATCATATACTCCTCTGTTCCCAAGATATCAGTTGGACAAATACGTGGAACAATGTCATACTTATTGTCCAACAATTTTTTTCCCGATTTCCGATTTGTCTGACATAGAACATAACTGAACACATTAATTTAGTTCTGACCGGGACCGACACATAAGTCAAAACAAAATCATCGAGGGGACTAAGATATCGTTTTTAATCATCTTAGGATAAAAAGAACAGATAAACTTTGACATTATATGCTTGTACTAGCTACTCATTAAATCATGCACAACGACACGTTTAATAACATCAAGTTACTGATGCGTTTTCGTGCCATCAATGCATGACTAACTCATAGTCAACAACTCATATATCCAGTTTTGAAGGCATATATATGATATTATTGTCTCATGATCACTCGTGGTAAATTCCATGAAATGATACAAGTGAGTGCGGGTTGATCCAATACTCAAATCTTATTTCTGAAGTACTCATGAATGGTGTAGTGAACCTGCTGCAATGCTTAATGTTGAGAGAAAAACATGGAGACACACTTGAACAAACATTAGAACAAGTATATTGCAGAATATTTAATCTCAAAGGATCTAAAAGCTCAACAATAATATAGTTAGATAGTTAGATAGTTAGTTGCAGAAAATAAAGAAATATAAATAACAGCAATTGTTATATCAAGGAAGATCAAGTTTAGTGATTAAGTCTAAAAGACTTGCTCCGAAGAGAGGTTATAGTTTGATATGTTTCAGTAGCAATTTAGAGTGTGAAGAGTAGTAAGATAGAGAAATGAAGAAAATAACTAATTCACAAGTTATCGAGTGATAAGAGAGATGGTTGAAGAAGAAATTTTGTGTAGTAAGAAGTTGCTTTTAAATACATCAGAAAGAGTCTCTATTTATAGAGTCTAAGAAATAAACAACTACTCTATAAGCAGTCGTGCAAGGCATGCTGGATAATAGAGTACATTATATAAAGATAAGAAAAACATAACAATGGACTGCGGATGTTGTAGAAGAACTGACTCCGGGTGTTGAGATGATCGCTGATGGTGAACCGTTGCGGTAGATGGATGGTTGCGGTATCTTAGTTCAAGAGGGTCACTTTTATGTTTCACCAATTTCCCCCTAAGTGACCTCTTTAACTCCGGTTCAGGTATCAAGTTTGAGGAACTTGATCAAAATCCACCAGAATTTTTGACATTTTCAAGCCAAGTGATTCTTCTAGAAATTTCAAACTTGACTTCAGCAGTAGTATGCTTCGATCTTTCTATTGCGGTCTTGCAGATGTCAAGTTGTTTCTTGGGCAGGCGGTGCATAACATTCATCGGAAGGAAGTATTTGACGTTGTCAGCCTTCCGTTTGAATATGATCCCAAGTTCAGGAAAGTTTGTTGCACCTAATGATCTTTCTTCAAAGCCTTCGGTAGGCATTGGAACAAGTTCAAGTAGGGGGGATATCAAACTTTCTGATGATGGTGGGGTGGATATCCGCATCAATCCTGGAGAAGTCACAAACTGTATCCATTAGAAAGGATTTGGCTTTGTCGAGCGTCATTTGCATCTTCGGATGCTTTTCTGCCTTGTTTTAGAATACTCTGGCAATGAGGAAGATTTCTTCCGGATTCATGCTTGGGAAATCTGCCTGAGTGCGTATGTAATCATGCTCTCTTCTGGTAAGAGTGTACTGAATGAAGTCAGCCTTCATGAACTTTCGCATCTTGTAATTCTTAACTGCGGATGGTCTATCGCTAGACCATATGTTTTCCATAGAGGAGCCATGCTTCGCATAAAAGCGATTGAGTCTTTCAAATTCCATAGGCAATCGTTTGTGATCAGGGAGGTTGCAGTTAAAGGACTAAATAACTGCAAAATACTTTGCATTGGGAGAGATTGGAATATCCCAATATCCATCAGAGGGAGGTTTAGCATATGCGAGATGTGGAGTGTAGTCTTCATCCAGTAGCCTGCGGAGCGGATTGACCCATGAGTTAATCAGCGACTCATCTATCATTGTATCAAATCCGCCTTCTCTCCACATGAGTTCAGCAAGCTTGGCCGCTTTCCAATCGTGTTTTCTTTGGGCTGTGGCAGGAGAGTCTGTGGAGCTCGTTGATGACATATTTTCCTCAACAATTTTTAGGTGAAGAGGAGTCTCAGGCCTTTGGAGAGTGTTGTTTATAGGTGAAGAGTGAGGAGATGGAATATTGTGGGATGGTGGAGGTGAGGGCTGCGGTGTGGGAATTTTCTTTGTGGTGATGGGAGGGCTCTGATGGATGGAGGTATCAGAGTGGTGGACTTCTTCATCACTTCCCCCTCTTGAGGGATGCAATGGAGGTGCTTCCTCAAGCCATTGATTAACACCATCCACCTTGGCACAGACTTCTGCAAAGTGAGCTTTCATGGTCTCAGCCAACTGTGAGTTGTTTGGGGTGGAGGAGTTGAAGAGCAGCTTGTGGATATCTTTGCTAAGCTGGAAAATCTCAGGGCCATGGAAGTTAGAAGAAAGGGATTTATGCATTCGGTTGATAGTGGCATGAAGAACAGAGATAGTGTACTCATAGGCAGTATGACTCTCATCTATCACTTTCTAAGATAGTGAAGCTTGATCCGTAATGGTTGCTGGAAGATCCTGCTTGATTGCGGCACCTCAGTAATGAGGCGTTCCGGTGCAGCCATAAATTCTTGATAATCGGCCGACCGGATCCCTATTTCGACCTTGAGAGAGATGCGCTCAGCAGCCATACGTTCTCTCGTCTCAAGTCTTTCAACACGTTCAATTAAGGACTACGGTCCTGGAATACCTTCAGACGGAGGTTAGGTAGGTTTAACCGCAGCCAAAATTTGATCAACTTTGGCTTGGAGATTGAGGAATTCCTTCCTGGTGATAGCATCCATCTTCTTCTTCTTTTTCTTTTCTTTGGGCTTAGAAGTGGAATGTTGAGAACCGTTGGACTCTTCTTCTTCTTCAAACATCATAAGGTCGTCATCTGAGGGATTTGGTTTGTTGAACTCTTGGATGTCTTCATCATCAAAACCGAAGGTAGGGGCTGAGCTGAGTTCAATTGCCAGCTCTTCGTCTTGAGATGGGTTGACTGCGGGAGATGGAACAGGAGTTGGAGTAGGAGGAACTTTCGAGGTAGCTGCGGCTGCGGCTAAAGCTTGAGCTTTCATCATAGTGTCTGCCATTTGATCCATCCAGGTTTGAACCTTTTGGATTGTGGCAGCAGTATGGGCATTGCTGATGGCATTTGCCCAGTACTTGGCCACAGACAGTATTTCCTGTTCCTTCTGTTGTTGTTGTTTGACCTGTTGCTCCTTGCGGGCTTGGAATGCTCTTCTAAAGGCAGCATATTTCTTGATTTTGGCATCAATAGTTGGCTGATACTGACTCCAAGAGTCACTTGAGTCATCGCCGTCAATTCATTGTGTTCGCACCAAGGTGTCCCTTGGGTTCACGGATCCTTGCACATGAGTGCTCACCATGCCTAAACCACCTGGAAAGAATGGAAGCAGAGTAGGATTTCATGGGCTTCCTTGATCTCCTTGACCCGTGGTCAAGTCTGGCCTTGGCCCAGTTCTGGCATGGGCGAAAAAGATGCCATGCGGATGGATTGATGTTTGAAGTGTTTGGGATACATGCAAAAGGATGGAGTCTAACTCCTCAGAAGAAAAAATGTGCAGTCGGGAAGCCTTGGAGACCTTAGGGCAATGTGCAGATTTATTTACTTGAGATATAACTGGGGGGCTATCTCCACGTTCGGATGATGAAGCGGATGAAACAATCTCACATGATGAGGTTGAGTGGTATTCGAGTGTGGTATTGAATGGATGTGCGGCCATCCCAAGGACTACCGGAGCCTATTGAGAGGCTACAGTATCAGTCCGGTCATGCATTTGGCCATAGGTTTCGGTTGTTTTTCTTTTCTTGAGGATAGATATTGGTTGTCTATCTTCCTCAGAATCACTACTCGCTATAGTGGTGGGTTTGGTTTTGCGTTTCTTTGAGGGTGCGGTTTGTTTTGGGGCATTCTTCTTAGGTGTAATAGATTTCCTTTTAGATGCCACCGTTTTTTTCCGTTGAGAAGGGTTAGATAGTGTAGTAGCATAAGGGGATGCGGTACTCTCAGGAAGAATGGTTGTGGAAGGAAGAGGTGGGGTAGAAGGGTATGGGACAATACCCTCCGTGGCCTCTATATGATCTGAGACATCAGCAGTCTCAAGACCAAGCAAAGTAAGAATGTGAATGGGAAGCCTGCAGATAGGTCCAAATAAAGTTTGATCAGAAGAGGGATTGTACCTTTTAAGATCCTTAGTGACAAAGAAGTTGATGTCATTGCCCATGTTGATACCAGCATCCGCATGTAGATCAGATATGCATAAGGACCAGAATCGAGCAAATGTGAGCTCGGTTCGGTTCTCCCTTGGGTGCTCTTTGGGGATATATTGGAGGAAATCATCCCAAAGAATCTGGCCATAATTGACAGCGTGGCACGTGTAGATGCTCCATACTAGTTCAAGGAGCTTCAAACCCATGTTTTTGATGCCTCCGGTTCTGCCAGATAGACAGCGGATGACGAAATGACATACGAACTGCCAAACCGCAGGCAGTTGGTTCTTCTTAAACTCACCAATCCCTCGGATCAGTTTCTGATAACCCATTTGGTAGAGTGCGGTGGTGATGTCAGATAACGACGGTGTGAAGATCTTGATGGAGGGATGAATCAGAAGATTTATGGCAGATAATAACTTCTCTTTGGTCAAGATGACCAAAGAATCATCGATAAGGTTGAGATGCACTTCTTGTGGGTTCTCTAATGGTCGGTATGCAGAAAAGGCACACTTGAAGAGTGTAGAAACAGGAACAACGTCATTGAATGCGTCAAATGGACCAAACAAAATATGGTTCTTGAGAAACTTGACCATAAGCTTTGTTGGGGCATTGTACAACGGATGATCTTCAAACACTGCTCTGAAGTTGCTTGAAGCTATCGTTGGAGATGTAGAACCAGTTGGATTCATGGAGCCTGAATCCTTGGATTGCTTCTTTGATGCACCTGATTTCGCCATTGAGAGATGAGAGAATGGAGTTCTTGAGAGTTATGGGAGTTTTGGAGAGTTGAGAGAGAACAATCTATTAAACAGAGAGCGTAAACGATTTTAAGGAAGAAGACGGGTTTATAAAGGAGGTAAAAAGATTTTAACCCTAGGTAAAAGATAGAAGAGGGTAAGAAGTCGAATGGGGTTTTTGGGGGGAATCAATGATTTTGGGATTAAATCTCAGCCACACGAAGATGAAACTGGTTTTGGAAAGATTTTGAGAGATTTCAAAAAGGGTTTGCATTTAATGGAGGATTAGACGCATGGAAATACGTTAGGTAAATGTGGAGTGATGAGAGAGAAAGTTGTAATTGATGGGACGTGGTTGGGAGAGAAAAGGACAAGTTGAGGATGGATTTAATTGGGAATCGTTCTTTTTGTCATCATCCCTAAAATAGGTCTGATACGGGTTTTATTCAGAAAGGGAATCTGATAGTTTCTAAAGAGAATGTTTGTATTTTATTTAATGAAGGATCATTAAATAGTACACAAAGATTCGAGAGTTAATGAAACTGTTGGAATTTATTTAAGATGATTGTGGATGGAATCATCATTGCGGTTGAGAAACTTCATCACGGATGAACAAAGAAAGATTTCAAAGAGAATCTGTGAGAAAAAAACTTGTACAAAAGTTAGAAATAAAATATCATTAGAACCCATGAGAGGTACGTATGACATATGGTTGCGGCACCTAGACTGCGGTACCAAAACCATCTATCATATGTAATTCTCAGTTAGAACCGCAATGGAGACTAATGATGGTCTGCAGTAGCTAACACTTCAGAAAGAATTGCGGGTCTGGATTCATCATTCCCAACATTTGTAAGAATGCATTGAGTTTTGTAGAGTCAACTGCTTTTGTAAAAACATCAGCAATCTCTTCATGAGTAGGAACAAAGATGAGTTCAATATTACCTTTTAGAATATGATCTTTGATGAAATGATACCGTAACTCAATATGTTTTGTCTTGGAGTGTTGAACACGATTATGAGAGATCACTATAACAGTTTTAGAGTCACAGTAAATTGGTATCCGCAACATTCTGTACCCGTAGTCTAGAAATTGTGTCTTCATCCAAAGAAATTGGGAACAGCAGCTGGCTGCGGCCACATACTCGGCTTCTGCAGTAGATAGAGATACACACGTTTGTTTCCTTGAAGACCAGCTTACAAGTCTTCCTCCTTGGAATTGGCATCCACCTGATGTACTTTTTCTATCGAGCTTGCATCCTGCATGATCCGCATCGGTGAAGGCTTGAAGACTGAAGTCATTGCCTGCGGGATACCATAAACCCATGGATTTGCTTCCTTTAAGATACCAAAGAATTTGTTTGGCTGCGGTCATGTGAGACACTTTTGGATCAGCCTGGTATCTTGCACATACACCAGCTGCGAAGACAATGTCAGGTCTGCTTGCGGTGAGGTACATCAGTGAACCAATGATACCTCTATAAGTCTTGTGATCCACGGATTCACCGGAGGGATCAACAGAGATCTTATAACCGAAGGCCATAGGGACCTTAGCAGAAGAGCAGTTGTCCATTGAATATTTCTTTAGAAGATCAGTGGTGTATTTTTCTTGATGAATGAAAATTCTTTGCTGAATTTTTTTGACTTGAAGTCCTAGAAAGAAATTAATCTCTCTATTCATGCTCATTTTGAATTTGTTGGTCATGAGCTTAGCAAATTCATCTACCATGCCTTGATCAGTCGACCCAAAAATGATATCATCCACATATATTTGTACCATCATAAGGTGGTCACCATTTGCTTTTCTGAATAATGTGGGATCAATCATTCCTCTTTTGTACCCGGATAAGACAAGGAATTTAGAGAGTGTCTCATACCAAGCTCTTGGGGCTTGTTTCAGGCCATAGACTGCTTTTTCAAGCATGTAGCAGTGGTCTGGAAATTCAATATTTTCAAATCCTGGAGGTTGTAGAAGGTAAACCTCTTCTTTCGGTTCCCCATTGAGAAAAGCACTATTAAAGTCCATCTGGTGTACCTTGACATTTTTGTGGGATGCGTATGCTAGAAAGATCCGGATGGCTTCCATGCATGCTACCGGAGCATACGTTTCATCATAGTCAATTCCATCTAGTTGACTATAGCCCTTGGCAACAAGTATTTCCTTGTTTCTAATGAATGAGCCAGATTCATCTAGCTTATTCTTGAAAACCAATCTTGTACCAACAATAGTATGACCTTGTGGAAGAGGAACAAGTTGCCATACTTTGTTTCTTTCAAATTCTTCTAATTCTTCTTGCATTGCGGCTATCCAGTCTGGTTCAAGCAATGCTTCTTTGATCGTTCTATGTTCTACTGAAGACATAAATGTTGCATAGTGGCAGTGATTAGATAAGTCCTTGGAAGACCGAGTCTAGATACCTGCGGATGGGTTGCCAATGATTTGACCTGGTGGGTGGCCTTTCGTCCATACATGAAGACGTGGCATCAGATGCTCAGCAGCTGCGGTAGAAGGGATATCTTGGATGTCAGAGGAATCTGCGGTTGGAGATGGTAGTTCCCCTTGGATTTGAGAACATCCTGCTGAATCATCTTGATCTATTAGAGCATAATTTTTTTGAGTAATCGGCAGAGGTTGAGGTTCCCCCTAGATTGCGGATGGGAGTTCCTCTGGAACCTGAGAAGGTTCCCCCTGGAATGCAGATGGGAAAGTGACAATTCTAGGATCGGTTCTAGTGTCAATATTCTCTATGAATTCATCATCTGAGTCTGAAGGTTTGTTTGATGGTGAAGCTTCATTTTGGGCAGGAATGTAAGCAGCATCAAGTACTGAAAACCTCAACGGTTGCGACAAGATCCGGAGTAGAGCTTTCCCCCTCAACCGGAGAGGTGGAAGTATTGAGCGATACTACTTCAGATAGAGATGGTCCAGATACGTCAGCATGTTGTTGAGCTGCGGGTGACACCAGAACTTCGGATAGTTTCGCCGTTTCAATGGGATCAAAAAGATCATCATAATTGACTTTAACTAGATTCAGAGGTCCGGAATCGACTGGAATGTCACTTTCCATGATTGCAGTGTTTTCGGTGGACGGAGGTGCGATGCGGATGTGAGAATCATCAAATTTCACATCAAAGATTTCAATGATCAACCTTGTTCATCTGATGAGCACTCGATATGCAACCATGTTAGTGGAATAACCAAGGAAGATACCTTCGTCAGACTTTGGTGCAAACTTGTTGAGTTGGTCTCTTTTGTTGATCACGAAGCATCTACATCCAAAGATATGAACATTGGGTTTGCGATTGTTGAAACCTTCATATGGTGTTTTATTAAGACGCTTGCACACGATACTTCGGTTTTGAACAAAGCATGCGGTTGCTATTGCTTCAGCCCAGAAGTAGAGAGGAAGTTGGGCGAAGTTAAGCATGGATCTGGCTGCTTCAATGAGTGTGCGGTTCCTTCTTTCTACTACACCATTTTGTTGAGGTGTATAGGGTGCTGAAAAGTTGTGCTGCCTTTGGAAACCAAGAAACTGTTGAGAAGATGATTAGTGAATTCAGTTCCATTATCACAGCGGATGCGTCTGACTGGAAGCTTGATTTGAACTTCGATTTCTTTGATGAAGATTTGCGGTGTCTCTGATTTGATTCTGAGAAAGAAGACCCATGTGAAGCGTGTATAGTCATCAACAATAACCAGTATATACTTTTTGTGGTGAAGACTGACTACGGTTGAGGGACTGCAGAGATCAATGGGTAATAGCTCCAGTGGTTCAGAGATGGAAGAATCCATTATCAGAGGATGACTTGCTTTTGATTGTTTACCGCATTCACAAGCTGGACAAAGGGTATCGTTGCTGAATTTGAGAATGGGGAGACCGCGGACTAGTTCTCCAGTGACGAGGTTGTTGATGTACCAGAAGTTGAGATGAGCTAGCTTGCGATGCCATTGCCAGCAGACTTCGGATACAACTTTGGACAGAAAGCACAGCTGCGGATTACCAATGATGAGAGAGACAACCAGAGGATACATCGTGCCTTCGGAGCGAGATTTGACTAAGCAAGTGATTCGATCACTCGTCATTATGTAACATAATTGATTGTCAAATTCAACACGATGTCCTGCTTTACATAGTTGGCCAACACTGATAAGATTGTGTTTAAGGCTTTTTACATAAGCAACCTTCTGAATGGAAAAGTTCCCCTTAGTGAGAACACCGTAACCTCGGATCACACCGTTTGCATTGTTGCCAAACGTGACATTTCCACCATTACATATAGCCCTGAAATCCCAAAGGTACTCTAACCTTCCGGTCATGTGCAAGGAGCAGGCACTGTCAATTAACCATTCTTCTTCTTGTTCCTCCTTGAACAAAGCTTGAGAATTACACGGTTATTTTAGGCATCCAAACAAGTTTGGAGCCAGGGAAAATTGATGTATTTTTAAATGATGCATAGTCTGAGGTTGCATGGACATGTCTTTTGTCAACTTTTAGACCTAGTCCTGGGTGTTTGTTCAGATTTGGATTGTTGCGAGTTTTTTGAAAAGTACAAGGTTTCTGACTTTAATTTGACTTGACATGAGATAAAAAATTTTGACAGTTGCACTGACATTTACAAAAAGGGAGTTTGTCATTGAATTTGACATTATGCTTGGTCAGCGGTTTATAGAGTGAATTGGACTTGGTATTGGTCCGAGGTGGGTAACTTCTGAAAAATTTGACATTTGCAATTGGTTTCTAAAAAGTTTGTTTTGAACGAAGTTTTGGACTGTGAGACTTGACATGCATGTTATTTGGTTACTGAAAAGTTTGTTTTGAACGAAGTTTTGGACTGTGAGACTTGACATGCATGTTATTTGGTTTCTGAAAAGTTTGTTTTGAACGAAGTTTAGCACGTGTAACTCTTTGAGTCCCTTTAGGTGGATTTGATTAGATTCCCTTCCACTTGTTTTGATGTGATTTTAAAAGTGTTGGAGTGGGTAAAATTCCTTTCCAATTAGGGTCTTTTGAGGAATAGATCTGAAAAACGTAGTTTCTTACAAGTTTGACACCTTTTTGGTTATGTTAGAAGTAGCAGGAATGACTTTTGAAACTGAACTCCCCTTTTTGCTTGTTTTCATGAAAGAAGAGTTTTTTGAAATGTAATTTGTGAAAACAAATTTTTCTGGACTCTTGGATTTTGGAATTCTCACATGTTTCTTATTTTTTGAAAAACTTTGTTTGCTTGTGTTTCGAGATCTAATTTCTTCTTTGAAAGCCCTTTTTGCCAAGGATTTTGATGAACCGCAGTCATTGTTATTCAACTGCGGTTTCCTGGAACCTTTTGAACGATTTTGAAAACGTGGGCTAGAATCATCAGAACTTGATGATTCTGGAATTTGAGAGCATTGGCCTACTTCAAAATTTTCTATAGGTAACTCATGAAAAATCGGCTGAAGAGTTGTGGTTCCTTGAACTGATGGTTTTGGTAAAGATGATTTGACTACCGCAGAGTAGGTTTTAGATGAAACTGCGGTGGGACACTTCTGGGACATTTGACTACAGTGTGGAACACTGTGGTCTGAGGACAAAGATGAAAAGTCCTTTGAGACTTCGGGGCCTTCAATAACAATTTCTTCATCAACTACAGATGAATTTTGAGAATTTGAAAGGGTGGTGCCACATATGGGAGTTTGATCACATGTGTGACCAGAATCATCGGGCACAATTTCCTTAATGACACAATTATTGCTCAAATTGTGTAATCTACCCAAGTGAGTTTTGATATCTTCGGGAAAAGTGTTGTCATTGACAGGGAAATGAAATTCTCTATCAGGAGGGACATACACTCTGTCTTTGTTGAACCGGGGTGAGGAATCCATTGCGGTAGGATACCCATTTGACCAACCCCAATTATATGTATTGTCCATGATTCCACCGTTTACCAAAATTTCAATAGCCTCACTTTCATTAAATAATTTTTCAATTAAGAGATTTAAGCGTACAATTTCTCTCTGTGCTAAATCTCTCTGGTTCAAAGCTAACTCTAATTGGGTTTCACTTAGCATTCTAGCATCTTTCTCTAACTCTAAATCCTTCTCTAACATCACCATCTTAAGTCTCTTGTTATCCAGTCTTCCTCTCACATGGAACATCTCTTGGGATGCAATGTTCTTCTCATCTAGGGCTTTGTTATAGTCTGTAAGGACGGCAACACAAGTGTCATTAAGATCATCTATGTAGGGTTGACAGTCATGCATACTATAATTTAAAGTTTGGATCATGAGTATTACCTGTTTAACGATGCTTAGAGTCCCATCCTTTGCCATGTAGAAGTAGTTTTTGTTCAACATTGCTGACCCATCATCATCCACAGTGGCCAGCATGCAGATTTTCCCTTTTCCTTTAACACTGCTAATGGTCTCTTCTTCATCTCCTGATGACCAAACTTGATGGTCTCTTTTAACTTGGGCCACATATGCCCTTTCCTTTTCTTTTTCTTCCAACTCTTGAGCCATTCTAAGATAGAATGCTCTGTCCTTGACTACATTGGCCTTACAGTCTTTTGCGAAGTGATTTTTTATTGCATTTATGACAAATCACAATATCAGTCTTGTCTTCTGATTGAGTACCGGAGTCATTGTTCTGAGAAGACTACGGTACCTCCTTCGGTTGATTGTTCTGAGAGCCTTTACGATATCGAGAATGGTTGTTCTGAGAACCGAAGTTACGGTTGAATGGAGGTTTGTTGAATTGTTGGTTCTTACGGAAGGAAGAAGGTGGTATATGGTTGAACTGTTGGCTGACCAGAGCAATAGCCTTCTGAAATTCTTCTTCATCATCATACTCAGAATCCGCTTCGTATGACTGTGGTGAGGTATCATACGATGAAGAGTAGGGTGACTGCGGTGGAGCTTGTGCTATGAGAGCAAGTGGTCCTCCGAAGTCAGCACAGTCTTTGAGTACAGTGGATTCTTGTGCTTGGAGCTCTCCATAGAGTTTGTAGAGTGATAAAGAGTGAATCTTCCTGTCACCTTGGACTATCATCTTAGCCGTAGTCCAATGTCTTCCTAAGCCATTAAGGAACTGGAGATTGGTTTCATGGTTGCTGCGGATGGTACCAGCAATTGATAACTTTGTGACTATCAGGTTGAATCTCTTAAAGGAGTCTTCCAAACATTCACCCGTATGAGCTTTGAAGTTGTTGAAGTCGTTGAGTGTGGTAGTGAGCTTCTTATCTTGTGCTTGTTCTGAGCCTTCGTATAGGTTCTTGAGTACATCCCATATCTCTTTTGCTGAGTTGCATTTTATGATAATATCAAAGTTGTCAGGAGCAACACCACAAGAAATTTCATAAAAAGCAACAACATCATTTTCCATTTTATCAAGATCATCCTTGGTGGATGGCTCATGGTTGGTTGACCTCCTCATAGCCTAGTTGTCGCGCCGTAAGTTTGGACTAGTGTAAGGACTGGAACGTGTGGTCCTTCTTCCACGGATCGCCATACATCTCTACCTAGTCTTCTTAAGTACCTCTCCATTCTTTGTGACCAGTGATGATATTCATTTTCTACTAGTATTGGAGCTCGGTTAGAACCACCAACACTATTGGAGACATTCAGAGATAACGATTGTGCCATTTTGTCTTTTTTTGTTTTGTTTTTTTTTTGAGAAATGAGCTTTAGTGGTATAGAAGGCTTAATGAGCAAATCAGAGTTCCGATATTCAAAAAGCAACCACTTTGGCTCTGATACCAATTGTTGAGAGAAAAACTTGGAGACACACTTGAACAAACGTTAGAACAAGTATATTGCAGAATAGTTAATCTCTAAGGATCTAAAAGCTCAACAATAATATAGTTAGATAGTTAGATTGCTAGTTGCGGAAACTAAAGAAATATAAATGAGATCAATTGTTATATCAAGAATACACTTAAACTGATTCATAACAAGGAATTCATTCACTCCGAGTTAATAAGGACGATCAAGTTTAGTGATTAAGTCTAAAAGACTTGCTCCGGAGAGAGGTTATAGTTTGATATGTTTCAGTAGCAATTTAGAGTGTGAAGAGTAGTAAGATAGAGAAATGAAGAAAATAACTTGGATAAATATATTCATAATATTTCACAAGTTATCGAGTGATAAGAGAAATGGCTGAAGAAGAAATCTTGTGTAGTAAGAAGTTGTTTTTAAATACATCAGAAAGAGTCTCTATTTATAGAGTCTCAGAAATAAACAACTACTCTATAAGCAGCCGTGCAAGGCATGCTGGATAATAGAGTACATTACATAACGATAAGAAAAACATAACAATGGACTGCGGATGCTAAAGAAGAACTGACTCCGGGTGTTGAGATGATCGCTGATGGTGAACCGTTGCGGTAGATGGATGGTTGCGGTATCTTAGTTCAAGAGAGTCACTTTTATGTTTCAACACTTAATTCCTTAGACAATCCTACAAGCCAACTCATGATAGTCTTCTTTCCTACCTACTTCTAAAGAATGAACGATGGTGGATGGTTTGAATAAATCTTATTTATTCTGGAAGTCAATACATGCAAAGTGAAATAATAGTAAATAATTGACACAAGACAGTAAACTTACGTATAAATAAAACTCATTTTATTCATCATCAAATGTCAATAACAATTTAGCTATTACAAGTTTCGGGTTTTCTAATGTCTAAAACTAAAATCTTCCTTTAGCCCAATGCCCCTCGCATGCTACAAGTGCTTAACCCTAGTCAGTCCCTTTGTGAGGGGATCTGTTGGGTTGTCCTTTGACGATATCCTCTTTACCACGAGGTGCCCCTCTTCTACTTGATGTCTTATGAAGTGCTACTTTCTATCGATATGTCTGGATATTCCATGATCTCTTGGTTCCTTAGTTAAGGCAACTGCCCCTTCATTATCGTAGAAAATTTCCACATGATCCTTTATGGATGGAATAACTCTAAGGCCTCCAATGAAGTTTTTCAACCATATCGCATCATTCCCTGCCTCGCTTGTTGATATGTACTCTGATTAACACGTTAAATCAGCTACAATCTACTGCTTGGAACTTTTCCATGTCACTGCTCCTCCATTCAGGGTAAACACCAGACCAACTGAGAGTGGAAATTATCTATTTCGGTCTGAAAGCTTAGATCGTTGTACCCAGTTAGTCTCAAGTCATCGCTCCCACCGAGGGTAAGGACCCGATCCTTAGTCCTCTGCAGGTACTTGAGAATGTTCTTAACCGCAGTCCAATGAGCTTTACTAGGGTTCCCTTGATATCTGCTGACCGTGCTCAAAGCAAAGGTCACAACAGGGCGAGTACAAGTCATAGCATACATGATCGAACCAATTGCGGAAGCATATGGTCTATGACTCATTTCTACTATCTCAGCCTCTGTACTCGGACTCTGAGTCTTACTCAGTTTGGTATTGCCTTGGATAGGTAAGTCACCTTTCTTGGAGTTCTCCACGCTAAAACGTTTCATCACCTTGTCCACGTTGGTACTTTGACTAAGTCTTATTAATACTTTACTTATGTTTCTCAATATCCTTATCCCCAGGATATAGGTAGCTTCTCCGAGGTCCTTCATAGCAAAACACTTCTAAGCCAAGACTTGACCTTCTGCAAGGTTGGGATGTTATTTACTATGAGTAGTAAGTCATTCACATACAACACCAGAAACCTAACTATACACCCACTAGCTTTGACATATACACAGGACTCATCCTCGCTTCTCGAAAATCCTAACTCTTTCACTTTCTCATCAAAACAAAGATTCCATCTGTGAGATGCTTGTTTTAATCCATAGATGGATTTATCAAGCTTAGAAACTCTATTAGGGTACTTTGCATTGACAAAACCCTCTGGATGACACATGTGAACATCTCTAGCCAACTTTCCATTAAGGAAAGTAGTTTTGAAATCCATTTGCCATATTTCATAATCATGAAATGCAACTATGGCTAACATAACCCTTATAGATTTAATATTCTCTACTGGTGAGAAGGTCTCGTCATAGTCAACTCCATGTGTTTGAGTAAAGCCCTTCGCAACGAGTTGCACCTTATATGTGTGTACTTTCGCATCCATGTTGGTCTTCTTCTTGAAGATCCATTTGCACATGACTGTTTTGCGACCTGGCACATTGTCAACCAAGTTCCAACCTTAATTGTCATACATGGACTGAATCTTGCTGTCCATAGCTTCTTTCCATTTCACGGACTCAGGGTCTGCCATGGCTTCCTGTTGGATTAATGTCTAAGTCCATAACTATAATCGGTAAGACTTGACTCGACCCGACATGGTCCATTTGGGTTGCATGGCATCATGCATTTGGATAGACTATAATGAGAGAAATAACACTTATGTTTGGTTAATATACTATAAGTTCTAATATATTAATAAGGTTATTTAATTATTATTGATCAAGAAGTAATTTGAAATTAATTAAGTGATCCAAAGGAGACTAATTATATATATATGGGTTGATTGTGTAAATCATTCATTCTTATATATGTGGGCTTGTGATCCAAGATTCCTTATATTGGACTAAGTCCATGGGGTGACCCATGGATAATCCATGGAGCATAAGGAATGGGTAAAGTTATGAGTTACATGGTGTAACACTAATAGCCACCATATAAAAGAATCCCATGGCTCAAGAAATCGTGCACTAGTATATGAATATGAGGGCTAGACGATTTCAAGGAGTGTTCCATTTCTCTCAAGTCATTCCATGTGCATTTGGTGTTGTGTGAACCATTTGAGGTGTTACACTTGGGGCACTAGGCACTCAAGCTTCATGAAGACATTCTACATCAAAGAGGTATGTAATTCTTACTTGAGATACCCATATGAATTAATGTTATTTTGCTAGTTAGGATGAATACCTTGGAAAGCAGATATTTGCATGTATAATAGAGAAAACATAGATCCAAGGTATTTAGGGTTGCATGTACATTTAGGAGTGTTAGAATGATCAAAACCCAACAGTGGTATCAGAGCCATGTTGTTTTCTATTATACTGATGAAAATGTTTTATTTTCAAATTTGGAAAAAAGGGAAAAAAACATGACGTTTGTCAAATTTTAAGATAATTACTTGTTTTTGTGAAAAACTAATTATTTGTAAAATTTGAATCATTTTCTATATGAGTTAAATTAGGTCAAATTTAGTAAAAGATAAAATGATATGATTATTTTATTAGTTTTAAAAGTTTGATCTAAAGAGTTTTTTTAAATCTCCATAAGTTAAGGATTTGAAAAGGTTTTAAAAAAATTGATTCAAAGTTTTTATGGAGTTATAAAATTTGGTGTTAATGTTTTAAAGAATTTCATAACTTATTCTTAAGTTATGGAACATTAAAAGTTTCATCATAAAACAAGCATTTAACTCCATACGTTATGGATCACCAAATGTTTTTTGTGTTACCTTATTTTATGAGTGATTAGATTAATGGAAAAAATCATATGATAGTTAGTTTTAATCCAAATTGATCTAAAAGAAGTTCATAAAATGTGTTTTTTTAACTTAAAAGTCACATTTATGAATCTTAAAACTCATAAGAGTTGTCATAGGTTACAAAGTGAAGTGTATTGTCCTCAAGTTATGGAGGTTCAAGAGTCACTTCATTAGGTAATAAAATGTGTAACCTTAATCAATTCCATAAGTTACAAAATAAAGAAAAGTTACATTCTTTTATTAGTTTAAAGTCTTCCATAACTTGTCCTCAAGTTATGCAACTTGAAGAGTTTTTTAATTAAAATTACTTTTAACACATAAGTTATGGAATTAATCAGTTTTGAATAGTTTCTAAACATGCCATCAAGTTTTGGAATTTGTAAAGTTGTCCCATTAATACTTTAATTCCAAGTTAGCCCTTAGAATTTTAAGAGTTAAAATTCAACCCTTATACTTTATAATATTATAAGTTAATAATATATATATATATATATATATATATATATATATATATGTATAACAGTAAAGTCAGTCTTACCATTAGTAGGCCTCATTCATGAAGTCGGTCTATAGGGGGGGGGTATAAGGTTACTGCCTATAAAATGGCAGTTGAATGGGTGTCCACTCTCACCCACCGCTTCCTTAACCAGTGGAGGGGGTCGTTAGCCGAACGGGTAGGACGAGGACTAGAATTCTCCCTTCATTAAAAGGATTAATGATAAATACTAAGTAACTAAACTATTATTAATACTCAATCTTAGTTACTTAGGAAAATGTGAATTTGGTGCTAACTCATGAAATTACACTTTGGACTTTGCCTAAGTCGTTAGTGGAGCATGTGTGGTTAACTGGCACACTAACCTGGACTTAACAAGGTAGGCAAAGGGTAACTTAATATTTATCATAGTATCGGTGGAGCGTGTGTGGTTAATCGGCACATCGATTGAGGGGTAAATATTAAGGGTACCAAGTATATTTGCATGGTTACTTCACACCTTGTTTTGTGATCCTCGGCATCCCAGTCACAAAACCTGAAGGGCACACTCGAGATTAAAACATGCCACTGAACAGTTCAATAAATCTTAAAATAATCTAGGAGTTTCAAAACCAATTAAAACCTAATAATACATTTCGTTTATCTTGGTGGAAATTGGTGAATCGTCATTCACCTACCTTCAAATATTTTATAGCTTGAATTACGGCATCCCTCTTCCGAGTTATAAAATAGTTTGTAGGGTCCTAGCCTTAATATATCATATTGGCTGTTATATTAACAACGTTTAATCAACTATCTTGAATGTCTCCCAAAAGATGTCTAGTTCAGACATTTATGATCCTCCCAAATCTCTTGGAACATCACTTCCTCCACCTCCTCCAATTACTCTCCCTAACCCACAAGTTGAAGGTCACTTAAGACCTATTGGCAAGCAAAGTCTATGTGTGCTCACATCTTGGAGAGGAAGTCACATATTGACAAGCCGGGAGAGTTGAGTGTAAAACTCTTGAGAAAGTTGGTGGTTCAATCACTTTCTAAGTCACATAGTTAGTTCCTTTGGGACTCCTATAAAACAGACTATGACAAGACCCTTAATGATCTTATCTATTTGCTAAGATCAACTTCCTAATACTTTATGGACATTGACAATGATGACACTGGAAATCCAGAAAAAGCATTCTCTTCCCAATGGAAAGGGATCGGCCATAGTCAACTCGGTTGAACAAATGGTAAAGAGAAAAGCTAAGTCTGTGATAGTACCGGTACAGTTACCAAAGGGTCCATATGTTTAAATTGCCAAAGGAAGGGGCATTGATTGTGAAGCTGCGAATTTTACCTAAGGATGTTAAATTCAATAAGTTTGACCCTACTTCAGGTAAAATCCACTATCTAACTCTGCTAAGTTTCTATACTGAGATTCTTGATATATGATGTGACTGGGTCACATGTTGATGTTTGTAAGAATCAAAGAAAAGTGAAGAAACTTAAAGAAATAATATGCTGAATCTGATCGCGTAGATGGATTTCTATTGCATAGCTTGAAGATCGGATTCTTGAGCTACTTCTTAGGAGTTATGATATATTGCTTAGGAATAGATAACAACAAAGTTTTCGTGCTCTTTTGCATTGTAAGGATAGTTTTTCCACAATTTTTTTAAAATAAAAGGAAAAATGATGATTTTATTTATTTTAAAATATCCTTACAATGGCATTTGAGGAAAAAAATGTTGCTTATATGATTCCATTAATAGCAAGAGTGGAAATATGAAATTGATTCTTTCATTTGTGGTAATGTCTAAATTTACCAAATAAGGAAAGATCCTCATCACCCAAGTTTCAATTGGACTGAAACTTGGAATCATGCAAGTTGTATAGCATGATGAATGAGAACTTTCAAGCGTTGGAAAATTAAGACTAGTTCCTTGTTCACATGTATATGTGAGTCAAGTGAAGGACTAAGGGATCGAGTACACATTCTTGTGAACTGGTCAAGTCCACCACAAAAGATCAATAAGACTATTCATCATAATTTACTAAAGCTCAGTAAATATGGTTATATTTACAAGCTTAAGTGTAATTCTGAGACATTAGAAAAGGTTCCAATGTATGGCAGAGCGAATAAGAAGAATCAACTTAGGCAGAAAGATAAAAGTTTCTCAAATATGAAAAGATGGGAGAGTACTTTAGCATCATGTTTTGTGATCGTCTTAATGATTTAAAAATCATGTCACAAGTAGTCCTCTAAAGTCATCTTAGTGTATTCTTATGACTAAGAAGAGGAATCTTGCATTGTTGAAATGATTAAATAAAGAAGATGAGTCATGCTTTGTTCCAAAAACAATTCTTAGAGTTATACTCCAAGATTGTAACTTGAGTGACACGTCTTAAAAAAGGTTTAAAACACTTGTCAAATGTAAGAGTAAAGTTTTCTGCTTCTGTACATTCGAAATTCATAAGTTGTGATGTTTTGGATAAAACAAAGACCAACTAAAGCCAATTGTGTGAAGTGTTTGTCTTGATTAGAATCCGCACTATCTCTTGGATGTTTGACAAGGGAGTCTTATATGTCAAGATGACAGTGGGAGTCTTAAAGGTCTTGAAAGTCTCAAGAACTAATCAAGAATAAAACCTGAAGTTCTTCACTAGCACACGACTTGAGGTTTATAATCTATCGTGGTGACATATTCTGTGCCCATTCCAATTAAAGTTGGCTTTGCATATGAGTTCTTAGAGCTCTCAATTGGTTGCACAACAACTTAGAAACAATGGCAGGCCCTTGAGCTACCAGATGGCAAGAAATTAAGATTGAGTTCAGTCCATACGAGTTTGGATTTGTCATTATCCATGTATTGTGACTATGGTTTTGACAATTCACATGGATAAGAACACATACACCATTAAATCTAAGTGTCATAGGGTTTCTCTCCGATTCATGAAAATGATGGTGAGGAAACACTTTCACTAAGTAGATTTTAGCTAGATAGCAATTGTGATATTTGCATTCTCGAAGTCGTTAGTGGAGCGTGCGTGGTTAACCGGCACACTAACATGGACTTGTGAGAAGTGGTAAAAGTCTAAACAATCGAGACTATGATTACGACATCCCTTTTCATAGTTCTTAAAATTGTTTAGACACACCTATGAGCTATCTAAGATAAGGTGTATGATATTGATAAAGTTTTATCAAAGCAATCTAGTATTAGAAATCTGAACTTTGGTAAGAAAGTCAATAAAGTATTGATTTCTAGAAGTACAACTGATTTCTGAGTACATGTCAAAGCTAGTGGGAGCATAAGTGTTATGCTAATAATCATCATGTTAGTGGGAGCATGATAATTATGATAAGTAATGCAAGTTAGCAATGTTAATTATAAAAAACAAAAGTTTCAATTCTTGAGGCTGCAAGGGTTGAAAAAGTTATTTTGCTATAATTAAGGGAGGAGAAATTATACTTCATTTCAAATCTATAAGTTTAGATCGTGAGATTTTAATCAAATTTAGTCAAGAATATATATGAATTTCATGTTAGAATGGCTCAACATAAGGAAATTCTATATATGGGTTCATTATTTGTGTTCTAAAATTCGATGATGATTACGGCATCCCTTTTCATAATCTGAATTATGAGAACTTGGCAAATAGAAATGAAAATATTATAGCAAAAGATTGGTTTAGTCTTTATGTGAGACATCATGAATCGTATCCTATATGCTTTGGATATAGGATCGATTACATGTGTTATATTCATCCTTTCTAAAATTTTCCAAATGCCTAGGGCATTAAGAAGGGAAAAGGTCTAGAACTGGATATGACTAAAATGACTAAGCAATTGTCGAGGACAATCTAAGGTTTACCAAAGATTGGTTGCTCAGGGACAGTTGGAAGTATGGTGTTAATTGTTGGAAGGACCATATTGACATATTCTGAAAAAAGGCAACTCTTGTTCATAAGTGATAGTCAATAGGGGAATGTGGAAATCATCCCATTGGTGGAAGTTGTTCAATAAATTTGTGTAAGATTAGGAAACTTAATGCAAGAAGGATGTTTCCAAGGAGTTGATCTCCTTTGGAATGCTCTGTAATGTTTGTTGTCAAGTCTTTGTGACTTTGCGCATCATCATTACAAGAGAATCATTTCATATAAGTTTAGAATCTAACAGATTTCGTTAAAATGGCATGAATTTGGAATTCCTGCATTTGCCATAAGAATTTAGGAGTGTGAAATTAGAATCATGGTTCATTTGGTTTATTTCACAATGTAAAGATCATAGAAAAACATAGTGTTCATACTTGGTGTATGGCATAGCTATTGTTTAGAAAAACATAGTGTACATGCTCGGAGCATGGGACAACTATTGTTTAATTCAAGAATAAAGTTGATAGTTGAAACAGTATGCAATGAATAATGTGTAATCATATGGTGATAAATAAAAGGTGTTTTATTTATGTTCATAGGTTTTGATACCATATTAGATTTAATTATTCTTGTGTTCCATTTTGCATGTTTTGACTTCCAGAATAAACTAGGTTATTCTTCTGGAATGACTAAGTTATTCAAACCATCCACAGTCGGTCATATGTTGGAAGTAGGTATGAATCAAGACTGTCATGGGTTGGCTTGTAGAGGTCCAAGTTGGTGGACAAAGTTGTGATACAACACTCATGAGTGCTCCTAAGTTCTGAGTATTGGATTCAACCCGCGCTCATTGAAATAACTTAATGGATTTTATCATGAGTGATCATGAGATGATAATATCTTATATTCTTCAAACTTAGAGATATGAGTTGTTACTATGAGTTGGTTGTACATTGATTGTACGAAAACGTATTCGGTAACTCGATGTTATAAAATGTGCCTTTGTGTATGATTCAATAAGTAGTAGAACAAGCCATATGAGTCGAAGTTTATCCATTCCTTTTACCTTCTAGATAAAAGCGATGTCTGTGGGCCCCTCGATGATTTAATGATGATATATGTGAGTGCTTTGCCAAGCCAAGACTGATTTGATTTGTTCAATCAGTCAGTCATCATGAATCGGAAATCGGGAAACAACAAATGGACAGAGAGAATGATTTATAATCCATGTCTCAGTCCATATGATATCTAGAATGGAGTAATATATGATCCCTTAGCTAATGGACAACTTGTTGACAAAGGTCACAGTTTATCGACAAGGTCAGAGTTTGACAGAAGCCTTTGACAGCTATGATTGCCAGTCGGTTCTTGAAGTCATACGCAATAATAGTAATAGACTTATCTAAGTGGGAGACTGTTGGATTAATGTCTAAGTCCATAACTATAATTGGTAAGACTTGACCCGACCCGGCATGGTCAATTTGGGTTGCATGGCATCATACATTTGGATAAACTATAATGAGAGAAATAACACTTATGGCTGGTTAATATATTATAAGTTATAATATATTAATAAGGTTATTTAATTAGTATTGATCAAGAATTAATATGCAATTAATTAAGTGATCCAAAGGAGACTAATTATATATATATATATATATATATATATATATATATATATATATGGGTTGATTATGTAAATCATTCATTCTTATATATATGGGCTTGTGATCCAAGATTCCTTATATTGGACTAAGTCCATGGGGTGACCCATGGATAATCCATGGAGCATAAGGAATGGGTAAAGTTATGAGTTACATGGTGTAACCCTAGTAGCCACCATATAAAAGAATCTCATGGCTCAAGAAATCGTGCACTAGTGTGTGAATATGAGGGCTAGATGATTTCAAGGAGTGTTCCATTTCTCTCAAGTCATTCCATGTGCATTTGGTGTTGTGTGAACCATTTGAGGTGTCACACTTGGAGCACTAGGCACTCAAGCTTCATGAAGACATTCTACATCTAAGAGGTATGTAATTCTAACTTGAGATATCCATATGAATCAATGTTATTTTGCTAGTTAGGATGAATACCTTGGAAATTTAATAGTTGCATGTATAATAGAGAAAACATAGATCCAAGGTATTTAAGGTTGCATGTACACTTAAGAGTGTTAGAATGCTTAAAACCCAACACTTCATTGTAGTTATTAGGTTCATCCAGATTTATCAATGTACTATTACTGATAAATTTATCACCTTCAGCTGTTATATGAAAACCATATAACACAGGTGGAACACTAACTCTACTGGAATGTATCGGAGCTACGAACTTGTCATTTGGTCCAACCAGAGTTTCCTCCTAAGGTTGAGTGCTAGTGTTTGAGGTTCCTTCATTGCTTAACTCTTGAAGCTCTTCAAGGTCAATTTTCCTCCCACTGTCCTTTTGGCATATCAGTTCTTTCTCTGGGAAGACTCCTCTCCTCGCAACGAAGACAACATTGTCACTTAGTCTATAGAAGAGATATCCAAAGGAATTTTGCGGGCAGCCGATGAAAATACATCGCTCACTCCAAGGTGCGAGCTTGTCGTGAGTTTCTTTTCTCAAAAAAGCCTTGGAACCCCAAACTTTGATGTGATCTAATATGGGAGCTTTCCCAGTCCACATCTCATGAGGTGTTTTGGAAACCTTTTTGGTAGGAACAAGATTAAGGATATGGTCGGTAGTCTCTAAGGCATACGCCCAGAATGAGATTGGTAACAAAGCTCGACTCATCCTGGAACGAACCATGTCTAGATGGGTCATATTGCATCTCTCAGCCACACCATTAAGCTGTAGTGTCCTAGGTGGCGTCAATTGTGAAAAAATTCCACAGTCCTTAAGATAGTCAAGGAACTCAGTACTAAGATACTCTCCTCCCCGATCGGATCGTAGCATCTTTATCTTCCTGCCGATTTGATTCTCTATTTCTTGTTTAAAATCTTTGAAGCTTTCAAAAGTTTCTCACTTATGCTTTGATTAAGTAGATATAGCCATACCTATGGTAATCATCTGTAAAAGTCATCTAGAAGCAATTAGCATCCCTTGTGGCGGTTCTGAATGGTCCACACACATCAGTGTGTATGAGGTCCAACAAACCTTCACCCGTTTCACATGAACCGGTGAAGGGTGACTTGCTTATTTTTAAAAGTAAACAAGATTTGCAAGTGTCATCCGACTTTAAGTCGAATGACTCCAAAACTCCATCCTTTTGGACTTGAGCTATGCACTTCTTGCTAACATGTCCAAGATCAATGCCACAAGCATGCCTTGTCAAAAGCATTGGACGAATCAATATTTAACATATTATTTCCTAATTTATCTACAACATTCATAGTTTCATATACACCATTTCAAGGTAATGCTTCAAAATAAAAAACACCAATATAATAAGCATAAATTGCACCAACTTCATTATTAAACGAAAAGGTAAAACCTTGTTTGTACAAAATATGAAACGAAATAGTATTTCTCGCCATATCGGCCGAGTAACAACAATTATTCAAATATAAATTTAAACAATTTCTAAGCAATAAAGAATAAACTCCAATCTTGGTCACAGGCGACATTTTCCTATTTCTCATGATTAAGGGCATGTTTGGCACGGAGCTTTTGGAAGCGTTTGGGAGCTTCTAACTTCTAGCTTATAATAAAAAGCTCTAGTTTAAACAAAAAGCTTCGTTTGGCAGTAGGAGCGTTTAGCTTTTAGTTTTAACAAAACGCTCCAATTCTAAAAGCTACTTTATGTAGCATTTAACAAAACACTCCTCGGCTTTTGAAATCAATTTCAATAATTACCCTTAAAAATATATATATATATATATATATATATATATATATATATTTATTTATTTATTTATTTTTAATCAATTGTCCTTTTATGTAATTTTATGTATTTCAAAAGCTTTCAGCTACTTTTGCCAAACATACATATAAAAAATAAAAGCTACAGCTTCCCGCTACCAGCTACCTGCTACACGCTACCAGCTACCCGCTACCAGCTAACCACTACCTGCTTCCAGCTAACAGCTACTTTTGTCAAACACACCCTAAGTTTATCTTCATGTGCTCGATATCCCTACTTCTTTTTAGTCCCTGCAAATTAGAACAAATGTGAAATCCACAACTTGTATCAAGGACCCAAGAATTTGGATGTGATGAGTTATTAGATTGAATATTGTAAATACCTACAAATTAGGGTTTGATCTTCTCATCCTTCATGTCCTACAGGTACTTGGGGCAGCTTCGTTTCCAGTGCCCCTTTTCATGACAACGGAAGTAGTCAGCATCCTTCGGATTGGAAGAGGGATTAACGGAACCATCTTTGGTCCCACTAGAAGAGGATACATCAAGAGACTTTCCATTTCGGCTCTTGGAGGGAGCCTTCCTATTCTTTCCTTTTCCATGTCATATTGCCATAACATGGGCAGAAGTAGTAGCAATAGACACAACCGACTTGCCTTTAAGGTTGCTTTCTGAAGTCCTTAAAAGCCCTTAAAGCTTGCTAAGAGTGAACACCTCCTTGTTCATATAATAAGTCATACGAAATTGATCATAACAAGAAGGTAAAGAGTCTAGAATTATATCTATGGCCAACTCTTCATCAAAATTGACATTAAATTTTTGCAAGCGGTCCACATATCTCTGCATCTTCTGCAAATGGATTGTGATGGGTTCACCATCCTTCTTTTTGGTTGTGATCATGGAGGCAATTATCTCATACCTCTCCTGCCGAGCATTTTGATGGTATCTTTCCATAAAATCATGATACATTTCATAGTGATAGTAGTCCTCATAGGACTTCTGCAGCTCAACAGTCATGGTTGCAATCATAAGACACGACACCTTAGCCGCATCCCTCTCATGAGTAGTGTGTTCAACGATTTGTTCAGGACTAGTAGTGGTGACATCAATCTCTTTGAGCTCTTTATCTAGGACATATTCTGTGTCCTCATAACGAATATCCATCTTGATGTTTCGAATCCAGTCATTGAAGTTCGAGCCATCGAAAATGACCCTCCCACATAGGTTCATGAGGGAGAAAGAGCCTGAAGGGATTGGTTTGGAAGTATTTTTTGGGATAGACATCTGTAAAAGAAGAAGAACAAAGTTTAGATTAGATGATAATCCTTAATATTACACCCAATATCAAATTTGAAGGCTAGGACCCAACACAATATTCTACAATTGCGAAGAGGGATGTCGTAATCCAATTGTAAAATATTTGAAGGTAGGTAAATGATGTTTACCAATTTCCACCATGAAAAATGAAATAGATTATTAGGTTTTAATTGGTGGGAAATTCCTAGATCTTTGACATTCATTGAACTTTTCAAAGGCATGTTTAAATCTCGATTGTGCCCTTCAAGTTTGTGACTAGGATGCCGATGATCACAAATTAACATGGTGCACCCAATGTTACAAATAACCTAATCAATGTGCCGGTTAACCACATGCGCTCCATTGATCTATGAATAACATCAAGCTACCCTTTGCCACACATTATCAGTCCCATATTAGTGTGCCGGATAACCACACACGCTCCACTAACGACTTAACAAGGTGCAAAGTGTAATTTCATGGATTAGCACCATTTTCACATTTTTCCTAAAGTAACTAAGATTGGGAAGTAAATAAAAGTCTAGTTACTTTATATATTTGTCATTATACTTTTAATGAGGGAGAATTAGTGTCATATCCTACCCGTCCGGCTAACAACCCTCCACTAGTCAAGGAAGCGGTGGGTTAGAGTGGACACCCATTAAACCACCATTTTATAGGCAGTAACCTTATACCCCCCCCCCCCCCCTTATAGACCGGTTTCGTGAGTGAGGTCTACTAACAGTAAGATCGACTTTTCTTAAACATATATATATATATATATATATATATATATATATATATATATTATTAAACTTATAATATTATAAAGTATAGGGGTTGAATTTTAAGTTTTAAAACTCTAGGGTTTGGAATTAAAGTTTCATTTGATGAGACTTTTCAAATTCCAAAACTTGATGGAAAGTTTTGAAACTTGTCAAAACTCTTGACATTCATAACCTATGAGTTTAATTTAATTTTAATAATGAGACCTTTCATTTTCCATAACTTGAGGACAAGTTATGGAGGTCATTAAACATCAATTAGATCATATTTCTAACATCTAAATTATCATATAATTCTTGATCTAACTAAGCTCATATACAAGGCAATTCTATATCAACAGTTTTAAAACAATTTGGTTTATCATATAAAACAACAACTATTTAAATCTTTGATAATTATCTTTCTATTATATGAGTATGATCACTACCACATCTTAAAAAAAACATATTTTTATGATTCATCACAGTTTAGGGTAATGATCATATCCAATTTTGGCCAGAAACACGAATTTATGAACTCTGATCAGCCAACTCGGCGAGTCTATGAACTAGACTCATCGAGTAGCTTCATTTCTGCATGGACTTGTCGAGTTCCTCAGCGGACTCGGCGTGTTCCTCAGTCAGAATGCAGAAAACTCGATTTTTTCAACTTTGAAAACAAGAAAGCATCAAATATAATAGAAAACAATCCTAGCCTCTGATACCACTATTGGGTTTTGAGCACTATAACACTTCCTAAGTGCACATGCAACCCTAAATGCTTTGGATCTATGTTTTCTCTAATTATACATGTATTTTCATTTTCCAAAGCATTCACCCTAGCTAGCATACAATTGAAGCTATATATAATCAAAACATAGTTAGGATACATACCTCTTGAGTAGGGTAGAGTTCTTAACCTTTGGAAACTTGAGCACCTCAAGTGTGATGCCTCTAATGGTTCACAAACACCAATATGCAAAGGACCTTCTAAGAGAATAAGTTATTTAACTCTTTTGAAGGTGCAGCCGGTTTTGGTGCATGGAGAAGGCTATTTATAGTTGTGGCAAGTGCTAGGGTTACACTTTGTAAACCCTAATGATCCATGACTCTCCACATTCCTATGATCCATGGGATTAACCTCCATGCACTATCCATGGGTTATATTATTGTTTTAGCCCACTTACATAATCAAGGATCACTTAGCCCATACTATAAATGTCATTGATTTACATAATCAATCCTTCCACATTTAATTAGTCTCTTTTGACCACAAAATTAATTCCAACTTAATTCTTGGACAATACTAACTAAATAACCATATTAATATATTATACTTATAATATATTAATAAATCGTAAATAACCTTGTTATCATAAAACCATCCTATCAAATTGCAATGGTGAATGCAACCCAAAAGGACCATGCTACTATTGGGTCAAGTATATACCAATTATAGTTATGGGCTTAGACACTAAATCCAACATTCACTTCAACCATAACTTATTTTATCCAATGATCCATAATATGGCAATCTACTTTGTCTCTTTTTCCAACTATAACAAGCTACTTTTTTTCTTTTGAATTGATGTATAAATATTGAATCTTTTACACCATTTTACTCCTAACAAACAATATAACATGTCCAGATGATTTTTTTTACTAAAAGTACTCAAATTGTTATTCTCATGCACAAATTTCATAACTTCACATCATGGATTGTTGTACAAAATCTTTAAAATGTTACAACATACCATTTTTTTAAAAAGATGTAATTCTATCCTTTTAACTACAAATGACTTGAATATCTATGAATTATTTTGTTTATTGTATTATTTTTCTTTTGAAACCTTTACTTGACAACTCTCTAACTTTATTAGGCTTGATTTTTAAAATCTGAGAGTAGAGACCTCCTCATGTTGGGTAAATTCTTAGTTTCACTTAATTTATAACAATTTACTCAATGTTCTTACTTTATGTATCTTAAATTGATATACTTCCATTATGGATTTTAGGTAAAACATATTTAAAGATATGTTGTGTATCCAGTGACATATTAGGTACAACATATTAATCTAAAACACATATTATTTCATCTACTAGAACCCATTTATGAGTTTACTTCAACCATAATTTATTTTTTATCTAATGATTCATAATATAGCAATCTACTTTGTCTCTTTTTCCAACTATAAAAACCTACTTTTTTCTTTTGAATTTATGTACAAATATTGAATCTTTTACACCATCTTACTCCTATCAAACAATATAACATGTCCAAATGATTTTTTTTACCAAAAGTGACTCAAATTGCTATTCTTATGCACAAATTCCATAACTTCACATCATGGGCTATTGTACAAAATCTTTAAAAATGTACAACATACCATTTTTTCAAAAGGATGTAATTCTCTCCTTTTAACTACATATTACTTTAATATTTTTGAATTATTTTATTTATTGTATTATCGTTCTTTTGAAACCTTTACCTCACAACTCTCTACCATTACTAGGTCTGATTTTCAAAATGTGAGAGTATGTTGGGTAAATTCTTAGTTTCACTAAATTTATAACAATTAACTTGATGTTCCTACTTTATGTTTCTTAAATTGATATACTTCCAGTATGGATTTTAGGTACAACATATTCCAACATATGTTGTGTATCTAATGAATAAAATATCATCTCTCTTTTTTCTATCAATTTACCATTTTTATAGATATTGCACTTTTATTAAGCAACAAAACCTTAAGCACTTAATATTCCATTCTAGACTAAATTTTTTGCTCATTTGTTACTTCTTACTATCTTAAGTACTTAAAACTTAGCATATTTCATTAATCTATCATTTGATAACTAATTTTCTATCTATAATGGTATCGAGTTTCCGAAACCTGTTATTTGATTATAAAGAATTAGATAATCTTAAAGAAAACATTAGTAATAAGATTGATTAATCTTATTCGAAGTCATATTAAATCATTGATCATCTCGTATTTTATCTTTTAAAGACTTTAAAATTAAATGTTGTCATAAAACTTCTTATTTTCCTTCTAGTTTGCAAGTAATGTGTTTCTAACACTTTATAAATATTATTACATGTTTGTTTCAAATTCACCTTCATATTTATGTGCTAAATAGATGATCTCTCTTTCGCACTTAAACACCATGAAGCTTCTTGAGGCCTATTTTAGACCCTCTATACTCCAAGTTTACATTGGTTTTAGGTCTTTAGTAAAAAAGTTTAATGGGGACTAGTTTTTATACATGTCAAACCAATATTATTTCTTATTAAACCAACCCAGTTGAACACAATTTCTCTTGAACTGGGTAGATTGTAGCCAATTAGATAACCGTGTGGCTTTCTATTTTAAATTCACCGCTTGGGAGGGGCGATGCCATACAAATACATGTAATAATTCCCTACTTCTCAAAAATCCATTGAAGCAAAGTCTTGTTACCCAAAATTTCATATTTTGAAACTTTAACAAAATATCAAATAATATAAGAAGATAATTTTTGTAAGGTTTGAGCCTAAAAATTGATGAAGCGTAACATATTTGGAAAAACAATTTGACGTTTATTGGGATACTGATCTTATTAATCATAAAGGTTGCATCACTAGCGGTCTAGAATTATTGATATTATGATCCCCATAATCTTTATGGGAAGAACTTAGGGTAAAGAATGTAAATTGAACATATGGTATCATAAAATTCTATAACTAGTATTGTTTGGCATATACATTACTCAAAACATGAACTTTGACTATGGGAATGAGTACTTGTTTCTTTATTTAGAATGAGAGGACATAATAAAATGATTTTTGATTGATACATGCAATCTGACAATGGTAGTTTTAATGGTTTGGATTTAGCTTGATTTTGGTAATTAGATAGGGATGGGCTTGAGAGTTTGGTCTTTTCATAAATAATTATAAACCAAAATCATAGCACGATAAGCATAGGTATTGGTCTTATTCTAATGAGGAATTTGGATTGGTCTAATCATAAATAATTCTAAGACAATCCATTTGAAATCATTTTCTATTCCATTCCAATTAAATGAAAATCATTTTTACTTCCATTCATATTAAGTTTTAAATTGTAAGATTATAAATATACTTTCATGTATAATGCAATATAAAGTATGTGATGCATGATTTCCAAGCACGAATGAGTTTTGGGAAATCCATGTCTCCGCTTCTGGTCCCCCGACTTCTTACCACTTAAGATGATCATGACATTCCTAAGTGCCTTATTTTCCATGTTTTTGGGAGTTTACATCCCAATTTCTAGTCCCCTGACTCCTTTCCACTTAGGATGAACATATCAATCCAAAGGGTCTTATTTTCCATGAACCTTATCTCATATTCATTTGGCACCATAAGGCCACCATTCCCCTTATTGTTATGGGTGTCTAGACAAACTACCATTTAATGGAATCACATTCATATTACTTTATAATAAAAACTACAAGCATACTTTCCAAATGCATTATTTCTCACATAAAATACAGTATGTTATGATTCATGATATTCTTATTATACAACATATAAGTAAACAAAGCACTAGATGAAAACATTTAAAAGGAATTATCATTTAAAAGCATTAGGATTCACAAGTAAAAAACATTGTTTTTTATTACTCAAGTAATTGTGACATGTACGCAAGTAAAAGATACATCATCCATGTGTACTCACCTTATTAGTTAGGTTAACTAACTAATATTTTCTTCTTTTTCTACCCTTGTCCTCCTATTTCTTTCTCTAGTTACTATAAAATTTATTAATTAAGTTCTCAATAAAGTAACAATATTTATAGGTATGGGAAATAGTCTTTTTCTAATCAATTCGATTATTTGATTGTTACGATCAAAATAAAAATTATTGAATAAGATTTCATCACTTCATTTAACTATATCTTAATATGCATGAGTGGTGCAGGTAATTTAAACCAATATTATTGCTAACAAATTGTAAGAACATTAAGAAATCTACTCATTGAAGCTCTCATAGTTTCAATCTAATTTATGACTATGTAATGATGAAACCTTCGTCCAATACATGTTATATCTTGTGAACAACAGGTTTACTCAACTTATTTCATGGTTATTAACTTTGATTTAACCAAATAAACAAAACTTTAAAATTAGGGTTCATGGGTTTATCCCAAGATTCCCAAAATAAATCCATGTAAAAGTAAGATACTAGGTTCTTACGATGATTTCTCGGGTTAGTTAGCAAAATTCATTTGTTTTGCGTTTGATTCTTCTTAATAAAATTTTTACATAGACGTAGCGGGTAAATAGACAACAAGCTACGTCGCAACCCCCCTTTTGGATAGCAAAACAAATTCTTTTAAAAACCACATCAATACATCTAGGGGTCACAACATTACTACATATGACCCATTAGACTCCATTGAGGAGATTGGCAACATCGGATGCAAGGAAACAAAAAGTATCAAATACGAAAGGTATAAACATGTGTTGATTTTCCATGCACGCATTCTCATGTTTTGTCACTTTGCATGAGGCAACTTTTAAATCAGCCTACCCTATAGTCAAAAGCTCACTCCCTAAGACCACGAGAGGGGAACCCTGTAAGATCCACACATGCGTGTTTCCTTCCTACTTATCCAAAAACCAAAACATCATTTAGTCTAAGTATTGATATACCTTCAAACAGGTCAGTAAAGAAGTTCACATATGCCTCTTTCTTGATGGAAACCGCGACTCACTGAAAAATGTCAAAAAGAACATCCCTAACCAGATCATGTTAGTACTTAAAACTTGGGAGCTCTCTGCAATATATTGCATGCCCCCCAAAAGAATCCAAACATAGATATTTCTCTTTAACTAAAAATAAAGGTAGGATAATGTGATACTTGAGAATAGCTTAATACTCTTTTGGTGACGTATGTTGGCCAAGACCATAAATAAGAATGGCCATAAGAAAATTTTGAGCATGTGGTGCCCGAAGACACTCTAAAAACTGCTTTCTATATAATAGTCATGTTAAAGTTTAATTCCATGTTTGGGAAACTTTACTAAAAAGGATACTCGCCACTACATATTGCACTTTATGAGTAGTGATGTCCTTATTAGTGAAACTGTTGAAGTCAAAAATTAGAATCATATCAAGAATACCATCCAAAGCACAAACATAATCAGAATCCATACCACTATCCCATAATATGTGGTCTTGCAACTAACATGATTGAACACGTAAAGCTATAAAAGCATAATAGGAAGCCTTCAACGCTGGGTACAACCCCCATATACCATAAATAATAGGAAATGAAGCAATTCACAATTGGATGTCCCTAAAGAATGGACCTCCATAAACCATCATGTCCTCAAATCTACCTACATAATCCTTTATCAAAGAAAAATTATGCCCCCTCCATGTGAACGGGTTGGAACATCCTCAAGCTAAATAATAGTTTGGCGATAACCATGCAAGATCAATGCAAACAGAAATCACTTTGGGTGTTACTGATGGGTTTTAGTATACTAAAACATCCTATGGTTCACATACAACCCTAAATACCTTGGATCTATGTTTTCATTAATTATACATGAAAATGGTTTCAAAGGCATTAAACCTATAATTAGCATGCATTTTCATATACCAAATAAGATACTAGTTAGAGTAACATACCTTTTATGTTGTAGCTTGATTCCATGGAGCTTAAGAGCCTAGTGCCCCAAGTGTGACACCTCAAATGGTTCACACAACACTACCAAAAATTTGGAATAACTTGAGAGAAAAGTTCCTATGCTCAAAATCGTCTAGCCCTCCAATATGAAACCTTAGAGCCGATTTATTGAGCCATGGGATCTTTATATATTGTGGATATTAGGGTTACACCATGTAACCCATGACTTTCCATATTCTTCATGCACCATGGGTTAAAACCTCCATGGAGTATCCATTGATTACTCCATGGGTTTAGCCCAACATGAAGAACTATGGATCATAAGCCCGCATATATAAGAATGAATGATTTACACAATCAATCCCCATATATTTAATTAGTGTCTTTTGATCATAAAATTAATTCCAAATTAATTCTTGATCAATAATAATTAAATAATATGATTTCATATTAATATATTAGAGCTTATAATATATTAATAAATTATCAATATCCTTTTTTCACAAAAGTCTATCCAAATTGTTCTGATGCCATGCAACCCAAATGGACCATTCCAAATTGGGTCAAGTACATTCCAATTATACTTATGGACTTAGACACTAATCCAATAGTCTCCCACTTGGATAGGTCTAAAACTATTATTGCGTATGACTCCAAGATTCCGACTAGCAATCGTAGCTCTTAAAGTCGTTGTCGAACTCTGAACAAATCAATGACGCGTCCATTAGATAAGGGATCATATATTCCTCCATTCTAGATATCATATGGACTGAGACATGTATTCTAATCATTCTCTATGTCCATCTGTTGTTTCCCGAATTCCGATTTATGACGACCGACTAATTGAACAAATCAAATCAGTCTAGGATCAACCGAGCACTTACGTTTGTCATCACTAAATCATCGAGGGGCCCATATATATCGCTTTTATCCCTCCAAGGGTAAAAGGAATGGACAAAATTCGACTCATATGTTTGCTCTATATAATTATCATATTACACACAAAAATGCATTTTATAACACCAAGTTACTAGTACGTTTTCACATAATCAATATGTAACCGACTTGTAGACTGGAACTCATATCTCTTGGTTTAAAGAATATAAGATATTATCATCTCATGATCACTCGTAATAAAATCAATGAAGTGAGTCAAATGAGATTGGGTGTAATCCAATACTCGAATCTCATTCCAGTAGCACTCATGAACACAACAGCTATGTCTAGGCCATCTAGATAAACTACATACCCAGTCATGACAGTCTTGATTCATACCTACTTCCAACGTACGATTGACTATGGAGAGTTTAAATAACCTAGTTATCCGGGAATTCAAAACATGAACAGTGAAACACACGAATAATACTAATCCTATATGGCCCCAAGCACCTTTGAGAGTAAATAAAACACCTTTTATTTAAACACCCTATTGATTACTCATTATTCATTGTATAATGTTTCGAATGATGAACTTTATACTTGAATATGAAACAATAGTCATGCCATGCTCTAAGCATGCATACTGTGTTTGTCCAAACAATAGTTATTCCGTACTCCAAGTATGCACACTATGTTTGTCTATGATCCTTACTTTGTGGAATAGACCAATTGAACATGATTCCAATGATGCTTATTTCACAATCTCAATCTTTATCGTAATTGTAAGAATTCCAAAGTCCTACCATTTACTGAAATCTGTTATATTCTAAACTTATATGCATTGATCCTTTTTTAATGACTATGCACAAAGTCACAAAGGCTTGTCAAAAGACATTACATAGTATTCCAATAGAGATCAATTCTATGGAAACAAAGTCTCAAATTCAAGGTACATTCCTTTGAACATCCTTCTTCCATTAATTTTTCTTATCTTACACAGATTTAATGAATATCTTCCTCCTATAGAAACATTTCCACATTCCCATTTTGACTATCACTTCCGAACAAGAGTTGCCTCTTTTCAGAATATGTCAATATGGTCCATTCAAAAATTTACACCATACTTCCTAATGTCCATGAGCAATCAATCTTTGGTAAACCTCAGATTGTCCTCAACAATTTCTTAATCATTTTAGTCGTATCCATTTCTAGACCTTTTCCCCTCTAAATCCCCTAGGCATTTGGAAAATTTAGAAAAGATAAATATTATAGCACACGTAATCGATCCTATACCTGAAGCATATGGGACACGATTAATAATGTATCACATAAATACATGATCCTAGACCAATCTTTTGCTACCATATTTTTTATTTGCCATGTTTTCATAATTCGATTATGATGAGGGATGTCGTAATCATAATCGAATTTTGAGAACGCAATATATATAGAATTTCCTTATGTTGAACCATTCCAACATAAAAATTCATATATATATATATATATATATATATATATATATATATATATATATATATATATATATATATATATATATATCATTGACTAAAGATGATTAAAATATCAATCTAAACTTTTAGAATTGAAATGAAGTATAATTTCCTCTCCCTTAATTATAGCAAAACAACTTTTCCCAATTGAAACTTTTGTTTTCTATAATTAACATTGCTAACGCTTGCAATACTAAACATAATAATCATGCTCCCACTAACATGATAATTATTAGCATATCACTTATGCTCCCACTAGCTTTGACATGTATCTAGAAATTAGTTGAACTTCTAGAAATCAATATTTTATTGACTTTCTTACCAAACTTCAGATTTCTGATACGAGATACTCTGATAAAACTTTATCAAAATCATACGCCTTTTCTTAGATAGCTCAGATGTGTGTCTAAACAATTTTTTGAACTATGAAAAGGCATGTCGTAATCATAGGTTCAATTGTTTATACATTTGCCATTTCTCACAAGTCCATGTTAGTGTCTCAGTTAACCACATACGCCCCACTAACGACTTTGAGAATGCAAATATTGCAATTGCTATCTACTTAAAATCTACTTAGTGAAAGCGTTTCCTCACCATAATTTTCTTGAATTGAAGAGAAACCTTATGACACTTAGATTTTATGGTGTATGTGTTCTTATCCATGTGAATTTGTCAAAACATAACCACAAGAGGAGGTTAGTGACAAATCCAAACTTGTATGGATTAAAATTGTTCAATCTTAACTTCTTGCCACCTGGTAGCATAAGGGGCTACCGTTGCTTCCAAGTAGTTATGCAAACAATTGAGAACTCATAGAACTCACATGCATAGTCAAGTTTAACTGGAACGGGCATAGAGACAAGAATATGTTAACACGATGGGCTATAAACCTCAAGTCGTTTGCTAGTGAGAAACAACAAGATTAATTCTTGATTAGTTCTTGAAACTTTTCAATATCTTTAAGACTCCCACTTACCTCATGACATATAAGATTCTCTTGTCAAGAACCATTCCTTGACAAAGAAAATATTCAAGAGTTAGTAAGGATTCTTATCAAGACAAAAACTCTACACAATTGGCCTTAGTTGGTCTTTGTTTTATCCAAAACATCACAACTTACCAATTTCAAATGTACAAGAGTAAGAAAACATTTTACTCTACATTTGACAAGTGTTATAAACCTTCTTAAGATTATGTCACTCAAGTTGCAATCTTGGAGTATTACTCTAAGACTCAATTTTGGAACGAAGTATGATTCATCTTTTGACTTAACCATTTCAACAAATCATGATTCCTCTTCTTAGTTATATGAATGCACTAAGATGTCATTAGAGGATCAATTGTGATATGGTTTCATAATCACGAAGACAATCACAAAAAAACGATACTCAAGTACTCTCCCATCTTTTCAGAGTGGAGAATTTTTTTATCTTTCTGCCTAATTTGATTCTTCTCATTCGTCTTGTCATAAATTCAAACTTTTCCAATGTTTCAGAATTATAATTAAACTTCTAAGGAAAACCATATATACTAAATTTTAGTAAATCATGACGAATAGCATTATCGTTCTTTGTGGTGGACCTGATCAGCGCACAACTAAGTGTACCGGTCTCATAGTCCTTCACTTGACTCACATATACATGTTAATAAGGAATTAGTCTTAATTTTCCAAAGATGAAAATTCTCATTCATCTTACAATACAAATTGCATGATTCCAAGTTTATATCCAACTAAAACTTGGGTGATGAGAATCTTTCCTTATTTGGTAAATTATGACACTACCACAAAGGAAAGAACCAAATCCATTTTCCAATATTTCTATCAATGAGATCATATAAACACCAATTTTTCACAAATGTCATTATAATGATATTGAAAATAAATAAAATCAAAAACTTTTCTTTTATTATAAAACTTGCGGAAAAACTTACCCTTACCATGCAAATGCATATGAAAACAATGTTGTTATTTATTCCTAGGCAATCTATCACAACTCTTTAAGTAACAGCTCAAAATTCTGATCACCGAACCATGCGATCAAATCCATCTTCGTGATCAGAATCAGCATATTATTTCTTTAAGCTTCCTTTCTTTGATTCTATAAAACATCAAAATATGACCTAGTCACATCATGTAATAAGAATCTACAAATAGGAACTTAATAGAGTTATATAGTGGACTTTACCCGAAGTAGAGTCAACTTTTTGACTTTACCACCCTAATGATCTTTCAGGTAAATAGGGCAGCTTTGCAACCAATGTCCCTTCTTTTGGCAAAAGAAGCATATGGACCTTTGGGAATGGTACACGAGACAATCTTAGACTTAGCCTTTCTCTTTACCATTTGGTCAACCGAGTTGACTATGGTCGATCCCTTTCCATTGGGAAGAGAAAGCTTTTCTATATTTCCAATGCTATCATTATCAATGTTCATGGAAGTTTTGGAATTCGATCTTCCAATCAAATTTGCTTTACCGGTGCTCCAAATCATTGCTGATTCAGCAGCATCAAGCAAATAGGTAAGATCTTTAAGGCTCATGTCATGGTCTGTCTTATAGTAGTCCTAAAGGAACTCATTATGTGACTTAGGAAGTGATTGAAGAACCTATTCAACATCCAACTTCCTCAATACATTGACACCCATCTCTCCCGGCTTGTTAATATGTGCCCTCATCTATAAGCTGTGAGCACACTTAGACTTTTCTTGCCATTAGGGCTTGAGTGACCTTGAGCTTTTCAAGAACTTGTGGGTTAGGGAGAATAATTGGAGGAGGTAGTAGAAGAGAAGTATGATTTTGCATGATCCAACCACGGGACATCATCTTCATTAGGAAAGTTTGTTTCAAGAGATTTGGGAAGATCATAGTTGTCTGAACCAAACATCTATAATGGGAGAAATTCAAGTTGGTTGATTTAAGTCCTTAATATAACACCCAATATGAAATATTAAGGCTAGGACCCAACACAATATTTTATAACTTATAAAAGGGTGTCCGAATCCAAGCTATAAAATATTTGAAGGTAAGCGAATGAAGATTCACTAATTTCCAACATGAAAACCTAATAGGATATTGGGTTTTAACTGGATTAAAACTCCTAGATCTTTTAAGATTCATTAAACTTTCCAATGGCATGTTTAAATCTTGATTGTGCTCTCTCAAGTTTGTGACTGGGATGCCGAGGATCATAGACAAGGTGTGAATAACCATGCAAATTAACTTGGTACCCTTAATTTTATCACCTAATCGATGTGTCGGTTACCCACACGCGCTCCACCGATCTACGATAAACATTAAGTCACCCTTTGCCAACCTTGTTAAATCCAAGTTAGTGTGTCGGTTAACCACACGTGCTCCATTAACGACTTAAGCAAGGTGCAAATTGTAATTTCATGGGTTAGCACCAAATTCACATTTCCCTAAGTAACTAAGATTGGGAATTTATAAGTGTTTCGTTACTTAGTATTTATCATTATACTTTTAATGAAGGTAGAATTATAGTCCTATCAAACCCGTTCGGCTAACGACCCTCCACCAGTTAAGGAAGCGGTGGGTGAGAGCGGAAACCCATTAAACTGCCATTTTATAGCCAGTAACCTTATACCCCCTTATAGACCAGCTTCGTGAATGAGGCCTACTAACGGTAAGACTGACTTTTTTCTTATACACACACACACACACACACATATATATATATATATATATATATATATATATACATACATAAATACATATATATATATACATACATAAATACATATATATATATATATATATATATATATATATATATATATGTATATAACTATTAACAATTAATACTATAATAGTATCAGGGTTGAATTTTAACTTTTAAAATTCTAAGGGTTTAGCTTGGAATTAAAGTATTCACGGGGAGAAACTTTACAAATTCCAAAACTTGAGGGAAAGATTTGAAAAATTCGAAAACCTTTGATTTCCATAACTTATGTGTTTAAAGTGGCTTAATGGAAAAACTCTTCAAATTCCATAACTTGAGGACAAGTTATGGAAGACCTTAAAACATTTTAAAAATGAGACTCTTCATTTTTCATAACTTATAGAAATTTTTATGAGATTTTAAAAATCATAAATGTAACTTTTCATATAACTTGAGGACAATTTATAAAAACACATATTATGAACAACTTTTAGATCAATTTGGATTGAAAACACAATATCATATAATTTTTCTATTAATATAAATGAACTCATAAGAACAAGATGTTTCAAATTATCAATCTTCAAGAAATTAGCATGAACATACAAACTAATACAAATATTGAAATTATGACAATTATCTTTGAAATTGGATTAGCATGAACATTACCACATCAAAAACAAGTTTATAAGATCAAAAACAGCTTAGGGTAATGTTCTTAGTCCAATTCCAGCCAAAAAAACACGAAAATATGTTGTCAGGGGGTCCAACTCACCGAATGCAAGAACAAACTCGACGAGTTGGATGAGTTTGTACATGGACTCAGCGAGTCCCTCAATGGAATCTTCGAGTCCCCTTTCCAGACAGTAAACAATTTGTTTTTTCAACTTTTTTCAGCAATTTGCATCAAGTATAATTGAAAACAACCCATAGCTCTGATACCACTGATGGGTTTTAGTATACTACAACATCCTATGGTGCACATGCAACCCTAAGTATCTTGGATCTATGTTTTCACTAATTATAAATGCAAATGTTTTCCAATGCATTAAACTTAGAACTAGCATGCATTTTCATATAACAAATAAGATACTATTAGAGTAACATACCTTTTGTGTTGTAGCTTGATTCCATGTTGCTTAAGAGCCTAGTGCCCCAAGTGTGTCACCTCAAATGGTTCACACAACACCATCAACAACTTGGAATAACTTGAGAGAAAAGTTCATATGCTCAAAATCGGCTAGCCCTCCAATATAAATCCTTAGACCCGATTTCTTGAGCCATGGGGTCTTTATATATTATGGATATTAGGGTTACACCATATAACCCATGACTTTCCATATTCTTCATGCTCCATAGGTTAAAACCTCCATTGAGTATCCATGGATTACACCATGGGTTTAGCCCAACATGAAGAACTATGGATCATAAGCCCACATATATAAAAATGAATGATTTACACAATCAATCCTCATATGTTTAATTAGTGTCTTTTGATCACAAAATTAATTCCAAATTAATTCTTGATCAATACTAATTAAATAATATGATTTCATATTAATATATTAGAACTTATAATATATTAATAAATCATAAATATCCTTTTCTCACAAAAGTCTATCCAAATTGTTTTGATGCCATGCAACCCAAATGGACCATGCCAAATCAGGTCAAGTACATACCAATTATAGTTATGGACTTACACACAAATCCAAAAATTACATAACTATGGAAGAAGGTGCAGTTAATCAACAATGTTGGCAACTTTCTTCATGGATAACCCACTGATAAACCCCTCGTCTTTACTAACAACTCCACAAAGAAGCCTCACCCCCATCACAACCACCCAATCTCGACAATGAATAATATTGTTAGATTAGGTGTCTAAGCCCATAACTATAATTGGTATGTACTTTACCTGAGAGTAGCATGGTCCATTTCGGGTTTCCTTCACAAGAACAAGTTAACATGATGGATATTTGAGAAAGTGGTTATTTGTGAGTTATTAATATATTATAACAATTATATATTAATTGAGATATCATATTATTTAATTGGTATTGATCAATAATTAATTTTGAATTAATTTTGTTATCAAAAGAGACTGATTAAATTTATGAGGACTGATTAGGTACGTCAATAATACTTATAGTTTAGGCTAAAGATCCATGTTGATTAGGATTGGACTAAATCTTTGTGAGATTCCATGAAGAGTTGGTCCAAAAGTCTAATGAGTTATTGGATTAAAAGCCCAAGTGAAGTAGGATTTACAATTTGATACCCTAGGGATTCCACACTATAAAATGAACCCCTAGCTTGCAAAAATCGGCCCCTAAGACTCCTAAGGTGAATGCCTAGCTTATTTTAGGTTCATAACCTCTCTCTCATATTCATCAAATTGTTACTGGTGTTTGTGACTTGTTTGAGTCATCACACTTGAGGTGCTAAGCTCTTGAAAGGCCAACAATTACAAGCTACAAATAAGAGGTATTCTTCTAACTAGTTTTATGATTCATGTACCAAATTTTGTATGCTACTTAGGCTTCATGCTTTGGAAAATAATATAGCATGTATAACTAGAGAAAACTTAGATCCAAAGCATTAGGGTTGTATGTGCACCATAGGGATGTTAGAGTACATAAAATCTAACAATGGTATCAGAGCCATGGATCTTTTCTGTTATATTGATGCATTGGTTAAGTGTTCAAAGTTGAAAAAACTGAAAAATTGTTGTCTGGACAGTGGGCTCGACGAGTCCCATTAGTGGACTCGACAAGTTGGTTATTTGGTGATGAACTCGATGTCACACCCCAAAACCACGAACGGCGGAAACGTTCAGGGGTGTAGGACGTCATGTACAGTATCACAACAGTGTAATATAATAAACAAGCAACAACATCATCCATTGCATTATAAGTAAAGTTTTATACATGTGTGTTCTTTCATTGTGGTAAGACACCAAAAATATACAATCAAAATAAAAGACGAGACTTGTCTGCAACGTCTTCTCAAAACCTGTCCTCCGTACCTGTCTACTCGCGACCTGAGAATACAAGTTATTTTGAAAGAGAGTATCAGCTTTAAAGCTGGTGAGTTCATAAGTATATAAGTGTCATTGCTTTATTTGTGAAAACCTGCTATGAATGCCATGAAAACCTTTAAGTGAAAATGTTGAGGTAAGTATGAAATCCCTAGAAAAACCCTTATTTTCTATAAGTATGAAGTGTAGTCTTCTACCAAGACCCAATGTTTTGTATGTATGCAATGTAGTCTTCTACCAAGACCCGAATGTTTTGTATAAATAAAGTGTAGTCTTCTACCAAGACTCGAATGTTTTGTATGTATGAAGTGCAGTCTTCTACCAAGACCCGAATGTTTTGTATAAATGAAGTGTAGTCTTCTACCAAGACTCGAATGTTTTGTATGTATGAAGTGCAGTCTTCTACCAAGACCCGAATGTTTTGTATGTATGAATTATTTTTCCTTTGTGTAGACTAGTACTAAAAGTGCTTAGTCTAACTCATCGTTTATGTGAAAGATATCACAAAATAAAGTAAACAGGAAAAATATAATCAGATAAGTGTTAGCCTGAGGTACTGGGGCTAACATATTACATATAACCTAACGGACATCCGAAGATAGTCCAATTCTTCCTCTGTAGCAGCAGCAGGTGGAAGGAATGGTTAGTCCCTGTAAAGGTACTCCTAGTATAAGTATTAACCGTAGGCATCCGTAGATGTTCATTACCCACTGTTGCTAACAGATGGGTTCCGGAATGGTTAGTCCCATACGTATATCCCGAGGTACTGTGGGATAGGGTCCTTTCTTAAATATTCCGAGGTACTGTGGAATATGTAGGAAGATTTACACAGAAGGTATTAATAAATCATCCTCGTAATGCGAGATACAAGTAATCCTGTTAATGTATACAGATAAGTGTATCTATGGAAAGGTACTCAGGTAATGCGTTTACGTAATCGTGTTCATGTATCATGCAAGTATATGTAAAGGTACTCATGTATCAGGTAAACATCTATAAGTACTCATGTATCAGGAAATGTGCTAGTATAGACTCATGAATGAACTGACTCATGTTTGATATCTTCTGACTATCCCTATGATAGCTAACTGGAAAGTATGTTGTTGTTCAAGTAGGTTTATGCAAGTTATCTAGGAGCTTTGAACAATAATATAAAGTGACTTGAAGTCATTATACAATTCAAAACTAATACTTCTGTTGTCTAAGTATTTTAAGATAGAAAACCATTTCACGTGACTTCCTTTGAAATATGTGAAATCTACTGAGTGAAAACATAGTTATAAAATACATGAAACTGATTTAATAACATGTTTGTTTCTACTTGTATTCCCCCCCCCCCCATTAAAGCATTTAAAATCCTTTAAACCATTGATTACGGGGTATGAACTCACCTGTAGTTGGTGATTGGAATGAACTGAACGGTATCGGATGGCTAGGTGTCAAGCGAGGACTTGTGCACACACTACGATCCTAATGAACATATAATCACACATATATGCACTCAATTAGACACCAAAGGCTAATTGATAATGTTTAAGACATCTTAGATATAGATAACACTTTATGTAAGTGTTTTAAGCCGTAAGGACTTCATCTAAGCTATTATGGGACAGGGTACTTGAGTTTAGGGTTTCCAAAGGACCCCATATGAGAGTTTACTCTCCATATACCATCACACATGGAGTTTACGGTTGTAAACTCTTGAGTTTACGGCCGTAAACTCCCAAACATGTGTGTTTGGTGTGTTTTGAAGTCCAATATGCTTTCTAGAATTATTCTAACCTAGTGGCTATGTTCTTGGAAGGGTTTAAGGCCTAGAAGTACTCCAAATAGGAGTTTACGGCCTAAAGGACATTTCCCCTTGGAGTTTACGGCCGTAAACTCCCTTGGGGTGATTCCTTGGTTGTTTTCAAGCCTCTTGTACTAGTGGGATGTGTTCTAGAGTTTTAATCCTAGCATATGAAGGCATTAGGCACCACTTAGTGCCCTTTATAGGAGTTTACGGCCCAAGAACCATGTCTTGGCCGTAAACTCACTTGTTTAAGTGATTTTGGTGTGGTTTGGTCTTTCCATTTTGTGGGTACAATTTCTTGTAAAGGGCTAGGACCTTAGGTGTCATGAAAACACCTTTTGTGACCATTTTCATGGAGTTTACGGCCTAGGAGAGTTCTGGGCCGTAAACTCCCTTTCTTTTGTGTCATTTGAAGTGTTTAAGACCTTAAGCTACTTGGGGAATTAATCTAGATGCAAGCCTTAAAGTCCTTTAGTCCAAAAACCACCATTTAGCCCTTTGAAATGGAGTTTACGGCCTAAGAGAGTTCTGGGCCGTAAACTCCCAATCTTGGGTGGTTTTGTGTGTGATTTCATGTCCCTAACGTGTTTACCTAATGTCCTAAGGCCTTAATCTAGCATCAATGTCGGTTTTGGCCTTGTTTCGGGAGTTTACCGCCCAAGAACACCTTGGGGAGTAAACTCCTAGATCTCATGATTTAGCCCACTAAATCATGTCATAAGCATCAAATATGTAATCTAACACTACTAGAAAGAGTTACTCACAATCTGGGATAAAAACCCGAAGATCCGTCAGAGAGAAAATGGCTTTTCTCTAGTTGGAATTGTGAATAATGAATTAAATAAATTCAGAAAACTATTTATAGTCCTGAAATATTTTGACAGAAAATATTTTTATTCTTGAACTTAGACTGTAACATTATGAAACTTAAAATGTCCAAATTTCACAAACTCAGGAGCATCCACTCTCCTGATATCTCCTAAAGTGTAAACCCTAAGGTACACTAACTTGTTCGGAAAAGTCTGAAAATCACTGAAATTGAACTGACTTCTATTGAATAGATATTGTTCGTACAAATGGACATTTCGGGTTGTCACACTCGACGAGTCCAGTATCCGACTTGACGAGTTAGATCATTAGTTGGCAGTTTTTTGGGGTTTTTTTTGCTAGAATTGAATAAGGATCATTACCTTAAACTGTTTTGTATGATATAATCTGATTTTTCTGATATGGTAGTGATTGTCTTCATCCAATTAAAAGATAAATTGTCAAATTTTTATATGATAAAGCGAACTATTTGTACATTTTTTATTTGAAATTATCCTATCACATGAGTTGCATTAGGTCAAATTGGTAAAAGATAAATATTATGATTATTTTATTAGTTTAAAAATTTTGATCTAAATGTTTTGAAGAGTTACAAAACTTGTCTTCAGGTTTTGGAATTCAAAAGTTTTTTAAAAAGAAGTTACAAAACTTGTCATCAAGTTTTGGACTCAAAATGTTTTGAAGAGTTACAAAACTTGTTCTCAAGTCTTGGAATTTGAAACGTCGCTTTTATGGAACATTGAGTTCTAAAACATCTATTAATTGTAAAGGATTTCAAAAGATGCAACTCTTGGTCTCATAACTTAAAAAAATTAATAAAATAGTTCTAATTTTGAATTTGTTTATATTTAGAACCTTGATGTTTTTAATTGTTCAAATTACACCTTATGGACTTTATTAAATTAATTAAAGTGTTTAATTAAAAGAGAATTAATAAATTCATAATGATATGTTTTAGTTAAATTAAATTAAAATTCTAATTTATTAATAGTTTAACCCATCTAGTATTTTAAATGTGTAAAATAAACCCTTATACTATATAAAATTAAATGTTTAATATATTATATATGTATAAATTAAAAGTCAGTCTTACCGTTAGTAGGCCTCATTCACGAAGCTAGTCTATAAGGGTGTTTAATGAGGCGGCCTGTAAAATGACCGCCATTGGGTATTCATTCTTACCCACCACACTCTTGACTAATGGAGGGTCGTTATTTGAACGGGTTTGATAGGACATTTAAATCTTCATTAAAAGTATAATGAAATATAAAGTAACTAAACCTTTTATAATTTCCCAATCTTAGTTACTTTAGGAAAAATGTGAATTTGATGCTAATCCATGAAATTGCACATTGTACCTTATTGATCAGTTAGTGAAGTGTGTGTGGTTAACCGGCTCACTATTACGGACTAATGAAGGATGGAAATGGGATTCTTGTGAATTATTCTTGATCAATGGAGCATGTGTGGTTAACCGGCACATTGATTAGCTGATAAATGACTTCGAGAGTATGAAGCTAATTTGCATGGTTATTCACATCTTGTTTGTGATCCTCGGTGTCTCAGTCACAAACTTGAGGGACATAATAGAGATTAAACATGCCATTGAAAAGTTCAATGAATCTCAAAAGAGCTAGGAGTTTCGTTTAAAACTTAATTCATTTAAAATTTCATTTTCGTGGTGGAATTGGTAAATCGTCATTTACCTACTGACAAATTGTTTGTAATTAGATTACGGCATCCCTCTTCTGAATTGTGAATTATTGTGTCGGGTCCTAGCCTTAATATTTCATTTGGGTGTTGTATTAAGGACTTAAAACAACTAAACTTGAATTTCTCCCTTGTGGATGTGTACTTCTGACAACTATGGTCTTCCAGAATCTTTTGGAAAAAGCTTTCCTCATGAAGACGATGTTCCCAAAAATCATACTTCACTTCCTCCACCTGCTCCAATAATTCTTCCTGACCCACATGTTCGTCGACTTGAAAAGTTAAAGGTCACACAAACCCTATTGGAAAGCAAACACGAAGATGGAAATTCTGTATGTGCTCACGTCTTGGAGATGAAGTTGTATATTGACAGGTTGGGAATGTTATGTGTCGTTTTCCCGAGGAAGTTGGATGTTGACTTGGTTCTTCAGTCATTCCTCGAGTCGTATGGACAATTTGTTAAAGACTACTATATGACAGATCACAACATGGCCCTTATTGATCTAATGTATTTGCTAATTGCTGCTGAATCAATAATGATTTGGCTCACTAGTAAAGCAAATTTGAATAGAAGATCTACTTCCCAAACCTCCATGGACATTGAAAATGGAAACATTGGAAGTCAAGAAAAGTCTTCTTTTCCCAAAGGAAAGGGAAAGACTAAGTCTGAGATTGTCCCGTGTGCCATTCCAAAAGAATCTGTTTGCCTCTATTGCCAAGGGAAGGGCACTGGATCCGAAGCTGTCATATTTACCTGAAGGATCAGAAGGATGGTAAAGTCAAAGTGTGTGACTCTGCTTCAAGTAAGTCCACTATCTAACTCTATTAAGTTCCTATTTCTAGATTCTTAATACATGATGTGATAAGATTGCATTTTGATGTTTTGTAGGATCAAAGAAGAAAAATGAAGCATAAAGAAAGAGCAGGTTGAGTCTGATCGCAAAGAGATGGATTTCGATCACAAGATTCGATGATCAGATTGCTTTGAAATATTTAGAAACATAGTTTCAATATGTACTTGCATTGTAAGGAAAAGTTTTCCGCATTTTCTAAATAAAAAAACTGATTTTATCTTATTTTACATTTCCTTGCATTGGCATTTGTGAAAATTGATGTTTGTATGTTTCTATTTTTAGCAATATGGATTTGATTCTTTCATTTGTGATGTGTCTAAATTTACAAATAACGAAAGATTCTCATCACCAAGTTTCAATTGGACAGAAACTTGGAATCATGCAACTTATATTGTACGATGAATGAGAACCTTCATCTTTGGGAAATTAAGACTAATTCCTTGTTCACATATAGATGTGAGCCAAGTGAAGGACTAGGGGATCTAGTACACTTTGTTGTGCACTAGTCAGGTCCACCACAAATATCGATAAGACTATTCATCATGATTTACTAAAAGTTTAGTAAATATGGTTATGCTTACAGGATTAAGTGTAATTCAGAATCATTGAAAAGTTTCAATGTATAGCAGAACGTATAAGAAGAATCAATTAGGCAAATAGATAAAAGTTTTCTCCAATCTGAAAAGAAAGGAGAATACTTTAGTATCATGTTTTATGATCCTCCTAATGATTATGGAACCATATCACAATTGATCGGTGACAACCGTCAATTTTGAACAAGACAAAGTCAAATAAAGTCAATAAATCAAACCGGTCAACTCATCTAACCCTTGTATATTAGGGTTTACATTATTGTTACTATTGTACAATTACCTATCTTAATGAAAAGTATCACTTAGAGGTTTCATGTGTTCTGGTATTCTAAACCATAATAAGGGTAAGTGATCTAACGACTCGAATAAACCACTATTACATACCCTTCGGGGCCGCATAACACTCATAACAACGCTTAACAAGGTTTACAAACCTAGCATTTCGAGGTTAAACACTAACAAAGGTAACAAGTGAAGTCTCTCTCAATCTCTCTCACTCTACCTCTATCTCTCCCAAATCTCTCTCAAAACCTCTTTTAACTTTTTACTATCACTCGGGGGTTCCTTACCCTTAACTTAGTCTAAAACCGCTCGAAACGGAAGATTTCTTGAAAAACAACCACATAGGGCCGAACCCGCCCTAGAACCGAACCCTTAGGAAATAAACCCATAAGAACCAAAACTGCTCCTAGAATCGAAGCCCCATCAGACTGAAACAACCCTTGAGGACCGAAGTCACCTTTAGTTTGGACTTAACCTCAGCCCGAGAGCACAGTTTGGTTCCATGCATCTTTAGTTCGGCTCCAGCATCCTCGGTTCAGCTCCCGTACATTCGGTTCGTTTCGCCTTCAGTCCCATTCACTTCGGTCCTACCTACTTCTGGTTCCAGCTTACATTTGGTCCTGACTACCTTCGGTCCTCAGCACCAAGGACTGAACTCTCGCCTCTGATCTCGAATTTTCACAGAATTGCTCCTTTATTCCCGGTTTTCGACCCGTTTTTGTGTTTTGAGCCCGTTTTGATGATTTTAACGCGGGATTTTCATATAAATTCATATTTTATCATTCTCAACCTTCTAACATCATGATTTATCCATATCTTGAAGATTTCTAAGATAGAATCCATAATATTGATTAGGATAAAGTGCAAAGCACATAAAGGTACTTTTGACTTTTGCATATAATTATGACACTTCCAGGTCACTATTCATGCTTTATGTCACTATTTACATCTGCCATAGTCTATTCGTAGTACCTTCTCATGTTTCTTCAACAAGTTTCCCCACCTTATATCATTAATCAAATCTTAGACAAACATTACCTTCTCCTCTAAGACTTCACTTCTCACCAAAAGCAAACTCATTTCTCTGTTACTTTCTATCTCTAAAAACTTTAGATTTCAAGGATGGTCTTAATATTCTTCTCCACTCTTGGTAAGTATCTTCATCCTACTCTTGAATATTCCACAATCCTTCACTCAAATCGTGGATCTCTCATACAAATATTGTCATATTTGTTCTTAGGATCTTCAAATCTTCAAGCATCTTCCAAGTGTTCTTGACCTGGAAACCACTTTTCTTCAACATTCATCTCAGGGAATCACTCAAGGTGAGTTCACACCCTTACATTTTCATGTTTTCTTCTTGTTTTAGGTGGGGGGGGGATACAAGTTAAATCACCTTAACATAACTCAAACTCATACTTTAGCTTGTCATAGAAAAGTTGAGTTCTATTCACGGACTGTTTTAACCATCTTAAACTTAATATCTTTCATATCTATTTAATATTCTATTAGTTCAGGTTTATACCTTTCTAATGACTACTTGCACATCTCCATACGATTTTTCCACAATTTATGGCGATTTTTACAAAACTGTCGATCATTTCAGAAACGAATTTGAGCCAGTCTGTGAATATGAAGATTTTCACACAAGTTAGAGATGACTAAAAATCATAATAAAAATTATGAACAAACTAGACACATTTTGTAAACCCTCAGAGTTTACGGATTTAGTTTTTGACTTCATATGATTATTCTGTGATTATTCTAAAAACAGCGTAGAAAAGTTTAAAAAAAAAAAAAAAAAAAAAAAAAAAAACTAGTTAAACAGCTTATAATATTTATAACACTTTGTAACATGTTGAGCAAATTGTATAAAAATATGTTTATAAATGATGAATGTACTTCTTGTTAGTTTAACATCATAAATAGAAATTAGTCATTCATGATAAGGGTTTTCACTCACTTCGAACACGTACAATAAACTATTATAGGTATAGTTTATGGATTTTACATTACAAACATACTACATAAAGGGGATTCAATTCCACCACAGAAAAGGTTTTACATTCACACAACAAGTAAAATCGTTAACATAAATTGTGTGACACTACTTCCTTGTACTCTTAGAGTACGGATTAAAATTCCTGAAAGTTATAACCAGAGTTTCTTGTAGGCAGAGCATGATAGTTTTATATACACCTATATTGGGATTGACAACCCACACCCAAGTTGTTTGCAACAGCCTGACCGGCCGGTCGGGGGTGATAAATGTCATAACAGTTCTGACGCCTGAACAACGTCGCAGCGGGTCTTCTCTGTCATAGTATGGTTATAGCGACTCACATAGGGAGATAACGATACATTTAAAGTTTACAAGAAATTCTACTTTAAAAAGGGGGTTTTATCCATTTAAAACTGCATACATCATTACAAGTTTGAAACACACACATACATTCGGTCTTGGGATTTAAGACGAAATAAAATTTTATAAGGAAATATTGGATTTTTCTTGAGTATACATTACATTTACAAATAAAGGTTTTCAACCTCTACATCTAAAAGCTTATCAACTCACAAACTTAATTATTGACACTTTTTCGAAAATACTTGTATTCTTAGGAAATCAATAAAACAAGTAACCCGTAGGTTTTGAGGATGGGATGCTAAGGCATCAAAGTGTTCATTTTGTCATCATAGTGTAATTGATTTTGAAACATGTAAACTCATAATATGGTGTAACTTTTTCAATTATAATTATGATGGTTTTATTTGCATTGGTCACTACTATACTCGTTGTTATGATACTATAGATGAAGTCCATCACCCCTGAACGTTTCCGCCATCCTTGGTTTGGGGGTGTGACAGATTGGTATCAGAGCCTTGTTTATAGTGAACTAAGTATATCGAACCACATAAGATATACAAACTATAAATGCATTGGGACTAAAAGTCTCTGATTAAACATTTTCAAATAACTATACTTTTAGAAATGAAATACCTTCTTGTTAAAAAGTATCAGTACATGCATACATGCTAGTATAGTGTCATATCTTGGATGATACAAAAGTAATATGAGGAGTTGGACACTACGAGTAGACCTTGGATATGTAATCAGACTTGGGATGAATATAGCCTGATCAACTATATTTATATTTATCCGAGGTGTGATTAATGTATGTCGGGGAATGGTCGTAGTGAGCAACAAGCCTAAAAAAAACTTCCCATCCAAGAAAACCATTAAGAACCAAACATAACATTTAAAATACTATAGGAGTATTTTGTGGTACTATAACTTATGTGAGAACTAAACAGATCCTCACTAGTAGGTCTATAATCTCTAAGTGGATAACACCGAAGTTATATATAACTTAGATGTCATAGACTTGGAATTTGTAATCATTGCTTTACTTCCTGTTCCTTGTTTGGTTGTAGTCTTAGGGTAGGATCACTTATTCGAGGGTCTATCATATCTTTTTTTATATGTAACTGGTATGAACCATGTCATTATAGAAGTAACTAATGAGGATCAAACGCCTATAAGTATTTCTAGGAATATGTCTACTATATGCCTCTTACCCCTCCTATTCTCGCACGGACATCAAAGAAAGATTCTACTTACCAGGATACTCATACTTTCCAAACCCAAGAAATGGTGGATGGTTAGGAAAAGAACCAGAAGAGGATCCCGAGGAGGTGTTCGAGGAAGAGCCTGAAGGAGATCCTAATGAGGAACCCAAAGAAGACAAAGTGGAAGAACCCGAAGAGAGAGAAAATCGAAATAATAACGGCTGAAGATGAAGACGAATTAGAGTCAGAAGAGGAGTCAGATGTTATCAACCCTCCATACATAGCCAGGATTCCAATGAACCGTTTCGACTAGATCAGACCTATGCCCAGTTAGGAAACAGTGATCGAGGGTTGGAGTCGTCAGCAAAGACAACGATCGCCATTTGGAGACTAACTAGGTTACTTTGACCACAACCATGGGGAACCAGCTGACAGAGCCCTCCCAGTGATGGCCCAACAGATCACGAACATCGGGGATGAAAACAGGGAGACTGCAAATCGAGTTCGGGAGTGGCGTGCTGCTACAGACGCTACCATCTCACAAACTCGAGACTTAGAAAGAGACTTCTATTTCAGATACAAACTCATTAAGGACCTTGTCGCCACTCGGGTGAAAGCAAAGGAGTATCAGGATAGACGCTTAATAGTCGAAGAAAGAGTGGTCGCAGCAGAGCGTAGGTTGGCAGAACTACAGGGCGCATCGACTTTGTTTCAAGGACCACAATGGACGGATCGTCGTGAGTAGAGTTCATGCTACTCACAAGACCTTATAGATTAGGTTTATGAGTATGTGTTGGTGCTACTCTCCACCATGTGTAGGCTCAACCCTGCGATTTAGTGATTACACTAGTCAAGGGATTTATTTGCTGTCAGAACTTTTCCTTGCATTGATGTGATGTAGACCTGCATCAAGGTAAAATTTTCCCTAAAACTATATATACTGGAATCATTTCAATGAAATGGGCATGCATATTATTTCATTAGGAGCACTGCCACTAAATTCATAACAATGTTTGTCGTTAGTAAGGATTAATCTATCATTACTTAGTGTATACAATAAATTTATATATAGTTAAGAGTCTATCGACTCAGAAATGTTGTGTCCGCCTTAGATCCTGTTCTTGTTTTGTTGTGGGCTTAGGGAAGACCCATTAGATTCGAAGGTTTATTAAGTCTTAATTATATATAACAAAGTGTACATCAAGTGGTGGTAGGAAGGACCTGGTATGGATCAAGTTATAAGATTTCATTTGGAACAGTACTACTAAAAATTCATAAGTTTATTATATATAGACTTTCATTATGAATTGTTTTCAGAACACCATAAAAATCGGAACACGATACACTTAGAACTAAGATAAACTTAGTTAGATAACTCACGACGTATAGCCATTTATAAAGACTCATTATCATCTCCCCTTTTTAAACATTATGGTTGAATGGTTCCTTTTTCGTGAACCTATAGGGTGCGATCTTAGCATCGCTAATGCACTAGATCCCAACGGAACTCCCCAGTTAAGCATGCTTGGGCGAGAATAGTACTAGGATGGACAAACTTAACAGTCGTACAAAATCTACTTTTACCCACTACCATAACTCCATCTCAGGAATGTTAGCAGAAACATTGAGGATAGTTCAGCAACGCATGAAATTTATATATGTTAATATAAATTGTAGGAATGTAACTAAAGATAATCATCACTACTCACGAAATCATTTCTCGCCATGCAATGGAATTATGTCTCCACAAGGAGGTAACCAGCCAACAAGCAAGGGATTAATCCTACAGATAGACTCTGCTACTTTTCAAGTTGCGGTTATGTCAGCCATGAAATCCGTCATGGTGCAACTCAATGCTAACAATGCCACCGGAGACGGAGGTGGTGCCGGCAATACTAACTGCAGTAACAATCAAGAACACCAGCGGGTGTCTACCAACAAAGACGCCTTAGACCACAAACCTAAGAGCAAGAAACGAAATTTTTGGAACAAAAAGGAGTGCAAACTATCTCAAAAACTCGCTAAAAGACAACAATCTGTGGCTGCCCCTGCAATTACAACAGCAGTTACAACACATGCCTCCACATTAGCCACAACATCGGTCACTCAAGCAACGGCCAGACGATATATTGGAACACTTCCAAAGTCTAAAAAGTGTAACTTCCATCACAGAGGGGTTTGTCGGATATTGCACTATAAGAATTGCAATAGAACGAGCATATTGCCAACTTCTTCAGGACTCAGGCCCAACACATCGCTTTAATCACCAATACCGTTGTAAGTCCAGTATGCCACCTATGCGATGAAACGAGACACTTTAAGAGGGACTATCCAACCGAGAGGAATGATGGAGGATCAGGAGAAGTGTGAAAACCGAACCAACAGAAGCAACAAGGAACCTTATTAGGACTTTTGGAATGTTACAAAAACAAGAATAGTTATGTACCATATGTTTGTATGATATGTGGTATGTTTGCTAAGATTACCATCTTTCAAAAAGTAGTTAAAATACTCTCTCATTCAATCGAATCAAAACACTTATATAGGAGCTGCGATGACTTGGTGTATACATCAAGGTTACTTATAATTAAAATATTATAGACTTATAGTGAGTAATTTCGCCTTAGTTCTTGTTCCTTGTCTGGTGGTGGAGTTAGGGCTGAGTTACTTAGTCGATGGTTTCAGCAATCCAAATTGCACATAACTTGTATACACCGAGCGATCATAGAGAGACCTATCAGAGATCATAATATAAAGTACCATCACTAGCTATCATAACACATTTACTACCAGTACTAGTTGTTGTGGTACAAATCATTTACAGTAATAGTAAACATCGATCAAAAACAGAATGCACTAACGTGAAGAACAGAATGCACTAACTCTTGAATGAATATTTCCTTCAAAAACAACTTAACACATGTTCCACTGAGAGAATCCGATGTCGTCATTCAATATGGATTGGTTTGGTCATCACCTTACCAATTGAATGTGTTACGAGATGACCCTTCGCCTAACCAACTGAATATTGAAACCCTCGTCTCTCATAACCATAAATCTGACTCTGACCTTCATGTCATCCCTCGTTACGAAACCCCGAAGCACTCGCTGGAGGAGTATTATACCTTCCAAAACCTTTCCACAGTATTCCCAGCTGACCCTTCGAGAATATCACTCGTATAGCAGGTCAAGATCAAGCATACAGGCTAGGGACGAATACAGTTAACCTACCACTACAATGTGTATACGTGAGAGCGGTATATAATTTAGATTCTATGGATGTTGGATGAGTGTTCCCGCCCTATATCCAGTTCCTTGTCTGGTTGTGGACTTGGAGCAGGGTCACCTATCTGATTTTCTTACCAATTTTAATTATATACAACCTATATGCACAAGTTAATGATAGATGGAAAAGGTATAAGTCCTACCATGAACTTCGGGACAAGGCTACCTAGGAGTGCGAGTGGACGGTCTACCATTCGAATGAGTCTAGTCACGTAAACTGAACCCATATGCTCCCTACCGATCTAATCAGCATACGAAATGGTGAAGATCTGCTGGAACGACAAACGAGAATCAAAAATCACTTAGAGAGAGAAGCAAGAAACCTCCCTCCAAACACTAAATCAGGCCCTATGCAGTGCTTCGAGGAGAAGTCATTACTTATGCCTCAAGACGACTAAAGACGTATAGGGTCGGCTAGGTCACACATGACCTCGAACTAGGAGCAGTAGTATTCGCCCTAGAGAGTCGTCACGAACGAAGCACACAAAACTCGCTACTCCGTTCATCCAGGCTCAGATAAGATGTATATGGACCTCAAAAAGTGATATTGGTGGCCGAATAGGAAAGCTGACATCGCTACAGATGTAGGCAAGTATCTGACTTGTGCCAAGGTCAAGGTAGAATTATGGGAGCCTTCAAGTTTTCTACAACAACCAGTGATACCCGAAAGGAAGTGGGAGCGGATCACCATGGACTTTATAACCAAGTTACCCACGACAATGGGTGGTCTCAATAACATTTGGGTAATCATCGATAGGTTGACCAAATCTGCACACTTCCTACCAATCAAAGAAACCGAAAAGATGGAGAAATTGACTAAAACGTACATTAAAGAGATTGTACGATTGCATGGTTTGTCAATATCCATTATCTCTGACAGAGATAGTATATTCATTTCCCGATTCTGATAGTCCTTACAAAAACTAGCCTATACATGATTATGGCCTACCACCTACAAACCGACGGGCAGAGCGAAAGAACTGTTCAAACCTTGGAAGATATGCTAAGAGCTTGTGTGATTGACTTCGGTAAAGCTTGGGATACCCATTTACCGCTCATTGAATTTTCATACAACAACAACTATCACCCTAACATCAAGGTCACTCCGTTCGAAGCTCTCTATAGCCGCAATTGAAGATCCCCGCTGCGTTGGGTTGAAATGGGAGATAAACATCTAGCAAAGGGGCAAGTCCCTAACAGCACCCTCATTGGCCCTAAAATCATAAGGGAGACTACGGAAAAGATCTTACAAATTTGAGAAATACTGAAATCATCACGAGATCGACAAAAGAGCTACAAAGATAAACGACGCAAACCCTCAGAATTACGGGTTGGTGATCGGGTTCGACTAAAGGTCTCACCATGGAAAGGAATGATACGTTTCAGTAAACGTGCGAAACTATATCCAGGGTACATCAGACCATTCGAAATCGTTGTCAGGATTGGTCCAGTGGCATACAAACTTCAAGTACCACAAGAACTTAATAATGTACATCCGACCATCCACGCGTCAAATTTAAAGAAATGTCTGTCTGACGAGACTATTGTGAAACCTCCCGACGAAATAAAAAATCAACAAGAGCCTCCACTTCGTAGAAGAACTGGTTGAAATCGTGGATCGAGAAGTCAGAAGAACAAAACAATGTCGCATCCCTATTGTGATGGTCCGTTGGAACGCTAAACGAGGACCCGAGTTTGCTTGGGAACGCGAAGATCAGATAAAACCAAAAATACCCACATCTTTTCCCCAACGCATGAAGTCCCAATAGGAATGTTAATTTCGGGATGAAAGTATTTCTAAAGGGGGGATGATGTGACAACCGTCCATTTTGGACAAGACAAAGTCAAATAAAGTCAACAAGTCAAACCGGTCAACTCATCTAACCCTTGTATATTAGGGTTTACATTATCGTTATTATTGTACAATTACCTATCTTAAAGAAAAAGTATCACTTAGAGGTTTCATGTGTTCTAGGATTCTAAACCCTAATAAGGGTAAGTGATCTAACAACTCGAATAAAACACTATTAGACACCCTTCGGGGGCGCATAACACTCATAACAAGGCTAAACAAGGTTTACAAACCTAGCATTTCGAGGCTAGACACTAACAAAGGTCACAAACAAAGTCTCTCTCAATCTCTCTCACTCTATCTCTATCTCTCACAAATCTCTCTCAAAACCTCTTTTAACTTTTTATAATCACTCGGGGCTTCCCAGCCCTTAACTTAGTCTAAAACCACTCGATATGGGATGATTTCTTGAAAAACAACCACATAGGGCCGAACCTTCCATAGAACCGAACCCTTAGAAACCGAAGCCTTAAGAACCAAAACTGCTCCTAGAACCGAAGCCCCAAAAGACCGAAAAAACCCTTGAGGACCGAAGTCACCTTCGGTTCGGACTTACCCTAGGCCCGAGAGCACAGTTCGGTTTCATGCATCTTTAGTTTGGTTCCAGCATCCTCGGTTGGGTCCAGTACTTTCAGTTTGTTTCACCTTTGGTCCCACCTGCTTCCAGTTCTAGCTTACATTTGGTCCTAACTACCTTCGTTCCTCAGCACCAAGGACCGAACTCTCGCCTCTGATCTCGAATTTTCGCAGAATTGCTCCTTTCTTCCCGGTTTTTGACCTTTTTTGTGTTTTGATCCCGTTTTTGATGATTTTAATGCGATATTTTCATATAAATCCATATTGTATCATTTTCAACCCTCTAACATCATGAATTATCCATATCTTGAAGATTTATACGATATAATCCATAATATTGATTAGGATATAGTGCAAGGCACATAAAGGTACTATTGACTTTTTCGTATAATTATGACACTTCCAGGTCACTATTCATCCTTTATGTCACTATTTACATCTGCCATAGTCTATTCATAGTACCTTCTCACGTTTCTTCAACAAGTTTCCCCACCTTATATCATTAATCAAATCTTAGACAAACATTACCTTCTCCTCTAAGACTTTACTTCTCACCAAAAGCAAACTCATTTCTCTCTTACTTTCTCTCTCTAAAAAATTGAGATTTCAAGGCTGGTCTTAATCTTCTTCTCCGCTCTTGGTAAGTATCTTCATCCTACTCTTGAATATTCTACACTCCTTCACTCAAATCGTGGATCTCTCATACAAATGTTGTCATATTTGTTCTTAGGATCTTCAAATCTTCAAGCATCTTCCAAGTGTTCTTGACTTGGAAACCTCTTTTCTTCAACATTCATCTCAGGGAATCACTCAAGGTGAATTCTGATGGGTTTTGAGCATTCTAACACTCCGATGGTGTACATGCAACCCTATAAACCTTAGATCTAAGTTTTCTCTATTATACATGCAAATATTCAGTATTCCAAGGTTTTATCTTAACTAGCATAATATGAAGCAACTACACTACAAAAACCTACTTAGATGACATACCTTTTCATGAAGCTTGAAGTCTTGAACTTTAAGAGCTTAGCCCCAATATTGTGGAAGCCTCAAGTGGAATCACAAATCACCAAAACACCTTGAAAAGTTGAGAAAATAGTAAGCACAATAGAAATTGGCCCACTCTTGTTTACTTACACACTAGTGCATTTCATGTGCCAATGACCTCTTTATATAGTATGGAGGATTGGAGTTACATTCATGTAAACCCTAATACCCATGACCTATCATTTCCATAGGATCCATGGGTTAAAAACCCCATGGACTATCCATGCAAGCTTAGCCCAACCTAAATGAACTTGGCCCATACTATATATAAGAGTCCATATTTACTTAGTTCCTTTTGATCACAAAATTAATTCTAAATTAATTCTTGATCAATACTAATTAAATAATATGATTCCATATTAATATATTAGAACTTATAATATATTAATGTAAATCATAAACACACTATTCTCAAAAAAATATCCGTATAAATTGTTCTGGTGAAGTGCAACCCAAATGGACCATGCCAAATCAGGTCAAGTACATACCAATTGGACTTAGACACAAATCCAACAGTCTCCCACTTGGATAAGTCTAAAACTATTATTGCGTATGACTCCAAAACCCGACTAGAAATCGTTGCTCTTAAAGTCGATGTCGAACTTTGACCTAGTCAAATGACTTGTCCATTAGATAAGGGATTATATATTCCTCCATTCTAGATATCATATGGATTGATACATGGATTATAATCATTCTCCCTGTCCATTTTTTGTTTCCCGATTTCCGATTTATGACGACCGACTAATTGAACAAATCAAATCAGTCTAGGCTTGGCCAAGCACTTCGGGTTGTCATCACTAAATCATCGAGGGGCCTACAGATATCGCTTTTAACCCACCAAGGGTAAAAGGAATGTATAAACTTTGACTCATATGCTTGTTCTACTACTTGTTGAATCATACACAAAGGTACGTTTTATAAAACCGAGTTACCGATGTGTTTTCATACAATCAATTCATAACCAACTCATAGGCAACAACTCATATCTCTAGGTTTGAAAAATATAAGATATTATCATCTCATGATTACTCGTGATAAAATCCATGAAGTGAGTCAAATGAGCGTGGGTTGAATCCAATACTCAGAACTTATGAGCATTCATGAGTGCTGTAGCAACTCTTTTTATGTCCAACATCTTAGACATCTACAAGCCAACTTCATGACAATCTTCATTCACATCTACTTCCAACCTATGACCGACTGTGGATGGTTTTAATAACTTATTCATTCGGGAAGAATGGCCTAGTTGTTCTGGAAGTGAAAACATACAAAGTGAAACACAATAATAATCGAATCCAATATGGTCTCAGAACTTATGAATATAAATAGAACACTTTTTATTTATCACCATATTGATTACACATTATTCATTGTATAATGTTTCAAGTAATTAACTTTATATTTGAATCAAAACACTAGTCACACCATGCTCTAAGCATGCAGACTATGTTTATCCAAACAATAGTCATGCTATACACCAAGTATACACACTATGTTTGTCCAAACATTAGTTATGCCATACACCAAGTATGCACATTAAGTTTGTCTATGATCTTTACTTTGTGAAATATATCGATTTAACATAATTCCAATGATTCACATTTCACAATCCCAAATCCTTACTGTAAATGTAAAAATTCCAAATTCCTACCATTTACCGAAATATGTTAGATTCTAAACTTATATGTATTGATCCTCTTGTAATGATTATGCACAAAGTCACAAAGACTTGTCAACAGACATTAAAGAGTATTCCAATGGAGATCATTCCATGGAACCGAAGTCTCAAATTCAAAGTACATTGCTTTGAACATCCTTCTTGCATTAAGTATCCTAATCTTACACAAATTTAATGAACAACTTCCACCAATGAGATCATTCACATTTTGACTATCACTTTTGAACAAGAGTTGCCTCTTTTCAGAATATGTCAATATGGTCCTTCCAAAATTAACACTATACTTCCAACTGTCCCTGAGCAACCAATCTTTGGTAAACCTTAGATTGTCCTCGGCAATTGCTTAGTCATTTTAGTCATATCCAATTCTAGACCTTTTTCCCCTCTTAATGCCACCAGGCATTTGGAAAAATTTAGAAAAAATAAATATTATAGCACATGCAATCGATCCTACACCCGCAACATATAGGACACGATTCATGATGTTCCTACTAACATGAGAATTATCAGGATAACACTTATGCTCCCACTAGCTTTGACATGTATTCAGAAATCAGCTGCACTTATAGAAATCAATACTTTATTGACTTTCTTACCAAAGTTCAGACTACTGATACAAGATGCTTTGATAAAAACATTATCAAAATCATACACCTTTCCTTAGATAGCACACATGTGTGTCTAAACAATGTCAGAACTATGAAAAAGGATGTCGTAATCATAGTCTCAATTGTTTAGACCTTTTCTATTCCTCACAACTCCATGTTAGTGTGTCGGTTAACGACACACGCTCCACTAACGGCTTTGAGAATGATAATATCACAATTGCTATCTACTTAAAATCTACTTAGTGAAAGCGTTTCCTCACCATCATTTTCATGAATCAGAGAGAAACCTTATATCCATGTGAATTTGTGAAAACCATAATCACAAGACATGGATATTGACAAATCCAAACTCATATGGACTGAACTTGTGCAGACTTAACTTCTTGCCACCTGGCAGCACAAGGGCCTGTCATTGCTTCCAAGTTGTTATGCAACCAATTGAGAATACTCGGAACTCATATACAATGCCAACTTTAACTGGAATGGGCATATAAATAAGAATATTTCAACACGATAGGTTATAAAACTCAAGTCGTGTGCTAGTGAGAAACTACAAGTTTTATTCTTGATTAGATCTTGAAATTCTTTTAGGAACTTTTAGAATCCCACTGTCCTCTTGACATATAAAACTCTCTTGCCAAGACCCATTCTTTGAGAAACAAATATTCAAGAGATAGTGCAGATTCTTATCAAGACAAACACTTCACACAATTGGCCTAAGTTGGTCTCTGTTTTATCCAAAACATCACAACTTACCAATTTCAAATGTACAAGAGTAGGACACATTTTCCTCTTACATTTGACAAGTGTTAATAAACCTTCTTTGGAACGAAGTATGACTCATCTTCTTGATTTAACCATTTCAACAATTCACGATTCCTCTTCTTATCCATAGGAATGCACTAAGATATCCTTAGAGGACCAATTGTGATACGGTTTCTTAATCATTAAGATGATCACAAAACATGATACTAAAGTACTCTCTATCTTTTCAGATTTGAGAAACTTTTAACTTTCTGCCTAATTTGATTCTTCCCATTCGTTCTTCCATACATCAAAACTTTTCCAATGCTTCAGAATTATACTTAAACTTGTAAGTATAACCACATTTTGCTCAACTTTAGTAAATCATGACGAATAGTCTTATCGATCTTTTTGTGGTGGACCTGACTAGTACACAACCAAGTATACCCGATCCCTTTGTCTTTCACTTGACTCACATATACATGTGAACAAGGAATTAGTCTTAATTTTCCAAAGATGAAAATTCTCATTAATCATACTATACAACTTGCATGATTCCAAGTTTCGGTCCAATTGAAAACTTGGGTGATGAGAACTTTTTTTATTTGGTAAATCTAGACATTACCACAAATGAAAGAATCAAATTCATATTTCCATTATTGATAAAAACATACAAACATCAATTTTTAATAAATGCCATCGCAAGGAGATATTATAAAATAAAACAAAATTTTATTTATTTATAAAAACATACAAACTATTCTATTACATATTTTCTAGCAATCTATCATAACTCCTAAGTAGTAGCTCAAGAATCCGATCTTCGAACCATGCGATTGAAATCCATCTTCGCGATCAGATTCAACATACTCTTCCTTTAAGTTTCCTTCCCTTTGATTGATCCTGCCATACATCAAAATGTGTTAAGAATCTTCAAATAGGAACTTAAGAGAGTTAGATAATGGACTTACCTAAAGTAGAGTCAAACTTTTTGACTTGACATTCTCTCAGATCTTTCAGGTAGTTAGGGCAGCTTCGCAACCAATGCCCCTTCCTTTGGCAGTAGAAACATATGGACCCTTTGGGAATGGTACACGGGACTATCTCAGACTTACCCTTTCTCTTTACCATTTGGTCAACCGAGTTGACCCTGGCCGATCCCTTTCCATTAGGAAGAGAAAGATTTTCTGGATATCCAATGTTACCATTGTCAATGTCCATGGTATTTTGGGAAGTTTATCTTCTAATCAAAGTTGCGTTACCATGATCCAAATCATTGTTGATTCAGAAACACCAAGCAAATGGATAAGATAATTAAGGGTCCTGTCATAGTGTGTTACATAGTAGTCCTTGAAGAACTCACTATGTGACTTAGGAAGTGATTGAACATCCAACTTCCTCAAGACTTTGATAGCCAACTCTCCATGCTTGTCAATATGTGACTTCATCTCCTAGATGTGAGCACACATAGACCTTGCTTGCCAATAGGGCTTGAGTGACCTTGAACTATTCAAGAAATTGTGGAATAGGGAGAATAATTGGAGGACATGGAGGAAGAAAACTATGATTTCCATTATCAAACCACGGAACATCATCTTCATTAGGAAAGCTTGTTCCAAGAGATTTGGGAAGATCATAGTTTTCTTAACCAGACATCTATAATGGGAGAAATTCAAGTTAGTGATTAAAAGTCCTTAATATAACACCCAATCTGAAATATTAAGGCTAGGACCCAACACAATATTCTATAACTTGGAAAAGGGATGTCATAATCCAAACTATAAAATATTTGAAGGTGGGCGAATGACGATTCACCAATTTCTACCATAAAAAGGAAATAAATTATTAGGTTTTAATTGGATTTGAAACTCCTAGATCTTTTGAGATTCATTGAACTATTCAATGGCATGTTTCAATCTCGATTGTGCCCTCTCAAGTTTTGTGACTGGGATACCGAGTATCACAAAACAAGGTGTGAATAACCATTCAAATATACTTGTTACCCTTAATGATTATCACTTAAACGATGTGCCAGTTAACCACACACGCTCCACCGATCCTATGATAAACATTAAGTTGCCCTTTGCATACCTCGTAAAATCCAGGTTAGTGTGTCGGTTAACCACACACGCTCCACTAACAACTTAAGCAAAGTGTTAAGTGTAATTTCATGGGTTATAACCAATTTCACATTTTCCTAAAGTAACTAAGATTGGGAAATTATAAAAGATTTAGTTACTTTAAATTTATCATTATACTTATAATGAGAGAACTATAGTCCTTGTCCTACTCGTTCGGATAACGACCCTCCACCAGTCAAGGAAGCGGTGGGTGAGAGTGGACACCCATTAAGCTGCCATTTTATAGGCAACAACTTTATACCCCCCTTATAGACCGGCTTCGTGAATGAGGCCTATTGACGGTAAGACTGACTTGCTCTTATACATACATACATACATACATACATACATACATACATACATACATACATACATACATACATATATATATATATATATATATATATATATATATATATATATATATATATATATATGTTATTTAACTTATAACACTATAAAGTATAATGGTTGAATTTTAACTTTTAAAATTCTAGGGTTTGGAATTAAAGTGTGTGGGAAACTTTACAAATTCCAAAACTTGAGGGCAAGTTTTGAATAATTCAGAAACTTTTCTATTCCATAACTTATGTGTTTAATGTAGTTTTTAATAAAAAAAAAACTCTTCAAGTTCCATAACTTGAGGACAAGTTATGGAACACTTTAAAGCATTTACAAAATGAGACTCTTCACTTTTTTTATGGAAATCTTATGAGTTTTAATAATCATAAATGTGACTTTTCATATAATTTGAGGACACGTTACAAAAACACATATTATGAACAACTTTTAGATAAATTTGGAGTGAAAGCATATTATCACATAAATTTTCTATTAATCTAAAACAACACATAAGAACAAGATAATTCAAATCAAACAATTTTCATGAAATTAGCCTAACCATTAAACTAATACAAAACATGAATCTATTAACAATTATCTTTAAAAATGGATTAGCATGAACATTACCACATCAAAACTGGTTTACAAGTTCAAAATACAGCTTAGGGTAATGATCATCATCCAATACCAAGTAAAACCCTGAAATTTTGCATACAAGGGCATCACCACGTCATGGTAAAGGCTACCATGTCGTGGTGAGCAGTCAGATGCAAAAAATGGCAAAATTTCAACTTTAGAAAAACATGTACCATCAAGTATAATTGAAAACAAGCCTAGTCTTTGATACCATTAATCGGTTTTGAGAATTCTAACACTCCTATGGTGTAAATGCAACCCTATAAACCTTGGATCTATGTTTTCTCTATTGTACATGCAAATATTCAATATTTCAAGGTTTTATCCTAACCAACATAATATGAAGTAACTATACTACAAAAACCTAGTTAGATGACATACCTTTTGATGAAGCCTGAATTCTTGAACTTTAAGAGCTTAGCCCCAATAGTTTGGAAGCATCAACTGGAATCACAAATCACCAAAACACCTTGACAAGTTGAGAGAATAGTAAGCACACTAGAAATTGGCCCACTCTTGTTTACTCACACACTAGTTCCATTTCATGTGCCAAAGACCTCTTTATATAGTATGGAGGATTAGGGTTACATTCATGTAAACTCTAATACCCATGACCTTTCATTTCCATAGCATCCATGGGTTAAAAATCCTATGGACTATCCATGCAAGCTTAGCCCAAACTAAATGAACTTGGCCGATACTATATATAAGAGTCTATATTTAATTAGTTCATTTTGATCACTAAATTAATTCTTAATTAATTCTTGATCAATACTAATCAAATAATATGATTCCATATTAATATATTAGAGCTTATAGTATATTAATATAAATCATAAACATACTATTCTAAAAAAAACTATCCATATAAATTATTTCGGTGAAGTGCAACCCAAATGGACCATGTCAAATCGGGTCAAGTACATCACAGTTATATTTATGGACTTAGACAGTAATCCAACAAGTTCAAACCCCTACATTTTCATGTTCTCTTCAAGTTTTAGGGCCGGAATACAAGTTAAATCACCTTAACATAACTCAAACTCATACTTCATCTTTTCACAGAAAAGTTGACTTCTATTCACATACTCTTTTGACCATCTTAAACTTAATATTTTAAAAACAGCTTAATATGAAAGTAGTTCGATTTTATACCTTTCTAATGACTACTTGCACATCTCCATACGATTTTTCTACAATTTATAGCGATTTTTACAAAACTGTCGATCATTTCATAAATGAATTCGGACCAGTCTGTGAATATGAGAATTTTCACACAAGTTAGAGATCTCTAAAAATCATAATAAAAATTATGAACAAACTAGACACATTTTCTAAACACTCAGAGTTTACGGATTCAGTTTTCAACTTCGTATGATTTTTTTTCGTGATTTTTCAAAAAACTGCGCAGAAAAGTTAAAAAAAAAAAAAAAAAAAAAAAAAAAAAAAAAAGAACAACTAGTTAAGTAGCTTATAATATTTTTAACACTTTGTAACATGTTGAGCAAAGTGTATAACAATAAGTTTCTAAATGATGAATGTATTTCTTGTTAATTTAACATCATAAACAGAAATTAGTCATTCATGATAAGGGTTTTCACTCTCTTCGAACACATACAATAAACTATAATAGGTATTGTTTATGGATTTTACATTACAAACATACTACATAAAGGGGATTCAATTCCACCACAGAAAAGGTTTTACATTCTCACAACATGTATACTCGTTAATGTAAATTGTGAGACATTACTTCGTTGTACTCTTAGAGTACGGATTAAAATTTCTTAAAGTTATAACCAGAGTCTCTTGTAGGGAGAGCATGATAGTTGTATATAGATCTATATTGGGATTGACAACCAACACCCAATCTGCTTGAAACAGTCCGACCGGCCGGTCGGGGAGACATTTGTCATAACTGTTCTGATGCCTGAAGAACGTCGCAGCAGGTCTACTATGTCATAGTATTGTTATAGCAACTCACATAGGGAGATAACGACACATTTAAATTTTACGGGATATTATACTTTAAAAAGGGGGTTGTATCTATTAAAAACAGCATACATCATTACATGTTTGAAACACACACATACATTCGGTCTTGGGATTTAAGACTACATAACATTTTATAAGGAAAATATTGGATTTTTCATGAGTATACATTACATTTACAAACAAAGTTTTTCAAACTCTACATCAAAAAGCTTGTGAACTCACCAACTTAATTGTTGACACTTTTTCGAAACTACTTGTATTATCAGAAAATCAGTAAAATAGGTAACTCGCAACTTTTGAGGATGGGACGCTAAGGCATTAAACAGTTCATTTTCTCATCATAGTGTAATTCATTTTGAAACAAGTAAACTCATACTATGGTGTAACTTTTTAAATTATATTTATGATGGTTGTATTTGCTTTGGTCTCTACTATACTCGTTGTTATGATACTATACATGAAGTTTTCCACCCCCGGACGTTTGTGACGGGTTTCAAGCAATACATCATTCCTATGGTGTACATGCAAACGCTAATAGCTTTTGGATCTAGTTTGTCTAATGAACATGCAATTGAATATCCAAGGTTATAAACCCTAGATCTAGCATACAAGTAATCATATTAACAAAAATAGGGTTTAGATCTAACCTTTGATTGTTATATAGCAATAACAATCAATTCCTTGGCTTTAGAAAGCTTAGTGCCTCAAGTGTTGCACCTCTAATGGAGTCACAAACACCACTAAGCAACAAGAATGAAGAGGGAAGAGAGAAGAGGCACTAAAAACGACTGGAAACCCTAAAGAAACACTTAGCCACGATTTTGGGGCATAGGGGTCCTTTATATACATGTAGGCTATTAGTGGTTTCAACTAGGAAACCCTAATCTGATTGCTTAGGCCTTAAACAGTCCAATAGACCATTCCAGAAGCCCTTGGACGATTTCATTATGCACCTCCATATAGAATTCTTCCATTTCCATCTAATGGATCCTAAGCCCAACTTTGTAACTATCTTATAATTACAATATCACTCCCCTTAATTTAATTAATCTCTTTTAGTCACAAAATTAATTCTTGACTAATATTAATTAAACAATATGATTTCTCCTTTCATATATTATTCTTATAATATATTAAGAAATCATAATTAAACCTCTCTCTCCTTAATTCATCCTACATATTGCTATGGTGAAGGTAACCCAAAAGGACCATGCTCATAATCGGGTCAAGTACATACCAAAATAGTTATGGACTTAGAGACTAATCCAACAGTCTCCCACTTGGATAAGTCTAATAACTATTTTGCATAACTTCATAACCTAATCAGCAATCATAGCTTTCAAAAGCTGCTGTCAACTCTGATCTTATCATATACGCATGTCCTTTAGATAAGGGATCATATATTCCTCCATTCTCAAGATATCATATAGACACAAGACATGAATTTCGATCATTCTTTCTATACTGTTTCCCAACTTCTGATTTATAATGACTAACAACAGACTACAATTGAACACATCAACTTAGTCTCAGGTTGGCCAAGCGCTTAGGCGTCATCACTAAATCATCGAGAGGCCCATAGATATCGCTTTTGTCCTACTTTGGGTAAAAGGAATGGATAAACCTCGACTCAAATGCTCACTTGCACTTACTCATCAAATCACAAACAACAATAAGCTTTATAACACCAAGTTATTGGTGTGTTTACTTATCATCAATGTGCAACTGACCAGCAAATAACAACTCACATGTCTCGGTTTCTAGAATATACAATATTATCATCTCACAATCACTCGTGATAAAATCTATTTAGTGATTAATGTGAGCGTGAGTTTAATCCAATACTCTAATATTATTAAAGCACTCATGAACTCTGTAACAAACTTTTGTTATATCTAAACACTTTAGACAATCTACAGACGGACTCATGACAGTCTTCCTTCAAACCTACTTCCAACGTATGACCGACTGTGGAGGTTCGAATAACCCAGTTATTCTGGAAGTCAAAACATGCAAAATTGAAACACAATAATACTTAATCTTATATGGCCCCAAAACTTTTGAGTGTAAATAAAACACTTTTATTTAAACACCATATTGATTACTCATTATTAATCTTTTAATGTTTCAGCTAATCAACTTATCACTTGAATTTCAACAATAGTTGTCCCATGCTCCGAGCATGTACACTATGTTTACCTATGGTCCATACTTTTTGAAATAGATCAATTGAAAACTTTTCCAACGATGCTCATTTCATAATTCCTTATCCTTATCATTAATGTAAGAATACAAATTTCTAACCACTATTATAATAAGTTAGATTCTAACATTTTATGCAATGATCCTTTCGTAAAGTCATAGCACAAAAGTCACCTTGACTTGGCCAATGAAATTACTAGGTTCTCTATGAGAAATTGTTACAAAACAATTCTATAGACGTGATGTATCTCACTCAAAGTATATTTCTTTGAACATCCTTTTTGGATAAAATTTTCTGATGTAGACATAAATTCTTAATTTCCAACTCCCAATATGGAAACATTTTCATATTTTCCATATGACAACTCATTCTTAATAGAATCTTATCTATTCATAATAATGTCGATATGGTCCATCCAACACTATACTTCCAAATACTCACAAGCAACAAATCATTGGCGAACCTTAGATCGTTCTTTGATAGTTGTTTAATTACTTTAGTCAAAAAACCATTCTGGTCCCTTTTCCCTCATAATGCGCTAAGCATTTCGAAAATTTTAGAACAATCAAACATTGTAACATATGCAATCGATCCTATACCCGAAGCATATGGGATATGATTCGTAATGTCTTACATAAAGACATGATATTTTATCAGTCTTTTGCTACAATATTTCTAATTTCCATGTTCTCACAATTTTGATTATGAAAAGGGATGCCGTAATCATAACCATATTTTGAGAATGCAATTATCCTTTCCATATATAGAACTTCCTCATGTTGAATCATTCCAACACAAAATTCATATATATTTGACTAAATTTGATTAAAATTCCACAATCTAAGCCTTTAGATTTGAAATGAAGTATAATATTCTCTCCCTTAATTATAGCAAAACAACTTTTCAACCCTTGAGATGTTGCAAAGTATAACTCTTGTTTTCTATAATTAATATTGCTAACCTGCAATACTTACCATAATAATCATGCTCACACTAACATGATGGTTATTTCCTTATTGGCATAACACTTATGCTCCCACTAACTTTGACATGTATTCAGAGAACAATGGAACTTCCAGAAGACAATGCTTATTGAATTCCTTAAGTTCATATTTCTAATACCTGATGCTTTGATAAACCTTTATCTATGCTTCTTAACTTCATACACCCTTGCCTTAGAAAGCTTACATGTGTGTCTAAACAAATTTAGAACTTATGTTACTAAGTCCCAAATTTTCAGACTAATTTCCAAATCTCACAATTCAAATTATAAAGAGGGATGTTGTAATCATAATTGAATTTGAGAATACAATTTACACAATTGCTATCTCCTTAAAATCTCTCATAGTGAAAGCATTTCCTCATAATCATTTTCATGAAGGAGGGAAACCTTATGACACTTAGATTTTAAAGTGTATGTGTTCCTATCAATGTGAATTTGTCATAACAACAATCATAAGACAATGTTTGTGACAAATCCAACTCATATGGGTTGAACTTGTTCAATCTTGATTTCTCGCCTTATGGCAGCATGAATGCCCACCATTGCTTCCAGGTTGTTAAGCAGCTCACCCTTACCTTATCAATGCACTTTCCATTGATCAGGGTGCCTTGCCTTTATGCAATCCACTTGAGAACTCATAGAAATCATATTGCATAGTTGACTTAATTTGGAATGACACAGAAACAAAATTATGTCAACACGATTAGCCGCCTACCTCAAGTCGTGTGCTAGTGATTAACTATCGGTTTATTCTTGATTTTTTCCTGGACCTTTTCAAGACATCTAAGACTCCCACTGACTCCTTGACATATAAGTTTCTCTTGTCAAGAAACATTTCTTGACAAAACAAATATTCAAGAGTTAGTGTAGCTTCTTATCAAGTTTAACACTTCACTCAATTGGTCCTAGTTGGTCTTTGTCTTATCCAAGACATCACAATTTACCAATTTTAAATGTGTAGGAACAAGAGGACTTTTTCTAATTCCACATTTGTTGAGTGTTATAAACCTAGTAAAGACGTGTCACTCAATTCGCAATCTTGGAGTATGACTCTAAGACTCGATATTGGAACGAAGTATGATTAACTTCTTAATTTAACCATTTCTATAATTCTTGATTCCTCTTCTTAGACATGCAAATGCACTGAGACTCACTTAGAGGATCAATTGAGACATGGTTCTTAATCATTAAGAGCTATCATAAAACACAATGAAAGTTACTCTCCCTTCTTCTTAGAATAGAGAAACTTTTATCTTTCTGCCTACTAGATTCTTCTTATTCATTCTGCTATTGATTGAAACTCTTTCAATCAACTCAGAATTACACTCAATCTTATAAGTATAACCATCTTTACTAAACTTTAGTAAATCATGACGGATATCTTTGTCACTCTTGCGGTAGACTTGATCAACGTACAACCTAGTGTACTCGATCTCCTAGTCGTTCAATTGACACTTTGTCAAAGAATTAGTCTAAATTTCCCAAATGTGAAAGTTTTTCATTCATCATACAATACATGTTGCATGATTCGAAGCTTCTATCCAGTTGAAGCTTGAACGATGAGAAACTCTCCCTATTTGGTAAACTTTCGACACTTCCACAAATAACCTAATTAAGAATCAAATCCATTTTGCTAATAATAGAAATACACAAACATCAATTTTTTTTCATACACTCCATTGTAAGGATAAATAAATTAGATAAAACTCAAAATTTATTTTATTGCGGAAAAACTTGTCCTCGCAATGCAATTCAACTGAAAAACTATGCTATTACATATTTCTTAGCAATCTACCCTAACTCTAAAGTAGCAGCTCAAAAATCCAATCTTTGAATCCATGCGATCGAAATCCATTTCTTCGTGATCAGATTCAGCAAGCTTCTTCCTTAAGTTTCCTTTCTTTTCTTCGATCCTGTAAAACATCAAAATGTAATCTTATCACATCATGTATTAAGAACCCAAAAATAGGAACTTATAGAGTTAGTTAATGGATTTTACCTAGAGTAGAGCCATACGTCTTGACTCTCCAATCTCTTAGATTTCTCAGGTAAACAGGGCAGCTTCGTCTCCAATGCCCCTTCTCTTGGCAGTAAAAGCAAATGGACTCCTTTAGTACATAGCAACGGACAATCTTAGCATTTTCTAGACTTCCAATGTAGCCAGTGTCCAATGAAGTATGGGAGTTTGATCGACCAATCAAGTTTGCTTGACCAGTGCGCCAAATCACCGCTGATTCAGCAGCAATAAGAAAATAGGTCAAATCAATGAGGGTCACATCGTGAACCATCGTATAGTACTCTCTTACGAACTCACTATACGAATCAGGAAGTGACTGAAGAACCCAGTCAACAGCCAACATCGCTGAGATATCGACACCCAACATCCTTAACCTATCAATGTGTGACTTCATCTCTAAGACGTGTGCACACACAGGTTTCCCATCTTCGTGCTTACTTTCCAATAGGGATTGAGTGAGCTTGAACTTTTCAAGCCTTCGAGCTTGTGGTTAGGGAGAACAATAGGAGGAAGTGGAGGAAGTGAAGCATGATCTCTTGTTCCTCGATCGTATCTTGGAACGCCATCTTCATTTGGAAAGTTTGTTCCAAGGGATTTGGGAAGAACATTGTAAGATTCATACATCTACAAAAAGAGAGAAAATTCAAGTCAGTTGATAAGAATCCTTATTGTAACACCCAAAATGAAACATCAAGGCTAGGATCCAACATAATACTGTACAACCTAGAAGAGGGATGAGTTAATCTAGTTGTAGAATATTTGAAGGTAGGTAAATGACAATTTACCAATTTCCACCATGAAAAACGAAAATGAAGTTTAAGTTTTAAATGAATTGAAACTCCTAGATCTTTTGAGATTCATTAAACTTCTCAATGGCATGTTTAATCTCAGTTATGCCCTTCAATTTTGCGACTGGGATGCCGAGGATCACAGCAAAATAAGCAAGAAATCCGAAATTTCCTCTTTCTGGCCAGCTAACTTGTCGAGTCAGGGATGAACTCGTTGAGTTTACTGTGGACTCGGCGAGTCAAGCCTAAAAAATCCATTTTTTTCGTTTTTCAGCCAATTTTCGATCAATATAGCATCAAATTCATTAACAAACAGCCCTAGGCTCTGATACCACTGATGGGTTTCGAGCAATACATCATTCCTATGGTGTACATGCAAACCCTAATAGCTTTTGGATCTAGTTTGTCTAATGAACATGCAATTGAATATCCAAAGCTATAAACCCTAGATCTAGCATATAATTAATCATATTAACATAAAGTAGGGTTTAGATCTAACCTTTGATTGTTATATAGCAACAACAATCAATTCCTTGGCTTTAGAAAGCTTAGTGCCTCAAGTGTTGCACCTCTAATAGAGTCACAAACACCACTAAGCAACAAGAATGAAGATGGAAGAGAGAGAGAGAGAGAGAGAGAGAGAGAGAGAGAGAGGAGGCCCCAAAAATGGCTAGAAACCCTAAAGAAACACTTAGCCACATTTTTGGGGCATAGGGGTCCTTTATATACATGTAGGCTATTAGGGTTTTCAACTAGGAAACCCTAATCTGACTGCTTAGGCCTTAAGCAGTCCAATGGACCATTCTAGAAGGCCCTTGGATGATTTCTTTATGGACCTCCATATAAAATTCGTCCATTGCCATCTAATGGATCCTAAGCCCAACTTTGTAACTATCTTATAGTTACAATATCAGTCCCCTTAATTTAATTAATCTCTTTTAGTCACAAAATTAATTCTTAATTAATTATTGACTAATATTAATTAAACAATATGATTTCTCCTTTAAGATATTATTCTTATAATATATTAAGAAATCATAATTAAACCTCTCTCTCCTTAATTCATCCTACATATTGCTATGGTGAAGGCAACCCAAAAGCACCATGCTCATAATCGGGTTAAGTACATACCAAAATAGTTATGGACTTAGACACTAATCCAACAGTTTTTACCATCCTTGGTTTGGGGGTGTGACATGATCATCTATGGACATCTTAGTGCATTTGTATGGCTAAGAAGAGGAATCATGAATTGTTGAAATGGTTAAATCAATTATGGTGAATCATACTTTGTTCCAAAATCAAGTCTTAAAGTAATACTCCAAGATTTTGACTTGAGTGACATGTCTTAAGTAGGTTTATAACACATTTGAAATTGGTAGTTGTGAGGTTTTAGATACGACAAAGACCAACTAAGCCCAATTATATGAAGTGTCATTCTTGATAAGAACTCGCACTAACTCTTGAATATTTGTTTATCAAGGAATGTGTCTTGACAAAAGAATCTTATATGTCAAGAGATCAGTGGGAGTCTTAAAGACCTTGAAAAGCTTCAAGAACTAATCAAGAATAAACTTATCGTTTATCACTAGCATACGACTTGAGGTTTGTAACCTATCGTGTTGACATATTCTTGTTTATGTGTCATTCCAGTTAAAGTTGACTATGCATGTTAGTTCTATAAGTTCTCAACTGTTTTCATAAGGTAAAGCACCTTGATAAGTGAAAGTTCATTGATCAGTAAGGGTGATCTCTCAACAACTTGGAAGACATGGTCGCCCCTTGTGTTTCCAAGTGGCAAGAAATTAAGATTGAGTAAGCGTAGTCCATATGAGTTTGATTTTCATAGAACTTGTCTTATTATAATGGTTGGAAATGATATTTTTACATGGATAGGAACACATACACCATAAATCTAAGTGACAAAGGTTTCTATCCAATTCATGAAAATGATTGTGAGGAAAAACTTTCACCAATTAGATTTTGAAGAGGTAGTAGTTGTGTTAATTGTGTTATCAAATTCAATTATGATTATGGCATCCCTCTTCATAGATCGAATTGTGAGAAATGGAAAATAGTTTGAACATTTTGGACTTATTCTTGTAAGTTCTGAAATAGTTTAGACACACATGTGACCTTTCTACTAAAAGGTGTATGAGCTTAGTTAAAGACTTATCGAAGCATCTCGTATCAGAAATATGAACTTTGGTATCAAAGTCAATAGGTATTGATTTCTAGAAGTCCAGCTGATTTCTGGATACATTTCAAAGCTAGTGGGAGTATAAGTGTTATGCTAGTAGGATGTCACACCCCCAAACTGGAACGATGGAAACTTTCGGGGGCAAAGGATGTGATGTACAGTATCACAAAGATTGTATAATATGAATCAAAGCAAACACAACCATTACATAGATGAATTAGAGTATTTACATATGTTCGATACATAGTTTGTATGACATCCAAAATGTATAACAAATGTGTAAAAGATGTGACTCCAAAAAGATCCGTCTTATCGGTTTCCTGGGATTACAAGTGATTTTGAAAGTGTATCAACATTTAAGTTGGTGAGTTCATAAGTATGTTTTTGTGATAGAAAACTTGTCTTTTTATTTTGAAATTACTAGTATGTTTCTCAAGAAAATCTAATATTTTCTATAGTAAACGTAATGTAGTCATGTATGTTTCTTGTATTTGTATACTTTTTTAGTGTACTCATTTTCAGAAAACAGTGTATTGTGTCTGTAATTGTATGAAAGCCTTTGTATGGATACCTGGATACCACCAGTTGTAGTGAAAGTAGTGTATTGTAATAGTGTTTGTATAAAAACCTTAGTATAAATACCTAGTATTCACCAGTTATAGTGTAAAGTAGGGTACCATAGTAGTGTTTGCATGAAAACCTTGTATGAATGCTGGTTACCAGCTGTAGTGTAAGTAGTGTATTGTAGTTTTATTAATTAAAATAAAACCAGTCTTTAGGCATCCGAAAGTTATGACATTTGTAACCCCAGGCCTATAGCCTTAATTGTAGCTAGCAGTTCAGGTGTGGGATTTTCAGTCCCGTATAGATCTATACACAAATCTCACCCTCTCCCTACAAGAGACTCTAGTTATACTGTATAGGATTTAGTTCCGTACCCTAAAGGATACTAATGAAGTAGTGTCTCACAACTTTGTATTAACTAGTTTACGTGTAGTATGGTAGCGCTGGAGTGTTCTCTTGTATTTGAATATATGTTTATACTCTTGAAATAATGTACATGAAATGAAAATAATTATACTTAAATAATTATTTTGTAGTGTATCCTTGTAGTGATGTATTACAGTAGTGTTCCCCAGACTATACCTATTATAGTTTGCATATAATGTTTTGTTCTATGTATCTTACTTAACAAAATAGTGTAGTGACCCCCAAACTATATCAATTATAGTTTGATTAGTGATCCTTAATGAAATGAAAAACATTTGAAATTTTAATTGTATGAAGACAAATACCCTTATGCTCAACATAATACAAAAGGTTTAAAAATATACAAAATATTTTTAGTAAATGTAGCGAATACTCGTTTTGACACAATTGCAAAGGTTTTAAAACGATTTTAAAATGTTTGTATAAACACCAAAGTCCTTGTGTTTTACTTGTATCGCCCCTCCCCCCCCCCCCTCCCCTTTCAAAATATTAAAACATTGAAAATGTAGGGGTATGAACTCACCTCAAATGTACGTTAACTGGAACCAGCGAGTTGTAAAGACGATCCACGAGTAGGCGTACTCACTAATAATGTTACCCTAAAAATAATTGTATTGTCGTCGTATTTAAATTAATAATGAATTAATTTAAATAGTGTGTTAAATAATTAATTAATTAATTAAGTAAACAGTACTTACAAAAATTGATTGGAACAATTGGAAATGTTGGAGTGTGAATTCGGTGGCAAAATAGAGTTTTCGGTTGGTCGGGGGTGATTTCAGTGTGATGATATTGGTATTGTGTGTTCTTTGTGTTCTTGGTGGGTAACTTGAAGATATGAAGGGACTTATGAAGATTTGAATATGGGATGAATGTTCTTGAGGAATCGGTTGAAGATATGAAGATTCTGGGCAAAATCCTTATGACTTTTGAGAGAAAAATTGGCAAGAGTTCGGTGGAAGAAGTGAGAAATGAATTGGGAAATCGGTTACATATATATATATATATATATATATATATATTGGAGGTGTTCAGCCTTCATGGGCCTTAAATGATGGGTTTCCGGTCCTATATGACCGAATTCCTCATGAATTCGGTCCTAATGTGGGACACCATGGAAGGAAATCGGTTTCTAATCAATGAAGAAGGAGAATTTGGTCCAAGCGTTCCAAATGGGGGTGAATTCGGTTTCTTGGTCAAAGGGGAAAAGGGAATTCAGTCATTGCTTTATTCATTGAGGGTGTTCGGTTTTTCACTTTGGAATTGATTCCTAATACCGAATTCTATATATATATATATATATATATATATATATATATATATATATATATATATATATATATATATATATATATATATATATTGATATACTATGATTTCATTCAAGTGCTAGGCTTATATCTGCTTTCATAGACATGGTTTTTCTCCATAATTTACACTAAGTATTAGGTTCTAGAGTGAAGAACTGCAACACTTATTTAAACTAGTGTAAGATTTGATTGAACTAGTGTGAATTTCATGAACTTTTATTGGCTTTGGTTTGACTTTTCTTGACTAGAAACAACGGGTTGTTACATTATCCCCCGTTAGAGGGAATTTCGTCTCGAAATTAATTTTATAATGAGTACATCACAGACTATAGAAAAAGATGCGGGTACTTTTATTGCATCTGGTTTTCTCGCTCCCAAGTGAATTCAGGTCCCTGCTTGGCATTCCAGCGAACCTTCACTATCGATATGCGACTTTGTTTCGTTCGTTTAACTTCCTTATCCATGATTTCTACTGGTTCTTCCACAAATTTAAGACTCTCATTTATCTCTATTTCATTGAGTCGAATAACAAGAGTCTTGTCGGATAGACACTTCTTTAAATTTGACATGTAGAAGACAGGTTGTACGTTGTTCAGTTCTTGCGGTAGACGGAGTTTGTAAGCTAATAGGTCGATTCGATCAAGGATCTCGAATGGCATGATGTATCTTGGATTTAGCTTTCCACGCTTTCTGAAGCGTATCATGCCTTTCCAGGGAGAAACCTTCAATATAACGCGGTCACCAACCTGGAATTCCAAGGGTCTTCACCTCTATTCTGCATAGCTCTTTTGTCAATCTTTAGAGGCTTTTAGTCGTTCTCAGATTTGTATGATATTTTCTGTGGTTTATCGAATGATTTTCGGACCAGTGAGAGTGCTATCAAGGACTTGTCTCTTAGCTAGCTGCATGTCACCCACTTTAGCCCATCACAGAGGGGATCTGCACTTGCGGCCCTAAAGGGCTTCAAACGGGGCAGCCTTGATGCTAGAGTGGTATCTTTTGTTATATGAAAACTGAATTAGTGGCAAATGGGTATCCCATGCTTTACCAAAGTCGATAACACAGGCTCTCAGCATGTCTTCTAGTGTTTGGATCGTTCTCTCACTCAGTCTGTCGGTTTGTGGGTGGTAGGTCGTACTCATGTCCAACCTTGTTCCCATAGCTTTCTGGAGTGACTGCTAGAACCTTGAAGTAAATCTACTATCTCTATCCGAGATAATAGATATCATCACTCCATGAAGTCGTACGATCTCTTTTATGTATGTTCTGGTGAGTTTCTCCGTCCTGTTTCTTTGATTGTTAGGAAGTGTGCGGACTTGGTTAATCTGTCAATGATTACCCAAATGGTGTCATAACCACCCGTTGTCTTGGGTAACTTGGTTATGAAGTCCATTGTAATCCACTCCCATTTCCACTCAGGTATCTCCGGCTGTTGGAATAGACCTGATGGTTTTTGATATTCTACCTTGAATTTGGCGCAAGTTAAGCACTTACCCATGTAGGTAGCAATCTCTTCTTTCATGTTTGGCCAGTAATAAAGTTTCTTGAGATCCAGATACATCTTATCTGAACCTCGGTGAACAGAATATCGAGTTTTGTGGGCTTCATTCATGACGACATCTCTGTACCCACCAATTCTTGGTTTCCTGATCTAGTTCATGAAATAACGAACCCCGTCACCCTTTATTTCAAAGTTCTTCTCCATTCCTCTTAAGGCTTCACCCACCACATTTTCTGGTTTTAAAGCTTCTAGCTAAGCCTCTTTGATCTGTGTGGGCAGGTGGGAATGAATTGTCATGGTTAGTGCCTTCACTCTACGACCTGAGTACTCCTTTCAACTAAGAGCATCTGCTACTACATTGGCTTTACCGGGATGATAGCAATTTTCACATTCATAATCATTGAGTAGCTCTACCCATCATCGTTGTCTCATGTTATGTTGCTTCTGATCAAGGATGTCTTGAAGGCTTTTATGGTCAGTGAAGATTGTGCACTAGGTACTGTAGAGGTAATGTCTCCTTATTTTTATAGCAAAGACCACTATTCCCAACTCAAGATAGTGAGTGGTGTAGTTAACTTCATGAGCCTTTATCTGTATCAAGGCATAGGCGATAACCTTTCCTCACTACATAAGCACACAGCCTAGCCCCTGATGGGATGCATCGGAGTACACAACGAAATCCTCTGTCCCTTCTGGAAGAGACAGGATAGGTACGCTGCACAGGGATTGCTTCAACGTTTGGAATGCAATGTCTTGTTTTTCTCCCCAACTAAAGGTTACACCCTTATGAGTCAAGGTAGTAAGTGGTTTGGCAATTTTGGAGAAGTTTTGTATAAATCTGTGATAGTAGCCAGCTAGACCCAAGAATTGACGGATTTTTGTGGACGTTCTTGGTGTTGACCAATTCTCAATTGCCTTTATTTTGGAAGGGTCCACATGTATGCCTTCTTTCCTGACCACATGATCAAGGAATGTTGCCTTCCTAATCCAAAACTCACACTTAGAGAATTCTGCGTATAATCTTTCCGTACTTAAGGTTTCTAGCACTTGTCGCAAGTGCTGACTATGCTCTTCCTCACTTTGTGAATAGACGAGTATATCATCTATGAACACTATCACGAATTTGTCTAGAAAGGACGGTACACCCAAATCATTAAGTCCATAAATATTATGGGTGTGTTGGTTAGACCAAAGGGCATCACTACAAACTCGTAATGACCATATCGAGTCCGAAAGGTTGTTTTGGGAACATCGCTCTCCTGGACTCGTAATTGAAGATACCCTGATCTCAGATCTTTCTTTGATAAGTAGCTCATTCCTTGTAGTTGGTCGAAGAGGTTGTTGGTTCTTGGTAGAAGGTAGCGATTCTGAATAATGAGTTTTTTTAGTTCACGATAATCTATGCACATCCGGAAAGATCCATCCTTCTTCCTCACGAACAAGACTAGTGCTCCCCAAGGTGAGAAGCTTGGTCTAATGAATCCCTTACTGATCAGTTTGTTCGGCTGGCTGGATAATTCCTACATCCCCGCTGGACCTAGAAGATATGGGGATTTGGCTACGGGGGTAGCTCCGAGAATCAAGTCGTTTCGGAACTCGACTTGGCGTTCGGGAGGAACTCCTGGAAGATCTGCGGGGAACATATCAGGAAAGTTACAGACTTTGTGGATGCTCTCGACGCCTTTAACTGCTTGTTTTTCGTTGACTACATGGGCTAGGAATGCGTGACACTCCTTTCGCATGTATTTTTAGGCTTTGATGCACGAGATGATGTGAAGATTAGTATTGCGTTTGTCGCCATAGATAACAAGGGCTTTGCTATTTAGCAGATTGAGGCAAATGGCTTTTTCATAGCAAAGGATATCAGCACGATTAGGACTTAGCCAATCTATTCTGATGAGGACATCAAAGCTTTTTATGGAAACCGGCATAAGATCGATTGAAAAGGAATAGTCATTTAGAGTGAGAGTACAACCTATGAACATGTAGTCAGTGCTCTCTTTCTTTCCGTTAGCCATCTCGACAGTGAATGTTTCGCTTAATGGTTGGGGTTTGCGTTTAAGTAAGTGTTTGAATTTATGACTGACGAAACTCCTCTCCGCACCACTATCAAAGAGAATACATGCATAAGAGTTGTCGAGGAGGAGTGTACCCATGACTACGATGGGATCTGCTACCACCTCCTCTTGGCCCATGGCTAGCACTCTCCCTGTGTTGCCATCATCTCTTGCCTTAGGGAAATTTCTCTTGTAGTGTTCGGTTTCACCGCACCTACAACAGGCTTGGCCTATCCCGACTCTGAGGGTCTGGTTGGTTGGTTGCGTTGGTGTCTTGTAGAAACGGGTTGTGTGCACTTTTCTATTACGGCTAGTGCACTGTAATTCCTGACACGGCCCATGATGATGGAAATTGCATTTGTTGCACTTCGGGATGTTCCCAACATATCGACTGGTTGGGGCTAGAGTAGCGGGAACAGTAGCAGGAGTGGTAGCAGCATGAGCTGCCACCGTTTGTTGTTTCTTGGAAGGCTCCTACGAGGATTGGCCCTTGCGTTTGTTCCAGAACTTTTTCTTGCTGCCATCCTCCTTGGGTTGTTCCGGAGTGACTATTACGGAGTCTTGGCTATCTCCGTGGTCTATCAGTGTCTGTGCCACACACTTGGCACTGTCAAAGAAAAGTGGTTTGACAGCTAGAACATTCCCTTGAGTTTGGGGAGTTAATCCCCAAATGTACCTCTCCACCTTCTTGCTTTCCGGGGTGACCATCTCGGGACAAAGTAGAGCCATGTCAGTGAACCTAGCAGTGTATGTAGCGATATCGGAACCCTTCATCTACAGGTTCCAGAGCTCTTGCTCTAGCTTTTTCATTTCGCCCCTCGGGAAGTATTTGGCCAACATTAACTCTTTCAAATCGTCCCAACTCATAGCATTGGCTACCGGAAGAGTTAGGAACTTGACTTGGCTGTTCCACCAAGCGAGGGCTCTATCTGAGAAAGTGCATGCTTCAAACTTCACCTTGCTTGTCTTAGGGCATGCACGGATTTCAAAGATTGATTTGATTTTCTCGAACCAGCGTGTTAAAGCAATGACACCTCTGGTGCCATCAAAGGACTTGGGTTTCGCGTTCGTGAAGTCCTTATATGTACACTCCCTTGGGTGTCCATGACTATCACCTTGGTTGAAAGGGTAGGCGCCACTACCCGCCCCGCTGGTACAACTTGCGTGGAATTACGACAAAGCGGCAGCCACGACGGTTGTCATTGTTGCTTGGAAAACAGTGGGGTTATACTGAGGAGGTGGTGGGTGTGAATTTGTTGGAGGGCTGGTTTTCTTCCTATTAGACTTCTTCGGAGGCATCTTTTTCTAAAAGTATTCAAGAGGAAATGATGATAAGTCCTCTATAGTGGTCATGAGTCAGGTAATATTGTACAGGGTACATCTTATCTTGACAGTTATAGTGTTCTATCAAGCAATTTATAGTGGAATTCTACTAATACAAGTAAACAATCTCTTTGAAATTAATAGCAACACTTGGAATGAATTTGTATCATGTGATTTATGCCTGATCCCCCTATAATTACATAGCGTACACAAATTATATATAATTAAAACTAAATCGACCTTTGATTAAGTGATCCTACTCTAAGTCCACAACTTAACAAGGAATAGGATGTAAAGTTAAATTCTAGGGCTGTTAAAAATTTTCTTATATATAACATACATATATTCACTTAGTAATTATAGGTTCATCAGCAAAGGTTCTTTGTTTTCATGTATTTGGCTCTAGTACCATAGTGCTACAAAATACTCATATAGTATTTTAACTGTATGTTTGTTTTTATTGTTCCCTTTGTGTAGAGTTTGGTACGTTTTAGACTTGTTGCAACACCGCTATTACTCCTAAGCACATGTTGATTGTATCTCAGATAAATACAAGTGATTTTGAAAGTGTATCAACATTTAAGTTGGTGAGTTCATAAGTGTTTTTTGTGCTGGAAAACTTGTCTTTGTACTTTGAAATTACTAGTGTATTTCTTAAGAAAATCAATTATTTTCTATAGTGAATGTAATGTAGTCATGTATGTTTCTTGTATTTGTATACATTATTAGTGTACTCATTGTCAGAAAACGGTGTATTGTATTTGTAATTATATGAAAGCCTTTGTATGTATACCTGGATACCACCAGTTGTAGTGAAAGTAGTGTACTATAATAGTGTTTGTATAAAAACCTTAGTATAAATACCTGGTATTAACCAGTTGTAGTGTAAAGTAGGGTACCATAATAGTGTTTGCATGAAAACCATGTATGAATGCCTGGTTACTACCAGTTGTATTTTATGTAGTGTACTCTAGTTTTATTAATTAAAATAAAACCATTAAAGTAGAGTAATCCCGTAAACAAATGTTTTAGTTATACTGTTGTGAGTTTCATATAACCATGCTTGATATGACCTAGTGACCTCTAATACATTCTTCAGGCGTCCGAAAGTTATGACATTTGTCTCCCCGGGCCTGTCGGCCTAACTGTAGCTAGCAGTTCAGGTGTGCAATTGTCAGTCCTATATAGATCTATACTGAAATTTCACGCTCTCCTTCCAGGAGACTCTTCTTATACTATATAGGATTTAGTTTCGTACCCTAAAGGATACTAGTGAAGTAGTGCCTCACAACTCTGTATTAACTAGTTTACGTGTAGTGTGGTAGCATTGCAGTGTTATTTTGTATTTGAATATATGTTTATACTCTTGAAATAATGTACACGAAATGAAAATAATTATTTTGTAGTGTATCCTTGTAGCGATGTATTAGAGTAGTGTTCCCCAAACTATACATATTATAGTTTGCGTATAATGTTTTGTTCTATGTATCGTACTTAACAAAATAGTGTAGTGACCCCCAAACTATATCAATTAGAGTTTGATGGTAGTGATCCGTAATGAAATGAAAAGTATTTTAAATTTTAATTGTATGAAGACTGTTGGTAATAAATCCGAGATGGCAAATATGGAATATCAAGAATCAATCACCACAATATGCAAGAAATCTGATAAAGGTTTTTCTTGTATTGATTATGAGATGAACGTACAGAGAAAAAAAACCTTAATCTGGTCAAAAAGCTTACACCAAAAGTAAACCTAATGATTATTTATAGGGAACAATAAATATATACCATAAATATAAAATCTATGCCTAATATAAAATCAATGCCTTAGAAGAGCTCGATTAAGAACTTCTACTGTAAAGGCATTGTAGGGAATCATAAAATGATTAACCCTAAAAAGGCTTCCCTAAATAACCAAACATGCCATATCAGTTTCAATATCTCAAATACTCAACAATCTCCCCCTAGATGTTGAAACTGATGAAGATCACGATTTCCGATCTTCTTGGCATTTCTCCCCCTAAATTGTGAGACTCATCAGTACATGGGGTCTTCAAAGCGAGACAAATAATAATAATAATCTTTCAAATATGAACTCCCCCTTGAATAATGATCACTCCCCCTTGAATCTTCAACAAATACCATCGAAAGAATCCAGAAAGTTAAGAAGAATCACCAGCAATCTTCAAAACCCGTCAAATAAGATGAAATAAATCTCTTTGGAATAAACTCAATCTTCAAAAATTAAAACCGGAAAAATAACAAAAATTAATTTTGTATTTTTCGATTTTTAAATTTAGACAAAATAATAGGATAAGAAGCAATTATTTAGAAGGGTTAAAAATGAATTAGACCAAAGAAAAGAATAGGAAGTGAAAATGTTTTGGCAAGAAATGGTAAAAGTGGTAAAATTCCAAAAATATTGAAAGAATTAAGAATCTTGGGTAAATTTTGTGAAGTGCTGAAAGTCAGGGGGGCAAATATTGAAAATATAACCCATTTTGTTCAATGTAGTGCTGAAATAAGTGGCATCTTCCTAGGAGGGGTAGAAACTGAAAAATCTGTAAACATTTGATGACTGGAATTGTTAAAACGCTGAAGTTGTAGGGACCAAGAATGTAAAATGTGTCATCTTCTTCTTTTAGACGAACAGCGACGCATCTTATGACTTTGAAAGTCAAAATTAAATATCCATTTACAATCCTCCGATCCTGTTTCTGAAAATGACAAAATTGATGTCTAGTAATTCCAGTTTCCATCTTGACTGTGTTGTGCAACTCCGAATTCGATTTTTATGATCCATGTCGAAACCTACAGATTCTAATTGAGTTGTGCGCAAATCCACGCAAATGAATAATGTGATCACGAACTTGGTTCCCAAATTTTGACTTTAATCGGTCCAAGCAATTATGAACACTACCATTTCGATTCCAAGCAATATGTTCAATCCCGATTCGCTTTTGATTTTGAGAATGTTGAATTTGATTTCGATACAGAAGAGTGCCGACAAAAGAGTTACAAAGCGAATCCGATTCTGTTTGTAAATTCCGATTACAGAACTACCAAATCGATTTCAACATAGAGACGTCCGAAACAATGGACCAAAAGCGAATCTCAGGTTCGCTGCGAATCAGTGAATCCAAAGGTTCCAGACTCCGATCGATTATACGCCCAAAGCGAATCCCCAGGAAAATAAATCCGAACACAGGTTCGCTGCATCACAGTTTCAATTTTGACTTTCACGTTGACCACCATGAACAAACGCATAAATCATCCTTATTTCATTTGCATAACAGTGACTGCGAGAGGTTGAATCAATCGATCGTGAACCAAATGCGAGTCTCAGGTTCGTTGCGAATGGAGGATGTAACTGTGATGGGAACGTGAGCCTGAAGAAGCGAAACACTGAAATATTGATTTGGAACCGCGAATCAATGTGCCATGAACACGAAAGTCGATCGATTTCAAGGACTACGAATGCCTGCGAACGTTCGCAGCGATTCGTAGACGATCGTCAAAATCCAATTGGTGATATACATGCAAATCTGATTTTGACTTCTAAATGCGAACCTCCGTTGACCCGATTGCGAGTCCTTAAATGCGAACCTATACCTGCGAAAATGTTGTTGTGCGAATGCCTGCGAACGTTCGTAGTTTGGACTCTCGCATCTGGTTTCTTGTGACTTTCGCTTTTGGTTGATAGGTTTGTTCCGTGATTTTGAGTTCGTCTTTAGTTGTTCTTGAATATTACACCTTGTTCCCGAGTTTTTTTTGTAAATTCATTAAAGGAAAGGGAGGGAAATATTAACGGAAGGAAAGGGAGGGGAAGGAAAATTTTATTTAATCCGTGTTCCCGAGTTTGAAGGAAATGAAAGTAAAATTTTTAGTTTATGTGTTCCCGAGTTAGGAGGGAAAAGAGAAGAAAATTAAAAGATTACAATTATACCCCTATTTACACATTATGTTAATAACATGTAAACAATATGAATAAACTACAATTGAAATCAAAATCAATCAAAAACATTTAATCAAACTATCAACTAATGAAATAAACTCAATTCAACAATGGAAACCCAGATAATCAAAATTCCCCCTCTTACAAATGAAGTCCAATGCAACCTACTGTAAAAAAAACAAAAAACAAATCCCATAAAACCTAAAGATATCATTCAATTTTTAGCTTCACTCATCATCTTTCTTAAAAAGATTTTCCTCATCCTCATTGAAAAACTAAAAATTGTCCTAGCATCGGCTTGATTACGCGATAAATATATGAAAGCATCCGCAAATTCATCGTCATCCATACCCATCAACTCTAACTCTTTCTCGATTTCCTCACCTGTATAGTCACGAGATTTGTTCCCTTCCCTCATAACATCAACGATTTCTTTAAATGTTTGCACAATATTGTGTTCAAAAGATTCTGGTTGAGGTTGAGGTTCAGGTTCAGTTTCAGCTACTACTTCGTCTTCATCTTGAAGTTTGCTTTCTAGTTTTCTTTTTTTACTCTTCAGCTTCTTTGCTTTTGAACTCCCATCAGGTGAAACATCTGTTACTGACACTATTTCAATGTCCTCATCATCATCTTTGTGTACGTTTTCCAAACTTACCTCCTTATTTGCTATTAGTTTTTCCACATCAGCAATTTTTTCTATTTTAATTTCTTTGGATTTGCTTAACCGGGCGTTTTTTCTTTTGCTGTTTCCGCTTTTGATCCCGATGCTCTATCATCTGAAAATAACATCTCCAACTGATTGTAATTTGAAATCTTTTTGGTCCTGAATGCAGCTGCTTTAGGGTTCGCCTGTTTATAAAAAAACTAAAAAATTAATTAGTAAAGTTAATGGTAAAAAAGTTATATAAAACAATGAATCAAACGTAAAACCAACACATACTTTAATTAATTGCTCCCATACTTCATCCTCTGCTTCAATGTGTTTTGTTTGAGAATTCCATGAGAACCCACTCAACGAAGTACCCCGATACATATCATACCATTTACTAAAATTACCTTTTAAAGTTTTCATTCTGTTTTTAAGTTGATCTTTTGTAATAGACTTGTTAAACTCTTTACTCAACCCTGCAATCATGTTCGCATATGCTTGAGAAGTGAATGTACCATTCACCCAATTACCTATATCATCTTCCTTTACAAGAGCTTCAACTAGAGCATTATCCATATTATCTGTCCATGTCAAATTTTCTTTTTTCACAACACTTCCATCCGCTGCCCTTTTGTTCATGATTGCTATGTACATACAAAGATAACATAACCAGAAATACATTATTAAAAATTGTACAAATATTTATAAAAAAGAAAGGGCTCATAATTTAAATAACACCATCAAAAAAATTGCAAATGTCACTACAAAATTAAACTAAATTAACAGAATGAAATAAAACTGATAAATCGTTGATCTACTATAAAACTAATTAGACATATCTATTTCATTGTTTCGTTTCAACAAGTAATCATTCCACATTTGAGTTGTAATAGCGTTCCTCAATTCCTCAGCCCCATCACTACGCACACGTCCGTTATTAACATCATGTCTCACTTGTTGTGGTTGTTCATCCAACACCTCTTGTAAGACTTCATGTTCAAGTTTTTTATCACGATCCTCGTCTAGTAAAAAATTGTGTAAGATACAACATGCCACAAAAATGGCCGATTGTGTGTCGCAAGAGTAAAAAGGTTCTTGTGAACTTCTAACGATTGGGAACCTTCTTTTTAAAACACCAAACGACCGTTCTATTGCGTTACGTAAAGAAGCATGTCTAAGATTGAACAACTCTTTTGCATTAACTGGGGGTGATCAGAATACTCTTTCGAATGATACCTGACACCTCTATATGGTGTCATTAGTTCAATGATATGAGGCAAACCAGCGTCTACCAAACAATATCGGCCTATAAATAACACGTAATTAGTTTTCTAATAAAAGACTACACACAAAATTAAATTAGTTAACAAAAATTACCCCTAGGAATTAGTAGCTTATCGTCTCTTTTAAGTGCATCTTTCACTATCCTTGAGTCTGAGGCAGTGCCCTCCCACCCAGTTAAAACGTACGTAAACTTCAAATCAAATGAACATGCGGCTAAGACATTTATGGTAGGGTAACCCTTGCGACCACGATATCTAGGAGCATCTCTATTGGGTACTTTTACACGAACATGTGTCTCGTCAATTGCCCCTACACAATTCTTGAAGTAGGGATAAAATCTCTTTTTCTCTTGAATTTCTTTCGGGACCACATCACCTTTAGGTTGTTGAATGTAGTAACTTTCTAGTGCTACAACCGCGCGAAGAACTCTATGGAAGCACCTACTTGTTGTAGATTTAGCACGCCCATAAATGAAGGAGACCATTGTATTTCTCATATCGTTACCTACGATGTGTAGAAACCTTGCAACATGTTCTTCAACAGACATGCGTTGCGTAGGTCGCAGTCCACCATCCCGTTGTAAGATAGTACACAACTTTCTAAAAGCTTGTTCACTCACACAAATGAGCTCACGACATTTCCCACCTTTAATAAGTTTGTGTAATAGTCTTTCTCGTTCAAGTTGACGCTTTAATAGTTCTTCCTTACTAAGTAAATTATGGTTATTTTTTTTCGAAAGTCTACGTTGTATTATAATGGCCATGAACATCACAGTAACCATTATCCTTCGTCTTTTTTCCCCATCATCGTCTTGACTGGTCATGGCACTTTCCTAATACTAAAGATTCATTTAATCAAGAAAAAGAAGAAAAATCTCATTAATTGTGAGGCAATCAACATTGGGCCAAAGTTATTATACTCTACAGTGAATAGTAATTGGTTAATTGCAAGAATTGCAAGAAAAAAAAGTAAAAAAATTGCAAAAATTAGAGAGTCTCTAGGAACTCGCTGTAAACATATAATGGTGTTTACACATAAACAAAGGATGAGTATTAAACATAACATCAATGAAAAAGACTATAAATCAATTAATGCAAAAAAACGTCCAAACACAAACATTCACATGCATTAAATGGTACATTAACTCGTAACCAGTGACTTTCAATTTCATCAACATCAAATCCTAAAAATATTATGCATATTGTTCATATAAATATAATTGCATAATCCAATTCACTCCAACTTTGAAAATTTATTAATTTCAATGATTTTCACGTTCTTCAATTTTAAGTATCGGTCGTGTCCTGCTAGCTTATAAACTATATATGTGGTCCATTTCAGCTTTATATGATGCTGATATTTAGATTTTATGTCTCCATTATAGCAGCATAGTTTTTCTTTAGATATTTTCTTTTATTTTGGAGTTTCATAATTAAAATTTGACATGTACTTGTGTACAAATCTATATATGATTACTAACACAATCGTGAAATAGGATCTGGCATTCTTTTTAATACAACAGTTTTGTTTTTTATTTAGGTAATTGGGTCATAACGCATACATGTGATGATATGAAACTGATTATCATTGTGCAGAAGATGTATTAAACATAGCATTAACATACATTAAAGCATAATACTGAATCCAACTTATTTGTATTAAAATAACATTAACTGATCAGCATGTTTGCATCATTTGCACAATGGGAAGGTCATGCAAGTAGAAGATGAAGAAGAAAAAGACTGTACAGGGAGGATGAAGAAGAAACGTACCTGATCAGAGTATGGGGCGAACTTGAGCAAGACGATTGTGTATGGGACGTGCGGCTATGTGATATTTTATAAATAGGGTTGAGGGTATAATGGTCCATAAGAAGATAAGGCAGGATGCGCTTCCAATTTTCTTCCCGTTTCCGCCCAATTTAGGAGGAAAATTTGGAAGGAAAATCAATCTCCAAAATCCGTCCCTTTCCTTCACTTTCCTTCGATCAATTAAACTCGGGAACACGAGTTTCCTTCGATTTCCCTCACCTTCCCTCGATTTCTCTCCGTTTCTCTCCTTAAGTGGAACTCGGGAACAAAGTGTTAAACTACGAATGTGATTGTGATTCGTGGACCACGATTTACAAGAACCAATTGGATGTAACTTGACCAAAGTTCCATTATGAACCCTTTGTACTTTAATGAAGTTGCAGTTTCTACCCATAGTTCCCAAAGTGACACATATTTGCCTTTAAATGCGAATTCAACCCCCATTTGTCAATAGATACGAATCTGACCCTTCTGAATACAGCAAACAGACAGCTTGTACCACTTTTGCTGAAATATGTCAGATAGCAGCCTTCTTTTTGCAGAAAATGTCCTTTTTCACCCCATCTTTTCAGCCTTTTCACCTTTTGTCATTTCCAACAATTAAAAGTCAATGAAAATTGATTTCTTCAATAAAATTTCTCCTTTTTGACTAATTTTTCACCAGCTTTTGTCCCTTTTTTTTTATAAAGGTCAAAACTTTTTATGAGACTTTTAATACCCATTTAAGACTCAACTATAAAGTTGGTTTCTTGCACACCCACTTATTTGAAGAGAATCTATCAGCTTCTAAAAATAATATCCGCCTTTTAGTTGAAAAACAAAAATTTCCATAAATTTCATTGAACCAACGAAATTCTCTTTTCCTTTCCTTCCAACTTCTAACATTTTTATTTGAAAAAAAATGAGAATTAAGATTTCTTTGAACATGCTTGACTTTAACTTTCTCAACTTTTTCACAAGCATTGGTTACTTGTACCTTGGGCATCCAAACCTTCTTCATTTTACTTTTGTTCTTCTTCCTCTTATTTCTTTTCTTGTTTCTATGCTTCAGAATCGAATTTTGGATCTGGACAACATTTTCACTATTCTAAATCTGAACATTAGAAGACCTATGAACACAATCCTTAGGAGTTTGATAAATCTGAACATCTTGAATTATTGCCTTTTTGTAAGGAGTCATTCCTTCTAAAACATCTTCTAAACATAAGGAATCATTTGTTTGAGTTCCAATAGAACATAATTTCTTTACTTTGACGATTTCTAAAGATTTTCTTTAAGATTCATCTTCAGAACAACTAGATTCGGATTGTGAAGCTTCTGAAAAAGCTGAAACACTTGACTCCCCACCTTAACAAGAACATTTGGAGTCACTTTTTCTTCAGAAACTTGAAGAACAACATGAACTTCTTCTTTTTCTTTTTCAGCCCTTTTCATCTTCACCATCTGTTTATTTTCTCGATCTAAATGTTCATAGATAATACGAAATTGTTCTACTATTCTCTCATTCTTTTGCAATTCACGTTCATTAACCCGTGAGTATTCATTTATTTTCTTATCAACAAAAGAATTATATAACTCAATAACATTCCTCAACGTAAAATCACCAAGAACATGAAACAAAGTCGATTTGTTTACACTATAGATTGGTTTAGTGACCTTTAATCCAAGTTCTAAAATGGAGTTACAGAATAAAAGATCCATTAAAACTTGAAGAGAGAGAAAGTAGATCTGATAAGAATCTTAGAGAGAGAAAAACGGATTCGAAAGGGTTTTTAGTGAAAGAAAACAAATCTGAGATGGTTTCTAGAGAGAGAAAACAAATCTAAACACGAAAATTCAAATAAACACGAAATTCTCTTCTAATTCTCTTCTAGAACACGATTCAAGAACAAATCAAATGAAATAATGAGTAGAAGATAACAGATCTGAACAAGATTTTTTAACAAAAACGAGATATTAGACTTTTCCTTTTCAGAAAACTTACAAAACTTGAAGAACAAGGTGAGATTGAAGATAAAATTTCACCATAAACAAGATCGATTCTTGCAAAAATCGCTAAGATCTACAAGAACCCGCTTTGATACCACTTGTTGGGAATAAATCCAATATGACGAATATGGAATATCAAGAACAATCAAGAATCAATCACCACAATATGCAAGAAATCTGATAAAGGTTTTTCATGTATTGATTATGAGATGAACGTACAGAGAAAAAAACCTTAGTCTGGCAAAAAAGCTTACACCAAAAGTAAACCTAATGATTATTTATAGGGAACAATAAATATCTACCATAAATATAAGATTTATGCCTAATATAAAATCAATGCCTTAGAAGAGCTCGATTAAGAACTTCTACTGTAAAGGCACTATAGTGAATCATAAAATGATTAACCCTAAAAAGGCTTCCCTAAATAACCAAACATGTCATATCAGTTTCAATATCTCAAATACTCAACAAAGACAAATACCCTTATGCTCAACATAATACAGAAGGGTTAAAACTATACGAAATATTTTAGTAAATGTAGCGAATACTCGTTTTGGACAATTGCAAAGGTTTTAAAACTATTTGAAAATGTTTGTATAAACACCAAAGTCCTTGTGTTTTACTTGTATTCTCCTTACAAATACTAAAACATTGAAAATGTAGGGGTATGAACTCTCCTCAAATGTGCGTTAACTGGAATTAATGAGTTGTAGAGACGATCCCCAGGTAGCTGTACGCGCTAATAACGTTACCCTCAAAAATAATTCTATTCGTCGTCGTATTTAAATTAATATTAAATTAATTTAAATAGTGTGTTAATGTAACACTCGGTTCCTAGTACGTATTTAAATTCAAGTAAGTTCATGTTTGGCTCTGGGACTCGGCAAGTTGGAGACCCAACTCGTCGAGTAGACTCGATTGTTGACCAGGAAGTTTAATGATCTACTCGACGAGTCGGGAGACTGACTCGACGAGTAGAAGCTGTATGGATGAAACCCTATTTAGGGTTTGCACCCCATTTAAACGACTTATTCTGCCTCAACCAGCCCCCATCGTCCCTCCCAACCCTCAAAAAACCCTAACTTGAAACCCTAAGCCTTATTTGAGTGTTCTTGAGCTTTTTGGTGCCTTTTGTGCATATTTAAAGTTAGAAAAGGAGAATGAAGCTTGCGAGATCAAGAGAGAGAAAGTAGATCCAGAAGTCTTGGCACATTTCCTGCTTATTTGAGGTATAAAGCTGATCCATTGGCTATTCATTACTTAGATTTTGATTTGGGGCTATTTTCTACATTTTCTACGCTTTAGTGAAGCTACGCTCGGATTTGTGTGGATATTTGCAGTTGTACTTCATATCTGGAACCATTGAGTATTCCCATGGCATAAAGGTGCCAACTTTATGGACATCAAGTTCGTAGCTTTACGTATAATATAGACCTATGAGGTTAGATATATGGTTTGGATGCATTTAGACCAAGTAAAACCGAATATTTAGTTTGGGATAAAGAGGGACTCGGCGAGTCGTTCATAGGACTAGACGAGTCAGGACGTATTTTCCACTACATCCTTTCTGTTAAAGGACCATATGATAAGATTGAACATCACTTAGTTGTCTAGCCTCTTTAGGGACCTGGAAATCATAGAACTCAGCGAGTGGATGAGCTAACTCGACGAGTAGGCAATGTCCCAACTACATGAAGACTGACTCGGCGAGTCATAGACTAAATACCTTCATACGGATGAAGATGAACTCGACGAGTTCAAGGACGAACTCGGTGAGTAAGTTGAAGAAGGTCCCGATGTTTGTTAAAGGAGAACTCGTCGAGCTCTTGCTAGACTCGACGAGTAGGGACGGGATTGTAGCCTTTTGTGGATGTGGGGACTCATCGAGTTAGTGGACCAACTCGGCGAGTCAAGTCAACCAGATGTTGACTTTGACCAAGGTTTTGACCTTAACTTTGACTTGGACTTGAGTTGGCCCTGGTATGGGTTATGAGTATGAAATGGTAACTTAGAATGGATGTTGTGTAGGGTTCGAGGACTCGAGAAGAGTTGATTTTCGTACCGAGGACAGTGCAGAGACTACATGACATTGAGGTGAGTTACCTTCCAATAAAAGTGGGTCTAAGGAACCAAGGGCTACCCACTATTAGTTTATTACAGTGGAGACGGTTGTCTATGTGATAACTTTCTGGTTTGCTATTATTTGATGTGTTCTATGTGCCAGTATGATATGTTTTATGTGATAGAGGTGGTAGAAGGGGGAATAGTCCCCTATTCGGTTGTTAGGACCGAAGGGTAGGTCGGACACCCCAAATATGTCTGACAACATAATTATGATATATTATTATGTGATAGTAGTAGGGGTCCCCGTGACCGGGCGAGATAGACCGAAGGGTAGGCAGACACCCCAGAATGGCATGACACGGGTAGGTCAGTACCATAGAATGGCTTGACATTGGTAGGTCAGCACCCCAGAATGGTTTGACATGGGTAGGTCGGGCACCCCAGAACTGCCCGACAATATGTATGCTTGTATGGTATGTGGTATGATGGGGGAACTCACTATGTTTTTTTCTTACGGTTTTCAGTTTTGGTTTTAGGTACCTCTTCATCTAAGGGGAAGGAGCCGACAGGGTAGTAGCGCATCGCACACACATGATTCCGCATTTGAAAACCTTGGGATTGTACTCTAACATTATACTATTTGACATTATGGTTTTTGAAACATGTAACTATGGTTTTGTGGTTTGATGTGATATCAATAATGTTTTACTCAAACAGTTTTACAAGTATTATAATTAAAAACAAAAAAAATTGGTCACGATTTTTGGGATGATACAAGAAAGGTGAAAAAAATTAAGGGAAATTGAACAATTAGGTTCTAGAGTGAATAATTGCAACGTTTATTTAAACTTTGTAAGATTTGATTGAACTAGTGTGAATTTCATGAACTTTTATTGGCTTTCGTTTGAATTTTCTTGACTAGGAACAACGGGTAGTTACATAGGAATATAATTATGATGATAGTGGGAGCATAGTGTTGCAAGTTAGCAATACTGGTTATAGGAAACAAAGGTTAAGAATTTTGCAAAGTTGCAGAATTTGAAAAGTTGTTTTGCTATAAGTAAGGGAGAGGATACCTATACTTCAATTCGAATCTAAAAGTTTAGATTGAAATTAAACTTAGTCATAGTCATATATGAATGTCATGCTGAAAATGTTTCAACATAGGAAATTCTATATATGGGAATCTTTTAGAAAAAGAGTGGTCAAGTATCATGTCTTTATATAAGACATTATGAATCGTATCACATATGCTTCGGATATAGGATCGATTGCATATGCTATAATATTTGCTCATTCTTATTTTCCAAATGCCTAGGGCATTAAGAGGGAAAAGGACTAGAACCAGATATGACTAAAGTTATTAAACAACTGTCTAGGACGATTTAAGGTTCGCTAAGGATTGATTGCTTGTGGTTGGAAGTATAGTAATGGATGGACCATATTGACATTATTATGAATAGACGGGATTCTATTTATAATTAGTTTTCATATGGCATATATGGAAATGTTTCCATAATGGGAGATGGATATTAAGAATCTATTTATACAAGAAGGATGTTCAAAGGAATGTACTTTGAATTTGAGACTTCTCTTCCTTGGAATTTTTTTGTTATCAATTTCCAAAGGAATACTTTGTAATAGCACTAGCAAAGTCTTTGTGACTTTTGTACCTCTACATTACAAAAGGATCATTGCATTCTTACACTAAGGATTTGGAATTGTGAAATGAGCATCATTGAAATGTTTTCAACTGATCTATTTCACAAAGTAAGGACCATAGGTAAATATAGTTTGCATGCTTGGAGCATGGGATAACTATTGTTTTAATTCAAGTATTAAGTTGATTAATCAAAACATCATACAATAAATAATGTATAATGAATATGGTGATTAAAGAATAAGTGTTTTATTTATATTCAAAAGTTTTGAAACCATATTGGATCAAATTATTCTTGTGTTTCACTTCGCATGTATTGACTTCCTGAATAATAAGATTATTCAAACATCCACAGTCAATCATACTTTGGAAGTAGATAAGGAAGTAAGACTATCATGAATCCATCTGTAGATTATCTAAAGTATTTAGACATAGCAAAGTTCGATGCAGTGTTCATAAGTACTCCTGAAATAAGATTTTAGTATTGGATTAAACATACGCTCATCTGAATCACTTCATGGATTTCATCACGAGTGATTGTGAGACAATAATATCTTATATTCTTGAAACGGAGACATATAGTTGCAGTTTACAAGTCGGTTGCACATTGATGATATGTAAACGCACTAGTAACTTGGTGTTATAAAACGTATTGTTGTGTGTGATTTGATGAGTAAATATCATGAATATGAGTTAAAGTTTATCCGTTCCTTTTACCCTAATAGGGATAAAAGTGATATTTGTGGGCCCCTCGATGATTTAGGGATGAGAACCCTAAGTACTTGGCCAAACCTGGACTGATTTGATTTGTTCAATTAGTCGGTCGTCATAAATCGGAAATCGAGAAACAACACATGCATAGAGAGAATGATTATAATCCACGTGTCATGTCCATACGATATCTAGAATGGAGGAATATATGATCCTTTATCTAATGGATTCATCATTGACTAGGCTAGAGTTCGACAGCGGCTTTTGAGAGCTACGATTGCTAGTCAGGTTTCGAAGTTGTACTTGCAGCTATAGTTATTAGACTTATCCAGGTGGTAGATTGTTGGATTAGGTATCTATGCTCATAACTATAATTGGTATGTACTTGAACCGACAGTAGCATGGTCCATTTCGGGTTCCCTTCACCATAACAATTTAACAGGATGGATATTTGAGAAAGTGGTTATTTGTGATTTATTAATATATTATAAGAATAATATATTAATTGAGAAATAATATTAATTGATATTGATCAATAATTAATTTGGAATTAATTTAGTAATCAAAAAAGACTAGTTAATTTATGAGGACTGATTAGGTAAATCAGTAATACTTATAGTTTGGGCTAAAGATCCATATTGATTAGGATTGGACTAAATATTTGTGAGAGTCCATGAAGAGTTGGTCCAAAAAGCTAATGAGTTATTGGATTAAAAGCCCAAGTGAATTAGAGTTTACAAGTTGAAACCCTAGGAATTCCAAACTATAAAATGAACCCTAGCTTGCTAAAATCGGCCCCTAAGACTCCTAAAGTGAATGCCTAGCCAATTTTAGGTTCATAACCTCTCTCTCATATTCATACAATTGTTATTGGTGTTTATGACTTGTTTGAGGCATCACACTTGAGGTGCTAAGCTCTTGAAAGGCTAACAGCTACAAGCTACAAATAAGTGGTATTCTTCCAACTAGTTTTATGATTCATATACCAAATTTTGTACGCTAGTTAGGCTTCATGCTTTGGAAAATAATATTGCATGTATAACTAGAGAAAACTTAGATCCAAAGAATTAGGGTTGTATGTGCACCATAGGGATGTTAGAGTACATAAAACCTCACAAACACCTCATGAAGCTTCATACCATCACATGAAGGACAAAATAAATTTTCTTGACATTTAGTTCAAGACCCAATCTTGGAGCGGTCTCTTTAATGATGTCTAATACTCTATCTTCTCTAAATGAATGTCTAATGATGGTACCATTATCAAGATACCATGAATGAGAAAGAAGCTTGTAATTATCCCTAAAAAGATGTACAAGAGGCTGAAATACAAGAGTAAAAATAAGTTGTCCCAAAGGGTCCCCTTGTTGAACCCTAGTAGTGGATCAAATATACTTATCTCCCAAATATAACCATGGTGCCTATCCATATAAAAATTCTACCCACAAAGAAATGGAAGGCACCTCAACCTAACCTCATGAAGTAAGGTTGATCTATTCACTAGATTAAAGGCATTCGAAAGATCTACCATAAGCATTGCAAGACACCCACCATTACGACGTTCACTCCATACCCAATTGACACTATATAATTCGACCTCGGCACCAGCTGATACGCCGACCCCAAACTAAAAATCATTGAGGTTCTTTTAAATTTCTTAACCACTACAGTGAAAGCATGTAAGAGATCCATGGAAACTGTTGAGCCACCCATATAGAGCATCCAAAATGTATTAATCTCTCAAGTTGTCTCCCCCATATGAATTTCCTTTATGAAACGATTTAATACAACCAATGGAACTTTTAATCTACACTACAAGGGGAACCTCACAGGATATAGTGCTCGACAGAGATGGGGGTGTCTTGCAGGTATGTTGTCACACCCCTGGCCGACGGCAATAGCACCAAGATGTGCGACGTTAGGATGATTGGATTCAGGCCAAGATATGCCTTGAATAATACACAAGATGTAGTAAACGACATAGCTATTTTTTCATTGAAATCAAAGTACAAAAGCAAAGCACATAAGTGTCGGGTTGCATCACCGGGGTTATCTCCTCCTTCAGACAGGTTCATTCTCCGGAGAATACATGTGTTTTGAGAGGTCAACATAATTTTGGTGAGTCCATAGGTTTTATTGTTATAAAACGTGTATAGGTATTTTAGTTATTTTGTTAATCCAAAACTCACTTCCTCAAATTTGTGAGCATTATCACTACTTCCATAGGTAGGTTCCTAGTGGTAGTTTAAGATAGTTTAGATGTTGGTTGACCTAAACTCGCTTCCTTGATTTTTTATGTATTATCACTACTTAATTAGAGTAGTTCCTAGTAGTAGTTTATGATAGCTATTTTTAGTTTGACAATGTTACGATGAGTTCCTGTAATCAAACTATGACTGTTGATCCCGAAAATCCATGACGCTTCATCAGACGTCGTTATTTTCAGAAAGTTATGTCTACTTCGACTTGCCGTCGGGTTGTAGCTAGCAACCACAGGTGGGATTTTCAATCCCATATAGATATATACATATCTCTTTCACTCACTTAAGAATTAATGATTATAGGTCAGGCGCTAGCTGAAAATCTATCAACGTGTTGATTAATCGTGTCTCATCTAACTCTCGTCGTTGGGGCTTTCCCTGGTCGATCGTGTTGTTATCTGCATTGTATTTATACGGTTTTACTTATTATATATATTATTTATCTTATAAATATATATAGTGTGTTTTGTGTAGCTGAGAATTTAGGCAAACTAACACTAGGTACTCAGCTTATCCAAAGATGGCTATAATAACAAGTTTTAGTGTTTCCTGGGAACTGGCCAGCATGATGACTAGGTATGATCATATTTATCATAGTTACTTACCATAACAACTAGGCGTAATATTAGCTAAAGATTTTGGCAGAGTAACAACCGGACATAATATCATCCTAATGTTATGGGTATAGTTATCTAACTATAATTAGTAATAACTATGTAAAGTTGCATTTTAGACATGTATTTCCCCAAAAAAAAGGTTTGGAAAGTGGGGCTGTGAACTGACCTATGAGTATTAAAACATTGATGTAGGGTAAAAACCACAAGTTAGCACTTAGAGAGTCAATCGGGGCGATCGCACAGAAACAATATACAGAAAGAATCGAAGAGAGGGTGAGGAAAATGAATATGATTACCGGTACAAAAGTATAAATTTTGGACCAAATTTGTAATAAAATTTAATATCTCGGCCAAAAGTTTAATTTTTGAAAGTTGGATAACCTGTTTACTAGGTAAAAGGGTTAAACTGAATACGATTACCAGTTTTTGGGACTTAATGAAATAAAAAAAAAGATATCAGGACTAAATCGATTATGATGCCAATATGTAAGGATTTTTTCAGTTTTCCCTTATCTTTTTTTTTGAAACCTTTACTTTACAACTCTCATACATTTATTAGATTTGATTTTCATATATTATACCTTTATTAGTCTTGATTTTCATAATCTCAAAGTAGAGTCCTCCATGTGTTGGGGAAATTCTTAGTTTCACTAAATGTATATTAACTTGATGTTCCTAATTTATGTCTCTTAAATTTATATGCTTACATTCTGTATTGTACATACAACATAGTCAAACATATGTCGCATAACAAATAACTAAAATATCTTGTCTCTTTTTTCCTATCAAATTACTCTTTTTATACATATTACACTTTTATAAAGCGGTAAAACCTTAAGAACTTAATCTTCCATTCTTTTCCAAAGTTTTTTCTTATTGGATACTTATTAGTATCTTAAGTACTTTAAATTTCAACTGTTTCATTACTCTATCATTTTGACAACTAATTTTCTAACTATAATGGTACTGAGTTTCCAAAACCAATTATTTGATTATAAAAAATTAGGTAATCGTAAAGAAAAAAATACTAATAAGATTGATTATTAGTATTAGAAGTAAATAATGATCATTTCAAATATACATCTAATGGTTAGACTTCAAAGCAACTTTATTTTTATCCCTTAATACCACTTCTTGTAATTTGGTCCATTAATGTTTTTAAAACTAAATGTTGTAGTAAAACTTATTATTCTCCTTTTAATTTGTTAGTAGTTTGTTGCGAAGACTTTATAAATATTATTACAAGCCTATTTCGTATTCACATTCACCTTAATATGTTAAATATATGATGCCTCTTTCACATTTACACACCATGAAGCTTCTTGAGGCCTAGTTAGTTTTAGATATTTAGTAAAAAAATTAAAAGGTGGGGGGGGGGGGGATTTTATACATGATAGTCCCACTACAATAAGTTGGATTTTGTTATAAGATTTTAAAAGCGGGGAAAGTGGAGAGGGTGATACAAATTACACTAGACACGACAAACATCTTCCCCTAGCCATAATCTAACCACTACAGTGATAGCATGTAAGAGACTTGTGGCAACTATTGACCCCCCACACAGAGTATCGAACATGTATTAATCTCTTAGGGTCCTTTAGGAATTTATTTAATACATCCAAGGACATTGTCAATCTCCACCACATAGAGAGGCTTAGATAATATGGTGCTAGGTATAGATGTGAGTGACTTGTATTGATGTCTGCCCTCCAAAGAATTAGTGGCATAACTACTGTAAGGACCAACATTCAAGGAGCATAACACTTTCACTGTTGTTGTAAAGTACCTATCTGCAACCTTACAAAGACATTGCCAAATGTTGGTGTTGCCCTTTTCCCTCTCCTCCTGAAAGTAATTGCCTCCTTGGCCTAATGATCCCAAATCAGTATTGTAAAGGAAATTTTCAAATAACGTGAGATTATTTTTCTCTTTTCCCCATGTATCCGAATAGCTATTTGTTGGAAAAAGATGTCAAATATCATAACTAACTGGTATAACTTTGAGAGTAATAAGAAAGTCTTTTTTGGGTTGCCCTCAAGAGCAATAATAGCTAGAAAATAGTTTTAAGAGATTGAGATAATGGTATATTAATTTATTACATGTTAATAAATTAACTACAAAGTAGTTGAAATTAATTAGAGTTAAATAGAATTAATTTGGAATTAATTTGGGGTTAATTGGAATTAATTTGGAGGTGTAGGGAATGAATAGTAATTGTTTAATAATCGAACAAAGGGGACATATTGGAACCCTTAAGGTGGTGGACAATTTTGAGAGATCCTAAGAGGCTTCCAAAATCAACTCAAGTAACAAATAAGGCAATGATTTGAATCTGGATTAAATCTGATTATTTAATTGATTCAAATCAATGTTATCCTGTTACCACCACAACTATAAATAAGGGCATAGGGAGCTTATTATTTCCCTCACTACTACAACCTTCTAAAAGGTTGAGAATTTTGTTCACAAGCCTCTCTCCTCTCTCCTTTGGTTTTCTAGGATTCTTTTCTTTTGGGTGTGAGCGATTGAATATATTCTACTTTGGGTGCTAGTCCTTCCAAGTAAGGAGTTAGAGATCTTCAAGTGGAACAATTATATACAATTATACTTGAGAGGTTAGTAATCATATCCTTTTGATACTTTAAATTTTTATTTTGAAAATTAGATTGCTATTTTGAAAAAAAATCAAACACTTTGGCTTCTGGTTGCCATTAGGGCTCCTCGGAATCTTCTTACATCAATATGATGTGAAAACAACAGTCTTGTTCACATTTCCCACAATAATGTATATCATAATTGTACAAATAAATTTTAGGTGACTATTACTTTGTTGGTCAAAATATTGTTGTCAAAATTGTTTGTCTTCTCCGATCTTATATGTGATATATTTACTAAGAAACACTTGCCTAGCTGATTTTAGTTCCTTATCTCCACGCTAAAATGGATAAGGTATTGCTTACTTTGTATCAAGGGGCAGTTAGAGTATATATTTTGGTTATTCCATATTATTCAGCTTTACTGTTGTATCTATTCGTAATCAGTGGTTGTTTTGTGCTTACACCTATTTCGGTAGGCATTTATTATTGTAATTTGTACTTTTATATCTTAGGTTTTATCCAAATAGAATATATAACCATCAACGGTTCTACAACCTCTCAGTCAAATGGATTCCATACATGAAATGCTAGCAATCTTCACTGGAACTCTTATCACCAGGTCAGATGGATTCCACACATGAAATGCTAGCAAACTTCATTGATACTCTCGTCACCAAGTGTCATTTAATGATAAAGTGAATGTCTATTGGATTCTCCATATTCCCCCATTACTCTACATAATTAATGAGCATTATAAAAAACATTATTATGACTTTTGTGAGTGTAGTTATCCACCACTATAATGAGCATTCATAACATACCTTACATTTCATCTTCTTTGTCTAGTATAAATAGTGAATATTATGTATTGTAAAGTTTGATGATTCCATCACAAATAGTGGAATAAAAGATCCCTTTACTCTCATGTCTTTCTTTACTCTATAATTTATCTTGTTATTTAATCATATTTTATGATAGGTTATCAGCACGACTATACCATAGAGCTCTAACTCCTTATTACTCTTGTCATTTTTAGGTATGTATTATTTTATAAGTTTACATATAAAATGCTTACAACTTATTTTATGTATTTTTTAAACTAAAAATTGCTTAACATACAAGTCTTTATTTTGATTAGTATTTTCACTATGGAAAACCATGCTAGAGAAAACTTTCTCTACTTTTCATGCCCATAACATGCTTCTGTAGAGGCAAAATCATGAGAAAGGTTTAAAAAATCTGAATTAATCTGATGTCTTCTACTGGTTGAACAAAACAATGAACTATCGACGAAAAATCATCAATCATGCCTAACCGGTTCTAGTCCATTCCCTGAAATGAATGAAATATCATACAATCATAATATCCATGGGTCTAACCGAGGTCGTGGAGGTCTTCATAATTATCATAACAACAATAACAATATTGAAAGTAACCACCAAAATTTGGAAAATAACAAAAACACACATTATAATGATAAAAGTGGTCAAGGCCAAAAGAAAATTCAAAATATTTGTCACCGATGTGGAATGACCAATCATTGGTCTTGTACATGAAGCTCTCCAAAGCATTTTATTGATCTTTATCAATCTTCTCTAAAATCTAAAGAAAAATAAAATATCGAAACATATTTTATTCAAAGTGATTTTCACGAAGATCAACAAAAAATGACACATTTTGATGTTGTCGATTTTCCTTTCTACCTAAAAGGGACAAGTAGTGTTATGTATGACGATGAAAGAATAATATGTAGTTTTGGTTCATGTCAATTATTATGTTTTTATGTCATATTCGTTTCATGAGAAATGATGTCATCACAATCTTCACAAAGTAATAAAATATGACTTTATTTATCTATGTCAAATGTTTCTTAAGTTTTATTTATTTATTGAAGAGAAATATGGATATTCACAAAAGAAAATGACGAAGATATATGTCTTGCAGACAGTGCAACAACACATAACATTTTTAATAATGAAAATTATTTGTCTTACTTATCAATTGGATAACAAAATGTTAATATAATAACGGGTAGTGCAAAAAATGATTGAAGGCTCCGGAAGAGCGAATAGAATATTACCACAAGAGACAATATTTACAATTGGTGATGCATTATTTTCATCAAAATCATCAAGAAATTTATTAAGTTTTAAGGATATTCGGTCTAACGGATATCATGTTGACACAACTAATGAAGGCGATAAAGAGTATTTCAATGTTACAAAAATGATATCGGGTAAGAAAAGTCTTTTGGAAAAATTACACGTATTCTCCTCCGGTTGGGCCATCCTGGATCAATTATGATGCGCATAATAATTGAAACTTCATGTAACAACGCAAATTTTCAAACTAATTTTTCATTTTAAAAAATAAAGTACTTTCATTCAAAACAAGGCGTAAATAATTTAAGTATCATGTCAAATACAAATTGTCTAAATCCCAAGATCATAAAAACATCCTTCAGTGTGTACAGATCACGCCGGCGCCTTCCCACGGTCCTCGCTAGTACCTGAAACACATACATTACAACTGTAAGCATAAATGCTTAGTGAGTTCCCCAATATACAACTTACGCACATACGCCTTTCCAGGCCCTGACCTTCCGGTCCATGTGTCTCAAGGGACTTCCGTCCCTGCTGGATAAACCTTTCGGTCCTACCCACGCCGACCTTCCGGTCCATCACACAACATATTGCCTTCCGGCCCATAACATATTGCCTTCCGGCCCATAATATAATCGCCTTCCGGCCCATGACATACATAGCACATATAACAAATAACTTACCACATATAGCATACATATCACATATCATATCCGACCTTCCGGTCACACAGTCAAACCCTTCCGGGTACAGTATAGTGAGAAGACTCACCTCGTGAATGCTGAAAGCTAGCAATTCCTGAAATCACTCGTGCACAGACCGCCGAGCTACAATCTCCCTATAACATCATATATCTCTTATTAATACTTTTACCTTCTGAGTTTGACTATCCCTAAGAAGTCAGACATAGGTCAACTCTGGTCAACAGTCGACGGTCAACGGTCAACTCGACCGGACTCGGCGAGTGCCTTGGCGACTCGGCGAGTCTGGACGTCCTCCAATCCTCTCAGATTCCCCTTCTCCTCGTCGAGTATCCTCCTTGACCCGACGAGTTACTCCTGGAAGAATCGCGGGGCCACCCCGACTCAACTCGCCGAGTCTGAAGAACAACTCGACGATTCCCAGTTATTCTTCAAGCTACTCGCCGAGTCTGTTCGTTGAACTCGGCGAGTCCATGCCATGCAACCGCTCAAACTGTATCCTAAGGTCAGAACTGCTCCGACCATTCCTAGGTCTGGCCTTCCTAGGCTGATCCATCACGTAAGGTCCTCATTTCAGTGCTCATGATACACCCCATGATTCATAATATACATATTGACCTAAGGCATAAGGATTCCAATCCAAAACCTCCATCAATTCTCGAAATGCTCAGGCATGGGACATTCTGGAACTCCAGAGGTCCCAATACAGGGTTCCAATCGTTTGGGGGACTAGGGTAACATTCAATCTAACCACAAAAGGGTTCCATAAACCCTAATCCCATAAACACATCAACATAGCAGAGTATACTCGAATTCTTACCTGGATGATGTACTCTCTGTGTCGCCAATCCTCAGAACGTGACTCCCTTGCTGTTCCTTTAGCCAAGCCCTTCTCTTCCTTGCACAACAACTCTTCTATAATCAACAATGGCCTATAACCTTGCTCCAGATGCACACAATCGATTTAGGGTTCCTCTCAGACTGCTAAAATGAACAATGACGGCCAATAAGTCCCTTTTATACGTCCCAAACCTGAACGGTTAGGGTTTTCGCTAAACAGCACAGACTCGCCGAGTCCATATCTGGACTCATCGAGTCCAGTCGCGAACCCGCGACCAGGTCTGCGATCCTACTCGGCGAGTCTAGGCTCCAACTCGCCGAGTCCCCTCTTAAAACACCCCAAAAACATAATTTTAACGATAACTGAGATTCCGGGCTGTTACAATTCTCCCCCACTAGGATTAGACTTCGCCCTCGAAGTCTCACTCTGAAAATAGTTCCGGATGTTGCTCCCGCATCTCACGTTCCGGCTCCCAAGTCAGTTCTGATCCCTTCCGGTGTTGCCACTGAACCAACACCAGAGGTACCTCCTTGTTCCTCAGAATCTTGATCTTCCGATCCCTGATGGCCACTGGTCTCTCAGCATAATTCAGGCTCGCATCCACCTGAATATCCTCTAATGGAACCACTGCCGACTCATCGGCTATGCACTTCCTCAATTGCGACATATGAAAAGTGTCGTGGATCTGCCCCAACTCAGCTGGCAACTCCAAACGATAGGCTACCCGGCCTATCCTTGCAATCACACGAAATGGCCCAATATACCGGGGCCCCAACTTGCCCCTCTTCCTGAATCGAATCACTCCTTTCCAAGGAGAGACCTTCAGGAGAACTAAGTCGCCGACTTGAAACTCAAGCTCGGATCGGCGCCTGTCTGCATAACTCTTCTGTCGGCTCTGGGCGGTCAATAACCTCTGCCTAACCTGCTGAATCTGCTCTGTCGTCTGAAGCACGATCTCTGTACTGCCCATCACTCTCTGCCCCACCTCTCCCCAGCAAATGGGGGTCCGACATCTCCTGCCATACAACAGCTCAAAGGGTGGCATACCAATGCTCGAATGATGGCTGTTGTTGTAGGAAAACTCTGCCAAAGGTAAATACGCATCCCAGCTACCCCTGAAATCTAATACACACACTCGAAACATGTCCTCCAGCGTCTGAATCGTCCGCTCGCTTTGACCGTCTGTCTGGAGATTGTATGCGGTACTAAAATGCAATTTAGTACCCAGCTCCTCATGGAATTTCTTCCAGAACCTGGAAGTGAAGCGCACATCACGGTCTGAAACAATCGAGATCGGCACTCCATGCTGAGATACTACTTCTTTCACATATATTTCCGCCAACTTCTCCGCTGAAGAACTCTCGCTGATGGCAAGGAAGTGTGCACTCTTCGTCAACCTATCCACAATCACCCAAATTGCATCAACTCCCCTGGCAGTTCTCGGCAATTTGGTGATGAAATCCATAGTGATTTGCTCCCACTTCCACTCAGGAATCTCCAATGGCTGCAACTTGCCATGCGGTCTTTGGTGCTTGGCCTTAACCCTACGGCAGGTCAAGCACCTCTCAACGAACCATGCGACGTCCCTCTTCATACAGGGCCACCAATACTCTTTCCTCAAATCCAAATACATCTTCGTGGCACCGGGATGGATCGAAAATTTTGATCTATGAGCCTCTTCCATCAAAGTAATATGCGTACCGCCCACGAACGGTACCCAGATCCGACCCTGAAACGTCAGAAGCCCTTGTCCGTCCTTAACGAACTCTGAAATTAACCCAACGACTCGCTCTTTCTTCTGCACCTCTGGTCGCACCGCCTCGGCCTGTGCCCCACGAATAGCATCCAATACTGGAGTCATCACAGTCAGTCTCAAACATACATCTCGCAATGGAGTGCTCTCCGCCCTGCGGCTCAATGCATCGGCTACCACATTAGCCTTGCCTGGGTGGTACAGGATCTCACAATCATAATCCTTGACCACATCCAACCACCTCCTCTGACGCATATTTAGGTTGGGCTGATCCATCAAATACTTCAAGCTCTTATGGTCCGTGTATATCGTACATCGAACCCCATACAGGTAGTGACGCCAAATCTTGAGAGCGAACACTACTGCCCCCAACTCTAAATCATGCGTGGGATATCTCGCCTCATGAGGCTTCAGCTGCCTCGACGCATAAGCTATCACATGACCCCTCTGCATCAACATTGCACCCAGTCCCGAAATCGATGCATCGCAATATACTACAAAATCTTCCATCCCTTCCGGGAGAGCTAATACCGGGGCTTCGCACAATCTCTGGCGAAGTGTCTCAAAGGAGGTCTGCTGCTCGGGTCCCCATGAGAATGCAACACCCTTCCGGGTCAATCTGGTGAGCGGCACTGCGATTTTGGAGAAATCCTTAATAAATCTCCAATATTACCCTGCCAACCCAAGGAAACTCCTGATCTTAGAGGGTGACTTCGGCACCTCCCAACTCATCACAGCCTCAACCTTGGCCGGATCGACCAATATCCCTTCCTGATTAACAACATGTCCTAGAAATTGGACCTCCCGCAGCCAGAAGTCACATTTGGGGAACTTTGCATAAAGCTTCTCCGACCTCAATACCTCAAGGACCTCCCTCAAATGCTCCTCATGCTGCTCTCTAGATCTCGAATACACTAGGATGTCGTCGATAAATACAATCACTGACCGATCCAACATCGGTCTGCATACCCTATTCATGAGATCCATGAACACAGCCGGGGCATTGGTGAGCCCGAAAGGCATCACCACAAACTCATAATGCCCATATCGCGTCCTAAACGCTGTCTTCTGGACGTCCTCATCCCGCACTCTCACCTGATGGTACCCTGACCTCAGATCGATCTTGGAAAACCAAGATGCTCCTTGCAACTGATCGAACAAATCATCGATCCTCGGTAACGGGTAACGGTTCTTGACCGTCAACTTGTTCAACTCCCGGTAATCAATGCACACCCGGTGTGAACCATCCTTCTTCTTGACGAATATAATAGGTGCTCCCCACGGCGAGCTGCTCGGCCGAATGAATCCCTTCCCCAGCAACTCCTGGAGCTGCGAGGACAACTCTTGCATCTCTGGAGGTGCAAGACGATAAGGCACCTTAGCAATAGGCGCGGCCCCCGGAACCAGATCGATACCAAACTCTACTTGCCTCACAGGAGGTACTCCCGGTAGCTCCTCGGGGATAACATCTGGAAACTCACGCACCACTGGAACCCCCTCCACTGACCTCGGTCTCTCGGAAACCTCCCGCGTATCCATCACATACGCCACAAAACCCTTACAGCCCTGCTGTAGACACTGTCTCGCCCTAGCGGCCGAACAAAAAGCTGATCCCGAACGAGTACCCTCGCCGTACACCGAAAGAACTCCCCCACTAGGGTCTCGTATAGTCACCAACTGACGCTCACAGTCGATGACGGCGCCGAATCGGCTCAACCAGTCCATGCCCACAATGACACAGACATCACCCATCGCAATAGGAATCAGGTCAATCGGGAACTCAACCCCGAAAATCTCAAGCACGCATCCCCGAAGAACCTCCGTGGCACAAATCACTCTCTCGTCAGCTATAGAAACTCTCAAAGGTCGACTCAACGACTCACGACTAACGCTGATATGCTGACTAAAGGCTAAAGATACAAAGGACCTACTCGCACCCGAGTCAAATAACACTAAGGCAGGCACAGAGTTCACAAGGAAAGTACCTACGCATATAATAACATAAGCATAACATCTCGACATTAAGGATAAATACATGAATTACAGCATACCTGCCACAACATCAGGCGCAGCGCGGACCTCCTCCGCAGTCAGCTGAAAGGCTCTCCCCCGAGCCCACGGGGCCTCGGCCTTCACCGATCGGGTCGCAGTAGCTCTGGCAGCAGGTGCAGATCCCTGAAGAAGCTGAGGGCACTCGGCCTTCCTATGGCCTGTCTGGTTGCAATGAAAGCAAACCGTAAACCCCTTGGGGCACTCCCTAGCAATGTGCCCCTCCTTGCCACACTTGTAGCAAGCACCAGATCGACATACCCCATCATGACTCTTGCCGCACTTCCCGCAAGTGCGTCCCTTCGAACCTCCTGTCCTCGAATCGGCGGACTTTATCCGCTTGGCTGCCGGCTGGGATTGAGCCGGTCGCCGGTCCACCCGCTGAGACTCGGCCTCCTCCTTGGCCTGGGTCTCCAACTCGATCTCGCGCTTCCTGGCATTCGCCTGAAGCTCAGCAAAAGTATGGTAGGTGGAGTTTGACACAAACTCCCGGATATCCCTCCTCAACACACCCAAGTACCGGCTCATCCGAGCCTGATCAGTGGACACCAGCTCGGGGCAGAACATCGCCCTCTCATGAAACTTCTGCGTGATTACCGCAACAGAATCAGTACCCTGCTTGAGGGTTAAGAACTCCTGAACCAATCGTTCCCTCTCCACCGGGGGAACGTACTCGTCCCTGAACATAGCAGTAAACCCCTCCCATGTCACTGCTGTAACCTCTGCCAAAGTGAAGTTCGCCGTCATGAACTTCCACCAATCCTTCGCTCCCAGACGGAGCTGGTTCAAAGCGAACCGTACCCTCAGGTGCTCCGGGCATGAACAAGTGTAGAAGCACCCCTCTATATCCGCGATCCACCTCATCGCAGCAATCGGATCCTGCGTCCCATCGAACTCGGGTGGCTTCGTGTTGCTGAACTCCCGGAACAGCAACGAGTCACCCCCCTGTGGCCTGGCAGCGGCCACAGCTGCGGTAGCTGCAGCGGCTGCAGCTTCAGTCAATGCGGCGTACCGCTCCTCAAACGTCTCCATCAGGGTGGTCTTGATAGACCCAAACATCTCCGGGATCTCAGCCCGGATCGCCGCAGCTACCTCCTCGTGAATCATCTGACGAATCTCCTCGTCACTCACACCGCTCGAACTCGCTCCGTGGCGTGGTCTAACCATGATGTCTCTGAAATACAACATAAAACTATCAGAGACTCCATCGAGTATAATCGCACTCGATAACGCAACCCTACTCAGTCTCCGACATCCAGGGATTCTTACTTGGGTCTCCCACTGACCCGGTGTCTTCGGTAGTACGGGCCCAATACTACCGACCACACCGCATCAGCATTCATCCCAAATCTTCCTCCCCCAAACCCCGGATAATGAGTACTCTACTTCTGATATGCACTACCTACCCGCACACTAGCAAAGCATCTCATATCGGCAACTTCCCTAGACTAAGGCATCACAAATTAGGCCACTCTAGTCCTATCATGAATACCTAGTCTTCTAGCATGCATGACAATTCATATCATATAATATTGTAAGGTATTTTGGGGATCTTTACCGCTCGGGCGCTGACTGATCGTACACACTGCTTCTTTCTTGCTTACCACAAAACCATTTACAAAAGTTTATGCCTTTATTTTAAAAAAATTTCCTCAAATCCTCGGTTTGAGTTCAGTTACTCCCGAAGGTGCACCCGAATCCCTCAAACCAAGGCTCTGATACCAATTGTAACAATGCAAATTTTCAAACAAATTTTTCATTTTAAAAAAATAAAGTACTTTCATTCAAAACAAGGCGTAAATAATTTAAGTGTCATGTCAAATACAAATTGTCTGAATCCCAAGATCATAAAAACATCCTTCAGTGTGTACAGATCACGCCGGCGCCTTCCTACGGTCCTCGCTAGTACCTGAAACACATACATAACAACTGTAAGCATAAATTCTTAGTGAGTTCCCCAATATACAACTTACGCACATACGCCTTTCCAGGCCCTGACCTTCCGGTCCATGTGTCTCAGGGGACTTCCGTCCCTGCTGGATAAACCTTCTGGTCCTACCCACGCCGACCTTCCGGTCCATCACACAACATATTGCCTTTCGGCCCATAACATATTGCCTTCCGGCCCATAATATAATCGCCTTCCGGCCCATGACATACATAGCACATATAACAAATAACTTACCACATATAGCATACATATCACATATCATATCTGACCTTCCGGTCACACAGTCAAACCCTTCCGGGTACAGTATAGTGAGAAGACTCACCTCGTGAATGCTGAAAGCTAGCAATTCCTAAAATCACTCGTGCACAGACCGCCGAGCTACAATCTCCCTATAACATCATATATCTCTTATTAATACTTTTACCTTATGAGTTTGACTATCCCTAAGAAGTCAGACATAGGTCAACTCTGGTCAACAGTCGACGGTCAACGGTCAACTCGACCGGACTCGGCGAGTGCCTTGGCGACTCGGCGAGTCTGGACGTCCTCCAATCCTCTCAGATTCCCCTTCTCCTCGTCGAGTATCCTCCTTGACCCGACGAGTTACTCCTGGAAGAATCGCGGGGCCACCCCGACTCAACTCGCCGAGTCTGAAGAACAACTCGACGAGTCCCAGTTATTCTTCAAGCTACTCGCCGAGTCTGTTCGTCGAACTCGGCGAGTCCATGCCATGCAACCGCTCAAACTGTATCCTAAGGTCAGAACTGCTCCGACCATTCCTAGGTCTGGCCTTCCTAGGTTGATCCATCACGTAAGGTCCTCATTTCAGTGCTCATGATACACCCCATGATTCATAATATACATATTGACCTAAGGCATAAGGATTCCAATCCAAAACCTCCATCAATTCCCGAAATGCTCAGGCATGGGACATTCTGGAACTCCAGAGGTCCCAATACAGGGTTCCAATCGTTTGGGGGACTAGGGTAACATTCAATCTAACCACAAAAGGGTTCCATAAACCCTAATCCCATAAACACATCAACATAGCAAAGTATACTCGAATTCTTACCTGGATGATGTACTCTCTGTGTCCCCAATCCTCAGAACGTGACTCCCTTGCTGTTCCTTTAGCCAAGCCCTTCTCTTCCTTGCACAACAACTCTTCTATAATCAACAATGGCTTATAACCTTGCTCCAGATGCACACAATCGATTTAGGGTTCCTCTCAGACTGCTAAAATGAACAATGACGGCCAATAAGTCCCTTTTATACGTCCCAAACCTGAACGGTTAGGGTTTTCGCTAAACAGCGCAGACTCGCCGAGTCCATATCTGGACTCGTCGAGTCCAGTCGCGAACCCGCTACCAGGTCTGCGATCCTACTCGGCGAGTCTAGGCTCCAACTCGTCGAGTCCCCTCTTAAAACACCCCAAAAACATAATTTTAACAATACCTGAGATTTCGGGCTATTACACTTCAAGTGGTCATTCATTGAAAAAACTAGAAGATATTTCAAGCTAATGAATTGTATTGTGTTGCATGCTCTCAAGGAAAATTAATTTCTCATCCATCATTGAACAAAGTTGGATATGAAAGTCCAAGTTTCTTAGAAAGAATTCAAGGGGATATATATGGACCAATTCATACACCATGTGAACCATTTAGATATTTTATGGTTTTAATTGATGCGTCAGCTAAATGGTCACATGTGTGCTTGTTATCTAGTCGTAATCTCGCTTTCGCAAGATTACTTGCACAAATAATCCGCCTAAGGGTACATTTTCCCGATTACTGAATTTAGAAAATTTGACTTGACAATGCTAGCGAATTTACATCACAAGCTTTTAATGACTATTGCATGTCAATTGGGATAACTATTGAACATCTTGTTGCATATGTTCATACACAAAATGGTTTATCTAAGTCGTTAATTAAATGACTTCATTTAATTTCACAGCCATTACTAATGCATTCTAAACTTCCTACATCGACATGGGGGCATGCAATTTTACCTGCAACATCACTTATATGCATCATGCCAACTAGTTATCATAAGTTCTACCTATTCAACTGTTTTGTTCACAGGAACCAAATATTTCCCATCTAAGGACGTTTGGATGTGCAATATATGTACCCATTTCTTCACCTCACAAAAATTGATCCTCAAAGAAGAATGAGAATTTATGTTGGATATGAATCTCCATCTATATTAAATTATTTAGAAATACTAATTGGAGATTTATTTACGGCCAGATTTGAGGTTGTCATTTTGATGAATCGGTTTTTCCAACATTAGAGGGAGAAATAAAGAAGTTGGAAAATAAAATCTCTTACAATGAATTATTACTCTCATTTTTATATCCTCATTCAAGTCAATGTGAAGTTGAAAAAGATAATTCATTTACAAAATGTAGCATATCAGTTGGAAGATGCATTTACTAACCTTGAGTGAATAACAAAGTCTCATGTACCAGCTGTAAATGCTCCAATTAGAATTGATATCCCAGAAGGAAAAATTACAACTACAAATGAATCTTAGGCACACCTGAATCGTGGAAGCACAAACTCCCATAAGGGTGCTTATAAATAGGTGGTTACTACAACTACAAATGAATCTTAGTATGGTTCACTTGACAATGATACTTATAAGAAAATCCCATAAGGGTTTAAGGTGCCAGAAGCACAAACTCCTAATTCCCGAGAAGTATATTCGGTAATATAAAATAAATCTTTGTATAAGTTAAAACAATCTGGCCATATGTGGTTTAATTGTTTAAGTACTTTTTTGTTGAAAGATAGCTATAATAATGTTCCATTCAACTCATGTGCATTCATAAAAAGATCTGGATCGCAATTTGTGACAATTGTTGTTTACGTAGATGATTTACACATAATTGGAACTCCTAGAGAATTGGAAAATACCACTTCTTATTTGAAACAAAATTTTGAAACGAATGATCTTGATAAAACGAAATTTTGTTTGGATATTCAAATTGAGCACACCAAAAATGGAGTTTTCGTAAATCAATCCAGTTATCTAGAAAAGGTGCTTAAAATTTTTTATATGGATAACTCACATCCATTGGGTAACCAGATGGTAGTAAGGCCCTTAGATGCCAAAAAGGACCAATTTCATCCTTGTGAAAAACATGAAAAACTTCTTGGTCCCGAAGTATTATATCTTAGTTTTATTGGTGCACTAATGTATCTTGCTAACAATATGAGACCTGATATATCTTGTGTTGTAAACTTATTAGCAAGATATAGTTTTTCCCAATAAGAAAACACTGCAATGGAGTCAAACACATTCTTTGTATTATCGAGATACAATAGATATGGGCTTATACTAATCTGATTCATCAAATGCGGAGTTAATTGGTTATGAAGATACTTGATATTTATCTGATCCACACAAAGCTCGATCCCAAATAGGTTACTTATTCACTTTTGGAGGCACCATAATTTCTTGGCATTTTGCTAAACAAACTTTAGTTGCTGCTTCTTCTAACCGTGCAGAAATTATAGCAATTCCTGAGGCAAGTCGTGAATGTATTTTGTTGAGAAATTTAACTTATCACATTCATGAGAATTATGTTTTAACTTCTAACAAAGATGTTCCAACCATACCATATGAAGATAATGCGGCTTGTATAGACCAATTCAAGGACGTTCCAACCATATCATATGAAGATAATGCGGCATGTATAGCCCAGTTCAAGGAAGGGTTTATCAAAGGAGAGAGAACCAAACATATATAACCAATATTTTTTTCACTCATGATCTTCACGTGACATCAACATCTAGAAAGTTCAATCAAGTAACAACTTGGCAAAAAAATTTCATGAAACATTAGAATGTTGCGCTTAAGGAAATAAAGTGATGTGATGATCAGGGGGAGTTAGAAACATATTGTACTTTTTTCCTTGGCTATGTTTTTCCCACTGATTTTTCTTAGCAATGTTTTTAATGAGCCAAATTGTTCCCAATATCTATTATTAAGCATGTACTATTTTTCCTAAATAAAGAGTTTTTTCCCATGAGGTTTTATCGATTAAGGTTTTAACGAGGCATGATACAATCGTCATTCAATGAGAGTGTTATGAATTTTTATTTAGTGAATGACTATTGTATTTTCCACATTCCCACATTACTCTCCATAATTAATAAGCATTATAGCAAACATTATTATAAATTTTATGAGTGTAGCTATGCATCACTATAATGAGCATTCATAACATACCTCGTATTTCATCTTCTTTGTCTAGTATAAATAGTGAATACTATGTACTACTTGTCAGACCTATGTATTACATGGGTTAATTAAAATAAATATAAAAGTTTAAATATTTAAGAACTTTGGATTTATAAAAAATAAGAAAAATAAAGAATTATTAAAATTGATTTTTTTATCATTTAAATTTAATTAAATAAACAAAATAAACTAATGAGCTTTAATTTATGAATTTTGAAATAAGAGTGTAAGTCCATTAATGAAATTGATATTCATTTATTACTAAATTTATTGTAATTATTACATTAAAGTATTATGTGAGATTTATTAAAATAGAAAAAACTCATAAAATGACATATGGAAAAGAAATTAATTTAAAATAACCACAAAATGACATTTGACAAATTGAATGAGAGTGTGACATATGGCAAAAAAAACATTTATTTATTATAGTAGATTGTAATGTTTGATAATTTCATCACGAGTATATATATATATATATATATATATATATATATATATATATATATATATATATATATATATATATATATTCATATTCTAATATCAATATACTAATAAAAGAGTAGTTCTTTTGCCATGTGTCACCATATTAGATATTTTAATTAATATGTTGCCACTTGTCAATCTATTAGTTTTCCATTTTAAATTTATTAGATATCGTCATTAATGTGATTTTATCTTAAATTTTAAATTTTAAATTATTGTTTTCATTAATTCACAAATAAAAAATATTTAATATATATTAAAAATTAATTTTATATATTTATTTGAATCAATGATTATAATTTTACATAACTAATAAAAATATCTCTTAAATTGATAATTTATTTAAAATAACTTATTAATAATTTTGAGTTTTTATTATAAAAGTTTGATTAATTTTATAACTGTGGTTCCCACGGATTATAAACTAGTAAATGAATAAGTTTGTTCTTCTATTGACAAGTGTCATATTATTAAACTCCTCATTAATAACTATATGTAACATATCATGCCACTTATCAAATTATTAATTATCAATTTTAAATTTCCACTCTAATTGTATTAAATTAATAATTGATTCTTCATTTTAAATTTCAAATTTTAAAATTTTTCATTCTAATTATATTAAATTAATAACATTAAGTTAAAAAATAAAATAAAATCAATACAGATTATAAAATGATATAACTTCATATATTTATTTAAGTCAACCACTATTTAAAATAATTTGTTAGTAATTTTGATTATTTTAATATAAAATTTTAATTAATTTAATAACTATAAGTTAGAGTTATAAACTAATATATTAACTTCGTCAAATTTTATATTTTGCCAATTAGAAGGATTAAAATTATTTAAACCCCATTTTAGTTTTAGTGGTGGAGGGTATGGTACTTTATGGGAGGCTTTAATTGCGCATTAACTAAAATACAAAATATTTTATTTTCAACGACCAACTAGGCATCGTAAGGTTATCGAATAGCAAATAACTAATAATATAATTAAACTTTTCAAAAAGTATTCTTTTTAATTCAAAATAAAGTATGTAATAACGAAATGACCATTTTGTCATTGAAATGTAATAAAACTAGCATTTAAGTCATTGTATTGTATTTTATGTTGTAGACTTTATTTATATCTAATAAAAATAAATATTATAAAAGACCAAAAGTAACTTTGCAAATAACTAATAATATAATTAAACTTTTATAAAAAAATATTGTTTTTAATTCAAAATATAGTACGTAATCACGAAATGATCATTTTGTCATTGTATAGTATTTAGACAAAATTTCACGATTGGTCCCTGTGGTTTACAAAATATCGCACTTTGAGGACTTTCTAGCAAAAAGTCACGCGAATGGTCCTTAAGGTTTCATTTAATTGCACGATTGGTCCTTGACCCTAACCCCGTCATTTTTGAGCCGTTAGTGAAGGGGTAAATTTGTCTTTTCATCTTGTTGTGCATCAGAGTATATAATTTAAGGTACGCCTTTGTATCCTTCTACTTCTCATTCCTTGCCTCTGTTCTTCCCTCCCTACTCACATTCTATTCCAAAATTGAAGAAGATGGTGATATGACACTGTGGAAGGCCGGCGATTTTGGTGACATCGTGGACTGACTTGAACCCAGGTCGTCGATTTTGGTCATGCTCAAGGTTAGGAGGAACATGCAGCTTTTTGGATGGTTCGACCCTCCCATGTGCCCTAGGTCAACTGTTGTGATTCCGGGGTTGTTGCGTGGAAGAAACAATCTCGAAGCAAGATTGATGATGGTGAAATGGCTACTTTGTCTGAGTTGGTTGTTTTTCATGGTGTGTTACCTTTTCAAGTAAAAAATCAAGAAGCATTTGGGGGGGGGGGGGGGGAATCTATAACTTGGAATCTGTGTTTTGGTCCCATTTTTTTCATAGCTTTTGAAGGATTTTCCCTATGATTGTATGTAATGATGGGACAAGAAAATGTAACAGATATAATATGTAATGTAAGTTTGATGTTTTGTTTTAATGTGATGGATATTATATTAGCAAGAAAGGAAATTGTCAATTTGATTGCATGTAAGTGTAATGTTGATTATTAAAGTGCAGTAACATAGCCAAAAAAACTAATTACCAAAGTAGCATTACCATTAACCATAATGCATGTAAGTGTAATATCATGTTACAAACATAGAATACCCAAAAGACCTATCAAAAGTAGTTGTTTTGACTGACATACCATAACCAAACTTAGTAAACATGTTCTAACTTTAATTAGACATAATAGCAAAAGATTACTTAGAAATACAAACTAAGCTACAACATGTTTTCCCTTCTTTTGTCCACCCCCCTATCCAGCTTCACTAGGACCTCCCTGCCCCTTGCAAGTCCTAGCATTGTGACCTTTGTTGTGGCATTTGCTACAAGTGACTGTCAAGTGTTTCCTACTTAACTTGGTACTTTGAGTTGGCTCATCAACTGCCCTCTTCCTTTTTTTCTTTGGCCTACCAACCTATAAACAAATTCATATGGTTACATATTAACAAGTTTATTAAATAGTTTCAAGTTAAATTAAACAAAACATGTATGGCAACAAACCTGTTTGTGATGTTTGGGTGGGAGAAGGGTTGTTGGACAATCAGATCTAGGCCACATGCTCCTTCCATTTATTGGGTCAATTGTGTGTTGGTACATAGCATTCCATGTACTGAGCCAGTAACATTTGCTCACCCAAGCCTCAGGATCTCCACATTCTGACCCATTCTGCATCTTATCATACATTGCAGCAATAGCATGCTGGCATGGAATACCTGTAATGTCCCATTTCCTGCAAGTGCAACTCCTCTCTTTCAAATTCACAACATACTGCTCCATCCATAGACCAGTCACTTGATATTTATCAGCTCCATTAAATAGAACCCCCATCTTACTTGCCTCTGTCTTATTGTTTTCTAAGATTGTTGTTGCAGTTGTACTTAGAGAACCATTGCATTTGTCTAGCACCTTATGAACATTTACTATTCTCTTTGTGAGGTATTCTCTAATATATTCCAAACAAGTGATTATAGGCTTGTCCCTTGCCTCATCTAGCTTGGAGTTAAATACCTCACACAAGTTATTTGTTAAACTATCAGTCAATGCCCTTCCTATATATAAAACCAAACAATTAATTACTGAAATCAGTTATGAAATATGTTAGTGAAAAGAGTATGATACTTACGAGAGAAATGGGATCTTGCCCAGTGTTTTGCAGGAATTTTACTTAACCACTCATGTGCTTTTGGGTTAGGCTTTTTCAGTTTCTCCATAGCCCTATTAAATTTTGGTATGTTGTATACTTTTCCACAACACCATACTGCTTCCCTCAATTCATCTCCTTTGTGTTTCAATTTCATGTTGTCATACACATGTCTTAAACAGAACCTTTGCTTAGCTGATGGAAATAACTTCTCTATTGCAGCCAAGATTCCCTGTGAGTACAATTAAAATAAGTTAGTAAATGAAATTAAAAAAAAAGTAAAAGTGAATAAAAAGTTAGAGGGTACCTTTTGCCGATCTGAAATGAAAGTGAAGTTAGATGAAGAATTCAAATCTAAGTCATCACCTAAGTGTTCCAAAAACCATGTCCAAGAGTTAATATTTTCAGTCTCTATAATGGCATATGCAACTGGGTAAATGCCATTGTTCGAATCAAGACCAACTGCAGTAAGAATTTGTCCTAGAAAGGGACCCTTCAAAAACGTACCATCAAATCCAAGAAAATCCCTCAAACCTTTTTTAAATCCCTCCTTCAATGGACCTAAGTATGTATATATCCGTTTGAAGATCCTTGTCTCAGAACACACATTGGGTTCAGTTTCGACATCTATCTTCACAGTTGTTCCTAGATTTTTTGACTTCAATTCCATGGCATATTCTCTCAGAACACCGTACTGCTTTTCATAATCACCATAAACATATTGTTTTGCCATAGCTTTGGCCCGAAATACTTTCATCTTTGATATTGAAAGTGAATACCTCTGTACTAACTCCTCTTGTAAAGCACGTGTAGGGATCTTGGGGTTACTTTCAACTTGATGCAATATATTGTTAGCTAGAAACTTAGATGAACAAGCCCTCACTGTCCTTGTTTGCAAACAAGAATGAGAATCTTCGTATGTTTTGACAGTCCAAAGTTGTTTCTCATCTACCCTGGATATAAAAAGAACCCATGGAAAAGTTGTTTTCTTGGAAAGTACTAAATTGCCCCTATCTTTATTACTATCACCAGTCAATTCAGGAACTGATGAGATTAAACAAACAACCTTTAATCTATGAAGATCGATTAGATCTTGAACAAGTATATGAATATAAAAACAGTAAGAACGCAATAAAAAGAACAAGACAAGATTGAATCAAACGAGTCGAATGATTAAAACAAAATCCTCAGAAGAGCTCGATTAAGAACATCAACTGTAGAGGATTGGAAGGTTACAAGAACGATTAAAGAAACCTTGAAATTACTATCGTTAAGCTCTCTATCGTTATTCTCTAAATCCTTAACCTAATATGCATGCAAGCATTAACTTATATACAATACATAAAAGGCTCTCGGTTGGACAGGCCCAAACCGGAGTGTACAAGCCTAAACTATCGAGCCCAAAAGACGCAACATCAAAATAAAACTTCAGCCCAAAAATCTCCCCCTTTGCGTCAATTTGGAGCGAGACCTTCACTTTTTACTTGGGCCAGCAGCTGAAGCAGGTACCTTCTTCTTCACGGTGCTAAACAGACACTTGGTTATGGAGAGGATGGTCTGTCTAAACCGGATGTACCAATTGATCATATCATTGAAGTACTTGATGTCATCAGCCGAATTCTCTTTACACTGCTTGATAATCAATAAAACGTGCTCCAAGCAAGCTGTGGTGTAAAGGTGTTTGTCAGCTAAAGCGAAGAGACATTTCTGTCCTTCGGCTCTAGTAAACATAACCGAGTTACGCCTCGGATCAATCTTGCCCATTTTCATTTGGTTGAGATCACTGGCCGATCCCACAGGTGCTATCTTCGGTTTCTTCTTGAAAACTGTGGCGACCTCCTGATCCATTAGGGCAACCTCCATGATATAGCAGGCCAACATCCTTTTGACATGGTCTATGATGGGTCCATATTCGGTTTCATCAGTCAGAAGGATATTGTACAAGACAATCCAATCATGAGGATTTAGATTCGGCAGATCCGCCAGGGAGATAAGATGAGCAGTTCTTGATGATCCTCGAATGAGCTTGAACTTAACGTTTGTGAATCTCCCCACGGCATAAGGTTTCAGCACCCGAACGTTTACAATCTTTTGGGCGCTCCATGTAAGGTATTGAGGGCGAGCGGCCTCCAGATAGAAGTCAATGAGCTCCCTGTCAAGCTCATCGTTCGGATGTGGGGCTTCAAAAATGTTAGAGAAGGCGTGGAAGATGAACGCCTTTCGAGTCAGAGGCATATCAAATTGCGAATCGACAGTGTTGTTGCAGTCGAATGATATAACCAGCTCGAGCCATAATATGCTTGGAGTTTCTATGGCCTCTTTTATCATACGATCCCTGGTCCAGGCAGGGAAGAGCAACTTTCGGCTCTCAAGGAGATCGTGGGCTTCTTTTTGATTGCGTTCGGCTTCTTCAGCCTCTCGCGCCACACGACTGGCATCGTCTTCAGCATTGCGACTGTTCTTTCTTTTTAACATGTCAGCAATGGTCTCCCTGTCTTCATCTTCATCTTCATCTTCCTCAGCTATGTTTTTACCCTTGTTCTTCACACCCGAACCCGAAGCATGATCAGCAGAGGGTGGTTCGGTGGTGTGAGTAGCTTTGGAGGAAGGAGGTGGTTTCGATCCCTTCTTCTCATCTCCCCCTTGTTTCGGAATGGACGCGAAACTCGGTAGGCCTTCAATCTTGCTTAAAAGGTCCATGGCCGGAGAGAGTTTTTCAGCGAGGGTACGCCTCACCGAATGGTTTAGGATGGGGTCGTGTGCTTCTAGGATGTTGGATAGTGCTGCGTGGACATCCGAAACACACGTTTTTATTACCTCCCTTTCGGATCGAAGAGCTTCCAATTGTTGTTCGGAGTTGGAAAGTTGCGTGCTCTTGACCTTTAGGGCAGTTGTTTTACTCGCCAGAACGTCCATCAAAGAGTTCTCAGCTGCAAGATCCTCTTGTAGCTTAGCCAGGCGGGCATCGATGGAGGCACGAAGTGCCGAGTTGTCGTCGCTTATATGTTGGCGGAGTGTAGCGAACGAAGACAGCTCCGTTGATACGAACTTGGCCAATTGTTGAACAATCGGTTCCAGAGTTGTCTTGGTGGCGTCGGCGCTCTCCTGCAAGGACTGCAGCAGGATGGTAGCGTCGGAGAATAGTTTATCGACTTTTTCGGTCGCAGCCTCACACGCTCTGGTGGAGGCATCAATCACAGCAGTTGCTGAGGCCATCGAATCATGTTGAGCCCTGGAGGAGGCATCAACGATTTTCTGAAGGGCAGCTTCAGAAAAAGAGGACTGCTGGTTGGAAGAGGAGGCAAGAAGTAGATCAACCTTCTCGTGAAGCTCTTTGAGATGCTTCTTTGTCACTGGAGCATCATCCTCCTCGTCACTTTGAACTTGAAACGGACTATAGTAGATCGAATCAAAGTTCATGTGATCACCACCAAGGTAAGGGTTGTCGCCATCGGAGGCATTTTCTAGAGATGGAGGTGGTGGTGAAGCTGGGGGTGTTGTGGTTGGTGTATGTTGAGTTTGAGTGTGGGGTGGGGTAGTTTCGGGTGGTGGTTGAGTTTGTGTTTCGGTTTGTGGTGGTTCGGTTACAGGAGGGGTTTCGGTAACTGGTGGTGTTTCGGTTGATGTGGTGAAAATGGGTGGTGGTATAGGGAAAGATGTTGGGGGAATGGTGGGGTTTATGGTGGGAATGGAAATAGGAATAGTTGGTGGAGGTGAAGGAATTGGGGATTGATGAAGTTCCATCTCTGGGGTTGGGGATCGAGGTGGTGTGTTGCCTCGTTGAGGAGATTCGTCTCCTTGAGATCCTTCAGAGTCCGAACTTCCACCCTCAGATTCGCTTGGAGAGGAGGGAATAACTAGCTTTCGCTTCTGTTGGGTCTTCCTCCTCTTTGGCTGTGGGGACTGTCCAGCCTTCGATTGTTTCCTCTTTTTGGGAGAAGGTCCCTTTGGAGCTTTGGACACTTGCTTCCCTTTCTCTGCCTTTTTTCCCCTGCCCACCGGTTTGTCGGCATCATGAATCGACCTTAGCATGTCCGGTGTCAGTTCCCTTGGACCAGTTGACCTAAACTCCTTGATCGTTCTGATCAGTCTGCTGTCGGAGGGCACATCTGCATACATTGTCTCCGGGATGGAGCCAATGAAGGAAAATTTTGATGCATCTGATACGATGATCTTCTTGGTATGGAACGTACCAATAGAAGACATCGATGCACCATCAGCAGTTGGAACGTTAAACTTGTCCATGGCCCATCTTGTTATCAAGATCCAGAACCGGGCCAACGACACCTCCGAGTGTCGGGATGAGGGAGAGAGGCTCTTAATGAGTTGTTGCCATAAGACAAACCCATAGTCCAGGTTTATCCCATTGTAGACCCCGTACATTATCGACAGGAAAAGACGACTTGCACCGTCAGACGCTGAGCTCCTCTCCGACAGACCCTTAAAAAGTACTGTAAATAGGCCATTCCACTGTGGCGGCAGGCAAGACTTCTTTAACTTGGGGACTGAGGTGAGAACCTCTGTGTATCCCATGTTATAAAACATGTTAAACAGCATCCCAACCGGAATAGTCTCCGGATAAACTCGTGAAGGGTCAACGGCAAACCCTAGCATACTGCAGAACCTTTGGCGTGATACGGAGGTCTTGTGTTCTGCAAGCTCGAAAAATACCCGGTCAACGGCCTTGTCGTAGTAAGCCGTCGCGTAGACCTGCGATAGGGCCACCATTGGTACAGTTTCAATTCTGGATAGTGCAGGTGCAAGCTGGGAGTACTTCAGGTATTCTATGACCGGCGACATGTAGGAATCGTACGCCAGTGGGTTGAGATCAATGACCAGACATTGATGAGGACGGATGGGGAGGATCTGAGAAGTAGCATGGACGGAAGAAGATTCTGCCATTGTTGAAGGTAGTTGAAGAAGAAGATGAACAGTGAACTGTTTGGGATTTTTTGCTCTTGAGAAATTTCGAGGCAGTAAAGAGGTAAAAGGTTTTGTGGACTGCCTTGTATAGTGAGGGATTGGAAAGAGAAAAATCGTTTCATATCTTCTATGCGATGATCACGTAGGAGAGAGATTGTCAGAATCCTAGGATCACGCTACCCAACAAGCGCCGTTTCAGAAGAAAATCGCTTCAAATCCGCACACGCCTTTAATTGCCAGAGATATGACGCTTGGATTTCGCACACGCGTCCACGTTGTCAGTAAAAGCATGGCCGTTCCATAGTCACACGCGCCCCCTTTTTACCGTCGTTTGAATTTTAATCCCTTTAACTTCCGCCGAGTCAGCAACCTTTCGTCTTATCCCTTTTTAAACGGCATCTTTTTGAATTAAACGCCCACGTGGATTGTTTCTGACCACAACTTCATAATTAACCATCCAGTAATAATCCAGCCTGTAAATAATTAGTAACGGAATTTTGGAAAATCTAGGATTTTCGTGCAAAGAGTGTAAAAGAAAAAGAAATAAAGCAACTCTTTTAAAGATATTCTGTGATGTCAATAATGACACGAAACTGATGATCCCGGGCACGAATCTCTTCCTTCAAAGTCAAGAGAGACCTCAAAGTGTTAGTGTGGAATCCCGTTGAATAACGATCAAACACTTATTAATAAATGTTGAAAGGCTTCTTTTAATTAGGCTAATTAAGGGTGGTTTCGTTTTGATTCATCAATTCTATTCTTGATATAAGAAAGAAAATGAACAAAGTACTTGTGAGACCGGTGTAGCCTGTTGAACAAGTAGGTAGGAGTTGATTTTGTATTGGCTTGGATTAATATAAAATCTCAGATAAAAATTTAAAACTGGATCCCAAGGGAAGAAATGTTATGGTATTTAATAATGTCATGGGAATCACGCAAAAGAAAAATTGAGATTTCATAAAGGTACATTCATCAATTCATTGGTGAAAACTTGAGCAAATTAATTGGTCACCGTCAATTCGTTGGTGTTGAATTTTGGGTTTCACTCAGCTCGTAGTGACACGAAACTAAGATCATAAACACAGATGTTGTGTAACCATAAACCTCAGTGGTAGTTTCTGAGAGTCTCAAGGGTTACGATAATGAAACGAATGTAGTGGAGAAGAGTAATGGAGATGGTGTAAGAAGATATAGTACCTCTACTGCGAAAATAAGGACCAAGCAGAAAACTCTTAACTCATGTGAGAAAAGAGTGAGGTAGCTCACAATTAGAATAAATGGGTTAGCCTTATTGGGAAGACAAGGTTTGTGTATACCAGGTCATTAAGGCTATTATTCAAAATCTTATGAGGCTTGGGACACATACAGCAGCATGCTTCTAGGGACACTAAAGTAAGTCATCAAATATATCCCCATAAACGAATGAGCACACAAAAAAATAAATAAAATATTTTTGGAGTTTTTGAAATTTAAAAAAAATAAAAGAAAATTAAGAAGAAAAATAAGAAAAATAAGTAAGAAGGAAAAAAAGAACTTAAAAAAACTTTGGAAAAACTTTTGAAAAAATATGAAAAACCGAACCCAAACGTTCGGTTGGTTTCGGTTGGGAAAAGTTGAAAAACCGAACCCGAGCGTTCGATTGGTTTCGGTTCTAGAAAATTTTGAAAAAACCGAACCCGAACCTTCGGTTGGTTTCGGTTCCACAAAATTTTGGAAAACCGAACCCGAACCTTCGGTAGGTTTCGGTTTTGGAAAATTTTGAGAAACTAAGGAATTTAGACATACAGAAGATAAATACTTTTAACACAAAGAAAAACAAAATTGTACAAGAAATATACAACGCAGAGAAACTACCTTTGAAGTAATGAGCGAGTCAGATGGTTGAACCGAACCCGAACGTTCGGTTGGTTTCGCTTCTTACGTTTGAGGTTGAGTGGTAGTGTGAGGTACTGACTCTGATTCCATCATACCTAGCCCTTGCAATATTTTATTGAATGATGCTTCTGGAAGAGCTTTGGTAAAGACGTCAGCCAGTTGATCAGTGGTTCTTACGAAGTGAACTTCGACATTTCCATCTTCCACATGATCTTTGATGAAGTGATACCTCAGTGCTATGTGTTTGGTTTTAGAGTGTTGCACTGGGTTATGACAGATCCTAATTGCACTTTCAGAGTCACAATATAGTGGGATCTTCTTCATATTGAGTCCATAGTCTCGAAGTTGACTTTGGATCCAAATCACTTGTGATGTGCAGGATGCAGCGGCAATGTATTCCGCTTCGGCAGTAGACAGTGACACACACGTTTGTTTCTTGGATTGCCAGCTGACCAACTTCCCGTCAAGGAATTGACAGCCACCAGTTGTGCTTTTACGGTCGAGTCCACATCCTCCAAGGTCAGCATCAGAATAGGCTTGAACGAAGAAGCCTGAGTTGGATGGATACCATAGTCGTAAGGAGGTGGTTCGCTTGAGATATCGTAAGATGTTCTTTACTGCAAGCATATGAGGTTCACGTGGGTTTGCCTGAAATCGAGCACAATAACACACAGAAAACATGATATCAGGCCTGCTAGCAGTTAGATACATCAGTGAGCCTATCATTTGACAATAGAGCGTGATATTGACAGCCGGTTTGTCTAGAGATGGGGTAAGCTTGGTGCCGAATGCCATTGGGACTTTGACTTTTGAGTCTCCCATCATGCCAAACTTCGCTAGGAGAGTCTTCGTGTAAGCTTCCTGATTTATAAAGATGCCTTCGGGTCCCTGTCTTATGTTTAAACCAAGGAAAAAGTTAATAGGACCCATTGAGCTCATTTCAAACTTAGTCTCCATTAGCTTTCTGAATTCAGCTGTTAAGCTGGGATTCGTGGAGCCAAAGATGATATCATCGACATAAATTTGAACTATCATAAGGTGGTTACCTTCCTTTTTGCGAAAGAAGGTTGGGTCAACCGAACCTTGTTTAAATTTAGACATCTTTAAAAATTTTGTAAGCGTTTCATACCAGGCTCTTGGAGCTTGTTTGAGGCCGTACACAGCTTTATCCAGAATATAGCAATGATTTGGATACTTTTCGTTCACGAACCCAGGAGGTTGCTCCACATACACAGTTTCTTCGAGTTCTCCACTGAGAAATGCACACTTGACATCCATTTGGAAAACCTCAAAGTTTTGGTGAGCAGCATAAGCCAGAAATATTCTAACAGATTCTAGCCTAGCTACTGGAGCGAAAGTCTCTTCATAGTCTATCCCTTCCTCCTGACAGTATCCTTTGACTATCAGACGAGCCTTGTTCCTTATGACATTACCTTCCTTGTCCATCTTGTTCCTAAAAACCCATTTGAGACCAACAACCGAAGCATCTGGAGGAGTTGGAATAAGGCGCCAGACTTTGTTCCTTTCAAACTCGTTCAGTTCGTCTTGCATTGCTTGAACCCAATCAGAGTGATCGAGGGCAGTGTTCACTGTCTTCGGTTCAACTATTGATACGAATGAGTTAAACATACAAAACTCAACCTTTGAAAATAAGGATGTCTGTTTTGCCTTCAGTTGAGAGGGGTCAGAACCTTTTCAGATACATCACCAACTACTTGAGAGATAGGATGATCTCTGGTCCATTTGGTAAGAGGAGGGTAATTCGGATCAAAGGTTGGGTCTAGTTCAGCAGTGATCATTTCTTCTGGCTCAGATTGGCTATCGTAATCAAGCATCATATCATCATGCTCCCCCTCAATTGATGAGTCTTGAGAAACATGAGGTTCAGGGGTTTCTTGTGGTGTTGGACTTTCAGACGTTGAAGCACCTTCGTTTGGAGGGGCATCTTCGGTTGGTGAAGGACCTTCGGTTGAAGTTGTAGAGCTTGGTTCCCCCTGGACTTGTGAGCTTGGCTCCCCCTCTACATGAGAACTTGGCTCCCCCTCAACTGAAGCATTGTTGGATGGAGATTCATCAGTGGGCGATTCTCCTTCATGCATTCTTCTTGCAGCATCTTCGACAATTTGCTTCATATGATCAACTTTGTTGTCAGCTGCACCTGCTTCTGAGAGAGAAGCTTTTTCCGGTTCGTCAAAGAGTTCCAGAAATTTCTCGTATAAATTGGCGATCGAGACATTGACTTGGCCAGTTTGAGGAAAGATTTCCCCGGCAGTGTCTTCTATGGCCTGTAGCTTCTTGACATAGCTATCGTCAAAGGTCACATAGTATGTCTCTTCAATCCTTCTTGAATGTTTGTTTAGGACCCTGTACGCCTTGGATGTGAGCGAGTAACCCAGAAAGATTCCTTCATCGGCTTTGACATCAAACTTGTTGCGGTGTTCTTTAGAGTTAAAGATGAAACACCTTGAGCCAAACACATGGAAAAATTTCACATTGGGCTTTCTGTTGTTTATTATCTCATATGGTGTGAGCGTGAATCGCTTATTGAGATAGGACCTGTTCTGTGTAAAACAAGCAGCAGAAATAGCGTCAGCCCAAAAATAAAGAGGTAAGGAAGCGAAACTTAGCATAGTTCGGGCAGCTTCACACAAAGATCGGTTTTGTCTTTCGACTATTCCGTTCTGTTGTGGTGTGTAAGGAGCTGAGAAATTGTGACTAATTCCCTTTTCTGCAAGAAACTCTTCAAACTCCCTGTTCTTGAATTCAAGACCATTGTCACTCCTGATGTTGCGAACGACCTTCTTGAGCTGGACTTCAATTTGCTTGATAAACACTTTCAGCTTTTGAGTCGCTTCAGATTTGAGCTTTAGAAAGAACACCCATGTAAATCGTGAAAAGTCATCAACGATAACCAGAATATACTTGCTACCACCGATGCTTTCGATAGATGAAGGACCACACAAATCTATATGAAGTAATTCGAGTGGTTCAATAACTTTTGTGTTGATTACAGATGGGTGACTTTGACGACTCTGCTTCCCCATTTCGCATGCAGCACACAAATGCTCTCTGTCGAACTTGAGCAATGGAAGACCCCTAACATGACCTCCAGTGGCAAGTCGGTTGATATCTTTGAAATTGAGATGAGAGAGTCTTCGGTGCCACAACCAGCTTTCGTCGGATTGAGCTTTTGATAACAGGCATATGGTTGGGTTTCCTTTGATGGGTTTCATGTTTAGAGGAAACATTTCACCCTTTCGCTCTGACTTTAGAATCACTTTCTTTGTCTTTTTCTCTATGATTTCAGAACCTTCATCATCGAATGAGACTTTGAGACCTGTACCTCCAACAAGCTGAGATACACTGATGAGGTTGTGTTGGAGTCCTTCCACATAAGCCACCTTCCTTATAGTGAAGTCTCCATTTGTTATCATTCCATATCCCTTTATGGTGCCGAAAGAGTTATTTCCAAACTTGACGTTGCCACCATTTGCAAGAGATCTGTATTCCCTGAGCTCTTCTTTCCTCCCTGTCATGTGACGAGAGCAGCCACTATCGATGTACCATTCTTCGTCAAACTGCTCGTCACTTATAACCTACAAAAATTAAGCAGATTTAGGAACCCAAAGTTTCTTGGGTCCATGTGAGCTTTTCATGGGAACGGGAATAGTAAGAGAGATGTCAACTAGATATGTTCGTTTTATTAGAGTTGTTTCATCTTTCTTTTTAATGGTAAAGACTTTTATTTTGTTAGATTGGATGTGTTCGTTTTGGACTCTGGTTTGGATTCATTAACCTTCTGCTTTCCTTTTTGTTCAGCTGATGAATGAGATTTTTGAGAACAAGCGGAATTAGCTTTAGAGCAAGATGGAGATGAATCGGTGGAAGTAGACGAATTAAAAGAACGAGAAGAATTAGAATGAGAGGGTTTAGATTGAGAGGACTTCCTGGCTGGTGACTCTAGGTGACCCTTTTGCTTTTGATCATTGGAGGGACTGACCTTAGAGTCTTGTTCTCTTTTGACTTCAGAACCGAACCTTTGCGTTCGGTTGGAGTTGTTCTTGGAACCGAACCTTTGGTTTCGGTTGAAGTCTTTTTCAGAACCGAACCTTTGCCTTCGGTTGGTATTCTCTTGTGAACCGAACCTTGGCTTTCGGTTGTTGGAACATTCAGGCTTTCTTACAGGATTGTTTTCATACTTCAGATTCTTATCTTAGTGTGAGTAGTATGCATTCTGGGAGTGCCAGAATTGTTTCCTTTTAGAGAGGTTCTTCCTGTATCTTTGGTTCCTTTCAATTTTCCTATCCCTCATCTGCTTGGGTTGATGATGAACATTAGCTTTCGTTTTCGGTTTCTCCTTGGCTGGTTCCTTTTGAACTTCAGGAGTTTTACTTTGAGCCGAGGGAGCAGAGGGAATATCCGAAGAAGATCCAGTTTGCACTGAGGGAATGTCTGAAGAAGTTCGACTTTGTGCTGTTGGAGTAGAGGGAATGTCATCTTTTGCTGAACGATCATTCTCCTGAGGAATATCTTTCGTACCACTGGTGCTTGGCTCATTGAAATTATCCGGCTTATTCAAGGGTTCAGGTATGTATCTCCCTTTTCTCATCCAGGAGGTTCTTTCAGATAGGCCAACGGTTTCGTTTCCATTATCTATTGGAGCTTCCCAGAAGTACTCATCACAGCCATCAGCATTGTCTTCGTTTATAATATCTGTGAGCTCAGCTGTTTGATGTTCGGTTACTCCAGTCACCTTGTATACTTGATTCGGAGTGGTCCTGACCTTTTGATACACAACTGCTTTTTCTACTAATTTCGGGGACTTTTGTTGGGACAATCGAGCGAACTCCACAGAATTTTCAGAGATTAGATTTTTGTGGTTTTCAGTATCGCTTTTAACAAATTCTGAGCAGTCAACCGTGTCCTCTACAAAAATTTCACTCATGTTTTCGTCCTCGTTAAGCTCAGTTGCATTTTCAACATCAATTTTGTTTTCTGAGCTAACGTTGGCGTTTAAAGAGTCAAATTTTTGTATAGTTTCGGTTCTCAGTTTAAGTCTATCATTTTCATCCAAAAGATTTTTGAGCATGTCCTTGTGGTCCTTGGATTTAATGAAGGACTCAATTTTGTCCAGTCCATACATGTAGGTCGGATTGACATTATCAGACGATATCACACTCTCACAATTATAGGCTTCGGCATCGATTTCATCCTCCTTAAACTCTAGGAAGGGCAAAATCATGTGATGGATCTTTTGGCCAATTTCACAATCTAAGTGAAGCTGAGTAATATTGGAATATAAACGTTTAGCAATTAAACAAAAAACATTTCGTTGTTTTAACAATTTTAAATTGTCTCTCTGTAAATAAATGTTTTCGTCTTTAACTTTAACTAATTTCGACTCTTTTAACTCAATCCACATTCGCCGCTCCTCACTCTTCGACGCCACCCTGCTTAATTGATCAGTCAGGTTAGAACTGGTGACACGAGTTTGAGTTAAGCTACTATCTAAATGAGAAATTCTTGTATTAACATTTTTTAGTTCTTTCTCATATGAGGATGGTGGTACTTTAGATGAAATAAAAACAGATTGTACCTTCTTTATCAGTTCATCGAGCTCATTGAACTGCTGGCTGAGTGGTTTGGCCGTAAAGCACATATCCTCCTGTACCTTCGGTCCATCGCTTCCACCATCGGTGTTGTATCCCCTCATTTGAGATACATCAGTCACCATGAAGCATTTTCCTCCACTGCTTTCCTCCTTAGCCATATACGCCTTTCCATGGGTAGGCTTCCTCACTTCTTCGTCTTCTGAGTCGGTAGACCAAACTTCTGTGCTGCCGAACTCATCGTCATTAACCGAACCCTGCACAATAAGAGCATTAGTAGAAGGGTTAGCGATAGACTTCTTCTTTCTCAACTCATCCAGTCTCTTCTGCAGCACGGCTTCCTCATCATTTCCATCGTCCTTTTCAGCCATCTTCTTAAGAACACAGTCCTTAGCATAGTGGTTCTTGCCACCACAGTAGAAACAGCTTACTCCGGAATCGCCATCTGCCTTCGGTTCCTTCTTGGGCTCCTCAGCCTTCGATTCATTATTCACTTTTTCAGAACTATAACTCCCCTGCCAGTTTCGGTTTTTGTTGCTGGGGAATCTCTTCTTTATGAACCTCTTGGGATTGGACACCATCATGGCATAATCCTCAGATGTGAGGTCATATTCTTCCAAGTTGAGGTCTTCATCCTCCATCATAGCTTTACTTTTAGATAGGAGAGCTAACGAACCAAGACTCGAAACTACGTTCTTTTCTTGCAGCACAATCTTCTCCTGGGACTTGAGAATACCCACCAGTTTCGCCAAAGAGTATGATTTAAACTGCTCATGGGCTTTGACTGTGGAAACCACTGCTCTCCATTCAGACCTTAATCCATTCAAGAAAGTAACCTTCTGCTCGATAAGCTTCCTTTCAATATCGTGTTTGATCATCTTGCTGAGAAGATGATTGAAGCGATCGAACGTTTGGGTCACTGTTTCTTCGGCTCCTTGCCTGAATTCACCAAACTCAGATAAGAGCAAGGTTTGGATAGAATGTTCAAGATCCTCGTCTGTAGAATACAGTTCACAAAGTCTATCCCATACTCCCTTTGCCGTCGTACATGAGCTAACCAATCTGAATGTGTCGGACTGAAGGGCGAATCTGATCAACCTTAACGCCTTAATATTACACTGGAATTTGTCCTTTTCATCTTGTGCAATATCCTTCACATCCTTCAGCAAATCGTTGTACTCCTTTTGTGTCTTAATGATTCTGGACGTTGCTGAATGAGAAAACGGTCCATTGATGATAGCCTCCCATATGAGGTACCCATTATCCTCCGATCCAATCACGTAGTCTTCAAAGTGATGCGCCCATACTTCATAGTCATGGGTGTATAAGATTGGAATCTTTGTCGTCGAACCGATGCTGTTGGAAATATTAATAGGGTTTGATTGCGTCTCGTCCATTATGATCGTAAAAACTTGTTCAAAGATCAGACTTGTAATAACTCAGATTAGGGCAAAACAATAAATATCAAGATACGTCAATAATGAGATGACGGCTCAATAAATATTATTAATTGTGGAAAAACCCTAATGGAAATCTTTTTCACAGTAAAGATGTGTATCGATTACACAGCCTCCTGCTCTGATACCAATTGATGAGATTAAAAAAACAACCTTTAATCTATGAAGATCGATTAGATCTTGAACAAGTATATGAATATAAAAACAGTAAGAACGCAATAAAAAGAACAAGACAAGATTGAATCAAACGAGTCGAATGATTAAAACAAAATCCTCAGAAGAGCTCGATTAAGAACATCAACTATAGAGGATTGGAAGGTTACAAGAACGATTAAAGAAACCTTGAAATTACTATCGTTAAGCTCTCTATCGTTATTCTCTAAATCCTTAACCTAATATGCATGCAAGCATTAACTTATATACAATACATAAAAGGCTCTCGGTTGGACAGGCCCAAATCGAAGTGTACAAGGCTAAACTATCGAGCCCAAAAGACGCAACATCAAAATAAAACTTCAGCCCAACAAGAACAATACCCCTACACTTTACCCTAACTCTTTTCTTGTCATTCTTTACATAATATAGATCCCTCCTTTCTTTTACAGAGTAGTTGGCAATAACTTCTCTTATTTTTTCCTTTTCCTTGAACGTCTGACCAATCTTAAAAGCTTTAGTGTGAACCTCACCAGATGAACAAGCAACTGGTTTTAGAATGGACCTTAACAATTTCTTCCTAGGCTCTTTTTCACTAGCAAATGACTCAAAGACATCATTGTCTAAGACTTCTAAAGGTTCATCTTCAATGTCTTCATGTTCCTTAGTATTATTGTTTGTCGGATCAAGCTGGCCCAAGTCAATGTCTTCATCAAGTACACTACAGAAGTTGATCATGTTCACCTCCACATCATCTATTAAAGGTTCCTCATCAAACACTGTTTTTTTGCATCATGCTGACTATCAAAATCACTTTCATCTGCACTATCCTCACAATCATATTCATCATCTACAACTAGATCATTATTCATAACTGGCTTATCATATTGGTCATCTATGATTGGCACATCATGCATAACAGGTACATCATTCATAACTGGTTCATCATTCAAAACTGGTTCATCATTCATAACTGGTTCATCATTCAAAACTGGCTCATCAGTCATTACTGGCTCATCATCCATAACTGGCTCACTATCCTGTATCACTTGTGAAGGTCCATCAAATGTTCCATATGGCACAATGGACTGGGAGTAGTCTAATTTTTTCCTAGAAGACCCAACAACTTTTCCCTTTTTTTGGTTCCTATCTAGTTCAGGGGATACATCAGTAACCAACTCCTCAATAATAACCTTGGTGAGGGACAAAAAATAACTGTTAACCCTTGTATGCCCATGCTCTATATAGATACTTAAAAGGTTATTTTTTTCCACATAATTTGACAATACATGCACATCCCCATCATTTCCTAGAGGTAACAGACCAAAGTCCAACTCTACTTCTGGAATAAGAAAATGATAATACAAAGTTTGCCCTTCTACGTACCCTATTTCTCGAACCATTGTATCCAACTCATGCACAGAGAAAACGTCAATATCTACGAAGTCAACATGGTCTATTGTTCCATCTACGTACCTTCTCCCAGGTCTTTTCGTGAATATCCCACCATGATGGATTTTTAGAGTGAAATAGTTGCTTATTCCCTCTAAAATAAAGAATAACAAAAACAATTTCAACAATTTGGGCATAATATCAAATCGAGAAAATCAAAGATCACTTTAGTAAGTCACTTACGGTATATCCTTTCCAAATCATAATTTGATGCTTTAGTGTGTTTGGAACGAAGTGACCATAACGTTAACACCATTATCGTTTTCAATCAACAGATGATCCTCTGCCTTGTGTTCTGTTGGAGAAGACGAAGATGAATGCGAAAGGGTAATGGGTAGCTGGGGAAGATGATCTTTGTACTTAATTACAGAGTTCATGTGTATATTATGTGCATAATGATCGATTATTCGAGTGACTGCAAGATGAAAAGACAAATTTACCCCTTCACTAACGGCTCAAAAATGACGGGGTTAGGGTCAAGGACCAATCGCGCAATTAAATGAAACCTTAAGGACCATTCGCGTGACTTTTTGCTAGAAAGTCCTCAAAGTGCGATATTATGTAAACCACAGGGACCAATCGTGAAATTTTGTCTAGTATTTAAGTTATTTTGTATGTCATGTTGAGACCTTATTTGTATTTAATAAAAAAGAAAATTATAAAAATAAATTATATAAAAGACTAAACGTAACTTTACTAGGCAAGATAACTCATTTGCAATTTGTATATAAAATTTAACTTATAAATATTATTTATAACGGTCAATATATATCTTGGTGACTATTATAAAATATGTAACATGATCTAAATTTAGTGTTTTTTTTCTCAATACAATAATATAAACGAATGAATAGTGTGTGTGTGTATATATATATATATATATATATATATATATATATATATATATATATATATATATATATATATATATATATATATATATATATAGAGAGAGAGAGAGAGAGAGAGAACTAGGTTCGGGTATTTAAAATAATTATTGTGTTATTGTATTCATAAATGTGTACCAATCAAAATTTATAATAAAAATAAATAATTAAATAAATAAATAAGGGCAAATAGATAATTTGATAATTAGTTCTATAAATAATATGTTATAATTATGGTAATTTGATAATTAGTTCTACAAATAATATGCTATAATTATGCTAATTTGATATTAATCACGTATATTTATATATGATAATTTTAGGGTTTAAATTTTCCAATTGACTTCTCCCAAGGGCCTAGATCAAAATCCCGATTTCTCAACATCAACACATCACTCATCAGCTTCGTGACATTTGTCGTCCGTTGATACTCGATTGTCTGTCTGTCTTCACCGAATCACCGTCTCTGGTCGTCTTCACCGTCTCCGGTCGTCTTCCTCGTTTCCATCTGCCGACTGCCGACCAGCTTTCCCGGTTAATTAAAACCCCATTTTCCCTCTCTAAAGTTTTAATCATCTAAATCTTCATCGAATTTATGGTACAACTGAGTAACTAAGACTACATTTTTCCTTTGTCGATTACAGTTGTCGATTACATTCATTTGAGTTTGGGTTTGATTATATTTTATCTTTATCATATGAATGATTATGGCAGCTATTTCTGCTCCAGTTTCACCCTTAGGAGGGAATGACAAAGGGGTTTTAGGACTAGGGACTAGGGCCTAGGGGTGTTTTGATTTTGAACCATGTTGGATTCCTCATTTTGGAAGCCTATTTGATTCAATTCTCTACACACGAACGGATTCGAAATTATTTGAATATCAGGCACACTTTCAGATTTCGGATTTAGTGTTTGATTTAAGATGGACATTAACGATCTTCACAAGGTCTGGGAGATCAGAACGTTGAAGACGAAGATTGGAGGGAATGAGGCTAGAGATTCCTTGAGAAAATCGCCAAACAGGTCCAACCCATCATGCACAAGCATAAATGGAGGGTTAAAGTTCTATCCGAGATGTGGTATCCTCTTCCTACTTCTTCTTCTTCATTACATTAGGATTTTTAAATCCCTAATTTTGTATATATTTTTTATAAGTTGGTGATCTATTTTGTCTGGATAATTTCTCTGTTTCCTCTGTATGTGGTTATAACAAAATGATGACTCCACTCTAAAACAATAGGATGATCATACAATCTTCTGTTGGATGATTCAAAAATACAGTCTTGAATGATAACATTGAACGAAAGCTCCAAGGCATAGATTAACGATAATCTTATAGAAACGAATGTAAGGTACAATGGTTTTCTGATAGACTCGATGTGTTTAGGTTTATTGGGAATTTATTCTGATTGTCTAATTTTTACAGGAAATTGAAAGTTGTTTTGATTGTCTATCAGAAAATAATTTTTTTTATGATTATCATGAACATATTTTGTTAGAATGCCCCGAATTAATATAATTATTGGTAAATGAATTCCAATTCTATCAGAATGGAATCACAAATTTCAATTATGCTCGAATGGAATATCGATATTTTCTCCCTAATTTATTCATTGGATTTGTTTTCACGGAAGCTGATGCTTGAAGAACGGACCACGAAATTTAAACGACGCCTCTTAGCAATATTATTTTTTTCTAATAAAGTAATGTATTTGTCAGATTTTGATGTTTATTTTCCGATTTGAATGTTTTTTTTATTCTTTAACAATAAATGTAATTCTTAGCAATTGTTGCATATATTCTATAATAATTAATATAATTTTTGTTTTAATTCTTCAATTGCCGGTTCGAGAATTTGTTATTCTACAAGAAATATGTTTAATAATGTTTTTATTATTTTATGGTTCTATAATATTTTTATTTTTGAACATACCCAAACATATTCTGTCATAATGTTCGAATTAAAAACCTTATAATTCGGAAAATCGGATTTTTAAAATTAATCGGATCTATGATCCCTTAAAATATGCAAATTTCCTTTATTAAATCTATATTAATTGACTAAAATACTCTTCTAGTTAAATTAGATGGTATTTTTCGATTATTTTTAATTCAATAATATGTATTAATCATTTTCTTAAAATAAGTAAAATGATTGGCTCATATTTATATATAGTAAAGACCAATTAAGATCACTGACATTTTTGAAATCTTATGATCATTAAATTAAAGAGGTAGATTTGTTAAAGGAGTGTGCATTCACCTTCTTATAGCAAGAGAAAATTACAAAAATGATTCATGTGGTATGACATAATAGGCACGTATAGTACAACTTCAATAAAATTGACATACTTCGTCCTTGTCTTATTTCGAGATTACACGGATCGTCCCTAAGCCATTAACTCTAACTGCAGAGCCCGGTAAATATAGTAACTTACCTTTTTACCCTCATCTTTTTTATTCATATATTTTTCTTTTATTAAGATGTTCTGTAGTTACGAAAATGGCCCCTCTCACCCACATCGACCCCAATATCTCTAGTTTAAATATTTGGCAGCCACCATCACCTCCGTCACTCCTAAAACCACCATCACCTTTGGCACTTCAGTTTACCGCCGATATTCTCTTTCAACTTCAACAACAAACACTAGAAACGTCAAAATCATTTCCTGAAAACTGAAATCATATATGAAATTATACATTTATAACCTCAAGATCAAAATCAAAATCACACATCAAGTTGAAACCGGTACAATCTCTAACATTATATATGATATCTTACCTTGATAACCATGAAATCATAACTCGAGATCAGGACAAAAATCAGATTTTGGTATGATAAATGGATTCAAAACCTTGACAATCTTGATTTTTCAAATCCCATTTACCAAAGAGATCGATCGAGCACAATGAGGGGTGGAAGAGAAAGATAAATAGATGTCGGTGATCCAGTGGTGATCACCCATGAAGCTTGGACCGGGGATATAAGCGGCGGAAGTTGAGTTATATAAGAACCCTAACTATAGATTGGTTGACAATACACCTTCAATCGATGTTGATTCAGTTCACTACACTCTACACTTTGTTGCACCATTCAGTCTCGCACCATGGGTGGCGTTGCTCCTTCAATTTTTAACTATCGTTATTAATTGCAGTGAAGCTCCATGACTCCCCCGCTTTAGATCCATCGATGGCGCCATTGCTATCGCCGATCTCAATCATTCCCTTCTCCGATGGCACACTTCTCCCATCCTAATCACCCCTTCTCTTTCAACGCCCACTTCCATGATAGTTGGAATAAGCAAGAATACCAGAAGTTTAAAATTGGAACTGATATTGTGGATCTAAAGGATGGTTTATTAGTTATAAATGTGTTCTTTACATAAATGATCCCTGTAGTTTAGAAAAAAAATTTAAAAAAATGAAAATGAAAGAAAAAGGGTACAAATGTCATTCTATAGAAATTTAACATCATCATTTTAACGTTGTGTGTTTGGAGGACCATTTATGCAATATCAACAAATGATAAGCACCGAGTTTGTCCATTTTTTGAAGTTGGACCATACGTGCCTATTATAACATACCAGATGGACCATTTTTGTAATTTTCTCTAATAACAAAAACTTACCAAACAAAAATTCATTTATTTATTTATTTATGGCGTGTTTTTAGTTTTTAGAACTTATTTTTTATTGAAAAAAAAAATCATATTTTTTGTCCTTTATATATATATATATATATATATATATATATATATATATATATATATATATATATATATATATATATATATATATATCTTCCTATTGTAATAAAAGAATAGTTTTAATCTCCTTTTGACATGTGTCATCTTATTAGGGGTTTTAATAAATACATATTTTATTCTACTTTTGACACGTGTCACCCTATTAGTCTTCCTAATTAATGCATGTCATTTATTAACATATTAATTCTCAATTTTAAATTTTCCACTCTAATTATATTAAATTAATAACATTACAATTAAATTAAAATAAAATTAATACAAGTTATAAGATGATATAATTTATATATTTATTTAAAGTAACAATTACAAGTTTATATAACTAAAAAATATCTTTTAATTAATAATTTATTTAAAATATTTGATTAATAATTTTGAGTTTTCACTATAAAAGTTTAATTAATTTTGTAACCGTGGTTCCCACGGGTTATATATATGGATATATATAAATATATATATATATATATATATATATATATATATATATATATATATATATATATATATATATATATATATGTTCAGGTACATTTGAGACCATTCTAATTTTGTGAGACCGTGAGACCAAATCTAAAAATAATTTTAAAATGGAAAAATCCAAAAATTATTTTTTTAAATATTATTTTCGGAACTTGAATTAACTAAAAAAATAAAAAATAATAAAAAAAAATCCTGTTTTTTTTTTTTTAAAATACGTAAAATATTCTAATAGAATATTACACTGTACATATTCTAAAAAACAATTTTAAAATGCAAAATAAATGGAAAAATATAAAAATTCTTTTTTTAAATATTATTTTCGGAACTTGAATTAACTAAAAAAAAAATAATAAAAAAAATCTCGTTTTTTTTTTTGAAAAATACGTGAAATATTCTAATAGAATATTACACTGTACATATTGAAAATAATAATTTTAAAATGCAAAATAAATGGAAAAATCCAAAAAAAAAACTTAATTATTATTTTCAGAACTTGAATTAACTAAAAAAAATAAAAAAAATGCATCTGACGGTCTCACAAAATTAAGTCGTCTAACAATAACCTAACCCTATATATATATATATATATATATATATATATATATATATATATATATATATATATATATATATATATATATATATATATATATATATATATATATATATATATATATATATATATATCAAAAAAAGTCCTAAAATTTTAGTCCAATTTACGAAAAATTCTCAAACTAAATTTTATTTATAGAAAAACATAGAATACCGATTAAAACTTCAAAAAAAACCTTTTTTCAGCCGGTTTTGTAGATTTTGCCGGTATTCTGTCCTTTTTCATTAGTTTGGTCAAAAATTTGGGACTTTTCCAAAATCTACATAATAACCAAAATATTGGTACTTTTTTGAAAATTACCATGAAATTAATGGAGATCTACATCAAAATACGAGGCGTGGCGATTGGATATACACGATGCATTAAGATCGATAAGTAGCAATGTAGTTTTCTAACTACAACGTGGACAGAGAGTGAACACGAAACAGTCAAAAAGTTGAGTGCTATAGTTAAACAAGTAGAGGACATGACGTGGTTATAAAGAGCGAATAAATGAAGCGATGCACTTAGAGCTACCCCAGTGCGATGTATTTTTCTGCGACACGGATTAAAAGTAGATTATTATATTTCTTATATTGATAGACCACAACGCGACAAAAAGTTTATCACGATGTGCTTATTGGAAAATGAGTTAGAGTACATATAAATGTAAAACAAGTTATGTTAAGAAAATAAATGACAATAGCATATAGAGTACGAGAGTATAAATTGGAGTAATGATATAACTCCTAAGTTTAGAAGATATGAGAAGCTATAACGAGAAATTTTGATTAAGATGAGAAATGATTAAATCCAAGAGAGTGATAATGAGAGAGATATTGAATGAGTTAAGATAAGAGAGAGAGAGAGAGAGAGAGAGAGAGAGAGAAAGAAAGAAAGAAAGAAGGATGTAAATATAATAAGATTGAGTAATAAGAAATTTTGTTTGAGATCATGAGATTTAAACTATGAATCCATGAGAGGTAATTGGATCTCATTGTGTAAATAATCAATATAAATAAGAATTTTATTGAAATCATTAGATTTTCATATAGAAGATTTACACGAGACCTACATGTCGATCTATGAGAGGCAATTGGATCATTGCATGTAGAAGATGTATGCGAGACATACATGATGATTTTATGAGATTTGTGATTAGGTCTCTAAGAAGTGATGAGGATTCATCATTGATTATTACGAGATATATGAATAGGTATCAATGAGGTGATGAGGCCTAATCCCAATATGAGATCTACTACTATTGAATTGAGTAAATGATATGAGTAAATGATATTGATTCGAGTAAACTATCTGAGTAGATGATATTGATCTAAGTGATCCGAGTAATTGATATGAGTGATTAATTTGACTTTTGATAGATCTGAGAGATTAATATCGATCTGAGTAATTAATCTGATTGATTTGAATAAGTGATCTAATGGATTTGAGTGATTGGTTAAATAACTCCCAGTGATTGATCTAAGTAATACGAGAAATTAAATTGAGTAATTAATCATTGATCTGAGTGATCCGAGTGATTAATTTGAATGATTGATATTGATCAGAGTAATTGATTTGAGTGATTGATCTGAATAATTTGAGTAATATATAGTATTTAAGTAAATTAACCACAATATGAGTATTAGATAGATTGATGTGATTGAGATTGACCTGAGTGATTTGTGAACTCATAAGAGATATAATTTCCTTAATTAATTGTGGCAAAAAGGTCTAGAGAACGACAAATTAGAATGATTGATCAGTAATTCGAGTCTTGTGTAAATGTTGAGTTATTAAGAACCGACTAATAATATTTGAGATATAATCTATAATGGATCGAACTGTTGAGTGTTTAGTCAATATCCATTATATGATGGACTTACTAAGTCTTAACTCATATTGATGATAATAATGATAAAGATGAGCATGCCAGCAATAACGATGATAATTGTTATGAGTATCTACACTAGTGCCTTAAAGATGGGTCGTAAGTCGAGTGATAAATGATTGTTGAGAAAAAGGCCAAGAGGAAAATATATGACTTTGAGTGGTGGCATGTGAAATAGTACCGATTATGAGGAGGATGATTAGTATTCTGAATATTAGTATAAGTATTGATTGATTTTGATATTTGAAAAGAATGTTAATGATTAAGAGAAGTATTGATTTGTTATTATCGGGACCATTTTCCTTAACAATTTTAGTCAATCACTACTAAAGAGTTTGATGAGAGAAATAGTAAATTAAGACACAAGAAGTGCCCAAACATCAGAGAAATATATGAGTTGTTTAAACTTAAAGGAGACATCAGGAAATAAGAGTGAAGAGAAAACTATGGATACAAAAGAAGATGAGCTTTTAGTTGAGTATAAAAAGAATGAGTTAAAATGTGTTTGTGTTAATTGATGAGAATATGATATCATAAGAGGATTGATATCGTTTTTTAAATCCTTTTAGAAGATTTTTTTCATTTTTTCTTTTTATTTTTTGAAGGCCTTTACTACATATTTGAAATTACTAATGTTTTATATATATATATATATATATATATATATATATATATATATATATATATATATATATATATATTTGAACTAAATATCGGTTCAAGTTTTTAATGTTTAACAATTATAAAAGTTTTAAATAAGAAAAACATTAACCATCATAATATTTTTTTCGAAAGAGACCATCATAATATTTTTCGTTCATACTATTTTTGAATCATAATATTTTGGATCATATCATTTTTGAATCATATCATTTTGCATCAATAATATATCCAAATAAATAAAGTTTTTGTTCAAAAAAAAATTATCGATATATATTTTGAATCTTAAAATATATAATTAAGGATCATAAAATATTTGAATCAAAACACTTTTAGATCATAACAAATTAAGTATCATTAACATGTTGAATCAACAACTTTTTTTAAATCATAAATATTTTGAATCATCTCATTTTGGATCATGTGATGTTTAACATTTAAAAAAAAAAACTTATAATCTTTTAAAATAAAGTTTGGTATCTAAAAAAACTATATTTATAATTTTTTTTTCAAAAAGTCTAAAATATATGATATATGATAAACCTTTAAAAGGATTTTTAATTAGGAGAATCTTAGGTGCATTTTGTGCATTTTTTTTGCACACCTTATAGTCCATTTTTCTCACCTTTTTGCACACCTTATAGTCCATTTTGTGCATCCATTTAGCATTGTTGTCTTTCATTTTTCTTGAATTTCATCAAATTCATGTTAGTCTCTATGGTCTTTTCAGGTAAAACGAATGGTCTTTTCAGGAACAACCTTATTTGCAAGCCTTTATGGTCTTTTCAGGTAAAACGAATGTTGAAACGCGTTTTGGAAGGTGCCGGGAAGCATGGGTGAAGATTCCAGGATGATTAGATGCAAAACGGAAAAGTTTGAAAAATCAAGATTGGACCTGGAAGTAGGAGCGAATAGGGGGAATGTTGGATTTTCACGGAAAAATGAGCACGGGTCATGTTTGACGAACAAGGAGTCATTGACCACACTGAACACGACCCGTGTTGATTTAGCCTAGTTTGAAACGATCCATGTTCGACCCAAAAACTGCCTTTTGACAGTTTTTCCTTCTTACCTTATCTTGGGATTCTGGGACATTACACACCGAGACTTCATTTCTAGAGCACGGAAGAAGAGAAATTTCAAAGGTTTTTGCAAGGTTTCGATTGTAATCATTTGGAAACATTTGTTTTCGGATTTGTAAGTCTCGTATGTGGATTATTTCATCTTTTGTAAACTTGTTGATTGTTCTAGCCATGTGTGGCTAGAACCCTAATTTCTCAAACTTTATATCTTGACTTTTAGTTGTGATTTCAATCATGTGATTTAATGTTTGTTTGTAATTTCTATCTAGTGAATTTGATTTCATTTCAATCAAATGTTTGATTTTAATTTTAGTTCTTATTGGCCATTTGAATTAGGGTTAGATCATTCAAGTTATCTATTTTGCAAAATCCATATTTGTTTTGTGAAATAGAGCAAGTAACAAGCACTAAATTGAATTATTTTGAATAAATCTAGTGTAAATCATATTCAGACATTCTTGCGCTCTCGAGCTTGTGAGGAGTATTGAATGTTTTTGGGAACATTCACATAAAGTTTAATGAAATCTCTTAATCTAACTCTAATAGCTTGTTTAGATTAGGTTAATGAGGTTAGGGTTAATCAAAGAGCTTATTTTGGTTAATTAATGTGGTGAATGGAAAATGTTAGAGATTGCTAACACTTTCAAGTACCAATTCACGTAGAATTGAACAAATATAAGGTCATCTTGGAATCACATTGCTCTGTCATTTTACAAAGAGTTGGAGTCTTGAAAAATCCTAAACTTACTTTAATTAGTTAATCATTTGTATTGTCCTTCATTATTTATTTATCTTACTTTTGCAAACAAACCCCCTGTTGTGATCAAAGTACCTTGCGCAAAGAGGTACAGACCGATTGTCCCGTGTCTTTGTGGTTCGACACTGTTTGCCTTATACTGCTTTTTAGTGCAATATAGTAGTGTTATTTTGGAGTATATTATACCCCTATCATTAGTTAGGTTTGACACGCCTAACAAATTAACGTCGTTGCCGGGGACACGGTGTTACTAATTGTGGGAATGAAACCACACAATGTCACGGAGGATCAAATCAAGCTTAGGGCATTCTCTTTCGCAATGCAAGATTCAGTAAAAGATTGGCTTTATGAACTCCCACCGGGGACGGTCAACACATGAGTAGACCTTTCACGCTTCCTCTTAAACAATTAATTCCCGGAAATGAAAGCCTCAACCCTAAGAAGAGAGATAATTGGGATCAAACAACATAAGAGAGAAGCCTTTCATATATATTGGGAGAGGTTCAAAAAGCTTTGTGCTCGTTGTCCAAAGCATGGTATTAGTGAGTATCAAATCCTCCAATACTTCATTGAAGGCATGACTCATTGGGAAAGAAGACTTCTTATGCTTCAAGTGGAGGATATTTGACCGATAAGACCCCAACTGAGATTCAGGATGTCATAAAAAACATTGCAGATGATTTAAAGCCTACGAGTCAAGATGAAGATTGGTACACGGATGCACACTGAGGTGTAAAAGAGGTGCACACTCCTCAAAATGAAGTTCAACTATCCCAGTTGACTAAGGTGGTAATGATGCTTGCTAAGGACAAAGGTGTGCAACCTACACCCCATCCTTGGGGTATTTGCACTCAAGTGGGGCACCCAACCGACATGTGCCCTCAACTTCAAGATAAGGATTATGAAGAATCAAGAGCCTTAGGAGGGTATTCCGAATCAAATTAAAGAGGATACGAGCAACCACGAGGCGAACAAAGGTGGAACAAAAATCAAGGTTGGGGGAAAATCAAAATGGGGGTTATCAACAAAGACCACCATTTCCTCAAGTTCAACAAATGCCAACTTTTCAACCTCAAAATTTCCAGCCAAGGCAGCTGCAACAATCACCTCAGCAAGCGGGTTTGTCAAGTATGCCCTTAGAGAACATAGTGAAGAGTTTGGCCACTAGTACACAAGTTTTCCAACAAGAAACAAAAGCAAGCATAAAGAACTTAGAGCAACAAGTCTCATACCTTACCACCTTTGTAAGCAAACTAGAGCTCAGGCAATGTTACCCTATCAAACTAAAGTGAATCCAAGGCACAATGTGTATGCCATCACATTGAGAGGCGGAAAGATTTACAATGGTCCAGCAATTCCGGTTGATCAAGATGAAGAGGAAGAATAAATATCGGTGGAAGAGGCAACCAAAGAAGAGAAAAATGAAGATTAAACAACCTAAAAGAAGCCTGTCATCACCGAATCTATAACCACACATGCTCCATTTCCCAAAATATTAAGGACCACAAAGAAAGAACGAGAGGAGAGGGAGATCATGCAAATGTTCCAGAAGTTCAAATTAACATCCCACTCCTCGAGGCCATCAAGCAGATACCTAGATGTGCAAGGTTCCTTAAGGATCTTTGTTTATCTAAAAAGAAATTAAAAGAAAACCAAATCGTAATAGTTGGGGAAAATGTTTATGTGGTTTTGCAAAAGAAGACGCCCCTGAAGTGCAAGGATCCTGGTATCTTTACCATGCCATGAAAATTGGGGAATCTTCATGTACCTCGAGCCATGCTCAATCTTGGTGCATCTATAACTATCCTACCATACTCTATTTATAAATCAATCAGTGTAGGAACATTGACCAGAACTGGTGTGATCATCCAACTTGCCGACCTGTCAATAGTACACCCAAAGGGTGTATTAGAGGATGTGTTAGTGAAAGTCAGTGAATTTGTTTTCCCAACTGATTTTTATGTTCTAGATATGGGAGATGATGATTCCCCAAGTTCATGTTCCATACTTTTGGGTAGAACTTTTCTTAAAACATCTAAAACAAAAATTGATGTCTACAACGAAACTTTAACTATGGAATTTTACGGGGAAGTTATCAAATTCAATATTCATGAAGCAAAAAAGGTTCCTTCCAGTGCTCAATCTGTTAATTTTGTGAATATGATCCAACCCTCAACCAAAAAGGGTTTAAACTTGCCTAACAATGAAATTTTGGAGTTAGTGTTGTCACAAAATTTAGACAGGGACAAAACCAAAGAACTTACAAAGGACATCGATATAAGAAAGAAGGTGGTAGAGAATTTGGAGTTTATAGATGACAAGAAGCACATGGGAGTTGATGAAAGTAAATCCAAGCTACCTCCAACCAATGCCAAACTCCTCCCACCGGTGGAACAAGCACAATAGCCAAAATAAAAAAAAAATAAAAAAATAATAAAATAATAAAAAAACTCCACCAGACCCTTTAAAGAATATGTATTTAGAGAAGGAGAGCACCCAACCGATCATCAACTCAAACAAACTATCAAAAAAAGAAGAAAATGAGTTGATTACCCTGCTAAACAAATAAAAGATTGAGTGGGCAACTTCTGGCATCAAGGATTTAAGCCCTTTTTTGTTTGTGTGCAAAAAGAAATCCAAATGGAGGTTAAATGTTCCATTAAAGGAGGTGGTGAGAAGGTTGATGTCTTGGAGAGCCCCACATACTTAGATTGAAGCATATCCAGGGGTCGATTCGAGCCAACGTCTTAAAACAAGGACGACTAACCGGGAGGCAACCTGGGGGCATTTCATATTTTCCTTCAAAACATTTTCATTGCCTTGAAGTTTTTAGTATTTAATGTTCCAAATGTGATACAACATGTTTTTAAGCCTTCAAAATGAATCTTGGGATACAAAAATCTTTTTTCCGGACGATTTGGGATTTCGGGGGTCTAAAATTTAGCATTTGCATGTAGAGACGAACACGGGTCATGCCCATTTTCGCATGAAATCCAATACGGGTTGTGCTCAATTGTTTTTGAAAATTTTCTTGAAAAATCCTCGCCAACACAACCCCTGTCGTTTTAGTGCAAATTAACACGGACCGTGTTCAAAGTCCAATGCCATTTTTAGCCTTTTTTTGCTGAACACGGGTTGTGTCAGTTTGCAAATCAACACATGTCGTGCTCACGCAACATCAAAAAAAAGATTGGGTTAAGTGTCAAACACGGTTGTTAGGATCTCATTCACCCTTAACTCACCCCCCCCCCAAAACAATCTCTCTTCCAAGAGCCCCTAGGTCCGAAACATTCACAATTTGTTTTGTGCTTTTGGGCTTGATACTTCATGTAGGCAAGCTTAGCGGGCTTAAAGAGGAGGTTCTCACCACCAACTGCAAGGCTCCAAGAACGATTCGGAAAATTCTTTCCATATCTTTAATCTTCCAAAGTTTTCTTAAAAATTCAATTTGTGTGCACTTGTGACTGTTTTGGACTCTTACCCAACCCGACTACCTTCCCTCACAACCTTTCGGTGATTAGACAGGTCCGCCCTCTCCAAGCATCGGGGACGATGCTTATATTCAAGCGTGGGGAGGGGTAGAGTTGTACGTTAGGATCATCTTCATGCATTTTCATTTTCATGCATTCAAAAAAAACCAAAAAGATTTTTCGTTTATGTTAGTTTCCAATCTTTCTTCCTAGTTTCTTTAAAAAAAAATTTAAAAAAAGTCATTTTCATGCATTTCATCTTCATGCACTCTCATTATCATGCATTTCAATAATAATAATAATAATAATAATAATAATAATAATAATAATAATAATAATACAAGATGATGACAATCTTTACATAGGATAACTCCACGAAGTGGGAAAATGATAAAAAAAATCTGAAGTGACCAGATCGTTATTGGAAGTGTAGAATCAGCTGTCATAACTAGGGGACTCAAACACCGTAATTCGAGACCCCAACCTTAGATAATAAAAAATGGTATATAGAAACGTGTTTGTGAGCGGTAATAACAGCTTTGGGATGATTTGCTTTTAATTGTTTAAAAAGAATCTTAACCGACAACACTAGACCCACAGAACATGGGACCTATTTTTGACACGCATTACTCTTGTAGTAACATAGAGCTTAAGTATCAAATCCACACAGTCAAGAAGCAAGAAAGGGTATAACTGTCATATCCAGTACCCGAATCAAAATTTCAAGCGCTTAATCGAATAAGTTTTAAGAAATTCAAATTTTTGATTGAAGAACTCAAGTTCAAAATGAAGATACAAATCCAAGTTCAATCAAAATTAGAAGCCATCTCAAAGTCAAATCTGGAGAATGAAGACTTGTGTGATATGATACTTGTGTCTCTCGAAAAAGTGAAGGCATAAGAGCTGGGCCCTTTCGGGTGGACTCACTGCTTTAGCGAAAGCTGATTTGCCATGACGGGGTCTTAAGGGTGCGTCGATTCTGATTCTTGACTATCTAGTCTTAAGGAAATGAGATCCTGGACTGTGTTATTTTCGGTTACAAAGCTAATTAAGGTATAAAGTTTAAATAAAACTATGGTTAGGTTGTTGGGTTACACCGTTTCGTGGTCTTCCTTACTTTGGTAGTGTGTGATACATGAAAGGTGGCAGGATGGTCGCCTAGGCATTAATGATCGGAGCCCCATCAATGTAAAGTCTGATCGTATATAAAAAAAATTATTTGTATTTTTAAAATTTTCTTCGATTCATTTTTCTTAAGCTTCTTTTGTACATATATTTCTTTTTCATGGTTTTCATTGCATTCATTCGTTCTTATCTTTTAGGATTTTTCTGTCCCCATTTGTTCTATGTTTCTTTTTTCCATCTAGAAATCGTTATGTTTCATCTGATTCTTGTTCTTTCTTGAGTACAAGAAAGGTCAAAGCTTTGAGAGATTTGTTAGGTGCATTTTATGCACCTTTTTGCACACCTTTTAGTCCCTTTTGTGTATCTATTTAGCATAGTTATCTTTCATTTTTCTTGCACTTCATCAAAGCCATGTTAGTCTCTAGAACAACCTTATTTGCACGCTTTTATGGTCTTTTCAGGAAAACCGTATGTTGAAATTTGTTTTGGAAGGTGCCGGGAAGCATGGATGAAGATTCTGGGATGATTGGATGCAGAACGAAAAAGTTGGAAAAATCAAGATTGGACTTGGAAGCAGGAGCGAACACGGGGAGTGTTGGATTTGCACTGAAAAATGAGCAAGGGTCATGTTTGACCTAAAAGGAGTCATTGACCTTGCAAAACATGACCTGTGTTGATTTATCCTATTTTGACATGGGCCATGTTCGGCCCAAAAACTTCTTTTTGGTAGCTTTTCCTTTTTACCTTCTCTCGGGATTTGGGGACATTACACACTGAGACTTCATTTCCAGAGCATGGAAGAAGAGCAATTTCAAAGGTTTTTGCAAGGTTTCGATTGTAATCATTTGGAAACATTTGTTTTCAGATTTGTAAGTCTCGTATGTGGATTATTTCATCTTTTCTAGACTTGTTGATTGTTCTAGCCGTGTGTGGCTAGAACCCTAATTTCTCAAACTTTATGTCTTGACTTTTAGTTGTGATTTCAGTCATGTGATTTAATGTTTGCTTGTAATTTCTATCTAATGAATTTGATTTCATTTCAATTGAATGTTTGATTTTAATTTTAGTTCTTATTGGCCATTTGAATTAGGGTTAGATCATTCAAGTTATCTATTTGCAAAATTCGTAGTTGTTTTGTGAAATAGAGAAAGTAACAAGCACTAAATTGAATTCTTTTGAATAAATCTAGTGTAAATCATATTCACACATTCTTACGCTCGCACGCTTGAGAGGAGTATTGTAACATCCTGTTTTGGATAATCTATGATTAGGGTTCGTGGGCTGCAACCCAGGCATGAGTAAGTCTCGGGGTCACGACGAGTTGCTAGAAGCGTAGGGCATCTCGTCACCTTTCTGTGGATATGAGGTACCTTGGAAATAGAGTTTTATCGAGGAAGCAATGGAACTTTGAAGTTATGGCAAGATAAGTCCCTTATTTGAGAAAGGTGGCAGCTGAGTATGCTGGGCGTATGTGTGTGTACGCTTAGCTTACGCATGGGCGTGATTTTAACCAGATCCACCTAGTACATTGGGCGTACTAGGCACAGAGTGAAATCCCTAATTTTGGGTGTGTCCCTATGTAAAGAATGAGATGGACTTACTCCTGGCCACCATCCTAAGATTTCAAACCCTCTTAAACCCTAATCTTTCGTTCATGGAGCTTGTGAGTGCATTTGAGATCCTTTTAGTGTTTTTGTGTGTTCTTGGAGTGAAGAAGAAGCCTTGGAGAAGAAGGAGTGAGAGTCCAGACCCTTGGATCTGAGCATATCTATTTTGGGAGCTTCATATAGAGGTATAAAGCTTCAAGCTTTCTCACTCTTTTGTTTTGTGCATCTTAGTAGAGTATTTAAGGGTTTTATCCAAAAGTTGGAGACTTTATGAGATATTGAGCTCCAGAGACTTTGATCAACCCCCCTTTGAGTGTATTTAGTGGTGTATTGTCATAAAAATCAAGACTTAGACATTGGAATCAAGCCATGCATGAGATATGAGCATTTTGTGATAGAAGAGTGAGAGTTTTCTGTGTTTGTGGCCTTATCATCCATGCCAAGGCTTGAAGTCATTGACTTTATGGAGTAAGAGCTATTAGGGAGTCCATATCTGTGATATGAGCCAAGGTTTTAATGGATTAAGACCAAATGAGTAGAAAGAGTGAATTTGGGAAGTACGCTGACCGTAATTCCAGTATGCCCCACATACTAACCAAGGGTCCCCGATGGCCAATCAGGATTCATGAATACGTTGAGCGTACCAAGAGAGGTACGCCCCGCGTAACCTCACTGTAGACATTTTGGGCTATGTCTCATTTTGGGCCTAGAGTGTTGGGCCTGGATTTTGGGCTTGTTGCAATAGAGTTTTGGACTAGAGTAATATACATGTGATTTGGACCCTTGAGTTGGGCTTGCCATTTAGATTTGAAGAGGCGGGCCTCGGAAAAGCCTATTTACTATTGGGCCTTGGTGGGCCCAATGGGTTTTAGGTTTGATGGGCTTGTTAGTGGACTACCTTTAGACCTAATGAGTGAGAGTTTGGACTTAGTTCCTAATTGGGTTAATTGTGGGTTTGGCTCAAAGATAGAGGCTGATACGCAGCAGCATCGTTTATAGTGGCTGCTCATCATCTGAGGTGAGTCTTCTCATTATACTTTACCTAGAGTGGTAATTCTTGTGTGACCGGAGGGTCTTATGTGTTTATATTGAGTACTGTGATATCCTGCATTATGTCTATGTGATTTATCTTGTGTATTATGTGCTTACTGAGTTAGGACTGGAGGGTCCACCCGAATTATGGGATCGGAGGGTCCCACTGAGACACATTGACCGTAGGGTCTTACTGTGTTATAGCCTCAAATGGCTAATGAGTTGTGTGTGGTATTTTGGGGAACTCACAAAGCTTCGTGCTTAGCGTGTTATGTGATATGTGTTTCAGGTTTTTTTGTCAGGATTGCGGGAAGGCACCAACTTGATTGTACACACCAGTGAAAGAGTTATGTTTTGAGGATTCTACATTATTAATCAAACAATTATAGAGTTTCGATTTGTAAATTAAATAAATGAGATTTTTTTGTGAAATGTGTTATGAGAATTATGTGATTCTAAAATAAAAATTTTGTTTGAAAATTCACAGTGTTACAAGTTGGTATCAGAGCCTTGGTTTGAGGGATTCTGATACACCTTCAGGTATGTCTAGACTCAAGCTGGGGATTTGAGAAAAAGAATTCAAAAGAAATGATTTTTCTAAAACGAGCAAGAGTTTCTAATAGAAAAAAAGGAGCAGTGTGTACAATCAGCTAGAGCCCGAACGGTGATTTCCAAAAATACCCTTACTTATTTGTGTTATGAGTTATTATTGAGATCTTAGTGATGCATTCTAGATGATAGGCTAGGTATTTCACATAATAGGGCTAGAGTTGCCTGATTTGTGATGCCTTAGCCTAGGAATTGTTGTTATCTGTGATGTCCTTTGAGTATGTGCGGAGTAAGAGTATCCAATAGGAATCTTTTAGAGAAAGCTTTGAGTAGAGGAGTAATCTAGGAGAAATACCTAGTTGAGCATTGGAGAAGCGTACTAAGGGAGTAGTTAGATACCTGCGAGAGGTAGGGTTGCTTGAGTTATGTGATACCTTTTGAGTGTGAGTAGAGCAAATAGAGTTGTAGCCTAGAGTGGTTTTACGTGCTGGAGGAGATTATTTGATGCCCAAATGCTACTTGTTGCCTGCTTTGTGGAACTCTTGATGATGGGAGTCAACTACTCAGTGAATATGACGATATTCACGAGGTAGATGGTTGGCATCATAAGGACTTCTTCATCAGCTGATGGCATAGATGTGTGAGAACCTAGGAAGAGCCTAGAGAGTGACCTTAGTCAGATTAGTACGCTGATAGAGGAGAGTATTCGATGGGGAGCGACCAGGTTTAACGGGATTGGTGATCAATAATATTGAGTAGCTACTTAAGAAATTTAGGACGATCTGTGAGGAAAGTATGGGTAGATGTGGCAGGTAGTATGGGCCCGTACTACTGAAAGCAGAGGACCCATACTCGAAACAGGGAGAGTTCCAGAGGTTCTAAGTAGCAGATTGAGGGGAGATAACATGGTTCGAGTACCATGATTCGTAGCAGATTAACGGGATATAACTGTTGGAAAAGGCGTCTAAGTCCATTACTATATATAGTATGTACTTGACCCGGTTTGGCATGGTCCATTTGGGTTTCATGGAATCATAATAATTGGATAGACAATGAGAAAAGGACACTTATGTTTTGTTAATATATTATAAGTTCTAATATATTATTTAATTAGTATTGATCAAGAATTAATTTGGAATTAATTTTGTGATCAAAAAGAGACTAATTTAATATATGGCGATTGATTTGTAAATCATTCATTCTTTTGTAGTGGGCTTATGGTTCATGATTCATTAGATTAGGCTAGGATCCATTGGGTGCTTCATGGATGCTCCATGGAGGTTAAAACCCATGGATCATGGAGGAAATGAAAAGTCATGGACATTAGGGTTTACATAGTGTAACCCTACATGTGGCACACTATATAAAGAGCCCCATGGCAAGCAAAATCGACACTAAGACAAGAACAAGGAGGGCTGGCCGATTTTTGTGATAGAGCATTTCTTCTCTGAGGTTATTCCAAGAGTTGTGGTGTTGTGTGAAACATTTGAGGAATCACATATGGGATGCTAGGCTCACAAGGTCTTGAAGGAATCCAAGCTATAAGAAAGGTATGTCATTCTACTAGTTTTACATTAAAAATACCCCATGCTATGCTAGTTAGGATGGGAACCTTGGAAAATGAAATTTGCATGAATATTAGAGAAAATATAGATCCAAGGTTTCTAGGGTTGCACGTACACCATAGGAGTGTTAGAATGCTCAAAACCCAATAGTGGTATCAGAGTCAGATTTGTTTTCTTTGTATTTGATGCAAACTGCTTGAAAAAATCGAGAATTATGCAATCTGAACAGTGAACTCGCCGAGTCCATGGGGGGACTCGATAAGTCCATGAGAAAATTCATCGTACTCATCGAGTAGGTTCTTGCACTCGGCGAGTAGGAGCGCCTGTGTGTAGAATTTCGAGTTTTATTGCCGGAAATGGACTAGAATCATTACCCTAAACTGTTTTCGACTTATAAAACCTATTTTTGATGGTGTAATGATTATGCTAATCCATATTCATTGGTTATTATCAAGTTTTCAAGTTTTATATATGTTTATATGATTCTTGAAATACTTGATATGAATGTTCATGCTTATGAGTTTTAGTAAGATCATAGGAATTATTTGCAAATTGTTTGATGATGTAATTCTTGATCTAAGTGTAATTGATGGAGTCCATAATTTTTCCTCAAATTATGGATTACCAAAAGTAATTTCTTTAAAGAGTTATTAAAGAGCCATATGTTACATAAAATGAAGAGTCTTCATTTTAATAAACCATTAAACTCATACGTTATGAATATGAAAGGTTTTGAATAGTTTCAAAATTTGCCCTCAACTTTTGGAATTTGTAAAGTCACTTGAGAAAACTTTAATTCCATACCCTAGAGTTTTAAAAGCTAATATTCAACCCTTATACTTTATAATATTATAAGTTAATATATATATATATATATATATATATATATATATATATATATATATATATATATATAAGAGCAAGTAAGTTTTACCGTTAGTAGGCCTCATTCACGAAGCTGGTCTACAAGGGGGCGGGGGGTATAAGATTGTTGCCTATAAAATGGCAGCTTAATAGGTGTCCACTCTCACCCACCGCTTCCTTGACTGGTGGAGGGTCATTAGCCGAACGGGTATGACAAGGACTATAATTCTCATTAAAAGTATAATGATAAATATAAAGTAACTAAACCTTTTTTTAAATTCCCATTCTTAGTTACTTTAGGAAAATGTGAAATTGGTGCTAACCCATGAAATTACACTTTATACCTTACCAAGTCGTTGGTGGAGCGTGTGTGGGTAACCGACACACTAACATGGACTAGTAAGAGTGGAAAAGGGTGACTTAATCTTTATCATAGATCGGTGGAGCGCATGTGGGTAACCAGCACATTGATTAGGTTATAAATATTAAGGGTACCAAGTTAATTTGCATGGTTATCCACACCTTGTTTGTGATCCTCGGCATCCCAGTCACAAACTTGAGAGGGTACAATCGAGATTTAAACATGCCATTGAAAAGTTCAATGAATCTCAAAGGAATCTAGGAGTTTCAATCCAATTAAAACCTAATAATCTATTTCATTTTTCATGGTGGAAATTGGTGAATCGTCATTCACCTACCTTCAAATATTTTATAGCTTGGATTACGGCATCCCTCTTCCAAGTTGTAAAGTATTGTGTTGGGTCCTAGCCTTAATATTACATTTAGGTGTCTAATTAAGGATTCTATATTTGATCTAAACTTGTCTATCTTCTTTTCAGATGTCTTCCAACAATGCTGCATTTGGCTCAAATCCTACCGGCTCCTTCTCTCTCATGAACCTTTGTGGGAGAGTCATATTCGATGGTTCAAACTTTAACGATTAGATTGGGAACATCAGGATGGTCATGCGTTACAAGGACAAGGAATATGTCCTTGACAAGGAGCTGAAAGAAATTGATGAATCTACTGCTACTCTAGAGGAGATCGCTGACTTTAGGGCACATGAGAGAGATGCTACTAAGGTGGCATGTATCATGTTGGACACGATGACAGCTGAACTCCAGAAGTCCTATTAGGACTTTTACCCTTTTGAGATGCACATGGACATGATGGACCACTACTATCAGAGAGCTCGTCAAGAGAGGTATGAAATCATCTCTTCCATGATAACAACTCGAATGAAGGATGTCATATCCATCATGTGCCACATGCAGAAAATGTAAAGGTTTGTGGACCGTTTGCTGAAGTTGAATGTGAACTTCCCCGATGACTTGGCCATTGATATCATACTTCACTCCTTACCTTCTTGTTATGATCAGTTTCGAATGACCTATCACATGAACAAGGACGAGGTCACACTCAGAAAGCTTCAAGGGCTTTTGAAGAACGTCGAAACTGATCTCAAAGGTAAATCGGTTGTTACTTCTCCAACTCCTAACATCACCCCTGTTCTGGCAATCGGAAAAAGTAGAGGGAAGAAGAGGAAGACCCCTTCGAAGGGTACCAAAGGAAAGTCTCTTAATGGCTCCTCTTCAATTGGAACCAAAGGTGGTTCTATCACTCCTTCTTCCAACCCAAAGGAAGCTCAATGCTTCTATTTTCAGGAAAAGGGGCCCTGGAAACGAAATTTCCCTAAGTACCTGCAAGATGTTAAGGATGGGAAGGTCAAACCTACCCATATAGGTATTTACACTATATTGTCTAATAACTCACCGCATACTAATTCTTGGGTCATTGATACAGGTTGTGGTATTCATATATGTTCTTATTTGCAGGGCTTAAGAAGAAGTGAGGATGTGGAGCACAGAAAGATAAATTTGATCATGGGGAATAGGAAAGCTTCACCTGTCACCAAGATTGGAGTTTATTCTTTGTTGCTAAGTAGTGGGTTAGTGTTAGATTTGAATAGGTGTTTTTACTCGTCCGAAATGGAGAGAAATATTATTTCTTTTCACGATTTGTACAAACAAGGGTTTACTTTTTCATTTGATAATGAACGTGGTGGTATTAATGCCTTTTATAATAATGTTCTTTATTTTAAAGAATTACCTTGTGATGGTGTATATGAAATTGTGTCGGTTGTAGATAACTTAATGTATTGCATATCGATTCTTCCATTAGTTTGGATAAAGCATCCTTGTGGCATTGTCGTCTTGGACATGTTAACAAGAAACGCATAGGCCAACTACAGAAGGCTGCAGTCTTGGAATCATTTGAATTAAGGTCAAAAGATAGTTGCGAGTCTTGTTTGTTTGGAAAAATGAAAAAGTCACCCTTCACTAGGACTTGTGCTAGGGATGAAGGTTTGTTGGACCTCATACACATAGATGTGTGTGGACCCTTCAGAACCACCATAAGGGATGCTAACCGCTTCTATGTGACTTTTACTGATGATTACAGTAGATATGGTTATGTCTACTTAATCAAGCATAAGTCAGAAACCTTTGAAAGATTCAAAGAGTTTAAATAAGAAAGGGAGAATCAGTTGGGCAGGAAGATAAAGATGCTCCGATCTGATCGGGGTGGTGAGTATCTTAGTATCGAGTTCCTTGAATATCTTAAGGAATGTGGAATTGTTTCATAATTGACACCTCCTAGGGCACCACAAATGAATGGTGTGGCTGAGAGGCGCAATCGAACCTTGTTAGACATGGTTCATTCCATGATGAGTTGAGCTTCATTACCAATCTCATTCTAGGGGTATGCCTTAGAGACTGCCGCCCATATCCTTAATCTAGTCTCTACCAAAAAGGTTGCCAGCACACCTCACGAGATGTGGACTTGGAAAGTTCCCACTTTAGACCACATCAAGATTTAGGGTTGCGAGGCTTTCGTGAGGCATAAGACACACGACAAGCTCGAACCTCATAGTGAGCGGTGTATTTTCATCGGCTACCCATAGAAATCCTTTGGTTATCTCTTCTACAGACCCAGCGAGAACGTGGTCTTTGTGGCAAGAAGAGGGGTCTTTCGAGAGAATCAATTTATAAGCCAAAGAAACAGTGGGAGGCAAATTGACCTTGAAGAACTTCAAGAGTCAAGAGGTAAAGGAACCTCAAATCATATCAATCAACTTGAGGAGGAAACTCCTATTAATGAGTATGTACCTCTGAGGTGTTCCACAAGAGTTAGGATCCACCTGAGCATTACTATGGTTTTCATATTACTGCGGAAGGTGGTGCATGTATCAGTGATAGAAAACTGGTAAATTTAGATGAGCCTTACAACTTTAAGGAAGCCATGGCAGGCACTGAGTCCGCCAAATGGAAAGAGGCCATGGACAGAAAGATTCAGTCCATGTATGACAATCAAGTTTGGAACTTGGTTGACAATGTATCAGGCCGTAAGACGGTCGGGTGCAAATAGATCTTTAACAAGAAGACCAACATGGATAGGAATGTACACACTTATAAAGAACGACTGGTTGCGAAGGGCTTTACTCAAACTTCAGGAGTTGACTATGATGAGACCTTCTCACTAGTAGCGAAGATTAAGTCTATTAGGGTTATGCTAGCCATAGCTGCATTTCATGATTATGAAATATAGCAAATGGATGTCAAAACCGCTTTCCTTAATGGAAAGTTGGCTGAGGATGTTTACATGAGTCAGCCAGAGGGTTTTTTCGATGCAAAGCACCCTAATAGAGTGTGTAAGCTTGAAAAATCCATCTATTGATTGAAACAAGCATCTCGCAGATGGAATCTTTGTTTCGGTGAGAAAGTCAAAGAGTTTGGGTTTTTGAGGAGCGAAGATGAGTCCTATGTATATGTTAAGGCTAGTGGTAATATAGTTAGCTTTTTGGTATTATATGTGGATGGCACTCTACTCATAGGAAATGATATCCCAACCTTGCAGGAGGTTAAATCCTAGCTTGGGAAGTGTCTCGCTATGAAGGACCTTGGAGAAGTTGGCTATATCCTAGGGATAAGAATATTAAGACACAGGAGTAAGAGACTAATTGGACTTAGTCAAAGTACCTACTTGGATAAGGTGCTGAAAAGGTTCAGCATGCAAGTTTCCAAGAAAGGTGACTTACCAATCCAGAGTAATGCCAGACTGAGTAAGACTCAGAGCCCAAGTACAGAGGCTGAGATAGCTGAGATGAGTCGAGTACCATATGCTACCGTTGTAGGCTCGATCATGTATGTTATGACTTGTACTCGCCCTGATGGGGTATTTGCTTTGAGCATGGTCAGCAGATATCAACGGAATACGGGCAAGGCTCACTGAACTGCGGTAAAGAATATTCTCAAATACCAATGGAGGACTAAGGACTGGGTCCTTACCATTGGTGGGAGTAATGACTTGAGAGTTGTGGGATATAGTGATGCCAGTTTCGAGACTGATAGGGATAATTTTCACTCTCAGTCAGGCTGGGTCTTTACTCTAAATGGAGGAGCGATTACTTGGAAAAGTTCTAAGCAGGAAATAGTAGTTGATTCAACTTGCGAATCAGAGTACATAGCAACAAGTGAAGCGGCAAAGGAGGCTATATGGCTAAAGAACTTAATTGGAGACCTTGGAGTTGTACCATCTATTAAGGAGCCTATGGAGATTTTCCAGTGATAATGAGGGTGTAGTTTCCTTAGCTAAGGAACCAAGGGATCATGGCAGATCCGGACACATTAACAGAAAATACCACTTCATTAGACATCAGATAGAAGAAGGACTCATCGTGGTAAAGAGGGTATCATCAGACGAGAACCTATCAGATCCCTTCACGAAGGGACTGTGTAGGGTTAAGCATTTTCATCATGCGAGGCGCATTTGGATGAAGGATGATATTAGTTTTACAGATTAGATAGTTATTTATGAAACTTGTAAAATGTAATTGACATTTGATGATTAAATAAAAGTTGTTGTTTATTTATAAGTAAATTGTTTCTATCTTATGTCAATTCTTTACTATTGTTTCAATTTTGCATGTTTTGACTTCCAGAATAATTACTTTATTCAAACTCTCCAGAGTCAGTCATATGTTGGAAGTAGATATGAATCAAGACTATCATGAATTGGGATTGTAGATGTCTAAGGTATTGTTGGACATAGCAAAAATTGCTACAACATTCATGAGTGCTCATAAGTTCTGAGTATTGGATTCAACCCACGCTCACTTGTATCACTTCATGGAATTTATCTCAAATGATCGTGAGACGGTAATATCATATAACCCTTCAAACCTGGAGATATGAGTTGTTGATTATTTGTTGTTTGTGCATTGATTGTACGAACACTGTAACACCCAGATTTCCAAAAAACAAAATTTTTATTTAAATAATCAATTTAATATTAAAAACACTTGTTTAAAATCGTATTCACATTCGAATTACAAAACATGGTTTCATTTTCATTATAATAGAAGACCAGGATCCTCCAAAACACAATTCTTTCCTCGGTGTGTACAATCGAACCGTTGCCATCCCGCGTTACTACAAGAACCTGAAACAACATAACATAAACAACGTAAGCACAAAGCTTAGTGAGTTCCCCAATATACCTTATGCACATACGCCTTCCGGCCCGGATCTTTCGATCCACATAATATCGCCTTCCGGCCCGGATCTTTCGATCCACGTAACTTTGCCTTCCGGCCCGGATCTTTCGATCCACATAACATCGCCTTCCGGCCCGGATCTTTCAATCCACATAACATTGCCTTCCGGCCCGTACACATATATAACACATAATACAAATACTCTAACACATAAAGCACATATATCACATATCATACCTGACCTTTCTGTCACATAATACCTTGCCTTCCGGCCCATATATAAGCATGTATATCACACGTAGCAGCTAACTTTCCATTCATAGCATATAAACATAACACACAACATACTTGACCTTCCGGTCACACAATCAAACCCTTCCGGGTGAGGTATAGTGAGAAGACTCACCTCGTAGTACGCAGGCTATAACCTCTTCGAGCTACTTGCACACAATCCGCTAGTTCCGCAGGTTCCCTATAATACCACAGCCTTAGTTAATGATCTTATCAAACAAGGCAACTGACCCCTCTAAGATATATACAGGTCAACGGTCAATCCTGACTGGACTCGTCGAGTGCAAAGGGTAACTCGACGAGTATAAGCATCCTGACACCACTCGCCGAGTCTGAAGAACGACTCGACGAGTTCCAGTAGATCTTCAAGCTACTCGCCGAGTCTGAAGAACAACTCGGCGAGTCCTAGTGAATCTTCAAGCTACTCGCCGAGTCTGATCATCCGACTCGGCGAGTCCACGCCATGCAGTCAATCGAACTGCTTCCTGAGATACGTATATTCCCGAAAAACGCACTAATGGGACTTCTGGACCTCTAATCATCCTATTACCAGGGTATAAACTTTTGTATAACAACATAACAATCCATCTAGACTCCAAATGGGTTTCACAAACCCTAAATCCATGCACACATTCACATAACAGGAAATAATCCGAAAGATTACCTGAATCATGCACTCTCAGTGTCCCCAAGCCTCAAAACGTGATTCCCTTGCTGTCCCATTAGCCATAACCTTCTCCTTCTTGGACCATAACTTCCTCAAATCACCAATGATCTTCAAACCTTGTTCTGGATGCCCACAACCGATTTAGGATCCTTCTCAGTCGGCCAAAAGGCGAACAATGGAGGCATAAGATCCCTTAAATACTTCCCAAACCGAACGGCTAGGGTTTTCCACTGAACAGCGTCGACTCGCCGAGTCCATACCTGGACTCGTCGAGTCCAGTCGCGAACCCGCGACCAACTCTGCGACCCTACTCGGCGAGTCTGGCTCCAACTCGCCGAGTCTCTCCTTTAAAACACCCCAAATTGCAATTTAACAATACTTGAGATTTTGGGCTGTTACAACTCTCCCCCACTAGAATTAGACTTCGCCCTCGAAGTCTCACCCTGAAAATAGTTCTGGATGCTGCTCCCGCATCACACGTTTCGGCTTCCCTAAACACTTCCGATATCTTCCAAGGTCGCTACTGAATCAATACCAGAGGTACCTCCTTGTTCCTCAGAATCCTTGATCTTCCGGTCTCCAACGGCCACTGGCCTTTCGACGTAACACAGGCTCGCATCCACCTAATCGTTCTCTAGTAGAACCACTGCTGACTCATCCGCTATACACCTCTTCAACTGCGACACATACCAGTGTCATGGATCCGTCCCAGTTCCGTTGACAGCTCCAAACGATAGGCCACCCTTCCTACCTTCGCACCTTCACGAAAAGACCCAACATACCGGGGCCCCCATTTACCCCTCTTCCTAAGATCGAAGCACCCCGCCAGAAATACGAAGTCGCTGACCTGAATCACATGCTCGCAACGGCGTCTGCCTGCATAACTTTCCTGTTAACTCTAAACGATCACTAACTCTCCTTAACCTGTTGAGTCTGCTCTGTCGACTGAAGCCCAAACTCTGTACTGTCCATCTCTCTCTGTAACCGAGAACCACCCAAGATGCAACTCTGCTCTTAAACCCCAACAATCACTCGACCACTAAGGGTTAGGAAGCCCTGAACCACCGGATCCCCGATCCAAAGCCCACTTTGTCCATCCCAGACCAACTGAGAGATCCATCCTCACTCCCAGAGTAACTCCCACAAATTCTCCTCTTGCCATCATATACACATGCTGAACTAGCCCCAACACTCGTAAGTTGGAAGACCTGATACACTGATGATATCCTCGAACATCTCCCAAGATGAACCACTACATCCACCCTACACTCTGATCAGATTCACACTGAAAATTTAAAATTTTCTCTCTCCATGCGTCCCTTCTGAGCCTCAACAGACATCCCAACCGGATGGGTTCCTACTCCACTGCCGCGAACACGTTGCTCAGAACCATACTCGAAGTACTCTAACCATAACTCTGCTCTGCAGCTTTCACTTTCGTGAACTTGCACCCCCTTCGGAGTTACATACCCTCCTCTTTTCCTTTTCCACGGAACTCTCTTGAACATAATGCCACCCCAACCGGTGCCACGGTGCTCGCCCCAAGCGACACCACCCTTTTTGCGTAACTGCCATTCACATACTCTGGTTCTCATTGCAGGGGCTCTCAATCCCATGCACTCTCTCCACTCATCAAAATCACTGCCTCCGCTAAACAAGATCAACAACCCAGGGCCAGACCTTCCAATGCAATCACACTGCAACATACGTGATCCGCAAATCTCAAACTAATCCAGCAATACCAACAGAGTCTCCAGTATGACTGGACCGACCCTCATAACACATACTAGCCACTCGAGGCTATATCTCTGTGGGTCCGTACACCCAACTCTGCGAACCCTCAGGTTCTGACTCTGGGAACCTTCCGGTTCCAGCTCTAGAAACATGCACAACATAATCCCGTAGGATTAATGCAGTACAACCATCACGTACCTCAAACGTACCAATACTCTGATCGCAAAATTCTGTTTACTTACTCAAGCTCGATCCCGACCTCCTTTCAGGCCTCCACAATCAAATGCCCTAGGTCTCTATCTCGCCCCGCATACCCAACACTCGCTTTCGCCGGCCTATACTTTGCGCTGACAAACACTGCTGAATCCCAACAGCTAAGCACCCTTACATACTCGTCGATCTCCCGGAGAATTTTACAATTCTCCCCCACTAAAGCACTGACTAACTGCCACCGATTGCCATTAACAACCCTTCAGAACCATCCTGCACAAAGAGAACATTTACCCTCTGACTGCTTCCCACAAGCATAAGCAACCCTCATCAAAACACCTCTCCTCCCTGATCAATCCGCTCAAAATAATCCGATCTTTCAATTATCCACTCCACAACTGCAGATGCTACCCATCATTCAACCCAGTGCCGCATCTCCACTAACAACCCCACCAACGATAACCAACGAAATTCTCAACAATAATCCGAAGCCAAAACCCGCAATCTGCCAAAGGATGGATACCACATCGAAAACCGCACACAGCTATCGGCACTAAAACACCAGACTATAACCATACCAACCATCAGGGAACAACGAATGCCAAAGCGAAACCTGAAGCACCAATCCATAACCATGCCAACCCCGCGAAACAACGAATACCGCATCGAAATCCACACTACCAGCACAAACAATACGCCACAAACAACGCAAGCTAATCAAGACATCAAGACAGTATCATACCCGCAGCTGCCTCCGGCACTGCTCCGTCTCCCTCTGCCGCAAGCCGATAAGCACAACCCTGAGCCCTTGGGCTCTACTCCATCCTGTCCTCCTCTTGAACTCCTCAAGGTGGCCGGTGCTAGAGCCTGCACCGATCCTGCAAAAGCTGTGGACAGTTGACTCTCAAATGTCCAACCTGCCGATACTGATAACAAATCCTGGAATCCTGAATTGGCACTGACTGCCGACAACCCCGTGCACCATGCCCCTCCTTTCCGCACTTGCGGCATGCACCACTGGGCCAACAAGCTCTGGTGTCATCTCCCTCACACTTCCCACAAGTGTGACCGCTCCGATCCCCCAATTCTAACGTCTACGGTCATAGACCGTTTCGGCGCCGACTGCGACTGCATCGGGGCCTGTCCCAGCTCACGCAACTGCAACTTAACCTCTAACTCACGCCACATGGCGGCCTTCTGCAACTCTAACAGGGTCTCGCACCTCCGCGCAGACACGAACTGTCTGATACCCCCTTGAGCTTACTCGAATATCGGGCATCTGAGCCTGCTCCGAAGCGAACTCAGGGCAAAACATCGCCCTCTCAACAAACATCCCGGTGCTCTCAGTCACCGACTCCAAATCCTGCCTCAGCTTAACGAACTTCCGAGCCAATTTCTCCTGTTCATCCCGCAGAACATAGCGAGTACTGAACATCCCTCTGAATTGATCCCATGAAACCGCAGCCCTCTGCGCATCAGAAAATGACCTCGTGGTCAACCTCCACCAATCCTTCGCCCCGAGCCTCAACAGGTTCAGAGCACACCCCACCCTCTGATCAGCAGGGCATAAACTCGTGGAGAAACACCCCTCCATGTCTGATAACCAACTCATAGCAACAATCGAGTCCTGAACTCCATCGAATGTGGGAGGCTTCGCATAATAGACGTCCCGATACTAACAACCCCGACTAGCCCCCTCCTTTGCCGTTGCTACAGCCGCTGTAACCGCCGCGGCAGCCGTCTCTGCGAAAGCCGCATATCGCTCATCAAACTACTTCAATCATAGTGGTCCTGATCGACCCAAACAATTCTGGCGACTCAGCCCGCAACAATGCAGCAACCTCATCACACCGGATCTCGCGAATCCTCGCATCCCGCTCGCTCGTGCTCGTCCGATCGATAACCGGATAACAAGATAGCCACAAGCATCATCCACTACGAACCATGGTACTCATCCCATGACATCCCTCCTTATCATGCTTCGGTGTATGGTACCTGAACCATAGCACCACTCCTCAATCCGCTCCAATGTATAGCACTCGAACCACAACATCTATCTCGAACTGTTCCGATGTTTGGTGCCCTGACCATAACATCACTCTGTATCCGCTCCGATGTATGGTATCCGAACCATAACATCACCCCTCAATCTGTTCCTTAGGACCTTCAGAATGCCCCCTGTATCAAGTATGGGTCCTCTGCTTTCAGTAGTACGGGCCCATACTACCTGCCACATCTACCCATACTTTCCACACGGACCATTCCAGAGTTCCTAAGTAGCTGATAAACCTGCTCTTTCACCAATCTCATCGCGCGTGCTCGCTTTCCAGCGAAATCCTCTACTCTACCAGCACACTCATCTGGCTAGGTTTACTCCCTAGTCCCTTCCGCTGTCCTCCCACCTCTTTGCTATCAGCTGCTGAAGAGTTCCCAATGATGCCAGCCCTCTACCTCCTGAGTATCGTCATACTCACTTGGTAGCTGACTCCCATCATCGATAACTCCACAAAGCACAAAGCAAGCAGCATTCGAGCATTGAAGCATACATAGGACTCCCCATCTGTGGTAGCTCCACCTTCTCGACTCATCCTCGGAAGTACCTCTGTACTCCGTAGCTTTACCCCTTGTGCGTTCCAACTAGATACTCTCACTCATCACATACACATAAAAGCATAACGCACATATAACAGCAAACCCTAGACTAAGGCATCACAAATCAGGCCACTCTAGTCCTAAGATGTGAAGTACCTAGCCTGTCTCTAGCATGCAATAATGTCTCATAAAGTGCATAATAGATATTTCATAATACAAAAGTAAAGGTATTTTGGGAAATCACCGTTTGGCTCTGGCTGATTGTACACACTGCTCTTTCTTGCTTTCTCTTTGAACTCTTATTCACTTTTAGAAAACCATTCATTTGGAAAACTTTTTCTTACTTCCTCAGTTTGAGTCCAGATTTACCCGTAGGCGCGTCCGAATCCCTCAAACCAAGGCTCTGATACCAATTTGTAACACCCAGATTTCCAAAAAACAAAATTTTTATTTAAATAATCAATTTAATATTAAAAACACTTGTTTAAAATCGTATTCACATTCGAATTACAAAACATGGTTTCATTTTCATTATAATAGAAGACCAGGATCCTCCAAAACACAATTCTTTCCTCGGTGTGTACAATCGAACCGTTGCCATCCCGCGTTACTACAAGAACCTGAAACAACATAACATAAACAACGTAAGCACGAAGCTTAGTGAGTTCCCCAATATACCTTATGCACATACGCCTTCCGGCCCGGATCTTTCGATCCACATAATATCGCCTTCCGGCCCGGATCTTTCGATCCACGTAACTTTGCCTTCCGGCCCGGATCTTTCGATCCACATAACATCGCCTTCCGGCCCGGATCTTTCAATCCACATAACATTGCCTTCTGGCCCGTACACATATATAACACATAATACAAATACTCTAACACATAAAGCACATATATCACATATCATACCTGACCTTTCTGTCACATAATACCTTGCCTTCCGGCCCATATATAAGCATGTATATCACACGTAGCAGCTAACTTTCCATTCATAGCATATAAACATAACACACAACATACTTGACCTTCCGGTCACACAATCAAACCCTTCCGGGTGAGGTATAGTGAGAAGACTCACCTCGTAGTACGCAGGCTATAACCTCTTCGAGCTACTCGCACACAATCCGCTAGTTCCGCAGGTTCCCTATAATACCACAGCCTTAGTTAATGATCTTATCAAACAAGGCAACTGACCCCTCTAAGATATATACAGGTCAACGGTCAATCCTGACTGGACTCGTCGAGTGCAAAGGGTAACTCGACGAGTATAAGCATCCTGACACCACTCGCCGAGTCTGAAGAACGACTCGACGAGTTCCAGTAGATCTTCAAGCTACTCACCGAGTCTGAAGAACAACTCGGCGAGTCCTAGTGAATCTTCAAGCTACTCGCCGAGTCTGATCATCCGACTCGGCGAGTCCACGCCATGCAGTCAATCGAACTGCTTCCTGAGATACGTATATTCCCGAAAAACGCACTAATGGGACTTCTGGACCTCTAATCATCCTATTACCAGGGTATAAACTTTTGTATAACAACATAACAATCCATCTAGACTCCAAATGGGTTTCACAAACCCTAAATCCATGCACACATTCACATAACAGGAAATAATCCGAAAGATTACCTGAATCATGCACTCTCAGTGTCCCCAAGCCTCAAAACGTGATTCCCTTGCTGTCCCATTAGCCATAACCTTCTCCTTCTTGGACCATAACTTCCTCAAATCACCAATGATCTTCAAACCTTGTTCTGGATGCCCACAACCGATTTAGGATCCTTCTCAGTCGGCCAAAAGGCGAACAAGGGAGGCATAAGATCCCTTAAATACTTCCCAAACCGAACGGCTAGGGTTTTCCACTGAACAGCGTCGACTCGCCGAGTCCATACCTGGACTCGTCGAGTCCAGTCGCGAACCCGCGACCAACTCTGCGACCCTACTCGGCGAGTCTGGCTCCAACTCGCCGAGTCTCTCCTTTAAAACACCCCAAATTGCAATTTAACAATACTTGAGATTTTGGGCTGTTACAAACACGCATCGGTAACTCGATGTTATAAAACGGGCATTTGTGTATGATTCAACAAGTAGTTAATATAAGCATATTAGTCGAAGTTTATTTTTTCCTTCTGGTCCTTGGAGGATTAGAAATGATATCTGGGCCCCTCGATGATTTTGTTTTGACCTAGGTATCGGGCCCGGTTAGAACCAAATTGATGTGTTCTGTTTATTTCTATGTCAAACAAATCAGTAATCCGGAAACAAACTGTTGGACAATAAGTACAACATTGTTCCATGTATTTGTCCGACTGATATCTAGAACAAAGGATTATATGATCACCTATCTTAAATGGGGCATTATCATCTTAGTTCCGTGAGACTTTGAAAGAGCTACGATTGTTGGTCGATCCTTGAAGTCATACATGTAACTATAGTTATTAGATTTATCCAAGTGGGAGACTGTTGGATAAGGTGTCTAAGTCCATAACTATATTTAGTATGTACTTGACCTGGTTTGGCATGGTCCATTTGGGTTGCATGGCATCATAATAATTGGATAGACAAAATGAGAAAAGGACACTTATGGTTTGTTAATATATTATAACTTCTAATATATTATTTAATTAGTATTGATCAAGAATTAATTTGGAATTAATTTTGCGATAAAAAAGAGACTAATTAAATATATGGCGATTGATTTGTAAATCATTCATTCTTATGTAATGGGATTATGGTTCATGATTCACTAGATTGGGCTAGGACCTATTGGGTGCTTCATGGATGCTCCATGGAGGTTAAAACCCATGGATCATGGAGGAAATGAAAAGTCATGGACATTAGGGTTTACATGGTGTAAACCTACATGTGGCATACTATATAAAGAGCCCCATGGTTCGAGTACCATGATTCATGGCGATTAGTGCCTCTGGTTTTACTAGTTATCCCGTTGTGAGAGAGTAGACTAAGACCAAATGTGATAGAGTGTGGGGCCAGAGGGCCATGTCGAATGAGTTTCCATGGAGCAACCTTGAGAGGGAAATTGAGTTAGTTTCCAAGAGATTTTTGGTGAGATGCTAGTTAGAGTTTCAAGATTCAGGGATTAGTAGAGATGATGCTTATTGGAGGATTGCGGTCTGAGTTGAGCAATCGACTGATAGATGAGGCATCACCTTCTATGGGAAGAGTTGCATTGTCCCGGTTTCCTAGGAGAAGAAAAAGAGATGACGACCTTCCGGTTTCAGAGTTTGGAGGTAAACCCCGTGGGGTAGCATAGGGTTGCAACCTTTTCACTAGAGTATCTTGGGCAGTATGTTTGCTACGAGATATTTCTTATACCATGAGAGAGTCATTTGTGGGTTTAAGATGGAAGAGAACAAGGAGGTACCTTATTGAGGGATGCATACTTTTAGCGGCAGTTGTAGGTGGTTAAGGGGAGTATATCGGGGCGGTGGCCCTCATTGTCTACATTGTGTATCGACTGTGAGAGTGAGTTCTCTTGCTTTATGATGATTCCTGCGATGATAGGCTAGTCGAGGAGTCAAGACTAATTCAGAACAGTTGGAGTATCCGGTGGTATATCGGTATGAGGCATCGAGATGACTAGAGGCAGTCACATTGGAAGGATTCTGAGATTTTGTCTGAGTACAGGATATTTGGAGTTGCTTGGTTCCATCAGGAAGATCATTGAAGTGATTATGTGGTACGTTCCAAGAGTCAAGTGTGATATACCTGGTGAAACATTCTATGGAGTAGATTGTTGGTAGGCCAATTTGTGATGGTTCGAACCCTGAGTGGGGGAGAATTGAGTATTCTTTTGAGAGGATTAGTGATCCATTCAAGTGCGGTTAGAGAACTGGTTATGGAGATCTGCGGTGCAGACACATGAGACCTAGGTTATTGGTGGATGAGGCGAGGTGCAAGGTGGGATGATGTATGAGTAGGTCCTTAAGGAAGGATGAGTGAATCCACGGCAGGTGACCGTTGGTTAGAGATTTTTTATGGCTAGGGATTTCTCGGGTTTGCAAATGTTGAGTTCGAGGCGGTTGGGTCACCGAGTTCAGGGTGCAATCGCTGAGATTTGCGGGTATGGGTATTGATTGTGATCTATACTCCAGGAGGGGTAGCAGTTGATTTGTCAACCAATTTCAGAGTTGGTGTGACTAGTTCGTATGGGTAGTGATCAGTAGAGGTTGGAGCTTCGGATTTTCGTTAACGTGTTTTTAGTCGTTGATGATTCCTCCATGTTTCAATTTGTGATATGGGTGTATTTCGAGGTTTCGAGTTGCGTAAATGGAATATCAGCGGTTGAGGCAAGACATCATGAGATGCTATACTGGTGTATCAAGGTGCCCGAGTATGGTGTCCTAACATTTGGTCATGTTGAGACTTGAGTTTTGGGATGGTGATTGGAGTACTGAGAGACTTTGGTTCCAGTGGGAACCCATCAGTTAAGTGTCGCCGGAGTAGGACTATCTAAGGGTGTATATGTGCTGAGAAAAGTGCTTTGCCTATGAGAACTTACATCAGGAGTGGTGTGCATAAGTTGGGTGGGTGTAAGCACCTATCTATGTTGAGCTGCGGAGAATGAGTTGGTGAACTCAGTGTAGTGATGGCTTGATGAGTCCATGAGTCATTGAGAGAGTGTCGTGATACTGCAGGGAGCCGTAGTATTCATTGGTTAGTGAGAGAGTGTTATGATATTGCAGGGAGCCATAGTACTCACTAGTCAGCGAGGGAGTGTCATGATTCTGCGGGGAGCAGTCGTATTCACTAGTTAGCAAGAGAGTGTCGTGATACTACGAGGAGCCGTAGTACTTACTAGTCAGCGAGGGAGTGTCGTGATACTGCGGGGAGCAGTAGTATTAACTGGTTAGCGAGAGAGTGATGTGATACTATGAGGAGTCGTGGTACTCACTAGTGAGCGAGAGAGTGTCGTGGTACTACAGGGAGCCATAGTATTCACTAGTTAGCGAGAGAGTGTTGTGATACTACAAGGAGCCGTAGCATTCAAGACTCAGTGAGGGGGTGTCGTAGGACTACGGGGGAGGGGGGGACCGTAGCACTCAGTATTTGATAAGAGTGAATATTGTTCTGCCGGAAGCTATAGTATTCACTAGTCAGAGTATGACGCAGAGGAGTTCTTAGGCTTGGATAGCCTTACCGCATGAGTCTTCTAGGACCTGGGTGCCAGACTAGGGGCGAGACTGGGGTCTCCGTGACGGTCGATGATTGTTGTATCCCGGGTTGAGGAGGGATTATCGTAATCGGAAGGAATTGGAGAGGTGGTGTGTGTATAAATTCACGAATCGCGGGTTCGGGTTGAGTATCAGATTGGAAATGAGTGGTTCTAATTATGTTGTGGAATCAGACTCTCGAGTTGAGTTTGCGACAATTCATATATTGAGTAGGCGAGACAAGGTTCCGTATGCGTAGAAAGGTTTCATTTTGAGGGGTAATGATCTCCATCTGATGTCTCAGACCGGAGTGGGTCGGTTTCGTTGGTATGTGAAGAACCACGAGAGGCATGGAACTAGTAGATGGTAGACGACAGAGGTCGGAGGTGATACGACTTCAGATGCGTTGTAGTATTTGCTTGGGGTAAAGCGAACTTCGTGACTTGTGTGTCACAATGAGCCAAGATAGTTATTATGAGAAGGAAGCCGGTAAGTCGTTTTATTGGGTGTGTAGTGGGTAAACTTTGGAGGTTCAACTATTGGGTCGGAGTTGACCTGGTGCTCAGTGTTGGAAGGGACATTTGAGATGAATTGGGGCTTATGATTAAGGGTGTCATAGGATCGTTCCAAGTTGGCTTGACCGCTTCCTTTTCTGACGGCAGAGTTTTGAGGATAATTCCTTCAGAAGAGTTCTGAAAGCTGTTCAGGCGGTGGGTCCTTAGTGGGTTATGACCTTTCCATTCCTCTTAAGTTTGACCGGGATCGATTAGAGAATCAGAGTTGGTAGAGAGCTATTAGAGTCTGTTAGTCGATGAGTGATTAGCATGATGATATTTTGTAAGGGTGGTCTGGCAGGGAGACAGACCACTAGAGTTTTTACGTTCTGGAGAGTCAGATCGAGTACCGCAGCGGCAGAAGGGTTTGTCCTTCTTTGGGTTCAGTAGTTCTTGTTGGGTTCAGGTGTCTTCGGAAGAAATTTTTGTATGATATGAGGTCCTTTCAGTAGTACTTCTCAGGTTATTGGGTTCGATCTATGTTTGATAAGGAGCGATTTCGAGGGCGAACTCTAATTCAAGAGGAAGAGAATTGTAACATCTTGTTTCGGATAGTCCGTGATTAGGGTTCATGGGCTGCAACCCGGGTGTGAGGAAGTCTCGGGGTTGCAACGAGCTTCTAGAAGCGTAGGGCATCTTGTCACTTTTCCGTGGATATGAGGTACATTGGAAACGGAGTTTTATCGAGGAAGCAATGGAAGTTTGAAGTTATGGCAGGATAAGTCCCTTATTTGAGAAAGGTGGCAGCTAAGTACCCTGGGCATACGTGTGTGTACGCTTAGCGTACTCATGTGCGTGATTTTTAAGCGGAGCCACCTAGTACGCTGGGCGTACTAGGCACATAGTGAAAACCCTAATTTTGGGTGTGTCCCTATATAAGTAATTGGATGGCCTCATTCTTGGCCACCATCCTCATATTTCAAACCTGTTGGATAAGGTGTCTAAGTCCATAACTATATTTGGTATGTACTTGACCTGATTCAGCATGGTCCATTTAGGTTGCATGGCATCGGAATAATTTGGATAGACTTTTGTGAGAAGAGAATATTTATGGTTTATTAATATATTATAAGTCTGATATATTAATATAAATTATTAAATTAGTATTGATCAAGAATTAGTTTGGTATTAATTTTGTGATAAAAAAGAGATTAGTTAAATAAATGGGGATTGATTTGGTAAATCATTTATTCTTATATAGTGGGCTTGTGATCCATAGTTCTTCATTTTGGGTGTAACCCTAATGAGCACACTATATAAAGAAGCCTAATATGAGCAAAATCGGACTTAAGAATACACAAGTAAGGGCTACCTGATTTTGGTGCAATATATTATTCTCTCAAGTTATTCCAATTCTTTGTGGTGTTGTGTGAAGCATTTGAGGCATTACATTTGGGGTTCTATGCTCACAACGTATTAAGGAATCAAAGCTATAAGAAAGGTATGTCATTCTACTAGATTTTTGTATTATATATACCCCATGATATGCTAGTTAGGATGAAACCTTAGAAAAATGAAAGTTTGCATGTATAATAGAGAAAACAAGGATTCAGGGTTTCTAGTGTTGCATGCACACCATAGGAGTGTTAGAATGCTCAAAACCCATCAGTGGTATCAGAGACTAGGCTTGTTTTCAATTATACTTGATGCAACTTGCTAAAAAATCGATTTTCTGCTCATTGTTCAGTGAACTCGCCAAGTCCACTAGGGGGACTCGACGAGTCCATGTTGAAATTCATCCAACTCGTCGAGTAGGTTCTTGAACTCGACGAGTTGGAGGCTTTAAATGCAGAATTTCGAGTTTCAATGTTGGAATTGGACTAGGATCATTATCCTAAACTGTTTTTAGATTGTTAAATTTGTTTTTGATGTGGCAATGATTGTGCTTATCCAATTCCAAAGATAATTGTCAAAGTTTCAAGTTTTATATTAAGTTTATATGATTCTTGAAAATTGTTGATATGAATTATGCATGCTTATGAGTTTTGTTAGATCATAGAAATTATTTGACATGCTTGTTAGTGTAATTATTGATCTAAATGTTTTTTAATGGACTTCATAACTTGTCCTTAAGTTATGGAGTTCCAAAGGTCTTTTCCATTAAAATCATTAAAACTCATAAGTTATAGAAATGAAAGGTTTTGAATAGTTTCAAATTTTTCCCTCAAGTTTTGGAATTTGTAAAGTCACTTTCAAATACTTTAATTCCAAACCCTAAAATTTTAAAAGTTTAAAATTCAAACATTATACTGTTATCATAGATCGGTGGAGCATGTGTGGTTAACCGACACATCGATTAGGTGATAGAATTAAGAGTACCAAGTTAATTTGCATGGTTACTCACACCTTGTTTGTGATCCTCGGTATCCCAGTCACAAACTTAAAGGGCATAATCGAGATTTAAACATGCCATTGAATTGTTCAATGAATCTCAAAAGATCTAGGAGTTTCAATCCAATTAAAACATAATAATCTATTTCATTTTTCATGGTGGAAATTGGTAAATCGTCGTTTACCTACCTTCAAATATTTTGTAGCTTGGATTACGACATCCCTCTTCCAAGTTATAAAATATTGTGATTGGTCCTAGCCTTAATATTTCATTTTGGTGTCTTATTAAGGACTCTTTATCTAATCTAAACTTGTCTTTCTTCCTTTTTTCAGATGTCTTCCAATAATGCTTCTGGCTCAAACCCTATTGGCTCCTTCTCTCTGATGAACCTTTGTGGGAGAGTCATCTGTGATGGAACTAATTTCAATGATTGGATTAGGAACATAAGGATGGTCACTCGTTATGAGGACAAGAAATATGTACTCGACAAGGAGCTTAATTTCATCGAAGAGTCGATAGCTACTCCCGAGGAGATTACTGAGTACACTACCCATAAGAAGGATGCCACTAAGGTATCTTGTATCATGTTAGCTACCATGACATCAGAACTCTAGAAATCCTATGAAGATTTCTACCCTTATGAGATGCACCAGGACCTGATAGAAAGATACCATCAGAGTGCTCGTCAAGAAAGGTATGAAATCATCACCTCCATGATAACAATAAAAATGAAGGATGGAGAGTCTATCATGGGCCACCTGCAGAAAATACAAAGATTCGTGGACTGTTTGCTAAAGTTAAATGTGAACTTTGATGAGGAGTTAGCAAAAGATATCATTCTACACTCCTTACCCTCCTATTATGATCAGTTCCACATGACCTATCTTATGAACAAGGAGGAGGTCACACTTAGAAAACTTCAAGGACTTTTGAGAACTGCTGAAAGTAGTCTCAAAGGTAAGAATGGTGTTACCACTCCTACTACATCCCCTGTTCTGGAAATCGGCAAGGTAAAGGGAAAAAGAGGAAGACCCCATCGAAGGGTACCAAGGGAAAGTATCTTGATGGCTCCTCTGAGTGGAACCAAAGGTGGTTCTGCCACTCCCTCTTCCAACCCAAAGGATGCACAACGCTTCTATTGTCAGGAAAAGGGGCACTGGAAGCGAAGCTACCCCAAGTACTTGCAAGATGTTAAGGATGGGAAACTTAAACCCACCCATCCAGGTATTTACACTATATTGTCTAATAACTCACCACATACTAATTCTTGGGTCCTTGATACAGGGTGTGGAATTCACATTTGTTCTGATTTGTAGGGCCTAAAAAGAAGTGAAGATGTGGAGCAAAGGAAGATAAACTTGATCATGAAGAATAAGAAAGCTTCACATGTCACCAAGATTGGAGTTTATTCTTTATTTCTTAGTAGTGGGTTAATATTAGATTTGAATAAATGTTGTTACTCATCTGAAATAGTGAGAAATATTATTTATTTTCATGGTTTGTACAAACAAGGATTTACTTTTTCATTTGATAATGAATGTTGTGGTATTAATTCTTTTTATAATGGTGTTTTTTATTTTAAAGCATTACCTTGTGATTGTGCATATGAAACTATGTCAGTTGTAGACAACTTAGGAAATAATGTATTGCATATTGATACTTCCACTAGTTTGGATAAGGAATCCTTGTGGCATTGTCGTCTTGGACATGTCAACAAGAACTAGTGCATAAGCCAACTCCAAAAGGATGGAGTATTGGAGTTATTTGACTTAAAGTTGGATGATAGTTGCGAATATTATTTACTTGGAAAAATGACTAAGTCACCCTTAACTGGTACTTGTGCTAGGGGAGAAGGTTTGTTGGATCTCATACACACAGATGTGTGTGGACCCTTCGGAACCGCCACAAGGGATGCTAACCGCTTCTATATGACTTTTACTAATGATTACAGTAGATATGGTTATGTCTACTTAATCAAGCATACGTCAGAAGCCTTTGAAAGATTCAGAGAGTTTAAACAAGAAGGGGAGAATCAGTTGGGTAGGAAGATAAAGATGCTCCGATCCGATCAGGGTGGTGAGTATCTTAGTATCGAGTTCCTTGACTATCTTAAGGAATGTGGAATTGTTTCATAATTGACACCTCCTAGGACACCACAAATGAATGGTGTGGCTGAGAGGCGCAATCGAACCTTGTTAGACATGGTTCGTTCCATGATGAGTTGAGCTTCATTACCAATCTCATTCTGGGGGTATGCCTTTGAGATTGCCGCCCATATCCTTAATCTAGTCCCTACCAAAAAGGTTGCCAAAACACCTCACGAGATGTGGACTTGGAAAGTTCCCACTTTAGAACACATCAAGATTTAGGGTTGTGAGGCTTTCGTGAGGCGTGAGACACATGACAAGCTCGAACCTCGAAGTGAGCGGTGTTTTTTCATCGGCTACCCACATAAATCCTTTGGTTATCTCTTCTATAGACCGAGTGACAATGTTGTGTTCGTGGAGAGGAGAGGAGTCTTTCGTGAGAAAGAGTTCATAATCCAAGGAAACAGTGGGAGGAAAATTGACCTTGAAGAACTTCAAGAGTCAAGCGGTGAAGGACCTCAAACACTAGCAATTAACCTGAAGAGGAAACTCCTGTTGAGCCGATTGATGAGTCTGTACCTCTGAGGCGTTCCGCAAGAGTTAGGAGCACACCTGATTTTTAATATGGTTTCCATATTACTATAGAAGGTGATACATTTATCAGTGATAGTATACTGATAAATTTGGATGAACCTAACAACTTCAAGGAAGCCAAGGAAGGCCATGAGTCTGCCAAATGAAAATAGGCTATGGACAAAGAGATTCAGTCCATGTATGACAATCAAGTTTGAAACTTGGTTGACAATGTACTAGGTCGTAAGACAGTCGGATGCAAATGGATCTTCAAGAAGAAGACCGACATGGATGGGAAGGTACACACTTATAAAGCACGACTAGTTGCGAAGGGCTTTACTCAAACTCTGGGAGTTGAATATGATGAGACCTTCTCACCAGTAGCAAAGATTAAGTCTATTAGGTTATGCTAGCCATAGCTGCATTTCATGATTATGAAATATGGCAAATGGATGTCAAAACCGCTTTCCTTAGTGGAAAGTTGGTTGAGGATGTTTACATGAGTCAGCCAGAGGGTTTTGTTGATGCAAAGTACCTTAATACCATGTGTAAGCTTGATAAATCTATTAATGGATTAAAACAAGCATCTCGCTGATGGAATCTTTGTTTCGATGATAAAGTCAAAGAGTTTGGCTTTTTGAGGAGCGAGGATGAGTCCTGTGTATATGTTAAGACTAGTGGGAGTATAGTTAGCTTTTTGGTATTGTATGTGGATGACATACTACTCATAGGAAATGACATCCCAATCTTGTAGGAAGTTAAGTCCTGACTTGGAAAGTGTTTCGCTATAACGGACCTTGGGGAAGCTACCTATATCCTAGGGATAAGGATATTGAGAGACAGGAGTAAGAGAATAATTGGACTTAGTGAAAGTACCTACTTGGATAAGGTGTTGAAAAGATTCAGCATGCAGGATTCCAAGAAAGGTGACTTACCGATCCAGAGTAATGACAAACTAAGTACGACTCGGAGCCTGAGTATAGAGGCTGAGATAGATGAGATGAGTCGAGTACCATATGCTTCTATTGTAGGCTCGATCATGTAAGCTATGAGTTGTACTAGCCCTGATGTGGCCTTTTCTTTGAGCATGGTCAGCAGATATCAAGGGAATCCTAGCAAGGCTCACTAGACTGCAGTGAAGAACATTCTCAAGTACCTGCGGAGGGCTAAGGACTGGGTCCTTATCCTTGGTGGGGGTGATGACTTGAGAGTAGTGGGCTATGGTGATGCCAAATTTCAGACTGACATAGATAATTTCCGCTCTCAGTCGGGATGGGTCTTTACCCTAAATGAATGAGCAATTACTTGGAAAATTTCCAAGCAAGAGACAGTAAATGATTCAACTTCCGAATCAGAGTATATAGCAGCAAGCGAGGCGACGAAGGAGGAAATATGGTTAAAGAACTTCATTGGAGACCTTGGAGTTGTACCAGCTATAAAAAAGCATATGGAATTTTTTTGATAACGAGAGTGCAGTTTCCTTAGCCAAGGAACCAAGGGATCACGGAAGATCTAGGAACATCGACAGAAAATACCACTTCATTAGACATCCAATAGAAGAGGGACTCCTCATGGCATAGAGGGTATCATCGGATGAAAACCCAACAGATCCCCTCACGAAGGGACTATGTAGGGTTAATCATTTATAGCATGCAAGTCATATTGGATTAAAGGATGATATTAGTGTTAGTAATTAGATATCTTTCGAAACATATAATAGTTGAAATGTAATTGACATTTGATGTTTAAATAAAAGGCGGTTTTTATTTACTAGTATGATACTGTCTTGTGTCAGTCATTTACTATTGTTTCATTTTGCATGTTTTGACTTCCAGAATAATTATATTATTCGAACTATCCACAGTCGATCATACTTTGGAAGTAGGTATTGAAATAAGACTATCATGAATTAGGTTTGTAGATTTGTCTGAATTGTATTATACATAGCAATTGTTGTTGCAGCATTCATGAGTGCTCATAAGTTCTGAGTAACAGATTCAACCCGCACTCACTTGTATCACTTCATGGAATTTATCTCGAGTGATCGTGAGACGGTAATATCATATAAGTCTTCAAACCAATAGATATGATTTGTTGACTATTATTTGGTTGTACATTGATAGTACGAAAACGTATCAGTAACTTGATGTTATAAAACGTGCTGTTGTGTACAATTTGATGATTAGTTAGTGCAACATATGAGTCAAAGTTTATATGTTCCTTTTAGTCCTTGGAGGATTAAAAGTGATATCTTGGGCCCTTTGATGATTTTGTTTTGAGTTATGTGTCGGGACCGTTCAGAACTGAATTGATGTGTTTGATTAAGTTCTATGTCAAAAAAATCGGAATTTGGGAAACAAACTGCTGGACAATAAGTACGACATAGTTCCATGTATTTGTCCGGCTAATATCTTGAACAGAGGATTAAATGATCACTTATCTAAAATGGAAAAACTTAGTTCCACGATACTTTTAAGAGCTACAATTGTTGGTCGGATCCTGAAGTCGTACTTGCAACTATAGTTATTAGACTTATCCAAGTGGGAGACTGTTGGATAAGGTTTCTAAGTCCATAACTATATTTGGTATGTACTTGACCCGATTTAGCATGGTCCATTTAGGTTGCATGGCATCGGAACAATTTGGATAGACTTTTGTGAGAAGATGATATTTATGATTTATTAATATATTATATGTTCTAATATATTAAATTAATTATTTAATTAGTATTGATCAAGAATTAGTTTGGAATTAATATGGTGATCAAAAAGAGATTAATTAAATAAATGGGCATTGATTTGGTAAATCATTCATTCTTATATAGTGGGCTTGTGATCCATAGTTCTTCATGTTGGGCTAAACCCATGTGGTGACCCATGGATACTCCATGGAGGTTATAACCCATGGATCATGAGGAATGTGGAAAGTCATGAGTTACATGGTGTAACCCTAATGAGCACACAATATAAAGAAGCCTCATACTAGCAAAATCGGACTTAAGAATACACAAGTGAGGGCTAGCCGATTTTGGTGCAAAATAATCTTCTCTCAAGTTATTTCAATTGTTGGTGGTGTTGTGTGAAGCATTTGAGGCATCACATTTGGTGTGCTAGGCTTACAAAGTCTTAAGGAATCAAAGCTAACAGAAGGGTATGTCATCCTACTAGATTTTGGTATTACATATACTCCATGATATGCTAGTTAGGATGAAACCTTAGAAAAAATGAAAGTTTGCATGTATAATAGAGAAAACATAGATTCAAGATTTCTAGGGTTGCATGCACAACATAGGAGTGTTAGAATGCTCAAAACCCTCTTTAACCCTAATCTTCGTTCATGGAGCTTGTGAGTGCATTTGAGAGCCTTTGAGTGTTTTTGTGTGTTCTTGGAGAGAAGAAGAAGCTTTAGAGAAGAAGGAGAGAGAGTCCAGGCCCTTGGATCTGAGCATATCTATGTTGGGAGCTTCATATAGTGGTATAAAGCTTCAAGCTTTCTCACTCTTTTGTTTTTTGTATCTTAGTAGAGTATTTTATGGTTTTGTCCCAAAAGTTGGAGACTTTATGAGATATTGAGCTCCAGAGACTTTGATCAACCCCCCTTTGAGTGTATTTAGTGGTGTAATGTCATAAAAATCAAGACTTGGACGTTGGAATCATGACATGCATGAGATAAGAGCATTTTGTGATAGAAGAGTGAGAGCTTTGTGTGTTTACGACCTTATCAGCCATGCCAAGGCTTAAAGTCATTGACTTTATGGAGTAAGAGCCATTAGGGAGTCCAGATCTGTAATATGAGCCAAGGTCTTAACGGATTAAGACCAATATGAGCCAAGGTCTTAACGGATTATGTGCTTTGGGCCCTTGAGTTGGGCTTTCCATTTAGATTTGAAGAGTTGGGCCTCGGAAAAGCCCATTTATTATTGGGACTTGGTGGGCCCAATGGGTTTTAGGTTTGATGGGGTGGTTAGTGGACTACCTTTATACCTAATGAGTGAGAGTTCAAACTTAGTTCCTAATTGGGTTAGTTGTGGGTTTGGCTCAGAGATAGAGGTTGGCACACATCAGTAATGTTTATAGGGGCTGTTCATCATCCGATGTAAGTCTTCTCACTATACTTTACCTAGAGTGGTAATTCTTGTGTGACCGGAGGTTCTTATGTGTTTATATTGAGTATTGTGGTATCCTGCATTATGTCTATGTGATTTATGTTGTGTATTATTATGTGCTTACTGAGTTAGGACTGGAGGGTCCACCCGAGTTATGGGACCAGAGGGTCCCACTGAGACACATTGACCGGAGGTTCTTATTGTGTTATAGCCTTGAGTGGCTAATGAGTTGTGTGTGGTATTTTGGGGGACTCACTAAGATTCGTATTGATCGTGTTATGTGATATGTGTTTCAGGTTTTTCTCAGGATCGCAGGAAGGCACCGATTTGATTGTACACACCAGTGAAAGAGTTATGTTTTAAGGATCCTGGATTATTAATCAAACAATTATAGAGTTGCGATTTGTAAATTAAATAAATAAGATTTTTGTGAAATGTGTTATGAGAATTATGTGATTTTAAAATGAAAATTTTGTTTGAAAATTTATGGTGTTACAAGTATTGAATGTTTTTGGGAACATTCACATAAAGTTTCATGCAATCTTTCAATCTAACTCTAAGAGCTTGTTTAGATTAGGTTAATAACATTAAAATTAATCAAAGAGCTTATTTTGGTTAATTATTGTAGTGAATGGAAAATGTTTGAGCTTGTTAATACTTTCAAGTACCAATTTAGGTAGAATTGAACAAATATCATGTCATCTTGGAATCACACTGGTAAATCATTATACATAGAGTTGGAGTCTTTAAAAATCCTAAACTTACTTTAATTAGTTAATCATTTGTAGCGTGCCTTGTTATTTAATTATCTTACTTTTTCAAACAAACTCCCTTTTTGTGATCAAAGTATCTTGTGTAAAAAGGTACATGTCGATTGTCCCATCTCTCTTTGGTTTGACCATGTTTGTCTTGTACTGTTTTTTAGTGCAATATAACAGTGTTCTTTTGGAGTATATTGTACACTATCATTTTTTGGGTTTGACACGCCTAATAGAAAATGAAAATTTTCACATCTGATTTTTTTATAAAAATTAAAAAGAGCTTTTGTATCCATAACAATATTTAAAAAAATATTATTTGTTGTTTCTAAATTTGGATAAAAAAAATTTCCATTATACTTTATAAAAATAATATTTTTTAAAATTAAAAAATAAATACATCAAAAAATTATTTTTAATTTTTTTTAGAAAGTCGTTAATAAATTGAGCAAAAGTATTTTTTAAATTTTCATGATTTTTAGAGAATTTTTTTTCCTAACTTTTTTTATAATATATATATATATATATATATATATATATATATATATATATATATATATATATATATATATATATATATATATATATATATATATATATATGTATTTATGTATGTATTAAATTTTCATGATTGTTTTCATTTTGTAGATAATTAAATTTTATAAACTTTAGTTTTTTTTAGAACATTTTTTTAAAAAGAAAAAAGTTATGCCCAAAAAAATGTATAGAGAAAAATAATCACCAACCATTGAAATGATGACATTTGACGGAAAGAGAAAACGAGAGGGGGGGGGGGGTTGAAATAGTTGCACGACGTGTGTTTCTTATCGTTTTTTTTATTTCTCAATTCTACCTTTAGAACTATTAACATTTACCAAAAATTATCAGTTACTTGCATATCAAAATATCATATCATTTCACGAGATTTTGATGATAAATAAATTTAAATCTCCATCTTTTATTTTTCTGCTAAATAGAATGTTGGTTTTTCTTTAACATCAGATGTACTCTTGATGTACCAGACCATCCCTTTCATTACTCGTTATATATAAAATTATATATAAAGTAAATTACATGAATTTGTCATGTGGTTTAAATTTGTCTATATGTTTAGTCCTTAACACTTGTTTTTTTAACTTGGTTCGTTCTGAGATTTTGTTTTTGCTTCGATTTTGATCATCGACTGACTTAAAAATGACTATATTACATTTACTAGATTTTTTTTATATCTTTTCTTACTTTATTATTATTTAGTGTATTGAGACCTAATTATCTTACCCCATCCCCTCCACTTTCTTCCCCTCTATGATTAAAGATATGGTAGACATCTCGTTAACTCGGACAAACACAACCATTAACCTTCGACAACATCCATTGATAAAACATAAATCCAAGGACCTTGATGAAATCAAATCTAGAAATATAAAAGTTATTTCATTCTTTCAATTCCGTTGCCTCCGTTGATGCATGCAACTAACCCCTTGAAGAAAAAAGCCCTTAATTGGATAGCCTATAATCTAACATCGATTTAAAACATGCGTTAAGCACATGCACCATTCTAAAACCCTTGTTAAAACCTTTAATAGAACCTTCCAAAAAAAATCCCAAAATAGTTCCAAAAACCCACATCTATGAGAAATAAATATTCAAAAAACCCACCATTAACCTCCTACATTGATTTGTAGATCAAAGTAAAAGGGTTATTCTACATAAGCTTTATATGACAGATCGTCGTTCAGACACGATGTTGTTTGGCTTTAGATGAAAATTCTTGGTTTACTGTGCATAAGTTGTGAGAAATTTCCGTTGGTTTGGATAGGCTAGAAACGACGATGGATGTTGGCGGCGAAGGAGGAGGATGTTAATGTTGTGAGATAAAGTCGGTAGTGGGGGCAGCGAATACTGATGGCGGGTATGAAGGACATTGGATGTGAGAATTCTACCATGGCAGGGGCAAAGGATGTTGGTTGTTGTGAGAGATCACCGGTGGCGGTGAAGGAGATTGCTCAAAATGAAGACCAAAGACGTCAACCTTTGGAGAAAATGAAACACTTAGGTTGCGTTTAGTTACAGAAAAATGGGCAGTTTTCTGGAAAAAATTTCCAAGAAAAATGAGAAGTTTGAAAACGCATTTACTTCGTCTATTTTTCTAAAATTTTCACGGTAAATTAAAATTTTTCGTTTTCTAAAATTACAAAGAAGTTTGGAACTTTTGAAAAACTGATAATGATTGTTTTCCATATTTTTTTAATTCCAAAATTTTTCTAAAATATAAACACCCAGCCACTCTCACCCTATCCACCTCTACCTACCTCCAACCCACCACACCCCTACCTACCCACACCTACCCCGACCCCTACATACCCACAAACACACACACACATACCCATACCCACACCCACCCCCACACATACATCCCCACCCACACCCCTCTAATACTGTAACATCCTAAAATTCAGGTATAACTATTTAACCCTTCTTCTCTAGCAGGTTGTCAAGTTAGTCCCTAAAAGAGATGCATGGCTATCGATTACACTGGGCATACTAAAGAGTACGCTACGCGTACTCAAGCGCTTATTTTGGACACAGACTCGCCTAGGTACGCTGGGCGTACCAAAGTTACGATGGGCGTAACTGTCCCAGATGCAAAACCCTAATATGACTTGAGGGCTATAAAAGGAATGTTATGATCTTATCCTTAGCCACCATTTCGAAGAGAGAAACCCTAGGAGGAAAATATTATCAGTCCAAAGCTAGTGTGTGAGTGTTCTTGAGCTATAAGTGCCTTTGTGTGTTAGTGAAGAAGAAGTGGAGATTCTTGTGGAGGCTAGAAGTTGGAGTACAAGCTTGGATCTGAGTTCTACAGAGGGAGAAGCTTCACCTGGAGGTAAAAAGCTCAAATATTTCCTTGTCCCTTTTGTTTTGTGCTTCATGGACAAATTCTTAGGGTTTTTGGTCCCAAGTTGGAGACTTTATGAGCAAATGGTCTCCATAAGCTCATATTTGCCATATTTCAGAGTAATATGAGTTGTAGGATCATAAAAATCCAATCTTGGACGTGAATAGTAAGTCATGCATGAGTTAGGGATTATTTAGGAAAGAGGTCATATGTTTGAAATAAATGGTAACCTTTACAGACATGCAAATGCTTAAAGGTTTCAACTTTATGGGTTAAGTGATTTTAGAAAAGCCAGATCTGGATCTTGAGTTTATGTCTTAACCATTTAAGACCTAAAATCCATAAATGCGTGAAACTGAGACTTATGTTGGGCGTAAATCTCAGTACGCGCAGCGTAAGGGTCAGAGACCCCATTTCTGGATCGCCGATGTACGCCCCGCGTATACGAGTTGGTACGCCCCGCGTACTGTTCCCTGTTGACTTTTGTTGACTTTTAGGGTTTTAGTCAACATTTGGACTTTTGGGTCAAGGATGGGTAAAATGGTCTTTTACCCTTCTGTGAGATAGTAGAAAAGGATTTAATCTAGCCTTGAGAGCCATTATTTATTTGAGGATATTGTTTATGTGATTAGGCGAAGACTAGATCAGTATATTTGTGTGCAAGATTATTTGAGTTACCCGAGGTAAGACTTCTCACTATACTTTACCTAGAGTGGTAATTAGAGTTATTTGACAGAGTACCTTGTATGCTTTTGTATGATGTGATTTCTATGTGATTTGTGCTATGTATGATTCAGAGTTTACAGAGTTAGGGCTGGAAGGTCCACAAAGTTAGGACCAGAGGGTACACAGAGTTATGGGACTGGAGGGTCCCACTGATACACATTGACTAGAGGGTCATACAAAGTTATGGCCTCGAGTGGCTAATATGTGTTGTATGTGGTATTTTAGGGAACTCACTAAGCATTTATGCTTACCGTGTTATGTGTTATGTGTTTCAGGTACCAGTGATGATCGCGGGAATGCGCTGACATGATCCGTACACACATGCAGATAATTTTATTTGTGATCTTGGGATATGTTTTGTTGATAACAATTGTTGAACATGAGATTTGAGAATGTTTAATCGATAACTATATTGTTTAAAAAATAAAAAATTGTTTTGAAAAATTATGTCGTTACAAATACACACATACACACAAACCCACTCCTACCCTCACCCCTACCACCACCCCCATAAACACACACATGCACACACAAACACATACACCCACAAACACACACAGACACACCCACCAAACCAACACCACTACCACAATCACCGACCTACCATCACCATCATCATCACTACCACCACCATTACCCCATCACCAGCACCGGCACCACCATCGCTGCCGCAGCCATCACCACCACAATTGTTGTCGTCACCACCACCGCCTGTCATCACCTCCATCGTCGCTGACCCGCTACCGTCGCCGCCCCCACCTCCGCCCTACCACCGATATCATTTTCTAAAAATGAAAACTAATAGAAAAATACATATCTAAATACGTTTTTTTATTTTTTATAATTGAAAATGAAAAATAAATAAGTTTTAACTAGACATGTTTGGTGTTTTCTAAATTTTCAAATAAAAAACGAAAACCGAAAAGGAAAAACAAAAATCAAAAATCAAAAACACTTTTTTCGTAACTAAATACAACCTTAATTTATGATCTCTTTTATTTTTAGTTTTGATATTTAATTTAATTCATATAACAATAAAAATAATAATTAAATAAATCAATGGTCAAAGTCCGGGACCAAAATCAAAACAAAAGCAAACTATGTTGTGATCCACGTTAAAAAAAGGAAAAAAGAAAAATAGGGTTAAGAAAGCAACCTACAGGGACCATTCGTGTAATTTACTCTTATATATAACACCCTCACATCTTCATTCTCCCCATCCCTGTATCTCCTTCCACCTACACACTCAAATGGCGGCACATTCCGACTCTCAAATGGACAAACTCACCTCCGATATATTCTCCATTCTCGAAAACAATTTCTTATTCGGTTACGACAATCCATCGCAACAAATCAAATCCCCCACCGGAAAAATCAGAATTCTTTCCATTGATGGAGGTGGAGCCACCGACGGTATCTTAGCCGCCAAATCAATTCTCCATCTAGAATCCTCCCTCCGCCGTAAATCTGGAAACCCAGATGCCCACATTGCAGATTTCTTCGATGTTGTTGCAGGATCAGGAATCGGTGGTGTTCTAGCCGCTTTACTTTTCACTAAAGGAAAAAATGATCGGCCATTGTTCACCGCCGACGAAGCGCTTAAGTTTGTGACGGAAAATGGACGGAGACTTTGTCGGTCTTCTAAACAAGGTCTTCTCCGCCGAATTTTTCAGTCTCCGGTGAAGGTTTTTGACCGGACGTTTGGAGATTTGACGTTGAAAGATACTCTTAAAACGATTTTGATCCCGTGCTACGATCTTACCATGGGCGCACCGTTTGTGTTTTCTCGTGCTGATGCGGTAGAGATGGACGGATGTGATTTCAAGCTGAGTGACGTGTGTGCCGCCACAACCGCTGTTCGTGGACCTGCTAAAACATTTTCCGTCGACCGGAGAACGAAGATTGCAGCTGTCGGTGGTGAGGTTGCGATGAACAACCCAACGGCGGCGGCGATCACTCACGTCCTATATAACAAGCAAGAGTTTCCGTTTTGTAAGAGCATCAACGACCTGCTTGTTGTATCTCTAGGTAACGGAGAGCCGTTATCTGTTATGGCCGGCAACCGAACTCCGTCGCGAACGGCGTTGGTTAAGATCGTCGGTGAAGCAGTTTCCGACACGGTGAGCATTTTTGCATTAAATACTTTAACTGAAACATGAGCTATAAAGCCGTTTTACTGTTCGTACAACTATTTAACCATATAGTACGAACCTGCGAAAAAAGGCGTTTTGACTCTTTTCTTTTTGCTATAGTAAAAGTCAGAGATCTAACTTACAAATGATCAATGCATGAGAAAGGATATATTTGTCATTTTAACTCAATTTGGAATTTGGAAAAAAGGACAATAAATAAATAATAAAATCGTCGGGTACATGGCATTATGGCAATGTTAATGGTCCAAAGTATGTAGTATCAACCCTATTTTTGGTAGGTGCAATTAAAGTGGTTGCAATAATTGTAATTATTATAATGGTCCATAAAATATTTTAAAAATAACTTATAAAAAATTTAAACCAAAATAGTCGGTTGTCGCATAATGAATTATATTTTTATGCTTTACCTTTATTTTTGTTTTAACTAAAAAAGATAATTTAATAATGTATGTTCATTTGTCCTTATTTGGTCTTGTATTTTCTCGTATATGTCGTTATTGTATGAAATATTTCTCAAACATCATATACCCTTTTTCACATTAGATGTATATGCATTTTTATATGATTGTTAAAAATTATAACCTTAACTATAATTATTTTTAGGTTGATCAAGCGGTATCAATGGCATTTGGACAATCGCGAACAAGTGGTTACTTACGTATCCAAGCAAACAAAGGCTTATTGGATCTTGAACAACATAATAAGGATGTAAACATGTTGTCACTAGCAGATAAAATGTTAAAACAACAAAACGTGGAATCGATACTATTTCATGGAAAAAAGTGTAACAGTACGAATTTAGAGAAGTTAGAGTTATTCGCAGGAGAAATCTTGAAGGAAAACGAGAGGCGGAAGACTGATGTTCTACCTTTAGTTTTACTAAACGAAACAACTACATCATCTTCTGCAAGATCATCATCGGCCACAACACTGTCCACTATCTCATCAAGTTAATCAGATTGAGATTGAGATTGTTGTGTTTTGAATTTTCCGCCGACACTACTAATGAAACAGTGTATGTGCTGGGTTACATATCCGAATTATAGAGATTGTTTTTGTGATTGTGTTGTGTTTGAGTTTTCATGTATAGTTACTTAATAGAAGTATTAACAAAGATTTGAGGGAGGGCTTATCACAAGGGTTGATTTTTTCCCCCTTGTAGCATAATTTTATAGTGAAGTTTGATATTGTGGTTTGGCTTGGAAAGGTGTGATCTTCTTTGTTTGGATCATTTGATATTTTTATTGTAAATCTTGGTCCTGTAACTATGATGCGATTATAAGTTTTATTTATATGATATATGAAAGAGTAAAATGTTTGTTTATATAATGTTTTCATCATTTTTTCTTATTATCCAACGAAGTGTTTTGGAACGTTTCATTCAAGGATCAAAATATGCAAGCATTTTACTTATAACTTCTTTTGCATAGCATTTTACTTATAACTTGTTTTCACCGATTGAAATGTGGTTGCATAATCAGATAGTCTTGTCTAATTTTGCAAAGAAGTGACACGTTGTTAAATAGGTAAAATATGAGTATTGCATAAATTAATGATAAAGGAATGTTGCATACATAAGTATTTAATTGTTCATTTAAAAAACCGTCACATAAACTAAAAAAGTTTAGGTTTAAAACTTTCTTGGTTATTTGATTTGCTAGCCATAAAGTTATGTTTAAAAGATAGCAACGTATGTTATCTTTTCAACATCCTACCTTGAGAAATATTACAAAGATAATTGATGATAGTGATCTCAATCATTTGCTAAATGTTGTATGTGTTATGTGTCCAAGTAATGTATGGTTGTATCTTGTAGATAAATATACGTTAGGGATTAGATTGCCTGGTGGTGAAAATCGATCTAGTAAAAAGGGGTCATGTGGAACATTTTTTAACATTTATCGCATGAGTAGTTTTAAAATAACAATATATTTTGGAAAAATATCTTTTAACTTCATAATATTAGTAGTGTCCCAAACCATTCACGACATTGAAATTTCAATCATCTTTAATTTAATAAAAGCATACCTTAAATGATATGCGAGAATATTAAAAGGGTCAAAGTCGAAGTTTAACCATATTATCAACTAAACTATCTTTGGTCCTCCTCAAGTTAAAATGGTCAAAGTCTAAGTTTAACCAAATTATCAACAAACATATCATTATGTCTCTTTCGTGATGATTAATCCTTACCTAGGACATAACATGGAAGTAGTACACTAGGAAAATATAAGCCCACTAAGTAATATAAACATTTTTAATTCACAATATTATATTAAGAAACTTCAAACAGTTCACCAAGTGTTCAACATTAATCCATTTACTTTACTTTTTATGCATAATGGTCAATCCATCAAATGTGTATGCTAGACATTATTGGTATTGTGTAGATTGCCAGTATTTTATTAGAAATAGATAGAGATTAATTGTTTGTTTTTTTCGAAGCAAAAATTCATAAAGTCTGCGGACCACCTCTATAATCATTTGTAGCAGAAGAGGTGGAACAAACTGTTGCAGCCTATAATAAGAAGCATGTTTGTTTTTTAATATCTGCAGACTGCTGCAGTAAATTGAAATTTAAATACACTAATTTTATAAACTGAAAATAGGTCTTAACACCGAAATTTTAACAATTTTAGTCTTAAAACATTGAATAAAAGTAATAAAAAGAACGTGTAAAAAAAATATAAAACTTTTTAAAAAAAACTTAAAAAAATATAAAAGAGGCTAACAGTTTTATTTTAGAAAAAAAAACTAATTTTAAAAAACATAAAAAAGGAAAATAATAAAAAAAATTAAGAAAGTATTGCAAAGGATGTTTACAAAGTTCGTATAAAATTACACACGTTCAAAAATATGCAATTGAAACTGAAAATATTATTAACAGAAACGGTAAAAAAATTAAAAAAAAAAATCAAAGTATTTTTTTTTATAAAAAATCAAGTTAAAAATATTTGTGGAAACTATAAAAAGAAATTGTATCAAATCAATAAATAAAAGTTTAAAAAAATCAAAGTTTAAAAAAAAAAGTTATACCAAAATTCTAAAAAAAACACTTGGAAAAAATGAAAGTCGAAGAGGTTTCAAGAGGCAAGTCAAATGTTGCGCCACGCAGCACACGCGTAGAGGTTTTATAGTCTGAAGTCTTTCAAAAAAAAAAACAAACTGTTGTGACAGGGAAAGTGTTGCGCCGCACAGCAGAAAGTAGTTTGATGATGTTTTAAAAAAAAAACAAAAAACAAACAACACCTTAATGAATTAAGTATTAGAAGAGAAAGATTAAAAGATATATTGATAAGATAAAGAGAATGGATCGTTCATGGGATTAGTGTTATGTGATGAGTCATATAACAAATATAAAGATGTAGAGATAGATGGTTCCTCCGGGGACAAGAGATAGAGGTTCCTACGGGGACAAGAGTATGATTCCTTCGGGAATATGAGTATGGTTTCTTCGGGGACAAGTGATAGAGATTCCTTCGAGAATAAAGAGTATGATTCATTTAGGAATAAGAGTATGATTCCTACGGGGACAAGAGTATGATTCTTTCGGGAATAAGAGATAGAGGTTCCTTCAGGGACAAGAGTATGATTCCTTCAGGAATGAGATTATATCCCTATGGGGAAAGAGATGATGATTCCCTTTGGGAATGTAGATAGATGGCTCATGCAGGAATCCATATTGGGTACGGTTAGAGAATACAGAGAAATGTTCCCTTAGAAGATAGTGAAGATTAGAGTATGATATGTGATCATTGGGTCTAGATGTGAACAAAATGTTGAGGCATTAGAGATAAGAATAGAGAAAAGAAAAAACTAGAAAAGAGATTGAACGGAGAAGAGATAGAATAAAGAACATAGTAAGAGACAGAATAGAGATAGAGTATGAGTATCAGAAAAGCCTGAGAAGACGCTAAGAGAAGAGTATGAGAAACAAAGTAGATGATAGATGTAACATCTACACTAGTTACGTTTGCTTTTGAACCCTTAAGTTTTGATTTTGTTGCAAAAAGGGTCCCCGATTTCAAAATCTTGAATTTTTTATGTTGCTCGTGTACGTGGAGTGTACGTTTTGGTACGCTTAGCATATTAGGCTCCATACGAGTACACTGTGCGTACTCCAGTATGCAGGACGTACGTGGCTCAGTCCAAAACCCTAATAATTAGGGTTTGTGCACTATTTAAACCTCATTATTGCCCAAGACATTCCCCTACCTCAACCTCTAATCCCTTTCTCGACCTTCTTAGCAAGCCCTAGTTCGTTTAGAGCATTTTGAGCTTTTTAGAGCGATTATGAGTGCTTTTTGGTTGTGAAGAAGGTTATTCAATAAGAAAGATTTTCCGTTAAGACTTTGGATCCAACATCTTCTCTTCATTTTGTATCACTAGGATGTATAAAGCTCCCAACTTGGTTTGTGTTTCATTAAGTTCTAGTTGAGGCTAGTTTCTTACTTTTTGTCCCCAACGTTTAGATCTTTGTGAGTATGATTTACTTCTAAGCTTTCAAGTTGTATTTCCAGACGTTTCTAGACATCTTAAATCATAAAGGTGCAAGCTTGGACCTTGTTTAGTCCTCGTTCAAGAGTTAGAGTGTAGGAATGGGTGAAATAAGCTAGGTTTTAGAGTTGGACTCCTTGTAGCCACCCAAAGGCATAAAGTTTGCAACTTTATGACCATAAAGGTCATAAGGGTTTCAGACCTAATTTTTGGTCGTTGGGTCTTAAGGTTTTAAGATACATTTGCATGGATTGTATGGGGGTACATACGTCGTGCACAGCTTCTTGTATGCCACACGTACTGCCTCCCTATTCGCGACCCTCACACTTCGGCTAGGGACGTTGTGCGTACCAGTGGATACGTCGGGCGTACGGTCCAATTCAGTCCAAAGTGTGTTTCAGACCCAAATCGATGGGCTTGCTTGTTGGGGTTAGGCCTTGGACTTCCTTACTGTTGGGCTATTTCAGTTAATGGACTCATATTGGATCTTGGATGATCCTTGGGTTTGGTCCTAGGATTTTATTTGGCTTTGAAGTCTAGTTTTGCCAATCCCACCTTAGAAATTAGGCAAATCTGGTAAGTCTTAGTCTGGATTATGACCCAACTATTTATTAGGACTTTATTGTTTAGTTAGCACAAGGATTTCTCCAGTCTAGCAGCTCGAGAGTTTATCTGGGGTTATCAGCATTTAAGGAGAGTTTTTTCACCATATCTATGGGTCGAAGGCACCAATGTCGGCCCATTTCTCCTTAAGTGGAATGCTTGTTGTCTTTGTGATAATTATATGAAAGACCATGGGGGCAGCTTATGGTAGTTGTATGTAAGACCATGATTTGGCCCTCGACATCACAAGGAAATACCATGGGGTAGCCCATGGCACTTGTATGTAAGACTGTGATTTGGCCCTCGTCATTGCGATAAAAGACCATGGGGTAGCTCATGGCACCTGTATATTTTGTGTATGTGGTACATTGAGGAAACTCACTAAGCTTTTGCTTACAGTTAGTATTTGTGATTTCAGGTACTAAAGGGAAGGGTCCGACTTGATGAAACAACATTCACTCCTCACTATTTTCTACATTTTTGATATTGTACTCTAATGATTTGACACTATTATTATGTGATGGTTTTTTTGGAGCAATGTGATAGTTTTAACTATTGTTTTCTTTTAAAAGAAAAATAAACTAAATAACAAATTTTGTTCTAGTTTTGGGTTGTTACAAGTTGGTATTAGAACCTTGGTTTGAGGGATTCGGGCACACTTTCAAGTATGTTAGAACTTAAACTAAGGAAATTATAATCTTTTCAAAAAGAAAAAGAACTTGAAATTTGAAAAAGATTCTTTAAGAAAGAGAGGAGTGCAATGTGTGCAATCAACCGAGCTCAAGTAAGTGTTTCCCAAGTCACCCTTACTTATGTATTGTGATTAGTATGCTTGATACGGTAACTGCATGTTTAAGAATCATATGATAGAACTACCTGATCTATGTGACGCCTTATAGCTCGATAGAATTTGATGCCATGTATTACTTGGAATTGATATCGACTCTATTATTTGCTATTTGTATGCTTTCAAAGTTGTATATGCTTAGTACTGTATAGCCCTAGAATGATTGGTTCGACCTCATTTTTTGTTCCTTGTTTGGTTGTGGACCTAGGGTAGAATCTTCATTCGACAGTCTATGTGATCCTATTTTGTGTACAACTTGCATGCATAGGGCAACCAACAATGTTGATTGAGGTTCTTGGTACTGCTAATGCTAAGGGTTGAGAGTTCATGGAAGGGTCTATGATGTGTATGTTGTGTAACATAGGTTGTTATGGTTGTAGTGTGGTAACTTAGAGGAATCAGATTGGCCTTGGGGATGGTACAGGTATGTGTGGAAGGTAGTATTGGGCCCGTACTACTGGAAGCATAGGACATGTACCTGAGGCAAGTGCAGATCTAGAAACTCTAAGGGGTCCGGTGTTAAGGATTCCCCTCTAATCGCTTTGATTGATTGCTTTTATGTTGTATTTTTAGTTCGAGGATGGTGATGACTACTCGAGGAGGTTCATATTCAGGTCCGGGATCTGGTTTGGGTTTAGGTTCAGGTGTTGAACCGATTGATGAGAGGTTGTGTGAGCTTATTGTAGCCGAGGTTACTTGCGGCATACTTGACGCTTCCCCTATGATTTTTGGTACCATCAAGGAGGGGATTCTGGTGCTCATGGAGGAGCGGATCAGGTCATTTTGAGCTGAGATTGTTGCAGGTCGGATTAGGGCTTGAGCTCCCTCATTCAGGGAGTTTAAGGTGTGTGGAGCACATGAGTTCTTTTGGGATAAAGAGTCCATTGTTATCCGAAGTTGGATCGTTGACATGGAGAATGCTCAACGAACGAGCTCTTGCCCTGAGGGGGCAAAGGTGGGATTTGCATCCTGCTTGTTGAGGGGCAGAGCATCAGACTGGTACGAGGAGGATACCCGACCCATGGAGACAGCAAGGGTGGTAGAGATGAAATGGGAAGACTTTATTCAAAGATTCGAGAGGGAGTTTGCACCAACTATAGAGGTGCAACAGCTGGCTAGGGAGTTCTAGGACCTTCGCCAGACTACCGAGACTATGGCGGAGATCATCGCCAAATTTAGGGAGAGGGCATTATTTGTTCTGTAGTATGTTGCTAGATAAGGAGATGAGGATGACGACATATCATGCTATGTTGAGGGATGACATTAGGGAGTTCGTGAGTTTCTCGGGGTGTAAGACCCTAAAAGACATGATCGAGAAGGCCAGCAAGGTCGGGGCCGTTGCGTAAAGCCGCATAGTGGAGCTTGTCGAGCAGCAGGCTCAGTATGTTTCAATTATGGCCATTTCGGGTCACATGAGTAGGAATTTCCCTAAAAGGGTTTGATTTGTTTCCATTGCAATCAGACTGGTCATAAAGAGGTCGATTGTCTTAGATTTTCTGGGGGAGCAGTGGTGGCGCCCATGCCAACTTCCTTGAGGATTATCGATGGCCGCCAGGGCAAGGCGGAGGCCCCTATGGTGAAGAGCAGGGTTATTTGGTTGACTACTGATGACGCCCGTGCAGTGCCAGATGTAGTGGCTGGTATGTGTTCTAGCCCTATCTTTTATTTGTTTCCTTTATTTATGCTTATGAATATTATGATCTTTTATAGGGACCTTTTTGGTCAATGGTTTGTCTGCTCATGTTCTGTTTGATTCGGGGGCTACCCGATCCTTCGTGTCTCTTGTGATTAACAAGAAGTTTCAAGATGCTTCGGGAACTTTAGGTTCCCCTCTAGAGGTGGAGATTGTGGATTACTATACCATGAGTACTTCAAGGGTTTTTCAAGGGTGTGTCTTGAATATGTTTGGTGAGAGGTTTCCTATTGACTTGGTACCGATTCCCTTGAGGAGATCGAAGGTGATCATTGGGATAGATTGGTTGGGCCCCAGTAGGGTCATGATTGATTGTGAGCGGTAGTTTGTGAGAGTTTGAACCCCAAGTGGGGGATAACTGGTTATTACTGGTGATAGAGCTTTACATGGGCCAGCTCTCTGTTCAGTTGCGAGAGCCGGGAGATTTCTATAGCAGGGTTGTTATGGGTTTCTGACTTATGTTTCTGATATGCGGGTTGAGGCCACAACAGAGTTGAGCAGGATACCCATTATGTGGGATTTTCCTGATGTTTTCCCGAGGATTTGTCGGGAGTGCCTCCCGAGAGGCAGTTCGAGTTTCGGATTGGTCTAATACCTAGTTCGGCTCCAATAGCCAAGGCACCGTATCGCTTGATACCGCCTGAGATGAAGAAGTTGTCTACGCAGCTGCAGGAGCTAGTAGACAAGGGTTTTATCCGTCCGGACAGTTCTCCATCGGGAGCATCGATCCTGTTTGTGAAGAAGAAGGATGGGTCGCACATGATGTGTATCGACTATCGGGAGTTGAAAAAATTAATGGTGAAGAACCGTTACCTAATTTTGAGGATTGACGATTTGTTTGACCAGCTTCAAAGTGCATCTTGGATTTCCAAGATTGATCTGCAGTCAGGATACCATCGGATGAGAGTCAGGGATGAGGATGTGCAGAAGACGGCCTTTAGAACTCATTATGGTCATTATGGTTTTGTGGTGATGCCTTTCAGGCTCACGAATGCACCGGCAGTGTTCATGGATTTCATGAACCGGGTCTGCAGGCCGATGTTGGATCGGTCTATGATTATTTTCACTGATGATATTCTGGTATATTCCAAGACCAAGGAGCAGCACGAGCAGCATTTGTGAGAGCTGTTGGAGACCCTGAGGAGGGAGAGGCTTTATGCCAAATTCTCCAAATGCAAGTTTTGGTTGCTTGAGGTGCAGTTTTTGGGGCACATCATCAACCAGAAGGGAGTCTTGGTGGATCCGGACAAGATTGAGGCTGTGATGCGTTGCGAGGTCCCGAGAATTGCATCGGAGATTCATAGTTTCTTGGATCTTGAGGGGTATTATCAAAGATTTATTCAGGACTTCTCGAAGATGTCACACCCCCGAATCAGACGGTGGAAACGTCTGAGGGCTCTTGTGACTTAAATTGAATATCATCACAATGAATATACATGAATCATAACATAATTCATCACCATGCATTGAAATGTTACAACTGATATTGTTTACATCCAGTACGTTGTTTTAGACATTACAATTTCATAACATAAATTGTCCAATAGATAATCTAAGCAAAACACCATGACATTACTTGGTACTTATTCTTCGGCTTACCTGTTACCTGATAATACAAGTTATTTTGAAAAAAACGTCAACATATGAAATGTTGGTGAGTTCATAAGTAATGTTGTGGTAAAATGATTTGGTGTAGTTTGTAAAACCCAGAAAATCCGATATTTTCTGAAAAGATCGTTATTTATAAAAAGTGTGAAGATCCGTGAATATATGCTTGTTGATTTTCAAAACATGTATAATTGTTGAACTTTTGTATAAATTACGCAAGTGTAAATGTTGAACTTCCCAGGAAAACCCAATGTTTTCCCAACACATAAAATACAGTGACTTGTCTATTGTTATACTAATACGTCGAATGATTTTGATTACTCGAGTGACATTGGATTAATCAGGGTTGTGAGTTGTTATAATCACGCATTAAATAAAATGACTAGTTTATAACTACAGTTTACGAACGATCCTTAAAGGCGTCGTCCGTTACTACTCACTTAATCCACCCACCATGATTACTCTTGTTTATCGTCCTGAATCTGTTTACTTTGATTTCTCATCAGCCCAACAACCGAGGAGATAGGAGAGTACGAAGCCCCTTTATTTCCATGAGTTATTCAAGCTATCGAGAATGCGAAAGACACTTGGCCCCACTCGCATTTGACTTCTCGACCTCACTAGCAGTACTAATGGGCCACTAGGTCCCAATAGCACATTAGAGCTATTGAAAATCCTTTTACGTGGAATTGGATCATAGAAGGCCCAATATCACGTAAGCATATTCCCTTTAGGCCCAAAGATCATGTTAATGGGCTAGCAAGGCCCAACAAGCATGATTTGAAACTTCTAAGCCCAAAGTTTGTAAGTTGGTTCATCATAGTTATCGCGTGTTTATTGAAATGCTTTGGTTTATCGACTTTGTTTTGTTATTGATTCGAGACCGAATCAATTCGTTTTGTAACGATATTTGTTGTTGAGAGTGTATTTGTTTTTCTGTTTCGTCGGTAGTCGTGGATCTTGTATTTTGTATTAATGACTTAATTTGTTTGGAAATGGAGTTTGGTCCTCCTTTTATAAAAATAACACTTTTGGTCCTTTTATATAAAAGAATTTCATTTTTAGTCCTTAAAACACTTTTCTTGACACTTTTGTATAATTTATTAGATGAAAACATGATTGTAACCCAAAGTTTACTTAACTGACAGCTTCAGCCCCTTTGGAATAGTGATTCTTGGTTAAGGACCCATTTTTCACAACTTTTACAGTTTTGGCCCAAAATCAAAAAAGTTTGCATTTTTTGTCCTTTTTGATAATGAAAAGCATTTTTGACCCTTATAAACATTTGTTTATGCTAATTACCCCCTGTTTTATAGAAAGTTACATTTCCAACCCCTCAAACTTATAAATTTCGCATTTTGAGGCTTATTGGGCCGAGAAGCCCATAATTAGCCCATTAGGTTAAAAATTTACATTTTAAGTCCCTTGAAATTTCTAATATTCAGAAAAATATTTATAGAAACTGTTTTGACCCCTTTTAACCTTCAAGAAACCGTGACTTGTTGATTTTTACCCCAAGTTTGTATTTTTGACATTTTAAGCCCAAAAATGGGTTTTATGTTAAAGTATGTTCATCATAACCTTATAAACTTATTTTTCTTGACTTGTTTAGTGTAAAATAGCTTAAGTTATGTTTATTTCCTTTCTCATGTCTTAGATCTCGGATTTACACCCTTTTTGGTAACATATTCATCACAAATCACATGAAATCACACACATACATGCATCAAATCACACATAGCATACATATACACATAGATCTACACATTTTCTTGTATTCTCCCCCATAAAACTCATAAAAACCGAAACGAAAGGGGTATGAAGCTCACCTTGAGTGTGGTTTCGGTTTTTGAATGAAAAGATGAAGAAGATTTGATCCTAGCAAGCTTTCTTGGAGGATCTCAAACTTAGATGTTTCTAAGGTGCAAGATCCCAAGTTTTGTATGAGATAAGGAAGATTGTTGGTAAAATGAAGAAGATATGTTATGAATCAAAGAAATAACTTACCAAAGATGTGAACTACTTGAAGAAAATCCTTAGATTTCAAGCCAAAATTTCGATATCTTCAAAGGAGAAGAAGATGATCTTGAGAGTGGTTTAGAGAGAATTTTTGTGAGGTGTGTGTGTGTTCTTTTGTGTCTTCGGCCGAGGGTAGAAAGAGAGGAGAGAAGAGAGAGTGAGTGATTGGATGGTGCATAGAAGTATGAGTCATTTTGCATGGAAATCCTTTGAACAATTATGAGGTGGCATCCAAGAGTCAACTCCTCTTCTTGGGTTGGGCTTGGGCCGAGAATGGAGAGGGAAGAAAGAATATTTGGGCCTTAAATGCTTAAGTCTATTTTATGGTTATGTTGAGTGATTTTTGGCCCAAATAAATATAAATATGATTTTTATGGCCTATTAGGGCTAAATTAGGTTAGTTATGGCCCAATAAGGTCCATTTAAATATTTTATTTCATTCTAGGCCCAATATGGCCCAAAATATTAAAATAAATGAAAGTGGGTCCAATTAGAGACCATTCAAGAGTTCTAAGCCCAAGATAGTCCAATTGGAAGCTTATTGGTCCATTGGGCCCAATAAGAAAATCCTAGTCCAAAATGGACTTAAACAAGGATTTCTAGGGTTTCCAATTATTTGTTGACTATTTGCAGTGCTTGTATGAAGTGTTTGATTGAAATTTTGTTGTTATTGAATAAGCATCTTACATGTTTTAACATTGTTGGTTCACATTTGTTATCATTGTTCAATGTTTACAAGGCATCAAAATTCCTAGTTGTGACAGAAGATTTGTTGTGCCTCTGACCTGCCTGAAAAATAAGAATGTCACCTTCCGGTGGGGCCTTATCAGCAGTTAGCCTTCGAGACTCTAAGGCAAAGGTTGTGCGAGGACCCGATTCTCATGCTACCCGACGGTTTGGATGATTTTGTGGTTTACTTTGACGCTTCTATTTCGGTTTTGGGAGTTGTTCTTATGCAGAAGGGTCACATGATTGCTTACGCTTTAAGGCAGCTGAAGCCTCATGAGGAGAATTACCCCACACATGATTTAGAATTGGGGGTTGTGGTGTTTGCGCTCAAGATATGGAGGTACTACGTATATGGGGTTCGGTGTACTATCTACACCAACTACAAGAGTTTGAAGTATTTGATGGATCCGCCGAATCTAAATATATGGAAGTGGAGGTGGTTGGATGTGGTGAAATATTATGATTGTGAGATCCTGTACCTCCCTGGGAAGGCCAATGTGGTGGCTGATGCTTTAAGTCGCAAGGCAGCAAGCTCATCTATCCGAGACATCTGTTTGAGGATGACTGACACTTCGCCTCTGATGGATTTGATCAAGAAGGCTCAGATGGAAGGATTGATAAAGTAAAATTGGAAGATCGAGTAGATTATAGGGCATATTCCTTTATTTGTTAGAGACAATTGGGGAATTGTTGACGCGGTGTGGTAGGGTTTGGGTTCCGACAACAGGTGGGGTGAAGCAGATGATTTCGTAGGAGGCACATAAATCAAAGTTTTCTATCTATCCGGGGGCCACAAAGATGTACTGAGATTTAAGGTTGAGTTACTGGTGGTCCTGCATGAAAATGGAAGTTTCTTGGTTTGTTGAGCGGTGCTTGACTTGTAGAAAGGTCAATGTCGAGCATCAGAGAACTCGTGATAAGGTGCATCTATTACCCATTCCTATGTGGAAGTGGGAAGAGACCACTATGGATTTCATCACTAAATTACCTAGAATGGAACAAGGTGTTGATTCCATCTGGTTCATCGTGGACAGGCTAAATGTGTAACAACCCGTTATTTCCGGGCATTATAAACCGAGTCTTGTAACCCCTATCATCGATAAATGAATTATTCAAAAGCTCTGATTTGGAGTACACTATGTAGTAGATATCGTCTTAAAGGTTTCCAAATATATAAAGAACACTAAAATCTGAGTTATGACGAAGAAGCTATGACCATTCTAAGATTTCCGTCAAAACCGACAACACCGATTAAACGGAAAACGCAAAGTTTCAATACGATAGCATTTAGCCTTAGGTATCTAAATGAAAGTCATAGATAACATTAAACCGTGAGCGTACACAAAAAGAACGTCCAAATCTGACTTCGCATGAGGAAGTTATGATTTTTCCAAGATCCGAATATAGCAGTAGACAGCTAAAAACTCGAATCGAAGATCGAGCGACTTTTGGCCGGAATGACCTAAACGAGAATCGAAGGTCTCGATAATGGTATTTCGGCGGTAAAAAGTCTGGCAAAAACCGACATCGAATAAAGAAGTTATGAATTTTGAAAGAAATTCCTTAAACACGATTAGTTATAAAATAAATAATAAAAATAAATTTGGAATTTGCCAACGGAGTCTAAACGAAAGTTGTAGAGCGTAGTCGCACCTACGCGTGGATATAAAGACCATCGAAAACGGAGTTCGAATGAAGAAGATATGAATTTTTGAAGTTTATTAAATAAATAAATTATTTATTTAAATCAAAATTCGGGTATTATCCGAAGGGGAGCCAGCGTCCTCATCCGAGGTACGCGTTGCGTACCCCTGTACGCCCTGCGTAACTGAGAAGATTGGCCTCTGATCGGCCACGTCGCACTATCCGAGGAAGCCGACCCGTCTGAAGCTCCGACCCGTCCGACCCGCCGTCCCATCCGACCCGCGTACCCAGTAACCCGTCCCATCCGAACCGAGGCAGTCGAGGCTTCGGTCATGCATGACGTACGCGTACACGCTGCGTACGAGCGTACGCCCCGCGTACCGAGGCAGACCAGCCTTACTATAAATAGGATGCGAGGGTTTCCAAAGAAAGGGCTCATTTCTCTTCTCTCTCTCTCAACTTTGCCTCGTTTTCCGTGTCCGTTCAAACCCGAAGCTCTGGTCTTTTTGGCTCAAGTCTCGAAGGTCGATTCTACTCCCGAGATTCCCGAGAATCCCGAGAAAAATCAGTTTCCTGAGACGAAACTATGCCCGGTTTTCCATCTCGCTATCTTCAAACTAACAAGTGAGTTCATATCCCCTTTGAACACTCTTTAAATACATTTTAAATGTTTTTATACTCTTTTTGGGGAGGAATACAAGTAAACACACGACTAAAATCGTGTGAAACATCAACCTTTTGATATACTTTTCATACTGTGGTTTTAACTATCTTGTGAAGTTATTATGATACAAAACCCCTCACAACACAGCTTTACCCTCTTGGGATATAATATGTTTATAAATAGAAATATGTTTTATTTATACGTTTACATACAAATACATCATATCAAGGGTAACATTCTTTACTAAGTCATTTTATGCATTCAAAGAACTTATGATTTATGCTTTGTCAAACATTGTGAAAGAAGTTAAACTTTGCATACAAACTACTACTTTAATACAGACTTAGTTGAGAATCCATGAGCCGTGTATATCTTCAAATGTTACTTTTCTTTATTAGAAAATAGTGCTGCAAGTCCTGTCTATAACCAGAGTCTCCCGTTCGGAGAATGTGTCAAATGTGTATAGATCTATACGGGAAGTCATGATCCCGCGCCCTGACTGTTAGCTACAGTCCGTCTTTTGGGGTGACAGTTGTCATAACGCTACGACGCCTGAAGAACGTCGCTACAGGCATATTATGTTTAGTATGGTTATAAAACTCATCGAATATACAATTATTATGGTATTATGCTTTTATGAACGAGTAGTCATTAAAACTATTCTTCATCTAATAAATGCGATCTTCGTATAGATTTACTATGTAAAACTATGACACAACTTACAAGCACGTCGCTTGCTTGCGATTTTCGGTCTTAGAGACTGCCAGTTATGTCAGGAAAATAAGGGTTTTTCCTGTATACAAACCAAACAACTAATAGGAAAATAAGGGATTTTCTCGGTACAATTAGTTGCAATTTACATCACGAACATTCATATGCATTTCATACTTTTATAAGAAAATAAGGGTTTTTCTGGAAAACATACAAACACTTTCGAATGGCATACATCTTCTCAAAACACCACTTATGAACTCACCAACTTAAATGTTAACACTTTTTCTTTGAAATAACTTGTATTCTCAGGAAACCGCTAGCCAGGTAGCAACTACTTCTAAAGACTAACGCGCTGGCATTAGTAACATATTTTGGATCACCATTTTGTATTTGATTTCTTTTGAAAACATGTAACATCTACAATCATGTAAACTTTTCAAATATATTTATATTATGGTGGTGTGTACTTTCCTTTCTATGAACTGTTATGATACTGAATATGACGTCCTCCGCCCCCGAACGATTCCGCCGTTCTGGTTTGGGGGTGTGACAAAATGTAACATCCTAAAAGTACAACCTAATTTTTTTTTGATTGAAAACATTACTAAACCATAATATCAAATATCAAAAGATAAAAACCATGAATTGCGTATCTCAAAATGTCATAATAAATTTATCAAATCGAAACTAGTGTCAACGTCATATCAAAATATCAAGGTCTAACTCCCAGGCTAAACTGTGGTGTGTGCCATGCCATCATTCCGAGCCCTTCCCTTTGCTAGCTGAAGTACCTGAAACCAAAGCTGAAACTATAAGCACGAAGCTTAGTGAGCTCCCCCAGACTACCACATACCATACAATAACATATAAGCACATACTGGGCCTTGCCCGCTGCATCGGACCGAAGTCCGGACCTAACTAGGGCCTTGCCCACTGCATCAGACTGAAGTCCGGAACTGCATCGGACCGAAGTCCGGAACTAACTAGGGCCTCGCCCACTATATCGGACCGAAGTTTGGAACTAACTAGGGTCTTGCCCACTGCATCGGATCGAAGTCCGGAACTGCATCAAACCGAAGTTCGGAACTAACTAGGGCCTCGCCCACTGCATCGGACCAAAGTTCGGAACTGACTGATCATAGCATAACATAATCAAGGCATATAACATAAACATATATACTGCATACTGCATCAGACCATAACCGGAACACATAACACATAACATGTATGTATCACAAAGACATCAAGCATACTGAACTACTGCATCAGACCATAGTCCAGAACTACTGCTAACTAAATGGGCCGGCATTGTGGCCGTAGACCCGTTCCTACGGGAAGGAAAACTCACCTAGTAAGGTTGTCTGGTGAAAAGCTGAGCGGGAATTGTCTGACTGCTGCTCCGATAACTCCCCGGCTACAATTCCCAAAAGACACTTAATCAAACACTGATAACTAATCTTAGGGTAAGATGACTATTTTACCCCCTGGTCAAAGTCAATAATCTGTTGACCTGACTCGCCGAGTTGGGCCGTCAACTCGTTGAGTCCCTATCTTTCCTTCTATTTCTTTACCCGACTCTACTCGCCGAGTTTAGTCACAACTCGATGAGTTCCCCTTCCTTATTGACATCATGCCAACCTTTATCCGACTCGCTGAGTTGTATGATCAACTCGTCGAGTTCACCTTCAACATAAGAACACGTCCAGTCTGTGACTCGCGACCTGACTCGCCAAGTCAGAAGAACGACTCGCCGAGTCCTTGCATGCAGTTTCTATTCAGTCGATTCTAATCAGCTTTAGTGCATCCAATACATAGATCTGGGTTTTTGGGACTATCTGAACACGTAAACTTGCTAACTTTACATGTATCTAAGATGCAATGAAGCAATAGCACTCAAACCTGGCTATTATGGGGGTTATTTGACTAAAACAAGACCATGGGTGCCAAAAGGTGGCCTTCTTGAGCTCTTGGAGTTCAAGAGAGGCTACATCCGAGATATGGCTCGATTACAAAGCTTCATCACTAGGGATTTGGGGTTTTTGAGATCAAAACCATCAATTTGGGGACAAACTAGATCTAGTAGTACAATAATCAAGATGAAAGCTTTATTACCAAAAAGGATGGACAAAGAGGAGTATAATTTGGATATAATTCTTCTTCCTTGAGTTCTTCTACCTTCTCCTTCTTCTTCTTGATCAATAATGCACCAAAAATTCCTTCACAAGGTAAAGATCACTCACACACACTTCAAGGAGGCTAGGGTTTCGGGAATAAATCTCTGAGAGGTGAAGGAGGCTGGTTTGGGGCTATAATGATGTTTAAATAGGGTACACACCCTAAAAATTAGGGCTTCATCCAGACTGGTGGACTCGCTGAGTCAGGAATATGGACTCGTCAAGTCGCCACGCCAACTTCAAGTGCTGACCAGCTGCTACTCGACGAGTTAGGGCCACTGACTCGTCGAGTAGCTTCTAAAATAAGCAAAAAATAATGTTTTAAATGCGTACCAGGAACGGGGTGTTACACTAACCAATAGTGCGTATTTTATCCCGATTGCCGAGAGCATATCCATGGAGAAGCTAGCTGATATTTATGTTCGGGAGGTGGTAGTTAGGCATGGGGGTGCGTGTTTTAGTGGTCTCTGACCAATATGTGTGTTTCAACTCTAGATTTTGGAGGAAGTTTCATGAGGAGTTGCGATCTCAGTTGCACTTCAGTACAACATACCACCCGCAGACTAATGGCCAGAGCGAAAAAACGATTTAGACGCTCGAGGATATGCTTCAGGTGTGTGTGTTGGATTTCGGAGGGAGTTAGAATACTTACCTTCTACTGTACATGAAAGCCCTAATTTTTAGGGTTTGCACCCTATTCAAATGACCTTATGTCCTCCTTCCAGCCTCCTTACCACCTTTTCATCGTCCCTTACCAGAGAAAAACCCTAATCTCCCCATTGTGTGAGTATGTGAGGTTCGAAGTCATTTTGGGTGCTATTTTGAAAGGAAACTTGAACGTTTAGGAGCTTGGATCAAGAAAAAGGTTATAGATCCGTTATCTACTTTGTATTGGCAATCAATACGCAGGACTTGAAGTCTACTCGACGAGTTGAGAAGCCTCAACTCGACGAGTAGAACTGCCATAGTGAAACCCTAATTTTCAAGGTTTGCACCCTATTTAAGCACCTTAACCTCCAAAGGGTTGCCTCATTTCCAGCCTCCATCACCCTAAACCCTAGCCACGAAACCCTAATCCACCTTGGAGTTTTTTTTGAGCCATTGTTGTGTGTTCTTGGTGATTTTGAAGCTTAAGAAGGAAGGAGAAGCTTAAGGATTCAAGAAAGGGCCAGTAGATCCAGAAGTTAAGCTGTATTTCTAACTCATTTGAGGTATAAAGTTGATACCTTGGTTTCTTATTGCTTAGATCTTCATTTAGGGTTGTATTTTACCATTTTTGGAACCATTCATGGATGGAAGCATGTTTTAGAGTCATGGCTTCAGATCTAGAGCCTTTGAGGGACTCCATGGCATAAAGGTGCCAACTTTATGGCTATGGGAGTCACATGCAACTTGTGAACGCCTTTTTCGGGCCTTTTGAGCTAGATAACCCATGCATGAACGTAAAGTTAGAAACTTTACGTGATATATCGACCCTAGGGAACCAGATCTATGATTTGGATGCATTAAGCCCGAATAGAAACGACTGTATAGATTTAGACTATGGGGGACTTGACGAGTTGTTCATATGACTCAACGAGTTGGCTATGGTTTTGAGTTATGAAGATAGAGGAATTCGACGAGTTCAAGGAAGGACTCGGTGAGTTATGAGTGAAAGGTCCCGACTATGTTATGAAGATTGAGGAACTCAACGAGTTTAAGGAGGAACTCGGCGAGTTGTGAGCGAAATGTCCCGACTATGTGTGAGGAGGAACTCGACGAGTAGGATCAAGATTTCTAGATTTTCATGGATCAAGGAACTCGACAAGTTGATGGACCAATTCGGCGATTTGAGTCAACCAGGATGTTGACTTTGACCAGGATGTTGACTTTGACTTTGACCTTTGACCATAGTTGACCCTTAAAAGGGTTATGAGTATGAAAGAGTAATTAACAAAGATTTTTATGTGTAGGAGTTTGAGGAGAGTTGATCCCAGTGCCGAGGACAGTTCAACTACTTCACTATATTGAGGTAACTTACCTTCTAGTAGAAGTGGTTCGAAGGCACCAATGCCAACCCAGTAGTAAGAGCTATAGTAGATATGATTGTCTTTGTGATAATTATTTGGTATGTCACCATCTGTTATGTTTATGTGCTAGTATGCTATGATGTTATGTGACGGTGGTAGGAGGGGTAGGATAGACCCCAATACCGGTCGATAGGGCCGAAGGGGTATGCCAGCACCCATATAAGCTAGGCAGTATATGACTTATATGTTTATGCACTAGGATGCTATGTGGTAGATGTAGGGGGTGAAATAGTCCCCGGTTACGGTCGAAAGAACCGAAGGGGTAGGCTAGCACCCTGATATGCTAGGTGAGGTACCGGTCGAATGGACCGAAAGGGTAGGCCAGCACCCTGATATGCTAGGCAAGTTACCGGTCGAAAGGACCGAAGGGGTAGGCCAGGACCCTGATATGCTAGGCAAGTTACGTGTTAAAAGAGACCGAAGGGGTAGCTAATACCCGTATATGTTAGACAGTATGTGTTATGTATGATATCTGGTATGATGGGGGAACTCACTATGCTTTGTGCTTACGGTTTTCAGTTTTGGTTTCAGGTACTTCTTCCCCAAAGGGAAAGGAGCCAACATGGTAGCAACGCTTCACACACATGATTTTCCGCATATAAGATTTTTAGGATTTATACTCTGATATTGTTACTATCTTATGACATGCTTTTGAGACATATGATCTATGGTTTTCATGAAATGAAATAGCTTGAAGATGTTTTCTATAAATTGTTTTATGAATCATTATATCAAAAATGAGATTTTTGGTCTAGAATTTTGGGATGTTACACCCAGGGCGGACCGGATAGACTGTAGACCCGTTAGGGCATATCAGTTAGGCCGAAGGCCCGGAGAACGGTCCAGACAGGTTGAAGGCCCGGGTGGGCGGACCAGACATGCTGAAGGTTCTAAGAGTGGGTCAGATAGACTACAGGCCTGGTAAGGGAAATCCACTCATACTGTAGACTCTATATGCATGTTGTTTATTTGCTATGATATGGCTATGATTTATATGACATTGGTATTTTGGGGGAACTCACTAAGCTTCAGGCTTACAGTTTTAGATTTTGTTTCAGGTACTTCGGATGATTGGGGGAAGGTGAATGCTTGATCATGCCCCTCCTCACATTTTATGATTTTGATTTATGGGATACTCTGATATGATACTTGAAAACATTTTGTAATAAATAATGGGTTTTGAATGTTTGAAAAAGTCTTAAATTTTCATGAATTTTATGGATGTTACATATATACAATTTATGTGACGTGTAAAATTTACAGCTATACACATATCTAAAAATATTTTTCACCGTAGCTTGTACTTTGATCCATCAATCGTCACTTTAAAACTAAGTTATTTGCTTGGAGGATATGACAACAGTAGAATAAGTGGTGTGTGGTCATGATGATGAAGAGGAAAAAAGTAACAAAAATATAAACAGATACTAAAAGAGCTTAATATAGTAGAAGGATCATAAAGTTCAAAATCACTAAAACTAAAATGGGAGGAATGGTAAAGTTTGATGCAATCCTAAGAGCATTTGGTGTGGGCAACAAGGTGCAACACCAAGTTGTGCCACCTCACATGCCACCTAAGCTAATGGTGTTATGACACAAAATGGAGAAATGGGCAACAAGATGCAAGTAGATGCAATACCAACTTTTTGAAAATAAATATTTTTAATTTTTTTACTATTTCGTTTTTTTACTTTTTTTTTTGCTTTCGTTTTTTTCTTTTTGTTTTTTTAATAACTAATATATTTTTTTATAAAACATATAATTTTAAAAACAAAAAAAAGACATAATATTTAAAATCTAAAATTCCGATTACAATTAAAAAAAATATAATTTTAAACCTAAATTAATAACAAAAATACCATTCAAATTACTACTAAAATCACACCAATCCTAATTAACCCAAATATTTTTTCCTAATTTGTTCCTTCATCGCTTGTAGCACGGCTAGATCAGCAGACGCTAAACCCTCCTCGCTTGTCCGAAGAATTGACAACTGATGTGTTATTAGTTCCCTCTCTTTTTGTTCCTGCTTCTCCCGTGCTTGCCTTTCCAGGAACTCCAAATAACGACGTTTCAACTCATTTTTTTTCCTTTTATTAATAAATTGTGTTCGTCGAATTTGGCTCTCATTTCCGCCGCATCTTTTGCTCTCGTCTCCACCTCCTCCGCATGCCTTGCAGCGCGCCTCGCTTTGTCGCGTCCCAGCGGTCGTCGTGGTGGGGATATCTCTTGGATATCATCCGGGATCTCATCGTCATCGGCGTTTAGGTTGATGTTAGTTCGTGCGTCCGACACGTCGACCGAGCTAGAATTGCGAAACCTTTTGGATTGAACCTCCGACGATGTAGGCGTTTTATTCCACTTTGGATCCGCTCGCAACAATTCCCCTGATTTTTCAAAGTCGAAAACATGACCCATTTCGACACGATATTGTTCCTTAGCCGATTTGAACAAATCGAAGTCGTTGGTTCCGCTTTGTTGTTGCGCCTCAAGCCGGTTGTAAATACCGTTGAACTTGCTGCACCGCTTAGTTATCATACCCCATTTGCTGCTCAACATGTCGTTGTTGCGATACAAATATTTCTTTAAAATAGCATGAAACTTGTCGAGCACCGCCTCCCAATAAGCTCATTTTTTCATTCCATTTCCGCGAAGTTCGTTTTTTGAAGTAGCACACCAAGCCGCCGTCAAAGCGTATTCCTCCTCCGGTTTCCACCATTGTGGAACGTCTGCATTTTCAGATTCCACCGCTATTGATTTCCCTTTTGATTTTCCTTTCCCTTTCCCTTTCTTGTTCCTACTACCTCCCGCTTCCGCTTCACCCGATTGTTGTGTCGTAGGCGATGGTTGGTTGGTTTGTTGTTGCATCGAAACAAAAGAAGGGAAAAGATTTTGTTGTAAATTTGGGTTTTGACCGCCTTGATTTTGTTGAAAGAAAGGTGAGTTGAGAAACTGTAGTGGCAGTGAAGTGGGGTTGAAAGCTGCGCCTTGGTATGAGATCTGTGGTGAGCCTTGAGTCGATAAAAGATTGAAATAACCTTCATAACCGGCAAACCCGACAGACGAGGTTGTGTTTGGGTTTGATGATGGGGAGGTGTTTTGGTTTTGCTCCATTGTTTTAGAAAAGAAATATGAATGTAGATAAGATTTGAAATGAAATGAGTATATATATATATATATATATATATATATATATATATATATATATATATATATATATATATATATATATATATATATATATATATATATATATATATATATATATATATATATGCAAAAAGGTTTTTTTTTTTTTTTTATTAATGTATTTGACCGTTTGAAAACTGTACGGTTAAATTTTAGCCGTTTTTACTCGTTTCCGTGGCCATGAGATCCAAATGACGAGAAGCAGCGAGATAGGGGGGGGGGGGGTGTTCCCCCCGTTACGACGCCGTCACCAAGCGCCACGTCACCGGCGTTATATCTCGTGTGTACCCATACCGTCTCGTCTAATGGTAGCTTGATCGGTGGTTACCACAACAGCAACAAGCAATGATTGACAATTATTGATGCAAGAATAATGGCAACAGTAAGCACTGATGGAGGTAGAGTCGCAGGGACAATCAATCGGAAAAAATGCACACCAACGGGAATGAGAGAGATGAGAGATCGAGGCCTTGGAAGGTGTGGCTCAATGCCATGTTGAATTGTAAAAATACCTGTTAGGGTTAGCAATGGTTTGCCTGAAAATATATAATACAAAGATTTAGATAAAGAACGTTGTACCATACTAGATGTACAAAATAGGAAAAATAATATAATACGAATACAAGTGAGCCGTAGGGTTAACTAAGCTTAACCGTCACTTTTCTGACAACGAGACAAATGAAAATGTCTCCTCAAATCACTTTTAATGTTAAAAACATAAAGATATAGAAAACATAAAATTCATCAAAACTGTGGTCATGTGTTTTAAACTCATAGTACTCACCTTAATATATAGATCAATAACATAACTATTTCTTTAGTCGCTGTGCAAAATTTGGCCCGGAACCTTCGTGAAGTTCCCTTTAAAAAAAAAACTATTTCCTTTACTTCAAAAAGGTTATGGAGCATGAAAAATTAATCATGATATTATTGTTAATTAATTAATAAATCCCTAGTAAAAATAAAATGTTATAAATAAGGCTTTTAAAGAAACAGTACTCATATAATGATCTCAATTTCAAGTCTAATTCATGATTATAGCTTCAAAACATTACTGGAGAGCTTCAAAACATTTTTGGAATGGCAATCGTTTAGAAAATCAATAATATTATCAAATGATAATATTATTGATTTTCTAAACGATTGCCATTCCAAAAATTACACCTATAAACACAATAACTAAGGCCAATGGGCCACCTATTGAAGTAGGCTACGTGAACAACATTGGGTGGCGATGAAAGTTCATGTACGAATGAAAAGGTAACGAGAAAGTGTGCTGTAATTATAATTGTCACAAGGATAGTCATTTCAGGGTATACTTCCAAACAAAATGGAGATAATTTCTATAAGGGTTTGAAGTCAAGAGAAACGTAGTTGTGAGTGAAAGGAAAACAAGAGAGCTAAAGGTCAAAGGTCAAGAGTTCTTAGATTATGGTAGAGGAAGCAAAAGAGATTTTACTCTTCTTGATTGCTTTAAATGCTTTAACCAATTGATTGAATTCAATAGAAATTAAAGAATAAAAAAATGAGCAACCCAAAAAAAAAAAAAAATCCATTTCCATTGTAAAATAGTAAAAAGTAACCAAAAAAAAAAAGAGCTATGATCATCGTCTATCTCCTTGAAGTCTTCTAGAAATATCACGTTTCAACATCTCCATAAATTCCTACAAGTCCCGAATACAAATGAATCAAATATGCATATAAAACCATTAAAAATAAATAAAATGGTAGCATAAAACAGATAAAGAAAATGAAGAACCTGAGCCAACTCCTCTTCTGAACATAACTCATCAAGTGCTCCTGTATCATATGCACTGTTGTATAATCCAGAAGCAGTTTCAACTAGTGATGAAAAGATTTCTAAAGGTGGGTATTGGTCCACGATTTTCTGGGCCAAATGTTCTAGATTCATCTACAAATATTAACACAAAATGTCAATAAATAACAATGGGCAAATTGCATGAAAAAGCAACAGACTTTAATTTATGTTTAACCAATATAGGTAATGTAAAATCAAACTACATTACAATTATGGATAAAAAATAAAGTTGGTTAAAACAAACCTTAAAATCACTTGATCTTTCATTAGTGTTCAAACTCTTCACACTGCTGTAACGTCTATTAAGACCACCTTTTCTTGATGGAGTGGGTTGAAGCATATTTGAACTTGAACTCCCATGATTAAGAGCTTGAGAGACAAATGGCATCATTTGTTGAACCATACTTGATATATCAAGATTTCCACTCCTGGGCCCACTACGCATGCCACCTAGATCTTGATTACCATCCATCTGTTGAGCAAGTTGATTAATGGTGTTCATCATTGTAGGGTTTTGAGAAACTTGATTCATTAGATTCTTAAAGAAATCTTGAGAATTATTCCCGTTTTGATTTGAAAGTCCTGATAGGAGACCAGATAAAGTAGGATCTTGCATAACTTGATTCATTGTTGCAGATGGATCTGATTGGCCACTACCAACAACCTCTGATCTTGTTGGCCAATGTCGCTTCTAAAATCACATTTGAAGGTAATTTTAGCATATAAGTAAAAAGAAATAAAAAAAGGATTATTAGAAAAAAAATATTTTGAACAAAGGTAGACACCTTATGTTGTAAACCCCCTGAACCAAGTCCAACAGGAATGGAAGAAGCATTTGTAGGGATACTACTCCTCCCACTGGATGATGATGAAGCACCTTCTGTTTCACTTAAAGATTTCATTCTTGTACTACTTGAAACAACATTTCCAACACCTTGTGTATCCTGTTGAGAAAATACTATCTTAACAACATTCAAAAAAAAGAAACGATTACATAAAGTGTATTTGATTTTGACTGTGACACTTTGACACCAAAGCCTTGACCTCAAACAATATTAACATACCATTGGAGCCTGTGGAAGATCAACATTTGCTTGATTTGATGATTCAACATTAGTTTCCCTTACTCCTGTTAAAACGATAAATATGAGAACATATATATAAGTTATGTGAAGGCAAATTGAGTTAACTCACCAGCATGAATATGTATGTTAATGTGCCTTGGGATACTTCCAATTCCAATAGGAGTATAAGCTCCAGGATTTGCATTTGCATTTGCATGACTATCAAATAGAGAATTGGTTTGTAGAGGAGAGGGCTGCAAGAAGATTGTGGATTCATTACTCATTAACCCCTTTAAAAAGCTTCTTTTTTTTTTTTTTTTTTTTTTTTTTTTTTACAAGTGTGTGTATGACCACAAACCTGAACCATTATAGGATTAGGACCCGATGGAGATATATAAACAGCTGGCCCAGGGTTTACATAAGATTCAGCCTGAAATGTTGACCTTAATCAGTTCAATTGTACATGACTAAATGACAATATATATATATATATATATATATATATATATATATATATATATATATATATATATATATATATATATATATATATATATATATATATATATATATATATATATATAAGTATATAACTATTGTAGTGCAAAAAAAAAAAAAAAAAAAAAAAAAAAAACATACAGGAGATTCTCCAATATGCAATGTGAGCATTGTACGACCAAGCTCTAGCAAAAGAGCACCTAAATGTTGCATGGCAAGCCCAGACTGCATGGCTTCTGATTGGATTTGGGTTCTCACTGTGACATCATGAGTAGAACCTTCCTCTTCCTCCAGTCGTGTTGCTGTTTTCTATAAGGAAAATTTTAGTTTATAAATCATCAGAAATATGATATAATAAGAATTTATGTAAGAATATAAAAAAAAACATAGAATAGAGAGATAAATACAGATAAAGAATGAACAACAGGTCCACTGAGAAGACGTTGTGCATGTCTCATAACAACTGCTAAAGCTGCTGGTGATGGTAAGCCATGAGCATTACAAGGCAATTCTGTTGCACTACTATCTGATGGGTGATGCCCTGTAAAATATCAAATAATTAAATAGGAATATTTATGTGATATTAAGAAAATAATTCGTGAGTTATTATGTACCATTTTGTGATAATGCTTGCTCCATATGGTTCATGAACTCAGTAATTGTGTTTAAAGAATCAGGAATTGGCTACAAAAACAATCCAAGAGCATAAAGTAAGGTTGTATGGAAAATAGAAAAATAAACTTTTGGATTTTGATGATTAAAGTAAAAATTTGAAAGATGATATTTTACAGTAGTAATTGTGGGTACGAGTGCTGGTGATTGAGTAGGAGTAGGGTTTCTTTCATTTCCTTGGGTAACTTGCATGGGAATGCTAAACTGTAAATAAGTACACAAAATCATTATAAAAGATTTTTATCAAAACTAAAAAAAAAACATAGAAATACAAGAGGTGTATCAAACAATGAAACAAAAAAATGAAAGAAAGAATGTCACCTGCATATTTGGTTGTGATACGCCAATGGAGGTTTGACTTTGACCCCCTACCCCAAAGGAATTCAAAACTGCCCCAATCACCTAGAATATAAAGAAAAAAAAAATTAACTATGTTTATGCTTAAAGTGGCTGAATGTATACCCTTTACAGTTTACACTCACAACAAACAAACGATTTTGATTTTTGACAAGATTCATCAACTATACAAACAAAAAGATCAATATTGGCTTCTTAGACAATATTTACAGAAGGCTATGAGAAAAGAGAGACATACCTGAGTTATATCTGAACTACCACCTTCATTTTGGGAAACATGCCCACCAATAGAATTAGCATCTAGTTCGTGGGGAAAAAAAAAATCCACGTATTGGTTTAGTTTTTGACTTGATGTTTATATGTTTACACTATGATGTACTTTTTTAATTCCATATGACAATTTTGCCATAATCATAAGATTTTCTTGAAATAATCGATTAGAAAATACAAACCTGTATTGCTTTGAGTTGAAAATGTGTCATCTGCATCATGGAAGTCAGATGCGACTTGAATATCAGATGGTTGTCTAGACACTAGATGCAGTGTATGTCCACTTTCAACGTCTATAAATAGTCAAGGGTCTCACTTGATAATCACACACACATACACATAAGAAAGTAATAATAGGATACGATATTCAGAAAGAAGATCTTCATCTTTCAACACTTTGCCTCTAAAGATCAGTCGTTGGTGTTCCACTGAAAGGCCAACTTCACCAGCTATCTTTTCCTTGAATAATGAAACTGGCATCTGAATTTTGTCGGAAGAATTATACGTTTAAATCGAGGGAAATAAATGAAACAATCAATTGCGTAATAAAACTGACAAAAAGACATAGATAAGGGAAGGATATACATTTCTGTCGACATGAAAGCTGTGTAACTGTGAATCTAGCGTCTTGATATTAATCTCCACTGTTGATCCAGAACTTTCAACAGTAACATTACTCGTGGTTGCACCTTCGGCATCTGAAAGTTTATCTGCTTTTGATTTCAAAGTTTCATCAGAACGTTGATCTGCCACAGTTTTTGGTTCTGAACTTTTAACATCAACATTAGATGTATTCACATGTTCGTCGGAATGTTGATCTGCCATGAACAAGAATGTCGAACGAGGATAACTGAATTGATAATCCAATCTTCAAATTGACCTGTTTACCCAAAACGAGATGATAAGAAAGATAAAAAGGAGGAAAAGATACAAATGAGATGAAATAACGAAACTAATGGTTCAAAATTGTCCCTTTGAATATGATAAACCCAACCCAATGAATACTATGGATTACAAATTGTATCACGATTATGGATTAATTTTTATACGTATCGGGTTTTGGTGTGATATGCAAATAACGTAACGTACCTTTTGTGAGGTTGGTATAGAACATTTCTTAACAACTGCGTTTCTTGATTGTATCTTGGAGAAGATGGAAGGGTGTCTCCTTCACGCCTTTTGATGGTTGAAAATAATCAGATTTTAAACTGAACAAAATATATATGAAGTTATAATTTTTAGGAAAATAATACAATCACAACAGGGTGGCGAAATGGAAACGACGTACTTCATCTCAAATATTCCATGATCAAACTATGCACCAATGTGGGGAGAAAGATCATTTAAAGATGTTGTGAGCAAAAGTGGAAGAAATCAGTTGTCAGAAATGCGAAATTTGAAACAAGGACTTGAAGCGTAAGGAATCAGTTACGATCGTATTGCATGGGTTAATGTAAAATGTATCCAAAATGGGTAACAGAGGAAACCGGGAACTGGGATCCTGCTTTCACGAAGGTGATGACCGATATGGGAGTGAAGAAAGGGGCAAAAGATTTCGATACCAGAAACGAGGTCGGAGAGGAGGAAGAAGATGGGGGAATTCAAACCTGATCAACAAGATTTCAATGAAAATGAAAATATTGATGAAGATCGGCTAAAAGAAATTTCCTGGGAAGTTGATCGGAAAAACATTCCGGACGACGAACTTTTGGATTATCGATTCCTGATGCTTAGTGGGTTCTGAAATGTCACGTGTGGGAAAGGAATATGGGAGTACTCACCTAGACAAGTCAAGATGATAATATGGGCCATACTCACCTAATTCCCATGGGCTTAAATTCAAGTGAAATCGAGTAATCTAATCGCATTTTTTAAGTTTTCTTAAGGAAACTAGATTATAGCCCGCGTTAAACGCTGGAAACGCATAAAAAAACATATAATCATTTATAGATATTGTATAATGATTATAAAAAAATATATGGTTATTGAAATGTGTAGAAAATACATTGAAAACGATAAATATATATAATCATTGAAAGATCTCTTTGTAGACATTATTTTTTGTTTTATTAGTTGAATGACTTTCCTCGTCTCATATAGTTATGGTATTTATATATTTATAAGCATTTTAATTAGACGTTCTTTGCATAATAATGTTACTTAATTTAAACATATATTGACAACCAATATACCATTTTTTCTATTGCATTAAATATTGACAACTATTTCATTTATTCAAATAAAGTTATGTAATATAATTTATAAAATGTTAAATGTTATATAGATTTAATTTTAGTATATCATCAATAGAGATTCTTTTCTAAATCATGATTGGTTTATTTTAAATTGATTATAAATATAAATGTTAGCTTTTATGTTTGTTCTTATTTATTTAGTGTTCGCAAGAACTTTGCATTAGTTTTGGCGCAACTTTGAATAATTTTAGTATATCATCAATGTAATTTGATATATCTGTCAATTATATGAAATATCAAATAATGACATTCATTACTATTGTGATAATCTAGTTTTTATATATTGTATTTTCACTAATCTTAACGGTCTTATTTTTTCTAATAACCGTAACACTTTTATTAAATGTACGTTTTACAGATCTCCTAATATCTTATAATTTTTATCTTACTTTATAATTTTTCATAACTATGTTATTTTCAAGATTGACTGCTTTAATAGTGTTTTTATTCAGTCTATTCAATTTTATATTTCATTGTACAACATCATCGTTTGTATGTATTCTGAAATTTCACTTAAAAATGCTTAATGTTTACACCTTGATATTAATTTTTTTTAATATACTCATGTAATAATTATGGAATATATATCTCATTTTAATTAACATTCACTTCCTTTATTATATCAAATTCTTCATTAAACGGATATACTTTTGGAAAAATAATAATTATAATAAGGCAGCATTATCTAAGACGTAAATGTTTGATATACTTTTGGAGAAAAAAATTAGGATCGTTAAAAAAAATTTATATAAAGAAAATACAAATTTAAATTTGTTGAAATTATGGATGAAATTACTGGCGAAAATTTATTTTGGAGGGAGTTGTATTTTGTAAGGTATAATAATATTACAAAATTTGAAATATCTATATTTGTTGTGTAAATTAATAAATTTTATTGTTACTATACAAAAATAAAAAAGCAGGTTGATATATTATACAAAAACATAATAATTTCAATGATATTTTAAAATCATGCCAAAATTAACCGGATTCTTATGACATAAAAATTAAAAAAAAATCATAATCATCTATAATATATAAAAGTAACATTTTCGTAATTAATGTCAGTTCCCAAGATAGTTAATTTTTGTTTTGTTAAAGGTACCTAATATCTTTTCATGTTTATTTGAAAAGTTTCAGAAAAGTAGTTAACTGATTTCATGTAATTTGTGACAAAGAAAATCGAAATATATGAATACATACATTTGATATAGGAACAAAAAAAATCGAAAAAAATATAAAAAACGAAAGAAGGTACTGACCTTCTAGCACACAAGAGCGAATGTTTATAGCAGAGAATGATGATGGAAGTTATAAGCAATATTAACGATGTTGTAGGAGAAGGTTTGAAGAAAAGAAACGATTGAAAATAAATGTGAGTCGCGGATTCAATGATGAATCGTATATGTATGTGATAATTTGAATATGATTTTTCGGTATTAATGATTTCCTAATAAAAAAAGATTTTATATTAATAGTTTACTAATATAAACGGATTTATATTAATGGTTGATATTAAGGCCTTGATTGAAATGATTTGTTAGTAATATGTTTTTAAAATTGACCATATTAAAATCTTCATAACTGAAAATTCAAGATGTAAAATATGGAAAGCTTTTATTGGAATTAAATACATTCCATTTCAACGAATATAAGTTATTGATTGATGATTGGAAAGCATTTATTGGAAGTAAATATATTCCATATGGGGAAGACGATGTCAGCAATTTGATCTAAGGGTGGAAAAAATAAGATTGAAATACAATCAATGGTCCAGATTATTTAAGATGATGTCATAAGGTTTCTCTTTTAGTAATATTTAAGATAATTTTTTTTTCTTAAATTTTTATAAACAAACTAGGATGTCTCAAAGACGGAACCGAGAGGATGATTGAGATTTTCATTTAAAAACAACTTTTTGGTTTATTGGTATTTTAAAAAATCAATAAGTCAAAAAAAAATATTTAGCAATATATAAAAGACTTTTAAAATAATTTTTTATCAACCTTTTAAAAATGAAATTCCAATAAGTTAAGATTTATAATTTTTCAAAACTAACTTTTTGGGTTTTAAAAGTCAAATACTCATTAAAACATATATAAGCTAAGACAAACATTTTTTTAAAAAACAACTTATTGATTTATTGACTTTTCCTACCACAAAACCTAATCCCTTATATGAAGTTTTGAGCTTTAATGGTGAAAATGTCAATTCACTAGAATGGTTGAATTGATCAACGTATGCCTTGATTATGATGTTATTGAGAGTATTTAGAAGCTTTGAACAAGCTTTATATGTGATTTTCATGGTGAAATCCATACATAGAAAGTTAGGGTTTGAAACCATACCTAATGAGAGGGTGAATTGATGTATTAGAGATTAGAGTGTAATGAATTAGGTAGTATGTGATGCTTAATTTATTAGGTAAAGTGGATTTAGAGGTAAAGATCAAATGTTAGAGCAATTAAGCTCTTAATAGGCCAAGACAAGTTCTAAGGGACATGATATGTTGTATGAATATGCCTTGAGCAAAGAAGATGGATCAAGGTGCATCAATTGAAGAATGGAAGCCAAGGGTAGTTAATATTAACTAACTAACAAGGTGATTTAGAGTTCACTCTCTCACTAGATTATGTATGCATGTTACATGTGTTTATGTTATTATGTATGCATGTTTATATGCTAAAGGTATTTTGTTAAATATCAATAACTCATTACATGAAGATAGTGAATGGTTATATGAATTATAACCTAATGGATGATCATGTGTGTATGAGTAGATGTTAGTGGTATTGTCTTAAATACCTTATATATATATATATATATATATATATATATATATATATATATATAATGTAGATAGAATGTGAATTATACGATTAGATGTAGATGGTATTATGTTGAATACCTACAAGATGTTAGATGGAGATAGATTATGATTATATGTTTATAATCATGTAGATGAGTATGTATGTATTTTTAGAGTATGTAAGTGTGGTTAAAGATAGTGTATGTAAGTTTGGTTGAATATAGAGTATGTAGGTATGGCTAGATATTGATGGTATTGTGTCACATAACCATCATATATTAGATGGAGATAGAGTTTGGATGCATGACTAGATGTGAAGGGTATTATGTGAAATACGTATATGTTAGTAGATAAAGATTTACATTAAGTACTTAATGAGTTAAGTACTAGAGTACTTGTAATGTAACGTCCGTAGATCCGGGCTAATTAATTTGGAGATAATAGGGGTCGAAAACGACTTTTTGGTAAAAGATTATTTAGAATAAATAATCTTAACCAAGTTGTAGGATATGTTACAAGGTTTCCATACATATAAAGAACGCCGAAAATCGAGTTATAACGAACAAGTTATGGCCCGTTGAAGTTTTACGGCAAAACCGGCACGACACGGAGTGACGTAAATAGTGAAGTTACGATAGAAGACTTTTTGGCCTTAGTAATCTAAAAAAAGTCATAGAATATGTTAACCTGAGAGCGTTCATAAAAAGAATGCCCAAATCTGATATCGTGTGAGGAAGTTATGATTTTTCTAAGATTTGGCTTAATAGTGCATGACCCGAAACTCGAATTTTAGTTCGACCGGTTTTTGGCTTACGCGACCTAAATGAGAATTGAAGATCTCATTAATAGGAACTCAACGGTAAAAAGACGGACGGAAACAGAGTCTGTATGTATAAGTTATGAATTTTACGCGGACATTTAACAATATAATCTCCTCGTACTGTTAAATTTAAGATCGGTCGAGAATTAGCCAACGGAGTCAAAATGCAAGTTGTAGATCTTATTTTTACCTACGCGTGGATATAAATAACGTCAAAAACGGAGGTCGTATGTGAAAGTTACGGATTTTAGAAGTCGGAAGTGTGTTGTGCGAAAATGGGTGATGTGGCACAATCTTGGCCATTGCTTTCTCCCCAAGTCTTGCCACTAGTTGGTGACATGTGGCACCAAGTTCGGCCATTTTCACCCTATAAATAGAACCTCTCTCACCCTCATTTTCTTCACACCTTTCCCATTCTTTTTTCTCTTTACTCTCTCTCTCTCTCTCTAGAACCTCTCTCTAGCCCCGAAACCCCCCCCCCCCCCCCCCTCCCCCCCGAAAAGCCTAGGGAACCTCCCTAGCACGAGGCGGAAGCCCCGGAGTGCTAGACGGATCCGAGAAGAAGAGATTTTCGGCTCAGGAACGCTGCTCCAAACAAAGCCCAGTTTTCTATAAAACCCGCTCTAAGTGAGCTACACCTACGCTATTTTTAATATAGCTTTTATTTAATTATAGTAACGTTATTATGAACTTATAATAAGTACTTGGGCTATTATTATGGGTTATATAAGTATTGTTTAACGCTTATATAATAGTAATAATAGCTAGACTATTAATTAGTCTCGGCGAATAATAGACTAAACTCTAGTAGTAATAATACTAGGTTTCGTCGAAGGAAAATTGAATCGTTAAAAGCGAAGCGCTACCCGAGTTTGGAATCATCACTTTAACAAGTGAGTACATAGTTACTTTTATCTTACACATATATATGAGGTATTTTAATATAAATTACGTGATATATGTGCATATCGTCTGAATACTTGCTGTCTATGCTGGTGAAAGATTTTTATACATGTTTTAAATTATTTAAATTGTATATGTATTTTATATATACAAATATGTTGGGTATGACATGGGTCGATGAATGATGAGAGATAAAAGATGATGTGAGTAAACATTGGAAGCTATAGACTTAGTGCCTAATAAACATTGGCGGCTATGGACTTAGTGCCTATTGGACAAATACCGGTAGCTATGGACTTAGTACGTGATAGGAATTGGTAGCTAGGGACTTAGTACCTATTAGATAAACACTGGTAGCTATGAATTTAGTACCTGATGAATAAACTATAGCAGCTATGAAATTAGTGCTTTACGAACGAGCATTGGCAGCTATAGATTTAGTGTCAGTCCTATAACCTTGGAAGCAAGGGACTTCGGAATAAACGAATGCAGAATAGATGACTCTTAGGAGAGATCCTTAAGAGTAAAGAAGATAATGGGGATGGGTAATTGGGTTGATTGTTTGATTATTTAAACATAATAATTATATTATTGTGGGTTGAAAACCCTATGTACTCACCAGGTTTCCCAACCTGACACACTCAGTTTATTTATATCACAGGTGTTGATATGAAGTCACATTACACTGAGAGATTAAAGAGATGTAGATCACTAGTGTAAATAAATGTAAGTTCCGTTTATGCTTATGTTTATGTATTGACGATGACATCCTAAACGTTTTAAAATGAATAAAATACGTTTCTTCGAAAATGTTTTGATAACGTATTTATCGTGTTTTTTTTTCTGGGAACAAATTCCGCAACATTTTTATGAAAAGAAGTACTCTGATTTTTACAAAGCATAAACAAAATCCGTCTTTTCTGGCCGTGAAAAATGGAGATGTCACAGTTGGTATCTGAGCATTAGTTTAAGCAAACTAGGAATATGGATTTATTTCTAGACTTAAACTTAGAATGCTAAGCAATGATTGTGAAGAGTGTGTCTAATAGATTTAGGTAATACACCTGAATAGACACAAGCACTAGCTTATTTTAGGAATGATGCCTAAATTGCTTTTACGTGCTAAATGATTTGTTATGCTATAGTTTGATCGGATCTATGGTCTGTTGCCGACCGAATCTGGAAACCTTATGTGTTTAGGATTCTAAACGTACGAATACGATATTAGAACTAGCATATAAACGTTTTCGGAGTGATAAGGATGATTTAAACGTCAATCCTAAATAAAGATCTAGATTCACCTTATTCGGTGTATAGATCAAGATAGCAAGGACCCGTAGCGGAAATGTGAATGCAAATGAGAATAGGAATCAACCCCCGGTGATTCAGCAAATACATGTCGTAGTAGAAGATGTACCCGAGCCAATCACCATGGCTGGAGTACAAGCCATGATTCGGACTATGTTAGCTGAACAAAGGGAAGAAATGAGGCGGATGTCGAATAGGGACGAACCTAGTATGCCCACTAAGCAACCCGAGCTGATTCCCAAGCACTCGGAGGGAGGGAACTACAGCCGCCAAGTGAGTCCAGTGGGGACTCAAGGAGAACGAAGGGATGAACCGGAGAGGAGAAACGACAAGGATGGGCGAATGTACAAGAATTTCTTGGGTGCGAAACCACCGAGTCTCTCAGGAAGCCCGAAGCCAGTTGAGATTATGGATTGGATCTCTGAGATGGAGATGGTGTTTGAGAGCTGCAGTTGTAGCGAGAAACAGAAGATTGCCTTCGCAGTAAGGCAGCTGAAAACTGGAGTCTTGAGCTGGTGGAAGCTATTGGCAGATACGATGCCATGAGGAGAAGCCCTAAGGATGTCATGGGAAGAGTTCTTGGAACAGTTGAAAATGCAGTACTGCTCAGAGATAGATCTGATAGACCTAAACAACGAGTTTCAGAACCTGAAGAAAGGGAAGATGAGTGATGATGAGTATGCCACCGCATTCACCGAGAGGATGAAGCTATTTCCTTACTTGGTTCCTACTAAACTCTCCAAGATTAATAGGTTTGCTAACGGATTGCCCACTAACTTTGGCCCAATAGTCAAAATGGCAACTACCTTGAAAATAGCTGTTAGGGCAGTGTTGTGTGTGAAACAAACTAGTTTTAATCCTACTAACTTAGACACAAAATAAACACACGAAAGGCAGTGTACCTATCGATTAGTAATATAGTTCAAGCAAGTAGGGTATCGAACATAGGGAACGGTAAACAATTAAAATAAATGCTAATATTATCTAAATAAAACAAGTAATAGAAAATGGGTTTTCTCTAGTTTTGCAAGACTAGAAACTTAAACAATTAACTAAAATTTAAACTAAGAAACTAAGAACTAGATAAACAAAGATTCAACTAAATTCAATAACGAAGGGAACTTCTGTTTAGTTCAACTCAATTGATCCTATGGTTGATATTATGGTAATAGTGCAATGGATTAATTCTTTTATTGGCTACCGATTCAAGTGATTAGATTCACGTTCGCTGCACTAATCCTTAGAGAACAAACTAACTCAAACAATGGCCAGTTGTCTAATTTAATTCAATTCACTAGGTTATTTATTCAGGTTAATTTAGACTTGTAATGGTTAACTAATTTGGTCCTTTTAAATAACCTCTTGTTGATGGTCATCACACAAGCTCACACATGAATTTACCTATTTTTCTTATTAATTCTAGTTTCATGTTCATTAATCCTAGACATATGATAAAGTGGTCACATAAACATATGAGGTTAACAACTAAGAGATGTTCATGCAGCTCAATTATCTTTCTATTAACAGAAAAATAGTTATCATTCACATATAAGGTTCTTTAACAAGCTAGAATCAACAAAATCACCAATATTAAATCAATCCTACCATAAATCAAACCATAATCACAAAATCATCTATCCTAAACAGAAGTTATGAGTTTTTAGCTCATATCTACAGCAAATAACAAACTAAAAACATAATCTAATGATTGAAACATGGTTTATGCAAAAGATTAAGATAAAAGTAGTGTGTTATTGCCTTTGATCTTCTTCCAAGTTGATATCTAGGTTGAAATCTCGAAAACCACAGCTTCTAAGAACCCTTCTGGCCTCCAAAAATCGTCCTAAACTTCCCTCATTCGTTAGGGTTCGAATGAGAAGCGTTTCTATATATATATATATATATATATATATATATATATATATATATATATATATATATATATACACACACACACATATATATATATATATACGTATATATATATATATATATATATATATATATATATATATATATATATATATATATATATTATGAAAACAAGGGCTACTCGGCGAGTCCAGTGACCTACTCGCCGAGTCCATCACTTAAAATCCCGTGTGCGGCAAGGCAAAGTCAAGAATCGCGAAACTTCTGACCAACTCGCCGAGTTTGTTTGGAATCAACATTTTATCGAAACATGAAAGTTGTCCGAAATTTTGTCTAGTTTTCAGAACATTTTGAATCTCGTCAATCGGAGTTACGGTTCATGATATATGGCCAAAACACTGACGAGGGGTCAAGGTGTCCAGCAACATCCTTCTTTCTTCAAAATCCAAGATCCAAGCTTCCAATCGCTAGTTCCGCTTCCTTTTCCATCCGAGCATGTCATTGTTGCTGAAAAACGAAATTATAAACTAATTAAGCACCTTTTTTTCATTAAATGAGACAACAACAACAACAACATAAAGTATTAAGATAATGCATGAATTATATGACTAAATATGCCCGTATCAAAATACCTCACATTTGACTTTTGCTTGCCCCCAAGCAAAACTGAATTTTAACATACTGATACCACATAAGACAATCCCAATCGAACCCAACCATTATGCCAAGACCGCAACGCATGCATTTGTGTCTAAAATTTTTCCTAAGGACCCCCCTCAATTCTAAATAGTCACAATCCTCATAAACACTCGCCCACTTCTTTTGAACAACGCTCATTTTATGCATCCCTCCGAATCCATCCCCAGAAAACTTTCTTAACCTCAAGTCATTTTTGGTTAAATCCCCAAGCATACATACGATAAAATAACCTAGAAAAGAAAATTACAAATACAACTTTTCATTGAATCTTTTATACTTTGTAGCTTTTCTTCATGATATTCTTCTTTGTCTTCATAGCTTTGTAGATTCTTTATTCAAACATTTCATCACTCTTTTTTTTCAACTTTTTTTCTTTTTTTTTCTTTTTTTTTCTTTTTTTTTTCAACACACTTTTTCCATTCAAAACTAAAAACCTAGAAAAACATATGCTTAAGCAAGGGAATTTAACTTCATACTTTATTGGTTAAAGGCATTGGTCTAGTGTGCAATGACTACTTAAGCTTTCCTGGATACATTTCGGGTACACGATGCTAAACGTGTTGTGATCCTCAAACTAAGCGAGGTTGTGTTTTTGTCCCATGATTTCACTAGAATAAGGGAGGCCACAAATGCATTATAACGTATATAGGCTCAACTAAACATTTGGGTCCTCATGGAATCATCAAATATAATACTAGCATGAACCCTAACTGTTTTTACCAAAATTTTCTAATTTAGCCCTAGCAATTTTAGTGCAAAAATTTCAAAATTTAACTAAAATTTTAACTAATGTAACCAACCCCATACCCCACACTTAACTTATGCAATGTCCCCATTGCATATTATGCATGATAAAGAATAATAAAATAAAGAGGGAATTGGAACAAACTCCCCTGGGATAGTAGTTGCGAGGTTGATCTTCTTTATTTAAAGCTCCATCTTCAGCTGAGTTTAGACATAGGAACAACTCATCCATGCCTTGGGTGTCAAACATCTCGTGTGGTACAGTCTTTATAAAAGCTCCAAATATAAGGGAAAAACTCTTGGAAATGCTCGAAAAATGATCTTCAAAGAATAGAACTAATGACCATATCAAATGTCATCAAATCTTCAGCTCAAAAGTAAGAAGAATGAGCGACTCGTCGAGTAAGTATGTAGACTCGCCGAGTTGAAGCGTAAATGGCAGAAAAATCATGAATTTTCACATGGACTCGGCGAGTCCATAAGATGCACTCGACGAGTAGACCGCTGTGTGACAAAAATTTTATTCTGCCCAAGTCCGTTGCTGATGTATGGGGGTTATATAAACCAATAATTTCCCTCATTTTTCTTCAGGGAATAAACACTCTATAACCGTTCTATCAATTGGACTCATAGCTTGACTCAAAACTTCGTTTCCTCTCTTGCCTAGACTCAATTTCTCGCTTCGTCAGCCTTGATTCTAGACCCTCACATGCAATCCTAAGCTTCAAACTGAAAAGATCAAAACAACACACAAGTAATAGAAAAACGAAAACAAACATCAAAATTAAAATCCTAAATTACCCTAATAAACTAGAAGTTTAAAGAAAAAAAAAAGCAAACTCTAATGACGGGTTGCCTCCCGCAAGCGCTTCTTTTTGTGCGAGTCTTTAGCTGGACTCCCAACTTAATAAACTTCTAATAAATTCGATGCCCATCCATCCATTGCATTAAATATTTTCTTTGGACCAATTTGTAAAATTTGGCTCTTTTCTTCTAAAATTGGCCAAATGAGCTTGAATACATAAAACCCAAGAATTCTGACAAGGGTTGGGACCGGTCGGATACTAATCAGAAATGGATTGCGCTTCGGAACTTTCTCCAAAGTTGGAATTGTCACCCCATGCTTCGGAACACAAACCGGAAGAACAGGGGACCATGTCGTGGTAATGGTCAAACCACAACTTGGTTCCTGCAATTCAGCTTGTTCTTGTTCTTCGTCCGACCTCTCTGCTAACAACCTTTCCAGCTCCTCCAAATCTTTTTCTGGATTAAATTCTTCATCTTGTAACTTTATCTCTTGTGACTCAAATTGTTCTTGATTGTTAGACAAGATGTTATCTAACCATCTATCAAATTTCTTCAAATCTTCATCTGATCCACACTCCTCATCTTCTTGCTCAATTTCCTGTACTACTTCCTCAAGAAAAGCATCAAAAGCATCGAGATTTGGAAAATACATAATAAATAAAAATAAAAATAAAAATTAAACTATATAAAAAAATTAATCAATAAAATAAAAACGATAACAATTAGCAAATAAAATTAAATATTTGAACCGTTCCCCGGCAACGGCGCCAAAAACTTGATGTGTGTGAAACAAACTAGTTTTAATCCTACTAACTTAGACACAAAATAAACACACGAAAGGCAGTGTACCTATCGATTAGTAATATAGTTCAAGCAAGTAGGGTATCGAACACAGAGAACGGTAAACAATTAAAATAAATGCTAATATTATCTAAATAAAACAAGTAATAGAAAATGGGTTTTCTCTAGTTTTGCAAGACTAGAAACTTAAACAATTAACTAAAATTTAAACTAAGAAACTAAGAACTAGATAAACAAAGATTCAACTAAATTCAATAACGAAGGGAACTTCTGTTTAGTTCAACTCAATTGATCCTATGGTTGATATTATGGTAATAGTGCAATGGATTAATTCTTTTATTGGCTACCGATTCAAGTGATTAGATTCACGTTCGCTGCACTAATCCTTAGAGAACAAACTAACTCAAACAATGGCCAGTTGTCTAATTTAATTCAATTCACTAGGTTATTTATTCAGGTTAATTTAGACTTGTAATGGTTAACTAATTTGGTCCTTTTAAATAACCTCTTGTTGATGGTCATCACACAAGCTCACACATGAATTTACCTATTTTTCTTATTAATTCTAGTTTCATGTTCATTAATCCTAGACATATGATAAAGTGGTCACATAAACATATGAGGTTAACAACTAAGAGATGTTCATGCAGCTCAATTATCTTTCTATTAACAGAAAAATAGTTATCATTCACATATAAGGTTCTTTAACAAGCTAGAATCAACAAAATCACCAATATTAAATCAATCCTACCATAAATCAAACCATAATCACAAAATCATCTATCCTAAACAGAAGTTATGAGTTTTTAGCTCATATCTACAGCAAATAACAAACTAAAAACATAATCTAATGATTGAAACACGGTTTATGCAAAAGATTAAGATAAAAGTAGTGTGTTATTGCCTTTGATCTTCTTCCAAGTTGATATCTAGGTTGAAATCTCAAAAACCATAGCTTCTAAGAACCCTTCTGGGCTCCAAAAATCGTCATAAACTTCCCTCATTCGTTAGGGTTCGAATGAGAAGCGTTTATATATATATATATATATATATATATATATATATATATATATATATATATATATATATATATATATATATATATATATTATGAAAATAGGGGCTACTCGGCGAGTCCAGTGACCTACTTGCTGAGTCCATCACTTAAAATCCCATGTGCGGCAAGGCAAAGTCAAGAATCGCAAAACTTCTGACCAACGCGCCGAGTTTATGACCTACTCACCGAGTCCGTTTGGAATCAGCATTTTCTCAAAACATGAAAGTTGTCCGAAATTCTGTCTAGTTTTCAGAACATTTTGAATCTTGTCAATCGGAGTTACGGTTCATGAGATATTGCCAAATCACTGACGAGGGGTCAAGTTGTCCAGCAACATCCTTCTTTCTTCAAACTCCAAGATCCAAGCTTCCAATCGCTAGTTCCGCTTCCTTTTCCATCCGTGCATGTCATTGTTGCTGAAAAAGGAAATTATAAACTCATTAAGCACCTTTTTTTCATCAAATTAGACAACAACAACATAAAGTATTAAGATAATGCATGAATTATATGACTAAATATGCCCATATCAGGCAGCTAAGAACGTAGAGACCCAACTAAGAGAAAAGGGTCTAGAAAAAGATAAGGCAGGAGAGAAGCAGAAGTTTGAAGGATCTTCAAAATCCAACAAAGAAAGGAAATTCTCAAAGACTGAAGGAGGAGGAGGAGGTGAAACTAAGTGGTGCGAGAAGTGTAAAAAAAACACTTCGGGAAGTGCAACAAAGAAGTGACTTGTTACAAGTGTGGAAGGAGTGGTCACTATTCCAAGGATTGTACACATAATGATAAGGTATGCTACGGATGTGGAGGCAAGGGGAACCTGTCTAGAAATTTCCCAAAGAAAAACGAAGCAGTAAGGCCAAACACACCACCAAGGCCAAGGGCATTCCACATGATCCTCAACGAAGCGGAAAACAATGCGAGGAACCAAGGATTAGGCACCCATACCCGAAGATTGAGTTATAAGGTAACCAAAGAGATAGAATCATATGATGTAGCCTATTAGAGGCATAGTCTAGGGTGAACTTGAACACCTATGTTATACTTTCAAGAAATAATAAAGCCTTCCTTTTGTTATCTGATGTGTTAAACTGTTATGTGATTTTCTTACATGGTGACTTGGAAAACTGCGAGACGATACTTGGGATGAGTATGAGTAGGTGTGAAGGGTAGTAGATGCATATACTACTGGAAGCACAGGACTCACGCTTGAATCAGGGAAATTCACAGCGTTACCAAGAAGCTATTAATTGATACCGTTTTATTCAAGCATGTCGTTACCATCGTTTCAATAATGACTAAGAAGATTGTTGTTATTCCGACGCTAGTGGTCATATCAAATTGAGTCTGACTACGATGAGTATGTTACATGGTTCAGAGAACAAAGTTCGATGTAACATCCGACTTAAGCCAGAAGATTGAAGATAGTCAAAGCAATTGTGATCGTTGTTAAAGTAAGAAAATTGTAGTTAGAAGTACTACGACGTGACTAAATCACATAAGAACATGAAGATCATGATTGGAAGTCTCACATGAGATAAAGAGTGGATGCAAGATCGAGCATCGCCTGTAGTCAAGGAGTCTAAGAGTTAGATACTCGTTCGAAGAAACATCAAAGTTATGACTTAGGATGAAGAGATAACGTATGGAGTCACCATGAGAGCCCTGTTTCTTTGATGATCCCAGGACGTAATCATCCTAAGGGGAGATAATTGTAACGCCCGTAGATCCGAGCTAATCAATTTGGAGATAATAGGGGTCGAAAATGACTTTTCGGTAAAAGATTATTTAGAATAAATAATCTTAACCAAATTTTAGGATATGTTACAAGGTTTCCGTACATATAAAGAACGACGAAATCCGAGTTATAATGAAGAAGTTATGGCCCACCGAAGTTTTACGGCAAAACTGGCACGACACGAAGCGGCGTAAATAGTGAAGTTACGATAGAAGACTTTTTGGCCTTAGTAATCTAAACAAAAGTCATAGAATATGTTAACTTGAGAGCGTCCATAAAAAGAACTCTCAAATCTGATTTCGTGAGAGGATATTATGATTTTTCTAAGATTTGGGTTAGTAGTGCACGACCCGAAACTCGAATTTTAGTTCGAGCGGTTTTTGGCCTACACGACCTAAATGAGAATTGAAGATATCATTAATAGGAACTCAACGGTAAAAAGACGGACGAAAACAGAGTCCATATGTAGAAGTTATGAATTTTACGCGGACATTTAACAGTATAATCTCCTCGTACTGTTAAATTTAAGATCGGTCGAGAATTATCCGGCGGAGTTAAAATGAAAGTTGTAGATCTTATTCTTACCTACGCGTGGATATAAAGAACGTCAAAAACGGAGGTCGTATGTGAAAGTTACGGATTTTAGAAGTCGGAAGTATGTTATGCGAAAATGGGTGATATGACACAATCTTGACCATTGCTTTCTCCCCAAGTCTTGCCACTATATGGTGACATGTGGCACCAAGTTCAGTAATTTTCACCCTATAAATAGAACCTCTCCCACCCTCATTTTCTTCACACCTTTCTCATTCTTTCTTCTCTTTACTCTCTCTCTAGAACCTCTCTCTAGCCCCGACCCCCCCCCCCCCCCCCCCCGAAAAGTCTAGGGAACCTCCCTAGCACGAGGCGGAAGCCCCGGAGTGCTCGACGACTCCAAGAAGAAGAGATTTTCAGCTTGGGAGCAAAGCCCGGTTTTCTATAAATCCCGTTGTAAGTGAGCTACGCCTACGCTATTTTTAATATAGCTTTTATTTAATTATAGTAACGTTATTAGGAACTTATAATAAGTACTTGGGCTATTATTATGGGTTATATAAGTATTGTTTAATGTTTATATAATAGTAATAATAGCTAGACTATTAATTAGTCTCGGCGAATAATAGACTAAACTCTAGTGGTAATAATATTAGGTTTCGTCGAAGGAAAATAGAATCGTTAAAAGCGAAGCGCTGCCCGAGTTTGGAATCATCACTTTAACAAGTGAGTGCATAGTTAGTTTCATCTTACACATAGATATGAAGTATTTTAATATAAATTACGTGCTATTTGTGTATATTGTCTGAATACTTGCTGTCTATGCTGGTGAAAGATTTTTATACATGTTTTAAATTATTTAAACTGTATACGTATTTTATATCTACGAATATGTTAGGTATGACATGAATGATGAGAGATATATACCGGTAGCTATGGACTTAGTGCCTAATAAACATTAGTAGCTATGGACTTAGTGCCTATTGGACAAATACCGGTAGCTATGGACTTAGTACCTGATAGGAATTGGTAGCTATGGACTTATTACCTATTAGATAAACACTGGTAGCTATGGATTTAGTTCCCGATGAATAAACTATAGCAGCTATGGAATTAGTGCTTTACGAATGAGCATTGGCAGCTATGGATTTAGTGTCAGTCCTATCACCCTAGAAGCAAGGGACTTCAAAATAAACAAATGCATGATAGATGACTCTTAGGATAGATCCTTAAGTGTAATGAAGATAATGGGGATGAGTAATTGCGTTGATTGTTTGATTGTTTAAACATAATAATTATATTATTGTGGGTTGAAAACACTATGTACTCACCAGGTTTCCCAACCTGACCCACTCAGTTTATTTATATCACAGGTGTTGATATGAAGTCACATTACACTGAGAGATTAAAGAGATGTCGATCACTAGTGTAAATAAATGTAAGTTCCGTTTATGCTTATGTTTCTGTATTGACAATGGCATCCTAAACGTTTTAAAATGAATAAAATACGTTTTTCGAAAATGTTTTGATAACGTATTTATCGTGTTTTTTTTTTCTGGGAACAAATTCCGCAACATTTTTATGAAAAGAAGTACTCTGATTTTTACAAAGCATAAACAAAATCGGTCTTTTCTGGCCTTGAAAAATGGGGATGTCACATTTAACATCCAAAAAATTTCAATAAAATTTAAACTTTTCAAAACAACCATTTATCTGTAGAAACGTTTACAAGCACTGATACTTCCAAAATGTTATTTAAAAATCAGAATCTCTTATGGCATAGTTTTCAAAACATTCTCATTATCAATGTTTCCTAGAAATCATAAGTTCTAAAACATGAGGATGTGTATGGTCATGCCTTCGCCTTGCCAAAACATCTGGAGTACATGACACAATAAACTGAAACCGTAAGCACGAAGCTTAGTGAGTTCCCCCAAAGTAACAACCCACACACAATAGAACATATACAAAACATCAAACTATGGGTCCAATCATCCATCGGGATGGAATACCCCAGGCCCTCAACCATTGGGTTGGAATTCCAACATACTATGGGTCCAATTATCCATCAGGATGGAATACCCCAGACCCTCAACCATCGGGTTGGAATGCCAACATACTTTGGGTCCAATTATCCTCGGGATGGTATACCCTCAGCCCATAACCATCGGGTTCGAATGCCCACATACTATGAGTCCAATCATCATCGAGATGGAATACTCTCGGCCTACAACCATCGGGTTGGAATGCCCCGGTCTGTTGGCTCACGCACGAAGATGAAAAGCCTTAACCCTAATCAAACACATTCACATATATCAAGTAATCACATAACAATCTACAGACAGTCAAACCGATCTACAAATCACAAAACATAGCAACATCCTATCTACCATGATACCGATCTAACAGATCATAACCACATAGAAACATCATATCTACCAGGATACTGATCTAACAGATCAGTACCATACTCAATCATAAGACAAACCCGGATAACAACCCATAAAGGGTCGGCTTTGGTGCCTATAACGCCCGTGTTTCTGGGCTAAGCATTAGTGTGACATCCCCAAAAATCACGGCCAGAAAAGGCTGATTTTGTTTATGCTTTGTTTAAAAATCAGAGTAACATTTTAAATAAAAGTGTTGCGGAATTTGTCCCAAAACAAAATATGATAGAGATTTATCAAAAGCATTTCCGTAGAAATGTATTTCATTAAAAGACTCGGGATGTCATGTTCGATACAGATCATAAGAATAAACAATACAACATAGGGCTTACTACATTATTCCGTATTTACAGGCCTAAAATCCATTAATCTCTCATCCCAAGACATCACATCTATGTTCATGCGCCACTACCAGTAATACAAGAAACTGAGTGGGACAGGCTTGGGAGCCTGGTGAGTACATAGGGTTTTCAACCCACAATTAATAAGTTTATTAATTTCCTCAACCAACAATAACCTGATTACCCGTTCCCGTTATCCACACATTATGTCCCTAAGGATCTATCATAAGGGACCTATCCTAAGGATTATCATTGGGACGGACACTACTGCTAAGGGGATTCCTCAGCAATAAATGTCCTTAAGGCAACCATGTAGGGGATGGAGTACATCTGGTGAGCACACAGTTCACCATAAACACAAAGTTCAAATAAACACCTACATGTTGCGAGCCTGCTAGCATTCCACAGGACTGTCTAGAATAGTCCATGGTCGTCATCTATACTCCGCTAGATGATTGGATCATCAATACTCCGCTAGATGACTGGATCATCAATAACATCTATAACGAGGCCTCTCATTATTTTATTTTGTCACACAACAACTATTACATCTACCCATGTTTTACCCAACACATTTCGTAGATATTAAATACATATACAATTTATATCATTAAAAAAATGTACAAAATCATTCATCCAGCATAGATAGCAAGTATACAGATAATATGCACACACAACACGCAATTTATATAAAATACTTCATATCTATGTGTAAGCTGAAAGTAACTATGCACTCACCTGAAAAGGTGGTGAATCCGAACTCAGACAGCGCTTCGCTTCTTAAAAATAATTTCCTTCGACAAAACCTAATATTATTACCACTAGAGTTTAGTCTATAATTTGTCGAGACTAATTAATAGTCTAGCTATTATTACTATTATATAAGCGTCAAACAATACTTATGTAACCCATAATAATAGCCCAAGTACTTATTATAAGTTCCTAATAACGTTACTATAATTAAATAAACGACATATTAAAAATAGCATAGGCGTAGCTCACTTATAGTGGATTTTATAGAAAACGGGGCCTTGCTTGGAGCAGCATTCCCGAGCTGAAAATCTCTTCTTCTCGGAGCCTTCGAGCACTCCGGCGCTTCCGCCACGTGCTTGGGAGGTTCCCTAGGCTTTTCGGGGGGTGGGGGGGTGGGGGGGGGGTTTCGGGGCTAGAGAGAGAGTAAAGAGAAGAAAGAATGAGAAAGGTGTGAAGAAAATGAGGGTGGAAGAGGTTCTATTTATAGGGTGAAAATTGGCTGAACTTGGTGCCACATGTCACCATCTAGTGGCAAGACTTGAGGAGAAAGCAATAGCCAAGATTGTGCCACATCACCCATTTTCGCACAACAAACTTCCGACTTCTAAAATCCGTAACTTTCACATATGACCTCCGTTTTTTACGTTTTTTATATCCACGCGTAGGTAAAAATAATATCTACAACTTTCATTTTTACTCCGTCGGCTAATTCTCGACCGATCTTAAATTTAATAGTACAAGAAGATTATACTGGTAAACGTCCACGTAAAATTCATAACTTCTACATACGGACTCTGTTTTCTTCTGTATTTTTACCGTTGAGTTCCTATTAATGAGATCTTCAACTCTCATCTAGGTCGCGTAAGTCAAAAACCGCTCGAACAAAAATGCGAGTTTCGGGTCGTGCACTGCTAAGCCGAATCTTAGAAAAATCATAACTTCATCATACGAAGTCGGATTTGGGCGTTCTTTTTATGGATGTTCTCAATTTAACATATACTACAACTTTAGTTTAGATCACTAAGGCTAAAAAGTCCTCCATCGTTAATTCACTATTTACGTCTCCCGGTGCCGTGCCGGTTTTGCCGTAAAACTTCGGCGAGTCATAACTTCTTCGTTATAACTCGGATTTTGGCATTCTTTATATCCTCGGAATCCTTGTTTCGACCACTACGACTTTATGTAGAGATATAGGACTTATCTCACACTTTAATTTTGACGCTTATTTTTATCTTTTATTTATTAAATATTTATAAATACATAATAAGTATAAAAATTCACATAGTTCACATAATACTCAAATATTTCATCTTTATTAAAAAAAAAGTTACAATAGTTGACCTAGACTATTACATCGTCAAAAATGTTTAGCCCTGAAAAACAGGAGTTACAATTCTCTCCCCCTTAGGATGATTCCGTCCCGGAATCATGCATCAACAAAAAGATGTGGATAGCGACTCATTATGTCATCCTCTGTTTCCCAAGTGAGATTTGACCCATTCGAATGTTTCCATTGGACTAGCACTAAGTCGACCATCTTGCGTCGTAGCTTCTTAGTCTTACGGTCAATAATTGCCTCAGGCTCTTCGATCAGCCTCTTATTCTCATCCATACTTTACTCTGAGATTGGAATTATGTCGGGAACATCTCCCGTGAATTTCCTCAAATAACACACATGGAAGGTGTTATGAATACCATCGAGTTCTTCGGACAATTCCAGCTTGTAGGCTTGGTTCCCAATCTTCTGAAGAACTTTGAACGGTCCAATAAACCTTGGACTTAGCTTTCCTCGTTTCCCGAATCTTATAAGTCCCTTCCACGGTGAGACTTTTAGCAAAACCGAATCCCGAACTTCGAAGGTCATCGGTCGTCTTTTCTTGTCAGCATAGCTCTTCTGACGATCCTGAGTTGCTAACATCCTTTCCCTAATCACCTTTAGTTTCTCAGCAATCTCATGGACTATCTCGGGGCCCATACACTGCTTTTCTCCGGCTTCAAGCCAACAAGATGGCGTACGACACTTCTGTCCATACAAGGCTTGATAAGGTGCCATCTTGATGCTCGAGTGGAAACTGTTGTTGTACGAAAATTCTACCGGAGGTAAGTGCTCGTCCCAGTTCCCTTGGAACTCGAGGGTACATGCTCTCAGCATATCTTCCAGTGTTTGAATCGTTCTTTCGCTCTGGCCATCAGTTTGTGGATGGTAAGCAATACTCAAACATCCAACTCCTCTTGTAGACTCCTCCAAAACCTCGACGTGAAACGACTATCACGATCTGATACAATCGTAAGAGGAACACCGTGAAGTCTTGCAATTTCCTTCATGTAAGCATTTGCGAGCTTATCCATATACCACTTCTCGTTGGCTGCTATGAAGTGTGCACTCTTGGTGAAACGATCCACGACTACCCAAATCATGTCGTGTCCGTTCTTTGTCCTAGGTAGTTTAGTAACAAAATCCATGGTGATGTCTTCCCATTTATCCATGGGTACAGGTAAAGATTCTAAACTCCCATACGGTTTCTGATGTTGTGCCTTAACTCTTGCACATGTTACACACTCGGCCACGTACTTCGCAACATCGAGCTTCATCGTCGACCACCAGTAGTAGGGTTTTAGGTCCCTATACATTTTAGTGCTACCGGGATGAATCGAGTACATGGTCTTGTGTGCTTCTTCCATCAGAAGATCTCTTATTCTTCCCGTCTTAGGTACCCAAATCCGATCTTGGAATACCTTCAGTCCTCGACTGTTTGTACCGAGTACTAACGTTTTGCCCAAACGTTCTTCCTTTCGGTCATTCTTCCCTAAAGCTTCTTCTTGGGCTTTCCTGATACTTTCCACAATTGTCGAGACGACTTCGATTCTCAACACTCTTGGCCTCTTCCTTTCAAGGTTGACTTTCCGAATGAGAGCACCAGCAACAACATTTGCTTTAACAGGGTGGTAAAGTATCTCACATTCGTAGTCCTTGAGTAACTCTAGTCAGCGTCGTTTCCTCATGTCCAATTCTTTCTGATTAAAGAGATACTGGAGACTCTTATGATCAGTGAAAAGCTTGCACTTCATGATGTAGAGGTAATACCTCCATATTTTTAAGGCAAAAACTACCGCCGCCAACTCCAGATCATGAGTGGGGTACTTCTTTTGATGTTCTTTCAATTGTCGAGATGCATATGCTATCACTTTTTCTCTTTGGGTCAGAACACAACCCAACCTGACTCCAGATGCGTCACTGTATACCGCAAAGTCTTCAACTCCATCGGGTAGAGAAAGTATTGGTGCTTCGCATAACTTCTTCTTTAGTTTCTTGAATGCCTCTTCGTGTTTCTCACTCCATGTATACGTAGCTCCTTTATGGGGTCAAAGCTATTAATGGAGCAGCTATCGAAGAAAATCCTTGGATAAATCGTCGGTAATATCTGGCTAATCCTAGAAAGCTCAGAACCTCCGTGGGACTTTTCGGACGTTCCCACTTTATCACAGCCTCGATCTTTGCGGGGTCAACCATTATCCCACCTTGGTTAACCACATGACTCAAGAACTGGACTTCTCGTATCCAAAAGTCGCATTTGGAGAACTTAGCGTAAAGCTTATACTTCTTTAACACTTCCAACACTTCCCGTAGATGCTTGCCATGCTCCTCCTGGCTTTTCGAGTAGATCAGAATGTCGTCGATGACACTATCACAGATTTATCAAGGAATGGTTTGCAAACCCTGTTCATCAAATCCATGAATGCTGCGGGAGCATTGGTTAGTCCGAATGACATAACCAAGAACTCGTAGTTTCCATATCTAGTTCTGAATGAAGTCTTCTCAATATCCTACTCTCTTACCTTCAGATGATGATATCCTGACCTAAGATCGATCTTTGAGAAGTAGCTCAAACCTTGCAGCTGATCGAATAGGTCATCAATCCTCGGCAATGGATACTTGTTCTTTACTGTGGCCTCATTCAGCTCTCGGTAGTCTATGCACATCCTCATGCTTCCATCCTTCTTCTTCACGAATAACACCGGAGCTCCCCAGGGTGATGAACTAGGTCGAATGAAACCGTTGTCCAATAGCTCCTGGAGTTGCGTCATAAGCTCCTTCATCTCCGTTGGTGCTAGTCGGTAAGGTGCCTTTGCTATCAGTGTTGTTCCTGGTAACAAGTCTATACGAAACTCCACTTGTCTATCAGGTGGTAATTCGGGAAGATCTTTGGGAAAGACTTCCGGATAATCACATACGACCAGTATATTTTGCACCTCTTTCTTTTCCTTCTTAGCATCGATTACGAATGCCAAGTATGATGCACCTCCTTTGGACATACATTTTCTGGCTTTCATCAGGGAGATGATTCTAGAATTCACTCTATGTTTGTCCCCGTACACCATAAATGACTCCTTTCCAGGGGGATTAATCCTAACTATCTTCTTTCGGCATAATATCTCGGCATCGTTGGTGCTTAGCCAATCCATACCCAAAACGATGTCGAAACCGTTTAACTCTATGGGTAATAGCTCTTTGTGGAATTCGATGACGATGTTCCTAATACGATCACTAATAGGTACGAATTTGCCACTGGCAACTTCTACAATCAGGGCATTATCTAGTTTTTCTACAGGCAATGCTAATTTCCCACCAAATTTATGCGATACAAAGGAATAGTTGGCTCCAGAATGAAATAGTATATTTGCAGGCAAACCATTTACAAGAAAGGTACCTGAAACGACATCTGTTGCCTCCTTCGCAGCCTCTAGCGTCATCTGGAAGGCTCTCACCTTCGGCTTCGGTGATATGTTGGGCCTTCCTGCATTTCTCTTCTTTGGGCAATCCTTAGCAATATGCCCTTCTTCACGGCACTCGTAACACACCCTCTTGTTGATGGTGCACTCATTGGCATAATGCCCAGTTTTCCCACACTTTAGCAGGTTATTTCCTTGCTACATTTTCCCGAGTGCTTATTCTTGCACTTCTCACACCATTTAAATTCATTTCCTCCTCCCCTGAGCTTCTTTGAACCGAACTTGCTTTTCTTTTTGTTGGGTTTAGCAGACCCTTCAAATTTCCTCTTCTTGCCAACCTCAACTTTGCTGGAAGCTCTTCCCTTAATCATATCCTCCATAGACTTGGTAGCCCAGATAGCTGCCTCCAGAGTAGGTGCCTGACGCACTGGCACTGCATACTCCCATGGGAGTCCCTTAGAGTACTTGTCGATCTTTGTCAGCTCATCCGGAACAAGACGCAAGGAAAACTCCATCTTGTTTGTGAAGTTGTTCGTGTATTCATCGATTGACATGCTTCCCTTCTTCAGGGTTAGAAACTGGTTCTCTAGCTCGAGCAGGTTTTGAGCTGAGCAGTACTTTCGTTTGAATTGCACCCGGAATTCTGCCCATGTCAGTTGCAGGGGCTCATTGGGGCTCAGAGTCTTCCCCAAGGTATTCCACCAACATACAACGCCTCCTCGAAACTGACACACTGCAAATGTGGTCTGTTTTTTTCCTCTGCAACCGCACGTCATAAAAGCTAACTCCATCTCCGAGATCTAATCCATGACCCCGATTGGATCTTCCTTTCCAGTGAAAGTCGATGGCTTGCAAGTCAGAAAATCCTTGTACTTGCACCCATTCCTCTCGACTTCGTCATCTTAGTTGTTTTGTCGAACTATTGGTGGGTTGACCTGACCAACGGTTCCACTGTAGTTCCCCTCCTCAGTCTGCCCTTCGTTCGACTCAGGCCGTTCGATCTGTATAGTCGCTTCCTCTTGATTTTGCTGGAGCAAATGTCTGGTTTCCTCCATTTGACGATCCAACATCGCCTGGATCATCGCTTGCACTCCGGCCATCGTTATTGGCTCAGCAGCGGCTTCCACAACAAGTATTTGCTCAATTACTAGGGGTTGGTTTCTGTTTCCATTTGCCTTCGCGTTTTCGCTACGGGTCCTTTCCATCTTGATCTATACAACGAATAAGGTGATTTTAGATCTTTATTTAGGACTGATGTTCAAATCATCCTTATCTCTCCGAAACGTTTATATGCTAGTTCTAATATCGTAGTCGTACGTTTAGAATCATAAACACATAGGGTTTTCAAATCCGGTCGGCAACATACCATAGATCCGAACAAATAGTAGCATATCAGGCACAAAGCATCTAGCACTTAAAAGCATTTTAGGCATAGTTCCTAAAATAAGCTAGTGCTCACACCTCACAATCATCGCTTAGCATTCTAAGTTTAAGTCTAGAAATCCTATAAATTCCTAGTTCGCTTAAACTAATGCTCTAATACCAACTATGACATCCCCAAAAGCACGACCAGAAAAGACCGATTTTGTTTATGCTTTGTTTAAAAATCAGAGTAACATTTTAAATAAAAGTGTTGCGGAATTTGTCCCAAAATAAAATATGATAGAGATTTATCAAAAGCATTTCCGTAGAAATGTATTTCATTAAAAAGACTCGGGATGTCATGTTCGATACAGATCATAAGCATAAAAAATAAAACATAGGCCTTACTACATTATTTCGTATTTACAGGCCTAAAATCCATTAATCTCTCAACCCAAGACATCACATCTATACTCATGCGCCACTACTTGTAATACAAGAAACTGAGTGGGTCAGGCTTGGGAGCCTGGTGAGCACATAGGGTTTTCAACCCACAATAAATAAGTTTATTAATTTCCTCAACCAACAATAACCCGATTACCCGTTCCCGTTATCCTCACATTACGTCCCTAAGCATCTATCATAAGGGACCTATCCTGAGGATTATCATCGGGATGGACACTACTGCTAAGGGGATTCCTCATCAATAAATGTCCTTAAGGCAACCATGTGGGGGATGGAGTACATCTGGTGAGCACACAGTTCACCATAAACACACAGTTCAAATAAACACCTACAGGTTGCGAGCCTGCTAGCGTTCCACAGGACTGTCTAGAATAGTCCGTGGTCGTCATCTATACTCCGCTAGATGACTGGATCATCAATAACATCTATAACGAGGCCTCTCATCATTTTATTTTGTCACACAGCAACTATTACATCTACCAATGTTTTACCCAACACATTTTGTAGATATAAAATACATATACAGTTTATATCATTAAAAAAAATGTACAAAATCGTTCATCCAGCATAGATAGCAAGTATAATGTTAGGTGCATTTTGTGCACCCTTTTTGCACAACTTTTAGCCCTTTTTATTTATGTTTTTAGCATAATTGTTCTTTATTTTTCTTGCATTTCATCATATTCATGTTAATCTTTAGAACAACCTTATTTGCATACTTTTATGTCTTTTTCAGGTAAACCGGAGGTTGGAACATGCTTTGGGAAGTGCCGGGAAGCAATTGTGAAGATTTCGGGATGATCGGGCGAAGAACGAAAAAGTTGGAAAAATCAAGTTTGGAATTGGAGTCAGAGAGGTACATGGGGCGTGTTGAATTTACACTGAAAATGGGCACGGGGCGTGTTTGACCAAAATGAGAGCTGCTGACCATGCTGAACACGGGGCGTGTCAGTTTAGTGCAAATCAACAAGGGGCGTGTTGCTGAACACGACCCGTGTCAGTTTAGTGCAAATCAACACGGGGTGTGTTGCTGAACACGACCCGTGTCAATTTAGCCTATTTTAACACGGGCCGTGTTCGACCCAAAAACTAACTTTTCTCAGTTTTTCCTATCTTTCATATAACAGGTTAAGAGTCATTTTTACACACAGAACATATCAGAGCTCCATTGGAGAGGAGAATTCGAAGGTTTTTGCAAGGGTTTGTCCGTCAATCATTTGGAAACATTAATTCTTGTTTTTGTAAGCTGTAATTACACTTAATTTCATCTTTTAGACTTGTGATCTTGTTCTAGCCATGTGTGGCTAGAACCCTAGTTTCTCCAACTCATGTTTTGACTTTCTAGTTGTGAATCTAATTATATGACTTGATGTTTGTTCTTAATTTCTATCTAATGAATTTGATTTTGCTTCAATCGAATGTTTGATTCTAATTGTGATTCTTATTGGCCATTTGAATTAGGGTTAGGTCATTTAAGTTATCTCTTTTACAAAATCCGTAATTGTTTTGTGAAATTGAACAAGTAACAAGCATTAAATTGATCTCTATTGAATGAATTTAGTGTAAATCTTATTCATACACTTTTACACTCCCGATCTTATGAGGAGTATTGGGTGTTGTTGGGAACATTCACATAAAGCTTCATGCAATCTTATAATCTAATTCTAAGAGCTTGTTTAGATTAGATTAATAAGGTTAAGGTTAATCAAAGAGCTTGTTTTGGTTAATTAATGTGGTGAATGGGAAGTGTTAGAGCTTATTAGCACTTTCAAGTACCAACTTAGATAGAATTGAACGAATATTGTGTCATATTTGAGTCACATTGCTAAATTGTCATACATGGAGTTGGAGTCCTTACAAAATCTGAACCTAATTCATTCGTTTATTTGTCTACTCGTGTTTTAAATTTTTTTGTTTAGTCATTGCATTCTAAACCCCCTTTATTACAGTTGGTGACCATAGTACCTTGCGCAAAGAGGTATAGACGAATTATCGCGTGTCTCTGTGGATCGACCTTGCTTGCCTTGTACTACATTTTAGTGCAATATAGTGAGATTATTTTGGAGTATATCGTACCCCTATTATTTGTTGGGTCTGACACCCCTAACATATACAGATAATATGCACACACAACACGCAATTTATATAAAATACTCCATATCTATGTGCAAGCTGAAAGTAACTATGCACTCACCTGAAAAGGTGGTGAATCCGAACTCAGACAGTGCTTCGCTTCTTAAAAATAATTTCCTTCGACGAAACCTAGTATTATTACCACTAGAGTTTAGTCTATTATTCGCCGAGACTAATTAATAGTCTAACTATTATTACTATTATATAAGCGTCAAACAATACTTATATAACCCATAATAATAGCCCAAAGTGCTTATTATAATTTCCTAATAATGTTACTATAATTAAATAAACGATATATTAAAAATAGCGTAGGCGTAGCTCACTTACAGCGGGTTTTATAGAAAACTGGGATTTGCTTGGAGCAGCGTTCCCAAGCCGAAAAGCTCTTCTTCTCGGAGCCTTCGAGCACGAGGTGAGCACTCCGGGGCTTCCACCTCGTGCTAGGGAGGTTCCCTAGACTTTTCGGCGGGGGGGGGGGGGGGGGGGGGGGGTTTGGGGCTAGAGAGAGGTTCTAGAGAGAGAGAGTAAAGAGAAGAAAGAATAAGAAAGGTGTGAAGAAAATGAGGGTGGGAGAGGTTCTATTTATAGGGTGAAAATTCGCTAAACTTGGTGCCACATGTCACCACCTAGTGGCAAGACTTGAGAAGAAAGCAATGGCCAAGATTGTGCCACATCACCCATTTTCGCATAGCGCACTTCCGACTTCTAAAATCCGTAGCTTTCACATACGACCTCCGTTTTTGACTTTCTTTATATCCACGCGTAGGTAAAAATAATATCTACAACTTTCATTTTTACTCCGTCGGCTAACTCTCGACCGATCTTAAATTTATCAGTACAAGGAGATTATACTGTTAAACGTCCGCGTAAAATTCAAAACTTCTACATATGGACTCTGTTTTCTTCTGTATTTTTACCGTTGAGTTCCTATTAATGAGATCTTCAAGTCTAATTTAGGTCGTGTAAGTCAGAAACCGCTCGAACTAAAATTCGAGTTTCGGGTCGTGCACTGCTAAGCCGAATCTTAGAAAAATCATAACTTCCTCATACGAAGTCGGATTTGGGCGTTCTTTTTATGGATGTTCTCGATTTGACATATACTACAACTTTAGTTTAGATCACTAACCCTAAAAAGTCCTCCATCATAAATTCACTATTTACGTCTCCCGGTGCCGTGCCGGTTTTGCCGTAAAACTTCGGCGGGTCATAAGTTCCTCGTTACAACTCGGATTTCGGCGTTCTTTATATCCTCGGAATGCTTGTTTCGACCACTAAGACTTTATGTAGAGATATAGGACTTATCTCACACTTTAATTGTGACGCTTATTTTTATCTTTTATTTATTAAATATTTATAAATACATAATAAGCATAAAAATTCACATAATTCACATAATACTCAAATATTTCATCTTTATTAAAAAAAAGTTACAATAGTTGACCTAGACTATTACATCGTCAAAAATGCTTAGCCCTGAAAACCGGGCGTTACAATTAGTATAGTGATGTAATAGTCAAGGTCAACCATTGTAACTTATTTCGGAGTAATAAAGATGAATTATTTGCATATTATGTGAATTTATGTGTTTTATAATTATTTATAACGACGTAATAAATAAAGGGTAAAAATAAGCATCAAAAATAGATAAACCCGATATCGATGAAGAAAGTTGTAGTGGTCGTGACAAGGATTCGGGACATATAAAGAACGCCAAAATCCGAGTTATAATGAAGAAGTTGTGACCTGTCGAAGTTTCGCAACAAAACCGGCACGACGCTGTGTGACGTAAATATTGAATTTATGATAGAGAACTTTTTAGCCTTAACAATCTAAAAAAAAGTTGTAGTATATGTTAAACCGAGAGCGTGCATAAAAAGAACTCTCAAATCTGACTTCGTTTGAGGAAATTATGAATTTTCTAAGATTTGGCTTAGCAGTGAACAACCCGGAATTTGAATTTTAGATCGATCCATTTTTAGCCACGCAACCCAAACGAGAATTAAATATCTCATTAATAGAAGCTCAACGATAAAAAGACAGACGAAAACGGAGTCTGTATGAAGAAGTTATGAAGTTTACGCAATCATTTAACAGTATAATATTATCATATTGTTAAATTTAAAATATAGCCAATAATTAGCCGATGAATTCAAAAGGAAAGTTGTAGATCTTTTCTTTACCTGCATGTGGATATAAAGAACGTCGAAAATGGAGCTCGTATGCGAAAGTTACGGGGTTTCGAATTCGGCAGGGTGCTGCTGCAAAATGGGTGATGTTGCACAATATAGGCCACCCACGTTTTGGCCACTAGAATGGTGACACATGGCCTGGACTCGATGAGTAGGAGTACCAACTCATCAAGTAGAGCTGTTTACCAGCCTATAAATAAAGGTGTCGGGTGAAGCTTCAAACTCACACCTTCAACCTTCACTTTCTCTCTCTAAACTCTCTCTCTAACCCCCCCCCCCCCCCAAAGCCTAGGCTAACTACCTAGCACGAGAAGAAAGCCCCGGAGATCCCGAAGTCTCTAAGAAAAATAGCTTTTCGGATCAGAAACGCTGCTTTAGCAGAGCCCATTTTGAAGCAAACTTCTCGATTTCATCAAAGAATCTCGATTTAAGAAGCAAAGTGTTGTCCGAATCACCCCTTGTCAAGTGAGTGTATAGTCACTTTCATCTTACACATGAATATGAAGTATTCTATATAAATTATGTACTATGTGTATATATATGTTATCTATTTATCTGAGATGTTTTCTGGGTGAAAGATTTATACTTCTTTCTTTCAGATCTGAAACTTTTTCTTTTAGATCTACACTTTCTCATCTCATATCTAAACTTTTTATTCAGATCTAAATTGTATACCTTGAGATCTATGTTGGATGAAAGATCTGAACTTCTTTCCTTCAGATTTGAACTTTTTCTTCAGATCTAGACAGTATAAGTATTTTATGCTTTGAAAGTTATGCTGGATGAAAGATGTAAACATTATTTTTCAGATCTGGACTATATAAGTATTTTATGCTAGGAAAGATATGTTGGATAAAAGATGTAAACATTGTTTTTCAGATCTCGACTGTGTATGTATTTTATATCTACAAATATGTGGGTAGAACAATAGGTAGATGAAATATATGATGTGTGTTAAAATTATGAGAGGCCTCGATGTTTACGATGTTTAAGATGATCCAGTCATTTAGCGGAGTATAGATGACGACCACTGAATTTTCTAGGCAGTCCAGTGGAACGCTAGCAGGCTCGCAACCTGTAGGTGTTTTTGAAGATGTAATCCATCCCCCCTATGGTTGCCTTCTAGTGACATGTAAAGTTGAGGAATCCCCTAAGCAGTGTTGTTACCCCGAAGAAAAATCCCTAGGCTAGGTCCCTTTTTATAGATGCTTTAGGGACGTAAAGTGAGGATAACGGGAACGGGTAATTGGGTTAATGATTTGATGAAAACAATAATAAACTTATTTATTGTGGGTTGAAATCCCTATATGCTCACCAGGCTCCCCAGCCTGACCCACTCAGTTTCTGGTATTACAGGTAGTGGCAAAAGCATAGTTGGATGATCTAACGAGAGATTATGGATTTGTAGAAATTGAACAAAATGTTGTAAGGCCTATGATGTTTTGAGGCTAATTTTTGTTTTGTGGCCATGATGTTATGTTTATGCTTTTGTTCTGTATCGATGATAACATCCCGAGCTTTGTAATATAATGATAATACATTTCTTTAAGAAATGCTTTGATAACTTTTATCATATTTTGTTTTGGGAACAAATTCCGCAACACTTTTATTTGAAGATTACTCTAATTTTATTATAAAAGTATAAACGAAATCGGACTTTTCTGGCCGTGAAAAATGGGGATGTCACAGTATCGTAGACCCTGTTAGCACAGTGAGGAAAACTCACCTCACAAGTAGCACTGGATGATAATGTCAATCTCCCAAAAACACAGCTCCAAGCTCCAACACCTACAACCACCATAGGACCAATTCTATCAAGACCTAAACTACCATAATACCCTCAGAAGTCAACTTGGTCAAAGTCAAAGTCAACAGTCAAGGTCAACAGTCCATGTTGACCCAGCTCGTCGAGTGCATCTAGCAACTCATCGAGTTCCTTCAAAACTTAGCAAACTGTGAAAACTCGAGTCAACTCGCTGAGTGGCCAAATAACTCTTCTAGTCCATACAGTGTTTAGAAGATCGGGAAAAAACATTAACCACTCGTCAAGTTATCTCACCAACTTGCCGAGTTCACTCAGAATCCAGAAGCGGGAAAACCCTATCCAACTCGACCCTATCTAACTCGTCGAGTTCGCTAAGCAACTCGTCGAGCTCCTTCAGCCCCTTTCTCATTCAAACGATTTTAAGTGAAACCAAGGCTCCAAACAGTATATCTAGTCTTCTAGGGCTGAGATACTATGTAAATCTGCAAGCTTTACGTCCATGTATGGCATTAAGGGGCTAACTTGCTAAAACAAGGCTTAAAAAGGGGTTTAAGGCATGAAAGTTGGCCAAAGCTTGATAAAGGTTGAGTCTTTAGGCCAGAGGGGCCTAGTAGTGTCCAGATCTAAAGTCTTAGCTTCAAAGCATGCTCAAAACCAAGAATGACTCCAGAAGAAGCTAGAAATGACCGTAAACTCTCTAATGGAGAGATCTAACAAACAAGTGATCAAGGTAGTGGCTTTTTACCTTCAAATGGTTGCTACAACTGAGTAGATGCCAAATCTATTAACTCGTCCTCGTTCCAAGCTCTTAAATCTTCGAGTTTCTTCAAGAAATGCACCAAACACACACTCTTTAGCCTTACACACACTCAAAATGGAAGGTTAGCTCGGCTAGGGTTTGTTTCTAGACGATAAGGTGGTAAGGGAGGATGGAGAGAGGACTTGAGGTCCTCTAAATACGGTGCAAAACCCTGAAAATTAGGGTTTAATAAACAGCTGTCAACTCGTCGAGGTATTCAATACAACTCGTCGAGTAGAGAGCTTCCTACTCATCGAGTCTGAGGCCATCAACTCGACAAGTTCCAAAGGAAGATTTGTCTCTTAAGCCACAAATCTCATACCTAGAAATTGGGATGTTACAATGCTTAACAAGTTAAGTAGTAGAGTGGTAGTAGAAGATCTCTCGAGAAGATGATGCGATACATTGAGATGAGACTTGTGATGTTTAAGACTAGGGTGAGACGATAACATTCACATGAAATATTATGAGAATATACAAAGATGATTCTTCTGGGAACAAGATAGATGGTTCCTTCGGGAACAATATAATATTTCCATGGGAATGTAGATAGATGATTCATTCAGGAATAAGAGTGTGTGTGGTTAGAAAAGATTGAGAAAGGGTTTCACTCCTGGAACAAGGTAGAAAAGATTGAGAAAGGGAATGTACATAGATTATTCCTTCAGGAATAAGAGTATGTGTGGTTAGAAAAGATTGAGAAATGGTTCCATAAGTAGAACAAGGTAAGAGTTTCTTTAAAGAAACTTGATATAATCCGTGAGGGATTAAATGTAAAGGATATGTAAGGGATCATTGTAATGCGCGAGGGATTCAAGAAAGGAGAAGTGGTCAGAGGGTCAGTGTGGGATCAAAGTGATAGGACTTAGTCTGGATGGTTGTGCTCTAGTAAGTTAGAGTTATGTTGTACCTCTATATGACAGGCGAAACTATCATAAATGATTAGACTAATTGGGTCTAAATGAGAATAGAGAGGCAGAAGGAAAAAAAGATATAGGAGTAAATATGAGATGGGAGGAAGATCATGGAGAAAGATTTTTTTGTTACATGAATTAAAATAATGAAATGTTATAAAATAATATTTTCAATATTAAGATAAATTAATTTTAGTAGTGGGTTCTAGGATTTTAAATTTTCTATAACTAATTAATTTTTAAGACTCTATTTTTCCTAAGTAGTTTATCTATCTATAATATCTATTTTTACAGTTTAAGCTTAGGTCATGTAAAACATATACTGATATATTAATATTATTTTTATATAGCTACATGTTTGAATTTATAATATCTTCATTTTACTAATATAACTTTTACAATTTTATAACATTTTTTCATTACACTTTTGTAGCATGAAATATTATTTAAAGATACAAAGAAGTATTTACAATATGGAAATTTATATAGCTACTTTCGAATTTAATCTGAAAAATTCACAATAAGCCTACTATTTTTAATTTGTGATTCTGTTAGGTGCAATTCGTGCACCTTTTAGTCTCATTTGATGCATCTATTTAGCATAATTGTTCTTCCTTTTTCTTGCATTTCATCATATTCATGTTAGTCTCTAGAACAACCTTATTTGCACATTTTCATGTCTTTTCCAGGTAAACTGGAGCTTGGAACGTGCTTTGGGAGGTGCTGGGAAGCGTTGGTGAAGATTTCGGGATGATATGGCGAAGAACGAAAAAGTTGGAAAAATCAAGTTTGGAATTGGAGTCAGAGAGGTGCACGGGCCGTGTCAGATTAGTAAAAATCAACATAGGCCGTGTTGGCTTGTGAACACGACCCGTGTCAGTTTAGCCTATTTTAACACGGCCCGTGTTCGACCCAAAAAATCAACTTTTGGCAGTTTTTCCTATCTTTCATATTACGGGTTGAGGGCCATTTTTACAAACACACAACATATAAGAGCACATTTTGAGATGGGATTTCGAATGTTTTTGCAGAGGTTTGATCAATAATCATTTGGAAACATTATTTCTAGTATTTTTAAGTTCTAATTGCACTTAATTTCATCTTTTAGACTTATGATATTGTTCTAGCCATGTGTGGCTAGAACCCTAGTTTCTCCAATTTCATGTTTTGACTTCTTGGTAGTGACTTCGATCATATGCCATGATGTTTGTTTTCAGTTTCAATCTAATGAATTTGATTTTTCTACAATCGAATGTTTGATTCTAATTGTGATTCTTATTGGCCATTTGAATTAGGGTTAGGCCATTCAAGTTATGTCTTTTACAAAATCCGTAATTGTTTTGTGAAATTGAACAAGTAACAAGCATTAAATTGATTTCTATAGAATGAATTTAGTGTAAATCTTATTCATACACTTTTACACTCCCGAGCTTATGAGGAGTATTGGGTGTTGTTGGGAACATTCACATAAAGCTTCATGCAATCTTATAATCTAATTCTAAGAGCTTTTTTAGATTAGGTTAATAAGGTTAGGGTTAATCAAAGAGCTTGTTTTGGTTAATAAATGTGGTGAATGGAAAGTGTTAGAGCTTATTAACACTTTCAAGTACCAACATAGATAGAAATGAACGAATATTGTGTCATCTTTGAGTCAGATTGCTAAGTTGTCATACATGAAGTTGGAGTCCTTACAAATCTCAATTTAATTCACTCATTTAGCTGACTGCATGTGTTTTTAATTTGTTTGTTTAGTCATTGCACTCTAAAACCCCCTTTTTACTGTTGGTGACCATAGTACCTTGTGCAAAGAGGTGTACTAATTATCCTGTGTCTCTGTTGATCGACCCTACTTGCCTAGTACTACCTTTTAGTGCAATATAGTAGTGTTACGTTGGAGTATATGGTACCCCTATTATTTGTTGGGTCTAACACACCTAACAAATTGGCGCTGTTGCTGGGGACACGGTGTTACTAATTGTTTTATGCCAAGATCTTTTCGTACAGGTACATCATTGCCACTTGTTTCGGAGATAGAGAGGACTGCAAAGAAGTTAAGGAAGCAAGCCAAGCTTCGTAAGAGGCAACCGGTTTCCAGTACTTCTTCATCATCTACTCCCCCAGTCATTAACATTTGGGAGGACATACCCCTCTCAAGTGTATCAGCCTCAGAAACAGAAAGCCCATCACTCTCACCACAACCAGCCTCACCCATAAATACCACTCCACCCTCTTCACCTGTTCATAATATCCTAAACACTTCATCTAAAGAAACATCACCCACTTCTCAAGCAATGGAAGACAACCCTGGAGGGAATCAAGGTCCTCCAAACGCACCACCCGAACAAACCCTCCACCAATGGTCAAAACAAGAGGTTACTCAATAACCTCATTGTATTACATATCCAGCTGCCACAAGCCTTGAACTAAAATCCGGGGTTATCCACTTACTCCCAACTTTTAGAGGTTTGGAGAGTGAAGATCCTCACAAGTTCCTCACCGAGTTTCATGCAGTATGTGTGGGTATGAAACCACACAATGTCACGGAGGACCAAATCAAGCTTAGGGCATTCCCTTTGTAGTGCAAGATGCAGCCAAAGATTGGCTTTATGACCTCCCACCGCGGACAGTAACTACTTGGGTAGATTTTGCAAGGTTGTTTTTGGATAAGTACTTTCTCGAGATGAAAGCTTCAGCCCTACGGAGAGAAATCATTGGAATGAAGCAGCACAAGAGAGAAGCTTTTCACACATATTGGGAGTGATTCAAGAAACTTTGTGCCCGATGCCCAAAGCATGGAATTACCGAATATCAGCTTCTCGAATATTTCATTGAAGGAATGACTCCAATGGAAAGAAGGCTCCTTAATGCCTCCAGGGGCGGATCTTTACCCGACAAGACTCCTACCAAAATCCGTAACTTGATCAAAATCATGGCTGAAGATTCCAAACATTCAAACCATGATGCAGAAGGGTACACGGATGCACCCCAAGGTGTAAAGGAGGTCCAAACTCCTGAAATTGAAGCTCAATTGTATGAGCTTACGAAAGTGGTTATGATGCTAGCTAAAGACAAAGGTGTGCAGCCCACACCCCGCCCGTGCGGTATTTGCACTCAAGTTGGGCATCCAACCGACATGTGCCCTCAACTTCAAGATGAGGATTATGAAAAAGCAAAAGCCATGGGAGGTTTTTCTGGGTCAAATCAAAGGGGATATAAACAGCCACGGGGTGATCAAAGATGGAATAACAATCAAGGTTGGGGAGGAAATCAACCAGCTAGAGTTATCAACCAAGTCAACAACAACAATACCAAAAAAACACCTTTTCCACCACAAAACTTCCAGCCAAGGCAACCACAATATCCTTCTCAACAAGCTGGTTCATCAAATATGTCCTTAGAGGACACAATGAAGAGTTTGGCAACTAGTACACTAGCTTTCCAACAAGAAACAAAATCAAGCATAAAGAACCAAGAGAGACAAGTTTCACAGCTTGCTATTTCTGTAAGCAAACTAGAATATCAAGGAAAGTTGCCTGCTCAAACTGAATCAAACCCAAGGCACAACATGTGTGCCGTCACATCGTAAGGCGGAAAGAGATACAATGGTCCAAAAGTGTCGGTTGATCAAAAGAAAGAAGAAATAATGGTCGAAGAGGCAACCAAAAAAGAGAAGAAGGAAGAGAAAACAATCCAAAAGAAGCCCTTCATCACTGAGTCTAAAGCCACACCTGCTCCATTTCCCGAAATAGTAAAGAGCACGAAGAAAGAACGGGAGGAGAGTGAGATAATGCAAATGTTCAAAAAAGTTCAAATCAACATGCCACTCCTCGAGCCCATCAAGCAGCAACCTAGATATGAAAGGTTCCTTAAGTATCTTTGTGTATCTAAAAAGAAATTAAAAGGAAATCAAGTCCTAATAGTTGGGGAGCATGTATCCGCGGTTTTGAAAAAGAGGATGCCCCCGAAGTGCAAGGATCCCGGTGTCTTTACCATGCCTTTCACATTGGGGACTGTTTATGTACCTCGAGCTATTCTTGATCTAGGTGCATCCGTAAATGTCCTACCATATTCTCTTATCAAATCAATTGGTGTAGGAACATTGAGCAAAACTTGTGTGATAATACAACTTGTTGACCAGTCTTTGGTACACCCAAAGGGAGTATTAGAGGACGTGTTAGTGCAAGTCAATAAATTTGTCTTCTCGGCTGATTTTTATGTCGTTGATATGGGAGATGATGATTCTCCAAGTTCAAGTTCCATACTTTTGGGTAGACCTCTTCTTAAAACTTCTAAAACAAAAATTGATGTCTATAATGGAACTTTCAGTACAGAATTTGACGGTGAAGTTATCAACTTCAATGTTCATGAAGCAAAAAAGGTTCCTTCCGATGTTCAGTCTGTCAATCTTGTGAATTTGATCCAGCCCACAACTAAAAAGGGCTTAAATTTGTTAAACAATGAATTTCTAGAGTTAGTTTTGTCACAAAAACTAGACAGGGACAAAGCCAAGGAGATTGCAAAGGATTATGATATGAATAATGAGGTGTTGGAGATTTTGGAGTTTGTTGATGACAAGAGGCATATGAGGACTGATGATGTGAAACCCAAGCCACCTACCACCAAAGCCAAATTCCTTCCACCAGTGGAACAAGCACAAGATCCGGGAGCAAAAACTCCACCGAACCCTTTAAAGAATATGCATGTTGAGAAGGAGAGTACTCAACCAGTAATCAACTCAAATAAACTATCTAAGAAGAAAAAGGAGTTGATAACCCTGCTGAATAAATACCAAAAAAAGACTAAGTGGACAATCTTCGATATTAAGGGTTTAAGTCCTTTTCGGTTTGTTTGCAAAAAGAAATCCAAAAGAAGGTTGAAGGTTCAGTTGAAGGAGGTAGCAAGAAGATTTATGTGTTGGAGAGGCTCACATACTTAGAACGAAGCATATTCGGGGGCAACGTCGAGCCAACGACTTAAAACAAGGGTCGGGGGTATTTTTGTCTTTTCCTTTACCAAAATTTCCATTTCTTTGAAGTTTTTAGTTTTTAATGTTCCAAATGCATTTAAGCATGTTTTTAAATCACCAAGTGGACCTCGGGATGCAAAACTATTTCGTTTGAATGAGAGAGGATTTTTTGGGTTCAAAAAGTGGGAAGTGGTAAACAGAGCCGTACACGACCCATACTCATTTTTGCCTTATATTGAACACGGGTCATGTTCAAGCAAGGAAAACACTTAGACAGTCAGAGGGTTACACGACCCGTGTCATTTTCCCCTTATGCCCAACACGGGCCATGTTCAACCATTTTCATAATTTTAAACCCCCAACACGGGCCATGTGATTTTACACTAAAAGAACACGGGTCGTGTTCGTACTACATAACAAATGTGTTTTATGTCTAAAAATGTGTTTTTATCACCCATACACCCATAAATCACCCCCAAAACAATTTCACTCTTCCAAGAATCCCTAGGTCCGAAATTTTCACAATTTGTTTTGTGCTTTTGGGCTTGATACTTCATGTAGGCAAGCTTGGGGAAGATGAAGAGGAGGTTCTCACCACAACTGCAAGAATCCAAGAACGATTCGGTAAATTCTTTCCATATATTTAATAGTACATATTTTGCTTAAAAATTCAATTTGTGTGCACTTGTGATTGTTTGGACTCTTACCTAACCGGGCACCACCCGTCTCCTCCTCCATATTAGGTTTTTCTGCCCTCTCCGAGCATCGGGGACGATGCGTATCTTTAAGCTTGGGATGACTAGAGTTGTACACTACGTTCATTCATGCATTTAGGTTCATTCATGCATTTTCAAAAAAAAAAATCCAAAAAATAGACTTTTATTCCATGTTTGTTTTGATCCAACCCAAGGCAGCCTAATCTTCTAAAAACAGTTGAGTTGGTAAGTGAGTTGTATGCCTTGAGATTAGACTTGTTCGTTTTATTGAAAAATCCCAAAGCAAGAAAATCACACACGGACACACTTCCCGAAGCTACTCATGCAAAATAGAAAATGAAAAAGGTTGTCAACACCGGAGCATAACGACAGGTATGAGTCAATCTTTAGGACACGTGACCGGTCTTATGAGTAGTAAGTGCTCAATTGGTACTAAAATGCCAAATTCAAGAAAACAATAAAAGAAGATAAAATTTCAGTGTCCCGAACCTTCCAGCGCTCTAAAAAGTCATTTCTACTAATTCCCTTTTATATACCTTGCTTGGGAACATAGTTTCAAACTATACTTACGGGTCTTTGCATGTTGACCTCAGTCCCCTGAAAAATGTCTTAGAAGCCCCTCACGGTAATAGACCGTGAGATGTCCCCATAATAGAAAAGTCAAGGACGGATATATAAAGAAATAAGCCTAGGAAAATAATAATAATAATAATAATAATAATAATAATAATAATAATAATAATAATAATAATAATAATAATAATAATAATAATAACAATAATGATAATAATAATAATAATAATAATAATAATAATAATAATAAATAAATAAATAAAAATAAAGAAAATTATTAAGTTAATATGTGACCTTTGGAACTCGAATAAGTAAGCTCCGAGGGGTGTTCTACATCTAATCACCTAAAGCTGACTGATTGGGTTGAAAGTTCGCTACACGGGTTCCATAGAAACTCATGAACTTAATAATAACAAAAAAAAAATTATAGATATGTATAGGTATCCAAACAAAAGCTAATCTGTAGCCTTTGAGGTTCGGGCGAGTAAACCCAAAGGATCTCTTTAAATCTAGTACACTAAGGTCATATGGTCTAGATGTGTTGGTTGGAAGTCCGTTACATGGATTTCAAAGAAAGCCATGAGCTTGATTTGTAGGAAAAACATAATTGGATAGTTTGTATATATTTATTTTTATAGTTTAATTGAATAATATATTTAGGAAAAATGCTTGGCTGCAAAAAGATTCCCTTGAACTTGAACTTGAACTTATGACATTGGGACTGACTGTTAATTACTTCGACTAGTGTAAGTGGTTTGAAATTTGTAACCAATTTGGGTAAATTTTAGGGAATTCTTAGAAAATATTTTTTAGAAAAAGATTGTTGTTAATCAACAAATAGCTGGAGTGGGTCATTGTTACATTTTGTAAAACAAGGATGATTTAACATATTTTTGTCACATACATTTTCACGAGGGTAAGAGCATAATGTGTTCCATGAATTGAGTTGATGCTATTGAAAGGGAATAAGTGTTGTGATCTTTGATTCTGTTAAGTTGCGTTAGGGAGTGGCCAAAGTCTTATTTCTATTGTCATTTAATATTTTGAGACCAATGCCAAGTTGACTCAAGGCACGACATATACATTCTCAACTATGCTACAAAAACGAGGTTAAATGGGTTGAATATTTTTCATGATTGTTTTGATTTTTGCATTAAGTTTCATAAGGTTCTTGATTTTGATTTTTGTTTCTTTTCTTTTCTTTTATTTTCTCCGGTCTAGATTTTTCTTTTTCTTTCTTGAGGACAAGAAAGGTCTAAGCTTGGGGAGATTTGTTAGGTGCAATTCGTGCACCTTTTTGCGCACTTTTTAGTCCCATTTCACGCATCTATTTAGCATAATTGTTCTACCTTTTTCTTGCATTTCATCATATTCATGTTAGTCTCTAGAACAACCTTATTTGCACATTTTTCATGTCTTTTCCAGGTAAACCGGAGCTTGGAACACGCTTTGGGAGGTGTCGGGAAGCATTGGTGAAGATTTCGGGATGATAGGGGAAGAACGAAAAAGTTGGAAAAATCAAGTTTGGAATTGGAGTCAGAGAGGTACACAGGCCGTGTTAGTTTAGTGCAAAACAACACGGGCCGTGTTTGCTGCTGAACACGACCCGTGTCAATTTAGCCTATTTTAACACAGGCCGTGTTCGACCCAAAAACCAACTTTTGACAGTTTTTCCTGTCTTTCATATACGGGTTGAGAGCCATTTTTACAAACACACAACATATCAGAGCACATTTTGAAAGGGGATTTCAAATGTTTTCGTCGGGGTTTGATCAATAATCATTTGGAAACATTATTTCTAGTATTTGTAAGTTTTAATTGCACTTAATTTCATCTTTTAGACTTGTGATATTATTCTAGCCATATGTGGCTAGAACCCTTGTTTCTCCAATTTCATGTTTTGACTTCTTGGTAGTGACTTCAATCATATGACATGATGTTTGTTTTCAATTTCTATCTAATGAATTTGATTTTGCTACAATCGAATGTTTGATTCTAATTGTGATTCTTATTGGCCATTTGAATTAGGGTTAGGTCATTCAAGTTATCTCTTTTAAAAAATCCTTAATTGTTTTGTGAAATTGAACAAGTAACAAGCATTAAATTGATTTCTATTGAAAGAAGAACGTGTAAATCTTATTCATAGACTTTTACACTCCCGAGCTTATGAGGAGTATTGTGTCACTACTAGAAAAAAGGCCTTTTATGACGCTTATTGCACGTCATAAAACGCTCAGACGACAAGCAAATGTGCGTCAAGAAAGGCCCTGTCATAACGAGAGACGACGCGTATTTATGACACACAATGCGTATCATTAAAACCGCTATCAAGAAAGGCCATGTCATAAATGAAGATGACACACATTTATGCGTATCGAAATTATTATTATTTTTTTTAAAAAAAATATTTATAGATTTACTAATTTTCAAATAAAATTTGCATTTCATGTCTCATAATAGAAAATAAAATACCATATACAAAAAATACAATCAATTGCATAAAAGTTAATGTCATACAAAATACAAAATAAAATACAATAAATAAGAAAAATAATTTATTGCACTAAAATGTCAAATACAAATAATCATCGCTAACTATATAACCTAATACTACATTTCTATTAAGGGACATCATCATATCTCACTGAAGGTCTTAGGGTTCATGTCCAAGTCAGGTAAAACATTGCTAGCTTAAATTCATCAAGTCCTTGGCGTGAAGTCTTAGGTAGAAGCTTAACTGCAATTTCCAATCCTTCTAGCAGGCCCTATAGATCATTATTGGCCATGTAGCAGGATCAACCTACCAAAATAATACACCAAATTAATCAGAAGCTGAGATGATAGCTATAGGAAAATCCAAAAACACATTATAAGAATAACAATTAGTCCATGGACTTACTGTGGATCAATAATTGCAGACACCGAAGTAATAAAACATATATTTTTGGCCACACAACACACATAACAAATGTAGCTTAAATGGCACATCCAATGAACCAGAAAAGAGGTAATGTGATCCACTCTTGTTTTCCTTGTCTGTAGCAAATGAAACAAAGATGCACTGATTTTGAACTTATTTGTTGACTTGACAGGGAATTTTTTTATAAAGTAGACTATTAACAAGGAAACATCTAACTTAAACAATCTATCACATCACATCACATATTAGGCAATGTCTCATTCAAATTTTTTTCACTAAAGAGAATAGGCGAACAAAGAATAAAGATAAACTAAAGAGAGAGAGGTGGGCTTATAGATTCAGACATACAACAATCCCAAACCCTGGTAGTGTGGCTAAATAGCACAGGCCCAGTGGAAGGAGAAACAGTCACCTTTGTTTCATCATCAGACTCTTTTTTCCATTAAGAACTTCCCAGATACGAGCACTGCACTAATAAGATATCAAATAGCACAGGCTCAGTAGTCACAAGGTTAGGTTTTACCAAATTGTTGATATCCTCTCTCAAACTATTCATCATACAATACCCATAATTAATCACATCTTCAATAAAGGGCAAGATACATAAAAAATGACATTTTGGCCTTTTTGCGGTTTAACCACTATACTGTGATAGAAATTTCCACTATTTCCAGTTTAGCAGACATGGCTTCTCCTTTAAATACATGACATTGTATTTACTTCCTAAAATAGCATCTAAATTTTTTACTTGTAAGGTATTAACAACTGTTAAACCAGAACAAAAATAGGGTTTCATAGTGGTCTTGGTGGAAATTTCTTTAAGAAATTGTTGGCTTTCATTGATTCAAAATATAACATAGTGGTTAAACAGAAAAAAAAACAAGTAAAAACTAGTGGCTATTATATTATGTGTATTTCCGTTTAACAAATGTTTTAGAAAATAAGTGTATACTTAGGGAAATGGAAGGAGAGAGTAAGGGTAAATTTGTAAAATGGCAGGACTTAATATTCGATATTAAGTCAAGTAAACTTTCATACGAAATGACATCTCATAAAAAAACTATAATTAGTTAAACAATAAATTGATATAAAAAAATAATAATAAATAAATACATAAAAACTAACCTCTGCCACTCACCAGTTGCTTTTTCATGCCTATCCACAGCTCTATAAAGATGATCCAAGGTATACAAAATGAATCTATACATACATTGCCCATCTTTCTCCTGCACAAAAACACATACACAATAAGCTAATAAATTTGGACTAATTATTAGTAACAAAAAAAAGTTTTTACCAGCCCTTGATCAATGCAAGTTAGGAACTGCATGATTTTCTTCTCAACTTCCACAATTAATAGTCTTCTTTGCACTCAAGCAATTTTCCCTTTGCCTTATGCCCTTGTGTCCTGACACAATTAAATTACAAGATAACTGGGGGTATTTTGGTCCTTGAATATAAAAATAATTATAAAATAAGTTTCTTATCAAAGTACCAGATCTTGCAATATTTAGAACTTGTGAATCTGTGGTAAATAAGAACAACACAAACGCCAAGCTACCTCCAGATATTAATCCAATCTAAACAAAAACCAAAAATTTGGATTATTTTATTAGCAGTATAATTTTTGTAGTTAAATTAAAAAGGAAAAAAGAATTATAATATATATATATATATATATATATATATATATATATATATATATATATATATATATATATATATATCCTTAACTTTAAGAACTCTGTTTATTACTCTGCGTGCTTCACCATAGTTCTTTTGTGAATAACTACTTCCAAGAATTGCCTACAAAACAACATAATCAGACAACTACAGGAAAAAAATAGAACAACAACCTTAACCTTGTACTAGGTTAATTTTTAAGGTTACCTGTCCTGCAAGTGCTAAAGCATCAATAGGCAAAGAAAGAGCCAACCAAACTTCTAAATAGATCTGATAAGCAGCCATGGGAATAGAACCTTCTTTTGTAGCTATTGATGTAGATAAAGTCATAGTTACAAGAACAGCAAAACTCCTCCACATTAAAAGCAACCTTGGTTGAAAATGGAGGTTGATGTCACTTATACAACATCAGATTCCACCCTATTCAAATATGATTATATTCCATTCACAAGATTTCGTTCCAGCCATTCCACCCATGTTCACATGATTGCATTCAAACTATATTCAGAAACCAATTACAAACCCTGTTATATAATTCCATTCCAACCAAACCTTATCATCCAGGAAGATATGTTAAATGGGACAACATTAAAAGGGAGATATATTAAAAATGAACATGGGTCCTTCTTGAGTATAAATTTCCTCTTTCTTTTTTACATTAAGTCAAAAGAAAACTTATTGGGACTAAACCAAACAGGCTATAAAAAAATAAGTAACCCAACTCTCATGGCTTATTAGTTTGAAGAGTAAAACAAATCTTAAAGCAAAGGAAAAACAATTTGTCCCAAGCAATTACAAAATGGTGGGAGGAGTTTAAACTTAAATCCTACATATTAGATCTATTAAATGATATATAATAAACCAAAAAAAGTGAAAGAAAATCACCAATCCTCCAGCTTCTGCAGCTGATGCAAGATGAATATGGACAATTGTTTCTTGTTGATTTTTCAGATACCTTTGTTTGGCTCTGTTATAGTTATTCAACAAAAGGGTTATATAGGTCAACAAGTTGGATATGCATCATTGTAAAATACCCTCGGGTTCAACAGTATTCAACAAAATAGAAACTAATACAACTCTATATCAGCAATGCATGATTGTATGTAGAAAAAGCTTAATATGGGTTCTAAAATCCTAATGCAGAGTTTGGTCTTACTTGAAGTTAATGAACCTTTACTATGTTTAATATTTTATTTTTACAGTTAACGGTTCTAAAGTGGTTATTAAGTATAACTTAAGTACTGTTGGGCTATTGAGATAGTTGAGAAAGCTTATTACCTCTTCAACATGTTGGGGCATCTCCAAGCATGCAAACTTTCAATTTAGGCCTAGGAATGTGAGGCAATTTTTCACTGTTCCACTAAAACATTTGTCCTTTTTAGGTCGTAGTTCTTGATTCCAATTTGGAGTTCAACGGGTTCACGAAATTATGCTTCTTCTCTTTTGCATCTGTGGTGATTTGAGTAATGGCTTCTTTTAGGGCTTCACTCTGAAGCTTACTGTGAAATCACATATTGAGATATTAGTTGTTGATGAATCAGATAGTTGAGCCTAACATAGTCTACGTGTATTTAAAAATCTTAAAGAACTAAGAACAACCATTTTATAAGATGATGCTGATAGAATCATGAGATTTGAATACCTGAGTAAAATGGCCGCATTCTCCACATATTTTACAAATTATTTCTTCTTCTTTTCGTTTCTTCCAATTCCTTTCAGTATCTTTAGATTTCGCCTCCCAGACCATAGAATCATGTGATTTGAATACCTAAGTAATGGGACCTTTTGTTTGCCCCCCCATAACCACTTGTGATTAGCTTCCCTACTAGTAGAATTAGTGGGAACATTTTCCGATCCAATGAAGTTAGTCAATCTAAAACAAAAAAAAATTGAGATTCTAACTCACGAAACTTGAGAAAAGACTATGATGTGAATATAACAACTTTACCCCCTACAACCAACACTTTGAGAATAAAAAATATTGAACCAAAATACTTACAAATCAATTGGAATTCACCTGGGACCTCTTGTGTTAACACCTAAGTTCTCCGAATAATTCTTTGAATTCGAGGTTTTAGATTTGGTCGATGTCAATGATGAGGTGACCTCGTAGATCAATTACGATTCACCTTCGCTTTATCTTCTTGTTCTCCTCTTGATGATTTCAGACTCCGTCTCCACGCTTACATGATATTTTTCAGAAAGGAGTCTTTACAGAGCATTGGGGGTTTTCTTTATTTCATAATCCTCGCATGTACTGGGTTGAGAGAAAACGAGAGAAGCGGAAGCTTGGAAGAAAATAAAACCCTAGCACATGCTAAATAGAAGGGAGGTGGCGATGGCTTAGGGTTTTAAGAGAGACGGGAGGTAGAGAATGAATGGAGATCTAGAGGGGAGTGTATCAGAGAGGGGAGAGTGGATTGCAAAGATGAAAGATAGATAGAAGGTAGAAAAAATGAGGCAGGTTTTCAAAATTTTGAGGTTTTCGTTTCCCCCCTTGTCAACTAAAAGCGCATTTCTTTAAAATTATAAAGCGACAAGTACAAATGACGCACGTTTAAGATAAAGCGCCTTCCGTGTTTTTAATTTTTTTTCTTGAGCCACTAAATTAAGGGCACGCAATAATGCATGACGTAAATCATAAAATTTTTTGGAGAGATAACACTATTTTAAGGGCACGCCCTTTTACGTATCATTAATCAGTGCGTGTCATAAAAAGCGCATCATTAAAGGTTTGTTTTCTAGTAGTGGGTGATGTTGGGAACATTCATATAAAGCTTCATGCAATCTTATAATCTAATTCTAAGAGCTTGTTTAGATTAGGTTAATAAGGTTAGGGTTAATCAAAGAGCTTGTTTTGGTTAATCAATTTGGTGAATGGGAAGTGTTAGAGCTTATTAACACTTTCAAGTACCAACTTAGATAGAACTGAACGAATATTGTGTCATCTTTGAGTCACATTGCTAAGTTGTCATACATGAAGTTGGAGTCCTTACAAAATCTGAATTTAATTCACTCATTTAGCTGACTACGTGTGTTTTTAATTTGTTTGTTTAGTCATTGCACTCTAAAACCCCCTTTTACTATTGGTGACCATAGTACCTTGCGCAAAGAGGTGTAGACTAATTATCCCTTGTCTCTGTTGATCGACCCTACTTGCATTGTACTACCTTTTAGTGCAATATAGTAGTGTTACTTTGGAGTATATCGTACCCCTATTATTTTTTGGGTCTAACACACCTAAAAAATTGGCGCTGTTTCTGGGGACATGGTGTTACTAATTGTTTTATGCCAAGATCTTTTCGTACAGGTACACCATTGCCACTTGTTTCGGAGATAGAGAGAACTACAAAGAAGTTAAGGAAGCAAGCCAAGCTTCGTAAGAGGCAACCGGTTTCCAGTACTTCTTCATCATCTACTCCCCCAGTCATTAACATTTGGGAGGACATACCCCTCTCAAGTGTATCAACCTCAGAAACAGAAAGCCCATCACTCTCACCACAACCAGCCTCACCCGTAAAAACCACTCCACCCTTTTCACCTGTTCATAATATCCTAAACACTTCATCTATAGGAACATCACCCACTTCTCAAGCCATGGCAGACAACCCTGGAGGGAATCAAGGTCCTCCAAACCCACCAACCGAACAAACCCTCCGCCAATGGTCAAGACAAGAGGTTACTCAACAACCTCTTTGTATCACATATCCAGTTGCCACAAGCCTTGAACTAAAATCCGGGCTTATCCACTTACACCCAACTTTTAGACGTTTGGAGAGTGAAGATCCTCACAAGTTCCTCACCGAGTTTCATGTAGTATGTGTGGGTATGAAACCACATAATGTCACGGAGGACCAAATCAAGCTTAGGGCATTCCCTTTGCGGTCCAAGATGCAGCCAAAGACTGGCTTTATGACCTCCCACCGCGGATAGTAACTACTTGGGTAGATCTTGCAAGGTTGTTTTTGGATAAGTACTTTCTCGAGATGAAAGCTTCAGCCCTACGGAGGGAAATCATTGGAATCAAGCAACACAAGAGAAAAGCTTTTCACACATATTGGGAGCGATTCAAGAAACTTTGTGCCCAATGCCCAAAGCATGGAATTACCGAATATCAGCTTCTCCAATATTTCATTGAAGGAATGAATCCAATGGAAAGAAGGCTCCTTAATGCCTCCAATGGCGGATCTTTACCCGACAAGACTCCTACCGAAATCCACAACTTGATCAAAAACATGGCTGAAGATTCCAAACATTCAAACCATGATGCAGGATGGTACACAGATGCACTCCGAGGTGTAAAGGAAGTCCAAACTCCTGAAATTGAAGCTCAATTGTCTTAGCTTACGAAAGTGGTTATGATGCTAGCTAAAGACAAAGGTGTGCAGCCCAAAGAAGCCCTTCATCACTGAGTCTAAAGCCACACCTGCTCCATTTCCTGAAATATTAAAGAGAACGAAGAAAGAACGGGAGGAGAGTGAGATAACGCAAATGTTTAAAAAAGTTCAAATCAACATTCCACTCCTCGAGGCTATCAAGCAGCTACCTAGATATGCAAGGTTCCTTAAGGATCCTTGTGTATCTAAAAAGAAATTAAAAGGAAATCAAGTCGTAATAGTTAGGGAGCATGTATCCGCAGTTTTGCAAAAGAGGATGCCCCCGAAGTGCAAGGATCCCGGTGTCTTTACCGTGCCTTGCAAATTGAGGAATCTTTATGTACCTCGAGCTATGGTTGATCTAGGTGCATCCATAAATGTCCTACCATATTCTCTTATCAAATCAATTGGTGCAGGAACAATGAGAAAAACTGGTGTGAAAATCCAACTTGCTGACCGGTCTTTGGTACACCCAAAGGGAGTATTAGAGGACGTGTTAGTGCAAGTTGATGAATTTGTCTTCAATGGAACTTTAAGTATGGAATTTGATTGTGAAGTTATCAACTTCAATGTTTATGTAGTAAAAAATGCTTTCTTCTGATGTTCAGTCTGTCAATCTTGAGAATTTGATCCAGACCTCAACTAAAAAGGGCTTAAATTTGTCAAACAATGAATTTCTAGAGTTAGTTTTGTCACATAAACTAGACAGGGACAAGCCAAGGAGATTGTAAAGGAGTTTGATATGAATAATGAGGTGCTGGAGATTTTGGAGTTTGTTGATGACAAGAAGCATATGAGGACTGATGATATGAAACCCAAGCCACCTACCACCAAAGCCAAATTCCTTCCACCGGTGGAGCAAGCACAAGATCCGGGAGCAAAAACTCCACAGGACCCTTTAAAGAATATGCATGTTGAGAAGGAGAGTACTCAACCAGTAATCAACTCAAATAAACTATCTAAGAAGAAAAAGAAGTAGTTGATAACCCTACTGAGGGCCATTTTTACAAACATACAACATATCAGAGCACATTTTTAGAGGGGATTTCGAATGTTTTTGCAGGGGTTTGATCAATAATCATTTGGAAACATTATTTCTAGTATTTGGAAGTTGTAATTGCACTTAATTTTATCTGTTAGACTTGTGATATTGTTCTAGCCATGTGTGGCTAGAACCCTAGTTTCTTCAATTTCATGGTTTGACTTCTTTGTAGTGGCTTCAATCATATGACATGATGTTTGTTTTCAATTTCTATCTAATGAATTTGATTTTGCTACAATCGAATGTTTGATTCTAATTGTGATTCTTATTGGCCATTTGAATTAGGGTTAGGTCATTCAAGTTATCTCTTTTACAAAATCCATAATTGTTTTGTGAAATTGAACAAGTAACTAGCAGTAAATTGATTTCTATTGAATGAATTTAGAGTAACCCTTTACACTCCCGAACTTATGAGGAGTCTTGGGTGTTGTTGGGAACATTCACATAAAGCTTCATGCAATCTTATAATCTAATTCTAAGAGCTTGTTTAGATTAGGTTAATAAGTTTAGGGTTAATCAAAGAGCTTGTTTTGGTTAATCAATGTGGTGAATGGGAAGTGTTAGAGCTTATTAACAATTTCAAGTACCAACTTAGATAGAACTGAACGAATATTATGTCATCTTTGAGTCACATTGCTAAGTTGTCATACATGAAGTTGGAGTCCTTACAAAATCTGAATTTAATTCACTTATTTAGCTGACTGCGTGTGTTTTTAATTTGTTTCTTTAGTCATTGGACTCTAAAACCCCCCTTTTTATTGTTGGTGACCATAGTACCTTACGCAAAGAGGTGTAGACTAATTATCCCGTGTCTCTTTTGATCGACCCTACTTGCCTTGTACTACCTTTTAGTGCAATATAATAGTGTTACTTTGGAGTATATCGTACCCCTATTATTTGTTGGGTGTAACACACCTAACAAATTGGAACCATTTCCGGGGACACGGTGTTACTAATTGTTTTATGCCAAGATCTTTTTGTATAGGTACACCATTGCCACTTGATTCGGAGATAGAGAGGACTGCAAAAAAGTTAAGGAAGCAAGCCAAACTTCGTAAGAGGCAACCAGTTTCTAGTGCTTCTTCATCATCTACTCCCCCAGTCATCAACATTTGGGAGGACATACCCCTCTTAAGTGTATCAGCCTCAGAAACAGAAAGCCCATCACTCTCACCACAACCAGCCTCACCCATAAATACCACTCCACCCTCTTCACCTGTTCATAATATCCTAAACACTTCATCTACAAAAACACCACCCACTTCTCAAGCCATGGTAGACAACCCTGGAGGGAATCAAGGTCCTTCAAACCCACCACCTAAACAATCCCTCCGCCAATGGTCAAGACAAGAGGTTACTCAACAACCTCTTTGTATCACATATCCAGCTGCCACAAGCCTTGAACTAAAATCCGGGGTTATCCACTTACTCCCAACTTTTAGAGGTTTGGAGAGTGAAGATCCTCACAAGTTCCTCACCGAGTTTCATGTAGTATGTGTGGGTATGAAACCACACAATGTCACGGAGGACCAAATCAAGCTTAGGGCATTCCCTTTTGCGGTGCAAGATGCAGCCAAAGATTGGCTTTATCACCTCCCACTGGGAACAGTAACTACTTGGGTAGATCTTGCAAGGTTGTTTTTGGATAAGTACTTTCCCGAGATGAAAGCTTCAGCCCTATGGAGGGAAATCATTGGAATCAAGCAACACAAGAGAAAAGCTTTTCACACATATTGGGAGCGATTCAAGAAACTTTGTGCCCAATGCCCAAAGCATGGAATTACCGAATATCAGCTTCTCCAATATTTCATTGAAGGAATGAATCCAATGGAAAGAAGGCTCCTTAATGCCTCCAGTGGCGGATCTTTACCCGACAAGACTCCTACCGAAATCCACAACTTAATCAAAAACATGGCTGAAGATTCCAAACATTCAAACCATGATGCAGGATGGTACACGGATGCACCTCGAGGTGTAAAGGAAGTCTAAACTCCTGAAATTGAAGCTCAATTGTCTGATCTTACAAAAGTGGTTATGATGCTAGCTAAAGACAAAGGTGTGCAGCCCACACCTCACCCGTGCGGTATTTGCACTCAAGTTGGGCATCCAACCGACATGTGCCCTCAACTTCAAGATGAGGATTATGAAAAAGCAAAAGCCATGGGAGGTTTTTCTAGGTCTAATCAAAGGTGATATGAACAGCCACGGGGTGATCAATGATTGAATAACAATCAAGGTTGGGGAGGAAATCAACCAAGTCAACCACAGCAAAACCAATAAAAACCACCTTTTCCACCACAAAACTTCCAGCCAAGGCAGACACAATATCCTTCTCAACAAGTCGGTTCATCAAATATGTCCTTAGAGGACAAGTGAAGAGTTTGGCAACTAGTACACAAGCTTTCCATCAAGAAACAAAATCAAGCATAAAGAACTTAGAGAAACAAGTTTCACAACTTGCTATTTCTGTAAGCAAACTAGAATCTCAAGGAAAGTTGCCTGCCTAAACTGAAGCAAACCCAAGGCACAATGTGTGTGTTGTCACATTGAGAGGCGGAAAGAGCTACGACGGTCCAAAAGTGTCGGTTGATCAAAAGGAAGAAGAAATAATGGTCGAAGATGAAGGGCCCAAATTAGTGGTTTGGTCTAGGCTTTGCAATGTAATAGTAGTTTGGTGTAGATGGAGTCTGTTAGTAGATGTCAGTGTCTGTTTACGACTGTAATGAGTTTTCGGCCATAAACACCTTACGGCCGTAAACTCTTCTCCGTCGTAGTCCCTATAAATAGAGGGTTAGTCAGACTTCTTTTGGTTGTTGATGCCTTATTGTTCACGGTCTTCTACCGAGTTGTACCAGACGTTTATAGCTATAAAACGTGTGCAAGCTTGGTTTATTCTCTTTTCGTCTCTATTCTTGTTTTGTGTGATTATGTTTGCTATTGATCACTGGTAAGATCCGTTTTACGACCTTACAATTGGTATCAGAGCAAAACCAACGTCAAAGGCACTCTACAATCAAGTTTTGGAATGACTTTTTATTGGTTTTAGACCAACGTTTGTGTTTTCTGCAAGAAGATTTTTGATCCCATCAAAAAAACTGCAAAAACGCTATTTACGGCCCGAGCTTATAGCCGTAATCTCTATTTACGGCCGCGAACTCCTGAAAGATCATAGACAGTAAACTGCGTTCTTAAACAGTGAACTCCTCAACGATCTTAAACCGTGAACCTCAGACCGTATACTCCTTTCGACCGCAAACTCAAAGTTTACGGCTACAAACTGACTTTGGGCAGCAAATCGGATTTTCACTGTGACCAGAAACTTAATTTGATTTAATTTATTCACTATTTCATGTTAATTAATTTTAAAAAAATGGATTCTTAAAGTCAAACAAATCACCAAGAGCTGGACTCAGTCATGGGCACAACCACTCGAATTCGTAGACTCCTATCCATTGAAGGCTTTCCAGAATGGAAGTACAGAATTGAGTAGTACATAAAAATGAAAGATTTTAAGATCTGGAGAAGCATAATAAGAAATCCTGTCAGAATAACCACTACTGTTGCAGGGCAGGTGGTTGACAAAAAGATGGAAAACTACACTGATGAGGACTTCGAGAAGATTGAAGAGAAATAAAAGGCTTTGGCCATTTTGACCATGGCACTATCTCCAGACATTGCTCAAGGTTTTAGGGAGTACACTTTTGCTAAGGCTTTATGGGAAGCCCTTATTGAGGTCTACGAAGGGAATGAAGATATGAGAGAGATTCGCCAAGACATGCTGCGACAACATTTTAATACGTTCAATTACGTTCCTAGAGAAACTTTTGAGGCACAGTTGCAACGGTTCACCTCTCTTAACACTGAAATGACTGTAGCTGGGATCTTCTACACAAAGTCTGAGATAAACAAGAAGCTGCTGAATGCTCTTCCAAAGTCTTGGGACATGAATGTAGCTGTCATCAAGAAGACTAAGGATCTTAGTCGTCTCTCTCTTGCTGAAGTGATGGCTGTCATCAAAGCCTGTAATATTGATGACAAGCAGCAAGAAATGAGCCATACAAACTCATACTCAGCTGCGAACCTTGGAATCTCTACTAATGGTGATCTTTCATCTTTTTCTCTTTCTTCTGCAGCCCAATCTTTCTCTACTCCGCAAGTTCAAATTAAGAATTTTCCTAATCCATCAGCTTCCTCTGTGTCATCCATGTCTTATTCACAGAACCAATCGTTTGTGGCTACTCAAGCTATTTCATCCTCAAATGTGGCTTCTTCTTCAAGAGGAAAGGAGGGTGATGAAAATCTCGCTTTTGCATCAGGGCTCGTCAATTTCTACAAAGCACTTGTAGCCAGGGAGCTTCCACCCCAACCGTCATTTGCTGATCTTGATCAGATTCACCTTGAAGACGTTGAAGAGATGGACATTACATGGAAAATTGCCATGGCAGTTTTTAGGGCAAAACAGTTTGCCAAAAAGACTGGAAAGAACAACTGGGGAATGAATGCTAACAAGAAAGTTGGCTTTAGCAAGGGAAAGCTGCAGTGTTTCAACTGCCACGAGCCAGGGCATTTTGCTTGTGATTACCCACATCCAGACAGAAGATTGAATAACGATAGGACAATAGTTGCAGTTGGAAACAATCGAAATGGTGCTCAGACAAATAATGAGAAGGATATGGTTGCACAATCGTTCGATTGGGAGGATCAGATATAGGCCCTGAACTTATCTGGACCTGAAAATGCCCACCTGGCACAGGTCAGTGATGATGCTTCGGCAGAGACTGTGGTAGCTGAAGATAATGTGATGAAGCTGCAGTATGGATTGATGGTATCTTCTTCTCATGGACCTAACAAAACTGAGGTAAGTTTACCCTCATGCTCTCAAGCCTGTCTTGATTATGTTAAATCTCTGTATGACAAAATTGAGGCATTAGATAGAGAAGTTGAGAACCTTAAAATTCTTCGTGAACTTAACGATTTATTAACTAGGGAAGTAGAAGATCTTAGATATGAAGGTTACCAACTTAGAAAAGGCCAAAAACCTCTTAAAGCACAATTAGAATCTAAAACAAAGGATTTTAGGAGACTTCAGGAGGACTATAGTAATAAATGCGAAAATTATGATTATTTAATGAAACAGAATGCTGAATTATTAACTAAAATTGAATCATTAAAAGGGAAATTTGAAATTGCTGATTTTGATTTCAGAAAATATGATGTATTAAGTGAGGTAGTTGTTAATATGATAGACCACAACATGAAATTTAAACGAAATCAGTCAAAGGGTCTAGGATATAATCATGTGTCTCCTCCTTTCAATCATTCATATCAGCGTAAACCCTTGAGTAAAGAAGAGATTGCCAATGAATCATTCATGGTTTATGGCAAACCTTCTGGTTTTGTTTTGGGAGGATTTATTAATGTTGAAGATACTAGCATTTCTACTTCTCCTGCAGATCAATCCTTGAATCAGCCAAAGCACGAAGTTGAAGGATCTATTTCTGAAAATAAAACTGAGTCCAAACCTGAAGTTTTAGTTTTTTATAAAGATAATAATATTTTTTCTAATGTTTTAAGTGACAATGGTTTTTGTGATGTTTCTGTTTCTTCTGATATTATTTTGAATGGTTTTCCAGAGTCTGATACTGTTTTGAATAATGTGGTTGGCAATTTTGATGTTTGTAATGAAAATGTTGAATCACCACCAGTCTCACAATCCTCTCCATCTTATACACCCTCACTTGTCTCACAGCCTAATAATGTTTCTTGTCTTGTGAAAGAAGCAGGGGTGTTAGTATGGATAGCAAATCTGATCAATGTAGTACAAGTTATAATAGTAAGAAACAAATTTGTTTTAATTGTGGTACTGGTGGTTACATAGCTAGAAATTGTCAAAATCGTATGTTTGTACATTTCGAACTTCCAAGAGGAGAGTACAAATTTAGAGGAAGGTCTTTAAATAGAAAGTCCTCTAGAAATCATTCCCGAAATGATGATTGGGCAAATGATCGTAGTAGAAAACGGGTTGTTTTTCAAAAACATCAAAGGGTTTTTCATCACCAAGTCCCAGGCAGTTTGTCAAAACCGAGCACGACCAAGCCAAGGTCGGATTCGTCAAGAAGCAGCAGTGGGTATTCAGCCAACTTTGGTAGAAAGCCCACAGGTTTCAAGCAAACTGATAAACACTCAAATTTAAAATCAACCAGGACTCTTCGAAAACCCAATTATCAATGGCTGCACAAACTGGCTCCCAATTCGTCATTTATGTCCTCTAAGAAATCCGAAAATTATCAATCTGAAAAGGCATCAGGATCACCTAGGAAGGTAATGACCTGGGTTCCCAAATCTAGTTAAACCCCGCACATTTTGTAGGGACAGTTGCGGGGAAATGTCGTCAGACCTTGGTTCGTCGACAGCAGCTGTTCCCAGCACATGACAAGAGATATCGCCCAACTGCACAACATTCAATCATTTAGTGGGGGATATATCTCCTTTGCGGGTGGAGATGGTGGTAAAATCACTCAACGAGTAACTGTCTCAAATGGGGTTTTAAGTTTCGAGAATGTTAATTTTGCTCCCGAGCTGAAGCATAGTTTGTTAAGTGTTTCTCAGATCTGTGATAAGGGCTATTCTACGCATTTCACTGATAAAGAATGCATGATTCTTAAACCAGACTTTGTTATCCCGGAAAAGTGGATTCTTTGTTAAATCTAAAAGGGATGGAAATGCCTATATAATTGATATGAATAGCAATCTTCCAGAACAAGTTACGTGCCTTTTCTCCAAGATCTCCGAACAAACTGCAATGTTGTGGCACAGAAGACTAGGTCATGCCAATGTTAAGAATCTGAATCGTCTTGCGAAAAATGAGATGGTACGTGGATTGCCTGTCAAAGACTTCATCACGTTTGAAAAATGTGTGTCATGTGCACAAGGAAAGCATCATAGAAAACCACACTTGCCAAAATAGGTCAACTCAATTAGCCAGGTGCTTCAGTTGCTACATATGGATTTGTTTGGTCTAGTAAACGTTCTCAACATCAATAGAAGTTCTTACTGTCTGGTTGTGATTGATGATTTCTCTCGGTTTATGTGGGTTTTCTTTCTATCCAACAAAGCTGGAGTTGCGGATTTGATTAAGAAATTCATCGTATTATTTGAGAACCAAACTAACAGCCAGGTGAAGGCGCTTTGTACTGACAACGGAACAGAGTTTAAGAATTTTGTACTCGATCACTTTTGCGCAGAAAAGGGTATCCTGTGTCAATTCAGCTCTGCTCACACACCCCAACAAAATGGTGTTGCTGAAAGAAGAAACGGCACATTAAAAGACACTGCAAGAACTATGATGTGTGATTCAAAATTACCCGTTTTCTTTTGGGCCGAGGCGATAAACACTGCCTGTTACGTTCAGAATCGAGTGTTGATCAACAAAGCTCAGATGAAGACCCCGTATGAAATTTTCTATGGTCACAAGCCATCAGTCAGTCATTTCCGAGTATTTGGCTGTCCTTGCACCCTTATTCACTTAGATGCCAACCCTAAGTTTAATGCCAAGGCCGATGACTGTTACTTTGTAGGGTATGCTGCTCGCACTGCCTATAGAGTCTACAATAAGAAGACAAAACAAATTGTGGAATCTTATGACGTGCGTTGGTTGGAAGAAAATGAGACGGACGCTAGAGTGGGTCCGAATTGGTTGTTTGATTACACATCACTGTTCAGATCCTTAAAGGTGTCTTCAAGTAGCTTATCTAGACCTGTTTCTGGTTGGAAGAGTATTCCTGAAGATGAAGACGAAGAAGTTGTGTACAAACCCCTATCTACATCCTCCTCATCATCCAAAGGGAAGTCCAAGATTATGCCTGAGGGAGAGTCCTCTGGTACACATGAGGGGGAGTCCTCTGCTACACCTGAGGGGGAGTCCTCCGCTTTACCTGAAGGGGAGTCTTCTATGCAACATGATAGTCCTAAATCTTTGGCCAATCTGATACTCCAGATGCTGAAACTACACCACTTATCTCTATAGAGAAAGAGTTCTCTCTTGACGATGCTTCCGCTGCCTCTTTAACCTTTATGGAACTCCTTTTTCCTGAACTTATTTCAAATGAGTTTGTAGCAAATCCATCTAGAATGGCTCAATCAGCAAATTAAAGAGGTATCAACATCCACACTCTTCCTGTCTCTCTCAATGACATCAGCCAAGAGATACCTTCAAGGATTCAACACGATCATCCGATTGACAACGTCATTGGTCAGCTAGGTGACGGTGTTAAAACTAGAAGTCAGAATGGAGACGTTAATGCTTGTCTTTACTCTTGCTTCATCTCTCAAATTGAACCCAAGAATGTTGAAATGGCTCTAAATGAACCTAGCTGGGTAGATGCAATGCATGAGGAACTGCATCAATTTGAAAAACTCGGTGTTTGGAAGCTAGTTGAGTTACCAAAGGGCAAGAAGTCTCTAGACACACGATGGGGTTAAGGCAATAAGCAGGAAGATTCAGGGGTTATTGTGCGAAATAAAGCTCGATTGGTGGTTCGTAGATTTCGACAAGTCGAGGGTCTTGATTACACTGAAGTTTATGCTTCAGTAGCTCACCTGGAGGCTATTCGTATCTTCCTAGCATATGCTTCTTACATGAACTTTACCATTTATCAAATGGATGTCAACACTGCTTTCTTGTATGGCAAGGTAAAGGAAGAAATCTACGCTGATCAACCTCCTGGGTTCGTTGACTCAAAATTTCCTAATCATGTCTACAAGTTGGACAAGGCATTGTATGGGTTACATCAAGTTCCTAGAGTGTGGTATGCAACTTTAACAAAGCACTTGCTCGAGCATGGTTACTCTCGTGGCACTATCGATCAAACCATGTTTATCAAGCATGTCGATAATGATCAAATTCTTGTGCAAATCTATGTTGACGACATTATCTTTGGGTCGACTAGTCCGCAACTCTACAAAGAATTCGAAGGTGTAATGAAGAAGCGGTTCGAGATGAGTTCGTTGGGAGAAATGACCATGTTTTTGGGGCTTTAGGTTAAACATAATTCAACTGGAATCCTACTACATCAAGCCAAGTATGTGGAGGATATTCTTGAGAAGTTCGGGTTTCAAGACGTGAAATCTGCTTCAACTCCAATGGCTGAAAGACCTCTTCTGACTCCAGATCCTGACGGTGAATACGTAGATCAGACTCTCTATAGATCAATGATCGGATCACTGATTTATCTTACTGCAAGCAAACCTGACATTATGTTTGAAGTTTGTCCATGTGCACACTATCAGGCTAATCCTAAACTTTCACATCTTATTGATGTCAAAAGAATTTTTCGGTATATCAAAGTCAACCCAAAATTGGGTCTTTGGTATCCGAAAAATTCTGAATTTAATCTATATGCTTTTGCTGACAGTAATTACGGAGGCTGTGAGCTTGACAGGAAATCAACCTCAAGAGGGTGTCAATACCTAGGTGACAGGCTAGTTTCCTGGCAATGTAAGAAGCAACATACTGTCTCAACTTCCATGGCGGAGGCGGAATATGTTGTTGCATCGGCTTGTTGTTCTCAAGTTATCTGGATCCAACATCAGCTGTTGGACTACGGTTTGAATTACAGAAACCCCCATTTACTATGATAATGAAGCTGCCGTTCAAATTACCAAAAATCAAGTCCAACATTCTAAAACCAAGCACATCGATATTAAAATTCATTTCATCAGAGACTGTTATGAACGTTCGTTAATCTGGCTGGAACAGGTCCACACTAATAAGAATGTGGCGGATCTATTCACTAAGCCTTTTTAACAAAGCTCGTTTTGATGTACTTGTGGGATTTCTGAAAATGATTCCTTTTGAGGATTAAGTTTTTTATTTTATTTTATTTTTATTTTTTATTTTTGTTTTTATTTTCATTTTTTTGGTAGGTTTTGTTAAATTTGCGCATTTTGTTTTTTATTCTCACTCATGCACAAATTTAGAGGGAGAAATAATAAAAAAAAATCCAAAAACAATAAAAATTTCAAAAATCCAAAAACAATAAAAAAACAGAAAATTAAAAAGATTTTGCTGATAGTTTTGTTTATAGGTGTTTGTGACGGGAAATGAAATTAGCAAGTGATAACGGGCAATCTGAATCCGCGTAACGTACCTAAGTTGAATCGTCTACGCTCTGTGCTCGATGCGCTCGTAGGCACGAAAGATTTTAAATGGACTTGACTAGGGAAAGTTGAACCTAATGAATTTAAAGACTTGATAAATCTTGACCTAGTTAGATCTGTTTAGCCTGACATCATGACGCTCTGATAGGTTGAGCAAGGAGATATACATGAGAATCTATCGGTCACACTAACGAACTCGTATCTAGAATAGTGGATTCACTTTTCCTCGATGTGCGGATTCTGTCCTTAATTTCGGTTGGATGGGGTGACTGGGGAATTCCGATAAATTAGGTCTGTAGAAGGTTATTTTCTTTCTTTCTGTCTGTTAGTCATATGTTGCCTCCTCTGCGTGATCGAGAGATCCGACCTGGACTGTAACATATGCAACTTTATCTCTCTGCATCTTCTCTCTATGCAATTCTTTCTATTTGTTAGCCATATACTGTCTCCTTTGTGTGACTCAAAATCCGACCTTGTACACAGTATATGCACCATTCTCTTCTCAATCCCTCTGAAACTTCAGTTAGTCATATGTTTCATCCTTTGCGTGATTGGAAGATATCCGACCTAGATGTACAGCATATGCATTCTAAATCTATCTTCTCACTTAATAATTGTCTGCTCACCCGGTGTAAGGAGTATTCTGGAAGTCCTTGATGGCTGTGGCATGCCAGGAAGTGGGAAACACGTTCTAGTACAACTAAAATTGAACACATACAGGTTGTCTGTAGATCTCGCTGCTCAATTTAGGTGGACAACAATATCCCTGGTCGTAGTCAGTTAAATGGTCATAAGGCAATTTTATCTAAGAATTAGAGCCAATCATGATAATGAGGAATTACAATTATCTATATGTATATGTGTCATGTCAATGGTAAATTATCCAAAAATTGTCATAAAATTTTCGTGTTTAAGTGGACCACAATACTGGCGATCGATCAGACGAAGATGTGAAGATAAGGGTACCGACAAGTGGAGTAAAGTTGTCCAACAACTTTGATCCCAGTGTCACAAATTTTATTTTTAGTAATGAAATTTTAGGATTATATTTTAGTTGAGGCTAGATTATTTTATTTTATTTTTTTTTTTATTTTTTTTTTAATTTTTATTAACTGTTAAAGAGTTTAATTTTATTTTATTTTGCATAGTTAAGTTTTCTTTTTATTTTTATTTTTATTTTTAATTTTTATCTTTAGTAAAAAATCCTCAAAAAGAATTATTTAAGTTTTTAATTGGATTGGACCCTGCCTTATACTGTGTGGTTATCAGGTAAATGTAAAAAGGGGGGTTAAAAGGAGTTTACCGTCAGAATCTCCTTCACACTCAAGATTCCGGACGCAAACTCCCCTCCCACTCTCTCTCAAGTCAAAAAAAATTATGTCATATTTTGCAAATCAAATCCGATAGTCTCGAAGGTAATGAGTTTTGGTTCAGGAATATATATGTTGTTGCGTGATTAACAGGGTTGTCGAAGCAGAAATCGAGAAAAATGGGATCGACGGAGCTTGCGGCCCAAGCTTACGGCCGCAAGATGCTTGCGACCGCAAACTCTGAATGTTCGCAGTTTACTGGCCATGGCTTGCGACTATAAATCCTTATTAACCGCAATTGTATGTGTTGGTCGTAAAGCTTATTCATCGGCCGTAAACCTAGTTCTTGGACCACAAACTCAGTTTCTTGGACAGCAAACTGCGGTTGACCGCAAACTATCGTTGACTGCAAGTTTAGATTTAATTTAAATGAAAGTTTTTTTTTGACCTAATTGTTTTTTCTAAATAATAATAATAATAATAATAATAATAATAATAATAATAATAATAATAATAATAATAATAATAATAATAATAATAATAATAATAATAATAATAAATATAAAATAAAAATTAAAAATAATAATAATAATAAAATTTTTATTTATTGTTATTTTTTGGGTCAAAATTAATTTAAAACTTTTGTTGTTCGTTTAATTTTTCCTGTCTTACTTGGTATGGTTAATTGCAGGGTAATGGCGAACCTCAAATTTGCGGATATGCATAATCTTGCTATTGTCTTGGCGGATCCTCCAGCTGTTCACTCAGATCTTCGGTTGATGATTCACAGACTTCGGGAGTGCTGTTTGGCATCTGCTATTATAGTAAATCCTGTGGTTTACTAGAATTTAATTAGAGAATTCTGGGCGACTGCCAACATGGATATAAATGATGTCGGTCATTTTACTATTAGAGCTATAGTTCAAGGACGTGAAATTGTGATCAATGAAAGCTTTATCAGAGATACGTTGTTGATAGACGATCAACCTAATTTCCCTACGGAGATTGGGATTGAAGACACTTAGAGGATTTTAAGAAGAATGAGTTATGAAGGCACTTCACCTCCAACGTTAAAGAAGCTTTTACATACGTATTGGAGATTTTAGCACACGTGTTCGTTAGCTGCATTTCAGGGAGAAGATCGGGAGCAGATGATATTTCTCAAAGGAATGCTGGTGCAATTGTTTCTCTCGCCGCAAGAGTGAAATTCAACTTTTCAAGATTCATCTTGGATGAGTTTGTTGTGAACATTTGAGCTTCAACTCGAGATACTTTTCTATTGTATCCCCGATTTATTCAGCTGTTTATCAACACTCAGTTTCTGGATGTGAGGAAAGAAGGTGAAACTTTGGATATGAAATCTTTGGGTCCCCACATAGTGGGACTCATCAAACAAAATCGAAAGGGAAAGGTTATTTTTCAAGGAAAATACCCGCTTGAAAAGCTTGGAAAGTTCACCGAACTGAATGAACCCGCAGAATCTTATGGTTCATCTGACCAGGCTTCTTTTGAGCCTGAATCTTCTGAGAAGTCAACTCTAAACAATGTTGTTATTGATGTATCTGATGATGAAAGTACTAAAAAGGAAGACACTTCTACTCCCGACTCTCATGTGGCAGAAGAAGCTGATGTTGAGGGAGATAAACATGATTCCTTTAATGATCTTGATCTCACTGGTTTTGATAATGATGATATTGTAGCTTCTTTAGCCAGTAGTGCTAATTTGGTGTCGAATGAGAATCTTGATACAATCTTTAACAATGCCGATGAAGTTGTTCTTCCAACAACGGAGACACGGGAGTCTAATGAAGTTTTTGAAACCGCAACCCATACTTCAAACCAAATGGCAAATATTTCTACTCCATGGGATTTTCCCCTCTTGTTTATGTTCCTCCTACTTCAGAGCTATTTGTGAGTGATTCTGCAACAACACAGTCTGGACAACCCCCGTTGAAAAGAAGAAGAAGGGATCCGAGGCAGAGTGAGCTAATTGCAAGTCTTGTTACTGGCCTCCCAGTACCACCTACTACTACTTCCAGTCTTACCACAACCAAATTGTTTGCTATGGGTCCAGATACTGCTTTTGATGTTGGTGGCTCCTCTATTCCACCTGGGTTTACTCCTCCTCGATCTGATCGTGATGATGCTTCTGAGAGATTAGCCATGCATTTGGCTGAGGAGCAATTTTTGATGCCTTCCCCTCGCGGTAAAGGTATTTCTTTAGAGGGTGGTGGTTCTGGAGGAGACAACCTAACTATCTCTAGGCTGCAGAAGGAGATATTTGTGCTAAGCCTAAAAAACATTGAGCTTGACATTCAGGTGTCCGATCTTCAGGCTGAAAATTCAAAGCTTAATGTTCAAGTGTCTGAGCTTCAATTCGATAATTCAAAGCTTGATATGCAAGTAGCTAATCATACTAAGGACAAATATATAAAGTCAAAGCAGATTTCTGATCTTCAAGATCATTTCAATCTCTTGACTTCAAGCTACTTTGAACTGAAGAAGAAGCTTGAGGATGACCTTGGTGATAAATACCAGACATCTGCTGAAGAATAAAAGATCAATCTTCATGTTCAAGCCTTTCCAGTTACTTTGCCTACTGGTCAAACATCAGGAGCTGTTAATCGTGTTGAAGATGAGCCTCCTCAAGCCCCCCATGTTTCAGCAACCATTCATGATGCACAGGAGGAAGCAGCTAAGAAAGGGCAACTATTGTTTAAAAGGAACCCTAATAAAAATGCTTCTTGGGATGAACCCACAGTTATAATGACTGATCTTGAAGTCGTTCGATTCAGGGATACTTTTGGTGATAGATCAGGAATTGTTTCTTGGGGATTTCATGATCCTCTCAAGATGTGGATCGTGCTGAGGAAAAGTGGCAACTCTGAACTTGACATAGATAGTCATGATTTCAGTTCATGGACTAGGGTTGATCTGACAGAATTATCACGAGCTCCTTTTTCAAATCTTACAAACAATCTGCAGGTGACCCAGTTCAAGCACTTCCTTGAAGACCAGGTTAAAAGAGGGTTTCCTACAATGAAAACTATTGAGTCTGTGATATTTGAGCATCCTGATATTGTCGATCCCAAAACTGACAAACCTTTGCAAATTGTGATGTGGCCAGCAACTAAACAGGTCAAACAGTTTCCAGTGCTTCAGAATTATCCAGACGGATCTCTCAGATCTATGGAGTGTTGGGTTTTTGATGAGATTACTTCTGGTGCTGTCATCAAGCTCAAGAATGGATGCATCTGACTCTATGCCCGAAGGGATTTGCTACAATTTAGAAAGTGGGACATTCATCACTTAAGCAACTTTCAGATGTTGGTTGTGGAGGATATTTTTGAGGATGCTGCGAAGGTGTACTCAACTATAGTTGCTAAGATTCTTAACAAGCGTATGTGGAATGGGGCGATGGGGCAAGTTGATGTTATGGTAGTCAATAAAGGTTAACTTCAAGCTAGCACCAAACCAAGGGGGATATTGAAGGGCCCAAATTAGTGTTTTGGTCTAGGCTTTGCAATGTAATAGTAGTTTGGTGTAGATGGAGTCTGTTAGTAGGTGTTAGTGTCTGTTTACGGTTTGTAATGAGTTTACGACCATAAACACCTTACGACCGTAAACTCTTCTCGGTCGTAGTCCCTATAAATAGAGGGTTAATCAGACTTCTTTTGGTTGTTGATGCCTTATTGTTCACGGTCTTCTACCAAGTTGTACCAGACGTTTATAACTATAAAACGTGTGCAAGCTTGGTCTATTCTCTTTTCATCTCTATTCTTGTTTTGTGTGATTGTGTTTGCTATTGATCGCCGGTAAGATCCATTTTATGACCTTACAGAAGAGGCAACCAAAGAAGAGAAGAAGGAAGAGAAAACAATCCAAAAGAAGCCCTTCATCACTGAGTCTAAAGCCACTCCTGTTCCATTTCCCGGAATATTAAAGGGCACGAAGAAAGAGCGGGAGGAGAGTGAGATAATGCAAATGTTCAAAAAAGTTCAAATCAACATTCCACTCCTCGAGGCCATCAAGCAGCTACCTAGATATGCAAGGTTCCTAAAGGATCTTTGTGTATCTAAAAAGAAATTAAAAGGAAATCAAGTCATAATAGTTGGGGAGCATGTATCCGCGGTTTTGCAAAAGAGGATGCCCCCGAAGTGCAAGGATCCCGGTGTCATTACCGTGCCTTGCAAATTGGGGAATCTTTATGTACCTCGAGCTATGCTTGATCTAGGTGCATCCGTAAATGTCCTACCATATTCTCTTATCAAATCAATTGGTGTATGAACATTGAGCAAAACTGGTGTGATAATCCAACTTGCTGACCGGTCTTTGGTACACCCAAAGGGAGTATTAGAGGACGTATTAGTGCAAGTCGATGAATTTGTCTTCCCGACTGATTTTTATGTCTTAGATATGGGAGATGATGATTCTCCAAGTTCAAGTTCCATACTTTTGGGTAGACCTTTTCTTAAATCTTCTAAAACAAAAATTGATGTCTACAATGGAACTTTAAGTATGGAATTTGATGGTGAAGTTATCAACTTCGATGTTCATGAAGCAAAAAAGGTTTCTTCCGATGTTCAGTCTGTCAATCTTGTGAATTTGATCCAGCCCTCAACTAAAAAGGGCTTAAATTTGTCAAACAATGAATTTCTAGAGTTAGTTTTGTCACAAAAACTAGACAGGGACAAAGCCAAGGAGATTGATTGCAAAGGAGTTTGATATGAATAATGAGGTGATGGAGATTTTGGAGTTTGTTGAAGACAAGAAGCATATGAGCACTGATGATATGAAACCCAAGCCACCTACCACCAAAGCCAAATTCCTTCCACCGGTGGAGCAAGCACAAGATCCGGGAGCAAAAACTCCACCGGACCCTTTAAAGAATATGCATGTTGAGAAGGAGAGTACTCAACCAGTAATCAACTCAAATAAACTATCTAAGAAGAAAAAGAAGGAGTTGATAACCCTGTTGAATAAATACCAAAAAAGAATAAGTGGACAATCTCCGATATTAAGGGTTTAAGTCCTTTTTGGTTTGTTCGCAAAAAGAAATCCAAAAGAAGGTTGAAGGTTCAGTTGAAGGAGGTGGCAAGAAGATTGATGTGTTGGAGAGGCTCATATACTTATAACAAAGCATATTCGGGGGCAACGTCGAGCCAACGACTTAAAATAAGGGCGGCTAACCGAGAGGCAACTCGGGGGTATTTTTGTCTTTTCCTTTACCAAAATTTCCATTTCTTTGAAGTTTTAGTTTTTAATGTTCCAAATGCATTTAAGCATGTTTTTAAATCACCAAGCGGACCTCGGGATGCAAAACTATTTCGTTTGAATGAGAGAGGATTTTTTGGGTTCAAAAAGTGGGAAGTGGTAAACAAAGTCGTACACGTCCCATGCTCATTTTTGCATTATATTGAACACGGGTCGTGTTCAAGCAAGGCAAACACTTCGGCAGTCAGAGGGGTACATGGCTCGTGTCATTTTTCCCTTATGCCCAACACGGGCCGTGTTCAGCCATTTTCATAATTTTAAACCCCTAACACGGGACGTGTGATTTTACACTAAAAGAACACGGGTCGTGTTCGTACTGCAAAATAAATTTGTTTTAAGTCTAATAATCGGTTTTTAACGCACATACACCCATAACTCACCCCCAAAACAATTTCTCTCTTCCAAGAATCCCTAGGTCCGAAATTTTCACAATTTGTTTTGTGCTTTTGGGCTTGATACTTCATGTAGGCAAGCTTGGGGAAGATGAAGAGGAGGTTCTCACCACAACTGCAAGAATCCAAGAACGATTCGGTAAATTCTTTCCATATCTTAAATCGTCCATATTTTGCTTAAAAGTTCAATTTGTGTGCACTTGTGATTGTTTGGACTCTTACCTAACCGGGCACCACCCGTCTCCTCCTCCATAATAGGTTGTTCCGCCCTCTCCGAGCATCAGGGACGATGCGTATCTTTAAGCTTGGGGAGGGGTAGAGTTGTACACTACGTTCATTCATGCATTTTCAAAAAAAAAGACTTTTATTCCATGTTTGTTTTGATCCAACCCAAGGCAGCCTAATCTTCTAAAAACAGTTGAGTTGGTAAGCGAGTCGTATGCCTTGATATTAGATTTGTTCTTTTTATTGAAAAATCCCAAAGCAAGCTAATCACACATGGACACACCTCCCAAAGCTACTCATGCAAAATAGAAAATGAAAAGTTTGTCAACACCATATCATAACGACATGTATGAGTCAATCTTTAGGACACGTGACAGGTCTTCTGAGTAGTAAGTGCTCAATTTGTCCTAAAATGCCAAATTCAAGAAAACAATAAAAGAAGATAAAATTTCAGTGTCCCGAACCTTCCAACGCTCTAAAAAGTCATTTCTACTAATTCCCTTTTATATACCTTGCTTGGGGACATAGTTTCCAACTATATTTACGGGTCTTTGCATGTTGACCTCAATCCCCCGAAAAATGTCTTAGAAGCCCCTCACGGTAATAGACCGTGAGATGTCCCCATAATAGAAAAGTCAAGGACGAAAATGTAAAGAAATAAGCCTAGGAAAATAATAATAATAATAATAATAATAATAATAATAATAATAATAATAATAATAATAATAATAATAATAATAATAATAACACTAATAATAATAATAATCATAACAATAATAAATAAATAAAAATAAAAAAAATTATTAAGTTAATCTGTGACTTTTGGAACTCGAATAAGTAATCTCCGAGTGGTGTTCTACATCTAATCGCCTAAAGCTGAATTGTTTGGGACTGATTGGGTTGAAAGTTTGCTACATAGGTTCCATAGAAAGTCATGAACTTAATAATAACAAAAAAAAGTTATAGATATGTATAGGTATCCAAATAAAGCTAATCTGTGGCCTTTGAGGTTCGGGCGAGTAAACCCGCAGGATCTCTTTAAATCAAGAACACTAAGGTCATATGGTCTGGATGTGTTGGTTGGAAGTCCGTTACATGGATTGCAAAGAATGCCATGAGCTTTATTTGTAGGAAAAACATAATCAGATAGTTTGTATATATTTATTTTTATAGTTTAATTGAATAATATATTTAGGAAAAATGATTGGCTGCAAAAAGATTCCCTTGAACTTGGACTTAAACTTATGACATTGGGACTGGCTGTTAATTACTTCGACTAGTGTAAGTGGTTTGAAATTTGTAACCAATCTGGGTAAATTTTAGGGATTTCTTAGAAACTATTTTTTAGAAAAAGATTGTTGTTAATCAACAAATAGCTGGAGTGGGTCATTGTTACATTTTGTAAAACAAAGATGATTTAGCATATTTTTGTCACATATATTTTCACGAGAGTAAGACCATAATGTGTTCCATGAATTGACTTGATGCTATTGAAAGGGAACAAGTGTTGTGATCTTTGATTCTGTTGAGTTGCGTTATGGAGTGGCCAAAGTCTTATTTCTATTGTCATTTAATATTTTGAGACCAATGCCAAGTTGACTCAAGGCACGACATATACATTCTCAACTATGCTACAAAAACGAGGTTAAATGGGTTGAATATTTTTCATGATTGTTTTGATTTTTGCATTAAGTTTCATAAGGTTCTTGATTTTGATTTTTGTTTCTTTTCTTTTCTTTTATTTTCTCCGGTCTAGATTTTTCTTTTTCTTTCTTGAGGACAAGAAAGGTCTAAGCTTGGGGAGATTTGTTAGGTGCAATTCGTGCACCTTTTTGCGCACCTTTTAGTCCCATTTCACGCATCTATTTAGCATAATTGTTCTACCTTTTTCTTGCATTTCATCATATTCATGTTAGTCTCTAGAACAACCTTATTTGCACATTTTTCATGTCTTTTCCAGGTAAACCGGAGCTTGGAACACGCTTTAGGAGGTGTCGGGAAGCATTGGTGAAGATTTCGGGATGATAGGGCGAAGAACGAAAAAGTTGGAAAAATCAAGTTTGGAATTGGAGTCAGAAAGGTACACGGGGCGTGTCAGTTTAGTGCAACTCAACACGAGTCGTGTTGGCTGCTGAACACGACCCGTGTCAGTTTAGCCTATGTTAACACTGGCCGTGTTCGACCCAAAAACCAATTTTTGGCAGTTTTTCCTATCTTTTATATTACGGGTTGAGGGCCATTTTTACAAACACACAACATATCATAGCACATTTTTAGAGGGGATTTCGAATGTTTTTGCAGGGGTTTGATCAATAATCATTTGGAAACATTATTTCTAGTATTTGGAAGTTGTAATTGCACTTAATTTCATCTTTTAGACTTGTGATATTGTTCTAGCCATGTGTGGCTAGAACCCTAGTTTCTCCAATTTCATGTTTTGACTTCTTTGTAGTGGCTTCAATCATATGGCATGATGTTTGTTTTCAATTTCTATCTAATGAATTTGATTTTGCTACACTCGAATGTTTGATTCTAATTGTGATTCTTATTGGCCATTTGAATTAGGGTTAGGTCATTCAAGTTATCTCTTTTACAAAATTCGAAATTGTTTTGTGAAATTGAACAAGTAACAAGCATTAAATTGATCTCTATTGAATGAATTTAGTGTAAATCTTATTCATACACTTTTACACTCCCGAGCTTATGAGGAGTATTGGGTGTTGTTGGGAACATTCACATAAAGCTTCATGCAATCTTATAATCTAATTCTAAGAGTTTGTTTAGATTAGGTTAATAAGGTTAGGGTTAATCAAAGAGCTTGTTTTGGTTAATCAATGTGGTGAATGGGAAGTGTTTGATCTTATTAACACTTTCAAATACCAACTTAGATAGAATTGAACGAATATTGTGTCATCTTTGAGTCACATTGCTAAGTTGTCATACATGAATATTGTGTCATCTCTGTGGATCGACCCTACTTGCCTTGTACTACCTTTTAGTGCAATATAGTAGTTTTACTTTGGAGTATATCATACCCCTACTATTTGTTGGGTCTGACACACCTAACAGATTCAAAGAAGTATTTGGAATTCATAACAACTATTTAAAATATGTCTATAGTTTTTTTTATTAGTATAGATTCAATTACCTATTTATTCATAACTTTGTTTGTATTTATTTCGAAAGTTACTTGAAAAAATGTTTAATATTTACACATTAATTTTCAACATCATTATTTAAAATATGTCAATAGTTTTTTTTAGTATAAATTGAATTACTTACTTATTCATTATATCATTTGTATTTATGTAAAAGTATTTTCTTTAAAAAAATGTTTAATATTTACACCTTCAAGCATGTTAAACTTTTAGTTTTAATAAACTCGTGTAGTATACGAGTCTCACACTAGTCATTATCATTATATACTTCTAAAGGAAACATTTTTCCATTCACCACATTCATTTGAAACTGCCATGCATTTTTCCTTTCACCACATTTATTTGAAACTCCGATGACTTTTTAATTTCTTTCTAATAATAATTATAAATTGTTTAATAAGGTTAAATAAATATCAAACCTAAATTGTAATCATATATAAACTAAATTTCAATGTTAAAATAATATATTTACTTCTACTTATAAAGTTATGCTTGTTAACTTTTAACATATTATACTTAATTGATTAGGTATAATATATTGTTAGATGTAAATCATTATCATTTTAAAGATATAAGTTTGGAACAAATTGTATAAAATACTTAAATTATTAATTTATGTATAACATTACAGGATCTACATAAATATAAATTTTACTTTAACTTAGACAACCCAAAAAATATTTTGTTAATAGCTAAAAGTGATAAATTTTAGCGTCTTTCTAACGATGATTATAAGTTGGTTAGTAAGGTCAAATAACTATCAAACATAAAGTGTAATCATAAATAAACTAAATTTCAATCTTAAAATAATATATTTATTCTACTTATGAAGTTATGTCTTTAACTTGTAACATATTATACTGTCACACCCCAAAACCGGAACGGCGTAAACGTTCTGGGGTGGATGACGTCATGTCAAGTATCACAACACATGCATTATAGTAATCAAAGTACAACAAGACATTGCATTAATAGTAATAATTTTACATGATTACATTAATACATCAATTCAAAGTAATACAAGTAATATAATAGATACAACATAATACTAAGCTATCTTCATCAACAGCTCCGAGATGTACCTGTCTAATGCTAACCTAAGAATACAAGTTATTTGAAAAGAGAGTATCAGTATTTTTACAAATGCTGGTGAGTTCATAAGTAATTAGTGACATTTCATTCAAATAACTTTATAAAGTAATAGTTTAAGAGATTTCAGTGTATTAGAGTTCTTTCCAGAAAATCCTATATTTTCTTTAATCAAAGCAGCCTTCTACCAAGACTGGTCAGTGTTATGTGGTAAAAAGTGGTTTTCCCTTAATTGCTATCATTATCAAAATACTGAATTTGATTATTAAAGAAAGCAAGAGACAACAGGGAAATAACATATGCCTCAGCAGTGAGGACTACTGACTAAGGCAAAGGAATCATAGACTCCAGGAGAGTATCGAACAAACAACGCGCCTGGTTCAGTCTAACAAATAGAGACACAGACCCCAGAAGGTACCAAATGAAAGGTACAACTGGTAAGGTCCAAAACAGTGAATACAGACCGCAGACAATATCAAATGAAAGATACGTCTAGCCAGGTCTAAAACAGTCAATACAGTGAATACAGTGGATACAGACCCCAGACAGAATCAAATGACAGATACGTCTTGTACGGTCAAAACAGAGGAGACAGACCCCAGACAGTATCAAATGAAAGATACATCTTGTAAGGTCAAAACAGTGTGACTCTGAAATTGAATTACCAGCATACAGTGTAAATTGCTGGCGAAATACCGTTACCTTAAAGCCAATGAATTATAAGGTAACCCGGGATACTCATAACCATACTGACTAGAGTACCAGACGCCCTACAAGCGTCTAAAATGTGACATTTGTCACCCGTTGGGTTGGTAGGCCGGGACTGTAGCTAGCAGTCTAGGTGCGGGGTTGTCAATCCCGTATAGATCTATACACACAATGTCCGCTCTCCCCACATGAGACTTTGGTTACCAACTAGACGACGAAGAAGGCCGTGTCCTGAAGATGCATCCTAAATAGTGGGTAGAGACTTCCAACTAGTGGGTTTCTAATGTAAGTGCTGAACTAGAGGTAGAGACTCTTAACTGAATTGACTGAAGTAAACCCGTATGTCTATGCTTGTGTACATAATATATAAGTAATGAATCAAACGACCTTCGGATGGACATCCAATCCCACCAGACCACATCTCAACGAAGAAAAGGAAATAGGGAGGACAAGCCTTCCTAAGTCCTTCAATCATTATTTATATGCATCTATACAAGCACATACATACATCTAACTACGACTGAGTGTGTATCAAGTAGTATCATACAATGAAGTATAATTGTACAGTGGAACATCCGAGTCATGAAGTATAAGCGTACAGTGGAACATCTGAGTCGTGAAGTATAAGCGTACAGTGGAACATCCGAGTCGTGAAGTATAAGCGTACAGAGTGAGATTATCGAATCGTGAAGTATAAGTGTACCAAGTATAAGCGTATCACGAAGTGGAAACGACAACCGGTGAAGTAAAAGCGTCTATCAAGTATAAGTGAAATAGAGACAATGATAGGTATAAACGCATCACGAAGTGAAGGCGTTATCGAGTAGGAGTTTAAAATACATGAAAGCGAAGCAGCAGTAACTAACAAGTAAAAGCATACGTCGTGTAAGTGAACTTTGATGAAAAACCTTTATACTCGGGAAAATCACAATTTGTATTCTTTTGTAAAATAAGTTTGAAAACCTTTGGAAATCCTTCATAAACCAATTTAAAATGAATTTAGATAAAACAGTGTAAGTAAGAGTTTTGAAACGAATGAAAACCTTTTTGAAAACCAATATAGTGTCCTACTCGGTTAAACAGTGTATAGTGGTAAAATCTTGTGCATGCGGGTTATCAATCACATGTGATTGATATGATAACTAGCATGTTTAACTTGTATTCCCCCCCCCCTATAAAACATGTAAAAACATTTAAAAGGTTCATTTAGGGGTATGAACTCACCTGGTGTAAGTAGGTCCGACGAATGTGTCGTTTGGGCGTTCGGTGTCACGCAAGGACTTGAACACACACAATGACCTATTTAACATATGATAACATATGTTCACATACAATTAGTATATTTAATACTAATTAAACAAATATACGTGCTCAAAGGAGCGGAAAACACTTTGGATAAGCGTTTGGGTGTCCCGGGTAGCGTCTAAAGGTGTGTATGGCTAAGGAATGGAGTTTACTCTCCAAGATTAAGTCCTTAATATGATGTTTACGGCCCAAGGACTACTCACCATGATTTTACGGCCGTAAACTCATGGTGAAGGGTTCTAGGGTGTTTAAGGCTTCTAGCTTGTTCATGGGATTTTTCTAAGCATTTTTCCAAAAAGGCATAAGTGGGTTTAAGGCTTCTAAGTGCATCATATTGGAGTTTACGGCCTAGGGACAACTCCTAAGGGAGTTTATGGCCGTAAACTCTCATCCCTTTAGTTTGGTGAAGTTTCAAGCCCTTATATCACTTCTAGCAATTTATAATGGAGTGTGATGCCATTTTGGGGGATTAAAACTATCATTTGAGTGAGTTTTGGGGTGTTTACGGCCTTGACATGTGTCTGGGCCATAAACTCCTTTTAATCCCTTAAGTCCCTGAGTTTAAATGTTTCCAAACCCAAAAGGATAAGCCCCTAATTTATGTATTAAGTCCAAGAGTGTTTTAGGGGTGATTTTGGGACATTTAGGCATGATTAAGGGGTGTTTACGGCCTAGGCACTTGCTTGGGCCGTAAACTCCATGTTACCCCATATTTCCTTGTGTTTAAATGATTTAAACCCACAATACCAAGTCCCTAAATTATGTGTGAAGCCTAAGGGTGGTTTGGGAGTGTTTTTGGGGGCCTTTTAACAAGATTTTGAGGTGTTTACGGCCTAAGCTTGTGCTTGGGCCGTAAAATCTCTTTTACCCCCTAAATTGATTGCTTTAATTGATCAAACACTCCTAGGCTAAATCCCCTAATAGTTTCCAAGCTTAAGGGTGAGTTTTGAGGCATGTTTGGCACCATTTTAGGGGTTTACGGCCCTAGAGTGTTCCTGGGCCGTAAACTCCTTATTCCATGCCTTCTTGGACGATTTTTAGGCTATAAACACAAATCAATATGTTTAGATTAAGCTAGGGTAAGCGGACTTACAATTTGGAAGGGTTTGGTTGCGGATTCGGGGCGAAAACGAGTCTAGAGAGAGAGTATAGAGAGAGAGAGAGAGAGAGTTTAGGGAGTGTAAAAAGTCTCCAATGGACTCCACTCACCTTTATATAGGGTTCCGATTCAGGGGCTCAGTGGAATTCTACCCAATACTGCCGTTAAACGGAGCTTTTGGTCGCACCCGATTTAGTGGTCGTAACAATAAAACTTAACATGTTCCAAATAACTGGAAATGGGTGTTATGTGTTTTTATTTCCTTTTATCACGACTTAACGGCATATTAATGTAAACCAATAGAATGTTTATTAAATTGACGCCCTCTAATTAACGGAACTTTTATACAATGGAATATTCCGTTAACGGTAACGGGGAAATGTAACGGAACAACTTAGGTTGTCACATATACTTAATTTATTAGATTTAAAATGTTGTTGTATGTAACCATTATCAGTTTAAAGCTATAATTTTTGAACAGTTTAGAGAAAATACTTAAATTGTTAATTTAAATATAACATTACAGTATCAACTTAAATATAACTTTCAGTTCCACTTAAAAAACCAAAGAATATTTTTAAATATTTAAAAGTGACAAAGTGTATAAAGGAAGCATTTTTCCTTTTACCACATCCATTTGAAACTCTCATGCATTTTTCCTTTCACCACATTCATTTGAAACTCCTATAACTTTTCAATTTCTTTCTAATAAAAATTATAATTTGGTTAATTAGGTTAAATAAATATCAAACCTAAAGTGTAATCATATATAAATTAAATTTCAATATTAAAATAATGAGTAAATTACACGAATGGTCCCTATGGTTTGAGGTAATTTGCGCGCTTGGTCCCTAACTTATTTTTTTAACTCGGAAAGTCCCTAATGTTTGTTTTTGTTACGCATTTGGTCCTTACTGTTTATTTTTGTTACGCGATTGGTCCCTGTCTTATCTAAAAAAACTATTATTTAAATAGAAAAAAATTGTAGGATAGGTAGGGTAAAATGAGGGGGTTGGGGTTGGGGTGTGTTTATTTAAATATTTTAAAAATTCAAGGTGAAAATAGTTTTTTTAGATAAGATAGGGACCAAACGTGTAACAAAAACAAACAGTAGGGACCTTCCGAGTTAAAAAAATAAGTTAGGGACCAAACGCGCAAATTACCTTAAACCATAGGGACCATTCGTGTAATTTACTCTAAAATAATATCTTTACTTCTACTTATAAAATTAGGCTTTTTTATTTTTAACATATTATACTTAAGTTATTAGAACTTTTGAACAGTTTGGACAAAATACTTCAATTGTTAATTTAAATATAACATTACAGGACCAACTTTAATATAAATTTCAGTTCTACTTAAAAAACTCAAAAAAATATTTTGTGAATAGTTAAAAGTGATAAATTATGTGTTAAATGCAAAAATTAAATTATAATATCAATTTAACTAAAATATTTCTTAAAGATATTTTTATAATCGTTAAAAATTTTCAAATAAGTAGCTTAAAATAACGTACAATAACAATAGTTAAAAATCACTCTATATAAATGATTATATTGTTACCTTTAAAATAAAAAAAATTGTTTGATGTTTTATATAATTACAATTGCAAAAATTAAAACGTTAAGCAAATAAATTTTAAAAAATTAATTAATAATAACAACAACTATAAATAACGATAAACCATATATTATATTTAATTTTATTAATGAATAAGACGCGGGTAGATGTCACTCAAAAGATTGAAATTATGTAGTTTTAATAGATGTATATATTATCATATAATTCAAAATAATCAATATATTATATTAACTATGTCAACTTTAATATAAATTTCAGTTTCACCTAAAAACCAAAGAATATTTTGTAAATAATTAAAAGTGATAAATTGTAACGATAAATGCAAAAACTAAATTGTAATCTCATATTAACTAAATTATTCCCTAAAGATATTTTTATAATCGTTAAAAGTTTTCAAATAAGTAGCTTAAAATAACTTACAATAACAACAGTTAAAAATAACTCTATATAATGATTATATTGTCACCTTTAAAATCAAAAAATAATGTTTGATGTTTTAAATAATTATAATGATAAAAATTAAAACATTAAGCAAATAATTTTTTAAAAATTAATTCATAATAACAACAACTATAAATAAAATTAAACCATATATTATATTTAATTTTATTCATGTGTAACTCGCAGATAGAAGTCATTCAAACGATTGAGATTACGAAGTTATAATAGATGTATATATTATCACATAATTCAAAATAATTAATATATTATATCAATTTAGGATACGAATTATTATATCAAATTTAATAACAACGTTATTGTTATATTTAAAAAAACATATATTTGTAAAGACTTCAACTATATAGTGTTTCAGCGCATTACAATGTCAACTTAAATATAAATTTCAGTTCCACTTAAAAAACCAAAGAATATTTTGGAAATAGTTAAAAGTAATAAATTGTAGTGATAAATGTAAAATCTAAATTGTAATCTCAATTTAATTAAAATATTTCCTAAAGATACTTTTATAGTCGTTAAAAGTTTCCAAATAAGTAGCTTAAAATAATTTATAATAACAATACTTAAAAATAATTCTATATAAATGATTATATTGTTAGCTTTAAAATCAAAAAATAATGTTTGATATTTTAAATAATTATAATGACAACAATTAAAACATTAAGCAAATAAATTTTAAAAAATTAGTTAACAATAACAACTATAAATAACATTAAACCATATATTAAATTTAATTTTATTCATGTTTAACTCGCGAGTAGAAATTATTCAAACGATTGAGATTATGAAATTATATATATATATATATATATATATATATATATATATATATATATATATATATATATATATATATATATATATATATATATATATATATATATATATATATAAAATTCAAAATAATCAATATATTATATTAATTTAGTATACAAATTATTATATCAAATTTAGCAACGTTATTGTTATATTAAAAAGAAACATATATTTGTAAAGACTTCAACTATATATGTGTTTCTGTGCAACGCGCGGGCATTCGCCTAGTTTAATAATATAATCCTTTGGGTTTTCCTTTATTTTTGTGGTTTCATTCGGTTTTGATTTGGACTTGTTATTTATTGAAGATGCATACGGTATTTGATTGTTCTTGAGTAATTACATCTGTTATTAAATTGTACATATTCCTAGGAGCTTACTGTCTTTGATTGTTCTTGAGTAATTGCATGTAATATTAAATTGTACGTACATGGTCCTAGTAGCTTGAATATGGATTTGTGCTTTTATATGCTTTCATTGTGATTAAAAAATCGTGAAAAGGAAACACATAACGACATGCATGAACGCATAATATTAATAGGGAACTTTGGCAGATCCGTAGCACTAAAGCCCTCAACCCTTTAATAAAGCTTGAAAGCCAAGAAAAGAAAATAATACCGACATAATGAATTTCAAAAAGAGAATAACTGAAACATCAACGAGTATTCTAATAAAACAAACAAATTTGATCTTGATTCTCCTTAACTAGTACCGTGTTCAAAGATCAAGTTAGAGCCTAGAATTTCGACTGAATTTGATCCACAACTTTCACCTCCACTTGGAATGCCTTTGCCAACAGATCATCAGGGATATCAGGTTTTGCTCCAAAGACAGCATTTGCAACTGTAATAACACCTGGGTTTTGGCTGCTTAATCCGACAATGGCAACAGCATTGCAATTTCCAACATTCCTCTGAAAGTGAACAAGACCTTCTGGAAAAACAAAAACATCACCCGTTTGAAGTACTTTACTGAATAAACGGTTTTCAGGGTTGGATGTGATGAACCCGACTTGGATGGTGCCTTCAAGGACTGTGAAAATTTCGGTGGCACGAGGATGCGTATGTGGAGGATTAATGCCCCAAAGAGCAAAGTCTACACGAGCCATTGAGATACCAAGAGTGTTGAGACCTGGTATTTGTGCAACAGTCACTGGAGTCACACGTGATCCGACTGCATTCGAGGTGTTTCCAATCATGTTTAGTCCACTGAAGAAGAAATCAGTCGCCTGTACAAGCTTTGGATCTTTGCAAGCCAAACCGTTCACTTGCACTGTAAAAATGTAATTATATAATAAATTGTAAGTTGAAACTGTTTGCAAGATTGGGTAATGCTTCAAATTCAAATTAACGCATTGCAATATTACTTAATTACCTGGGCCATTTGAGTCGGCAACACAAAAATCTTGAAGAGGGCTACTGTCAGATGCAAGGACAATAGAACAAGATATCATGATAAGCGCAAGGAAAAGAAGATGAGAGGCCATTTCTTTAGATTTTTTGTGATGGACGCTGATCAGAAAATGGAATGGATTGATAAATGGATTTGGTCTTGAATGCTTTTATAGTATAACACTGGGAACAGATTAGCCGTGCACCACCAACAAGTTTGATATTATATTGCTTAGTAATATTGCCTTGTGTACGATTATAACAAAGAATTTGTGGCCTTGTGGATTTGGTCAATGAAAATGCGAAATTCTAATGCACATTAATTGATTGTTCGCCGTTGCTTCGTTGGACTGTTATGACTAAGAATCTATGTCTGAAGTCCTCGTGTGATGCATGGACCATTTCTCGTTGGTGAGATAAGAATCTATATCTCATGCCTAACGAACATTAGACTATTAATTATAACCGGAAAATCTTATAACATGGTTTCGTTGATGTATTAATCCGATGTAAGCACCTACAAGCCTATGTTTTTTTAACGGCGAAGGAAGCAGAATCATACAAAACAAAACAGCCAGCAAGAAGCTGGAAAATGATACACATTTTAGGGACAACTTGACCAAGATAAACTTAATTACAAGCCTAGAAGACTAGATGCACGTAGCTCTAACATAAATAGCACCAGAAATTATCCTACAAACCTATTATAACCATCAAAAGGCCTTTGGCCTAAGAGTATGGTATGTGCCCTTCGCCCCTTCCTCTATAGGTTCATGGTTCAAGTCTCATTTGGGATATAGGTTGTATTAGGAAAAGAAAATTAGTAGATTAGATTTGCCATTTTAAAGAAAAATCTAATATAAGTGTTCTAATATTCCCCCAATATTATCACAAAAGCGATTGTAGCTTGTGTAACCGATTCTGCAGTGGCGTTTGCAAAGTCTCTATATTGAGTTTTGGCGCTTGAATGAGAAACGGTGGGTTTTTGATTGGAGAACTAAGAGTCTCTAAGGAACAAATTACTACCCGGAGTATATGGAGACCTTGATATAATGCTCTTTTCAGATGGCATAGAATACATTTGAGGAAATTGAAATGGGGTTCCCATAGCACATGCATAAATTAACATACTTGATGACACCTGGCCCGGTAAAAGTGTGATATTAAAGTGTTTCAGAGTGAGAAACAATAGGTTGTTGCTTGGAGGACCAAGAGTCCTTAAGGAACATAGTACCTAGGAACATATTACCTGGAAGTAGATCAATAAGAATCTGACCCCCCCCCCCCCCCCCCCACCACCACCACCACCACACACACACACATATAGAGTTAGTGTATGAATAAGAAGTGAAATACTAAGGTTCTGGGATATCTTCGACATTAAGATATTGTAACGTCCCATTTTAACAACCAATAATTTTTATTTTTTTTAAATAAAGCTTCCCATTTATAAATCTATTTTGAAGAAAACCATTCATTCCAAATACATTTATTAAAAATCAGAGAAATATTAAAGCGCATCTTCCGTATTGTTGATGAATGTGTACACTCACACATTCGCCTTCTCATGACGACCGATGATACCTGAAACAATAAACAACTGAGTTAGTACAAAGCTTAGTAAGTTTCCCCCTAAAATACCTCATATGATAAATATACAAGCAAGCATTGGGTCCACTCAGCCATCGGGCTGGAATACCCCGGGTTTGTTGGCCTACCGCCTCAACCCAACCGTTCATCCCAAGCCTCCATGCCTTCGGCTTACAGCCGGACCGTACTAGATATCTTGGCCTACAACACAAAGTAGGATTGCGTCAACCCACTACCACTATATATCGACATATAAACAATCAAGGATCAAGTAGGCACATAATATAGGCAAACATCAATCATACATCTCACTACTGCCTAGTAGTCCTCTCACAGCATATTGTCTCGCTATCAATTAACCTCCATGAAATGCATAACCATAAGTAACTAGAGGTGAGATAGCCACCCGAACAGATGATCTTACTCTAGAGCCCCAACCAAACGAGGATTAGGCAAGAAAGCCTAAATCAAGAGTTCTCAAACCATCCTACATGACCACATATAGTCCCTAAGGCACTTTACTAGATGATAACCAACAAGTACAGGTAGACATACACATCTACTGATCACTACCATATAACAACATCCTAAATATCATGATACAGATCTAACACACTACAGCATAGCAACGTACCAACTACCAAGATACAGATCTAACAGGTCACTATAGCATAACAGCATACCAACTACCATGATACAGATCTAACATGTCACTACAACATAGCAACATACTAAATACCAACAATCCAAGGAATGCATAATCGTATATACTCAAAGGTGAGATAGACACTCAGACAGGTGATCCTACTCTGGAACCACAACCAAACAAGGAATAAGTAAAAGAGCCTAGATCAAGTGTAACACCCCAAACATCATGACTAAAAATTTCATTTTTAAATCATTGAATAAACCACAGTGACTAAAAATCATTTATCAAAACAGAAACCATAATATCTCAAAACATCAAAATCATTATATCGCTATCAAAACATATGTCCAATGTATATCAGAGTAACATCCCAGGCTAAAACATCGTGGTGTGGGCAATGCAGTCATCCCGAGCTTTTCCCTCTGTTATCTGAAATGCCTGAAATCAAAACTAAAAACTGTAAGCACGAAGCTTAATGAGTCTCCCCAAACTACCACATACCATACACATAATCACATATACTGGGCCCCCGCCCCTTCGTCGGGCCTAGCCCCGCATCGGACAGTGTCCAGCATTAGGCGTCGCCTGGCATCGAGCCCCGCTCAGTATACAGATCTGATTCTTCCAGTCCTGCCTGTCTCTAGGCCTCGCCCGCTATACACATACAAGAATATCATATAATCATGCTAGCACATAAAGAGTCATACATAGTACTATATACTCTAGTCCTAAGGCCTCGCCTACCATGTGCCCCGCCCCTACACTGCTAATTATGATATATGGAACCATATCTACACTCAACTAGTGATGAGATACAGGACCCCACCCACACTTGTCACACCCCCGAACCAGACGGCGGAAACGTCTGGGGGCTGTTGTGACTCAATTGAATACCATCACAATGAATATACATGAAACATAACATCATACAATACCAAGCATTGGAATATTACAACTGGTTGTGTTTACATTCAGTACATAGTTTCAAAACATTACATTCTCAAAAGTAGATTGTTCAATACTAGTTAAACAAACAATAAGACATCACTGAGTACATTTTTCCTTCAGTTTACCTGTTACCTGAGAATACAAGTATTTTGAAAAACGTCAACATATGAAATGCTGATGAGTTAATAAGTAATGTTTGAAATATAGTTGTTTGTATTGTTTTGAAAATCACCAGAAAATCCGATATTTTCTGAAAAGAACTTAGTATAAAAAGTGTGAAGATCCGTAAGTATGCTTGTTTGTTTTCTATAAATGTAAAGAACAATTTGTAAAACCCGGTATGTAACTCATCGGTGTATTAATGGAAAACCCTAGGAAAACCCGATGTTTTCCTAATACTTTGCATCAAAAATTTATATCTTGTTATTTCGTTACGACGGGTGTATTCGTTGAGCTCCGGAGTCGTTGGATTAATTGTGGATTGTGAATTGTTGTAAACCTACATTAATGAAAATGACTAGTTGACAACCGTACAAACGATCCCTTAGGCATCGCTCGCACTATTCACTTAACCCAACCACCCGGACTCATGTAGCCCCACAACCGAGGAGAAAAAGAGGGTGCGAAACCCCGGTATTTCTCTACGTCGTTCAAGGCTATCGTGAATGCGAAAGGCCCTTAGCCCGACTCGCATTGGTGAATTCTCGACTTCGCTAGCGGTACCAAAGGACCCTTAGGGACCAGCAGCACAAATGCCATTGAAAGTCCTTTTACACGGAATTAAGTCGTATTAGACCCAACTACATGTAAGCAAATTTCCTTCGGGCCTAAAGATCATGTCATTGGGCTAGCTAGGCCCAACAAGCATGATTTGAAACTTTTGGGCCCAAGGACGGTGTATCGACGTCTGGTGTATTCTCACGTGTGTAGTGACTTCCCGAATTTTCCACGTGTGTATTGAAGTTTCGTCGTGTTAGTAATTTCGGATTCATTATTGATTCGAGACCGAATCAATTCGTTTGATAACGATTTTTGGTGTTGAAGGTGTATTATAATTTGCCGATAGTCGAGATGCTAGTATTTCATCATGACGGGTTTATTATTTAAAACTTTAGGATGTTTCATTATTGCAGCCCCTTTTCTTTTGAATAATTTACACATTTAACCCTTTATATAAAATAATTTCTATTTTAGTCCTCAAACTATTTTTCTTGACACTTTAGTATCAAAACTTGTAGAAAAATTATTTTTTCAGCCCAAAGTTATTTGAAAAACAGTTTTAGTCCACCAAATGAAATTTTTCTCGGCTAGAATCCTCAATTTCGCAGTTTTTACACTTTTGGCCCAAAATAGAAAATTTTTGCATTTTTGGTCCCTTTTAAATATGAAAAGCATATTTAACCCTTGAAATGGACTTGGAGCACTAGTAGTCCCCTGTTTTATAGAAAATCACAGTTTCAGCCCCTCTAAATTAAAAATCTCGCATATTGGGCCGAAAAATTCATTTTTGGCCCACTATGCTTAAAATTTTCACATTTAATCCTTCCAAGAGAATATTTCCAGAAAAATACCTTAATGAAACTGTTTTGACTCATTTCATCCATCAGAATTTGTATTTTGACATTTTGGGCCCTTTAACTTCATATTTTTAACATTTTGAGCCCAAAAATGGGATTTTTAGCCCAATGAGTTCAATTTAACCATCTTGGTTATTTTTCCAGAAATAATTGGTGTGTATTAATATGTTTAACACTTGTTTCATACATCCTAATGCAAATCTCGATTTAAAGGACTTTTTGACTAGTTTCAACACCATAATCACATATAAACATGTAAATAAGCATAGAAATCATACAAAGCATACATATACTCATAGATCTACACATTTGCTTGTATTCCCCCCCCCCCACAAAACTTATAAAACCGAAAAATAGGGGGTAAGAAGTTCACCTTTGGGTGTGGTTCCGGTTTTGGAGAAAGGATGGAAGAAAATGAGGTGATTTTCAGCCCTAGCACACTTTGATGAAGATCTCGGCCTTGAGGTGATTCTAGGACGCAAGATCATGATTTTTGCATGGATTAGGAAGGGGTTTTGATAAAACAAAGAATCTAGATCATAGATCCAAGCATAATCTTACCTTAGATGAAGAATTTGTGGAAATATCTTCTTGAAAAACCTTCTAAATTTCGAGATCTTGATGAAGAGTGGAGGGAGTTTTCTTGAGAGAGTTGTGAAAGAATTGTGTGTGTGTGTGTTTGAAATCGGCCGAGAATGGGAGAGAGAGGAAGAGGTAGACCTTGAGGTGATATATGCATGGGAATATGAGATATGTTGCATGGATAACCAAGAGGTAATAGTGAGGTGTCACTTGAAAGTCAACCCTCTTCCATGTTGGGTTGTTTGGGCCGAGAAGTGAAGAAGGAAAGGGAGAATATTGGGCTTCTTTTGTTTAAGCCCATATTATGGCTCAATTATGAAATTTTTCGGCCCTATTACATCAAGGTATGATTATTATGATTCATTAGGGCTATATGAATTTGTTGTGACCCAATAAGGTCCATTAGGGTGTTATATTTCATTCTAGGCCTATTATGGCCCAAAATATTGGATTAAATGGAATTGGGTCCAATTAGAGCCCATTTAAAGGTTCTAATCCAATGATAGTCAAATTGGAAGCTTATTGGGCCATTGAGTCCAATAAGGAAGTCCTAGTCCAAAATGGACCTAAACAAGAACTTTTAGGGTTTCCAATTGCTTATTGACTATTAGTAGCATTTGTATGGTGTATTGGATTGTAATTTTGTTGTCATAGAGTAAGCATCTTACATGCCCTTTAAGTTTTTGATTCTACATTTTACTTGAGTGTAGAGATTACATGACACAAAATTTCTAGTTGTGACATCATCCCCCCGTTAGAGGGAATTTCGTCCCGAAATTCTGTTTGAAAGCTAGATTTGAGAATGCTAGAATAGGTGAGGGTACTTCTGCTTCATTTGGTCTTCGCGCTCCCATGTGAATTCTGGCCCACGCTTCGCGTTCCACCGTACTTTCACGATCGGGATGCGGCTTTGCTTAGTACGCTTCACCTCCCTGTCCATGATTTCAACCGGTTCTTCCACGAACATGAGATTCTCGTTGATTTCGATTTCGTCAAGGGGAATGGCGACTGTTTCATCCGATAGACACTTCTTTATATTAGAGACATGGAACACGGGGTGAACACTGTTTAGCTCTGCGGGTAGCTGCAACTTATACGCCACTGGACCTATTCGGGCGACGATCTCGAAAGGTCCAATGTATCGTGGGTTCAGTTTTCCCCGTTTTCCGAAACGAATAACTCCTTTCCAAGGTGAGACTTTCAACAATACTTGATCCCCGACCTGAAATTCTAAGGGCTTTCTCCGTTTATCGGCGTAGCTCTTTTGTCGGTCGCGCAATACTTGCAATCGAGCTCTGATTTAGACGATCTTTTCCGTGGTTTCACGAATGATCTCCGGTCCCGTTAGCGCCTTGTCCGACGTATGTGTTTTTGCTAGTTGGGTATCGCCCACCTCAGCCCAACATAACGGTGATCTACACTTACGCCCATACAGTGCTTCGAAAGGAGCGACCTTGATGCTCGAATGATAACTATTGTTATACGAGAATTCGGCTAAAGGTAAGTGGGTATCCCAAGACTTCCCAAAGTCTATCACGCATGCGCGGAGCATGTCTTCGAGCGTTTGAATGGTTCGTTCGCTTTGACCATCCGTTTGTGGATGATAAGTGATATGTGCATAATTAGTTAATTATTTAACATATATTCTTAGTTATTTTTGGTTAATTATGAGAATAATTTGGACAAAAGGTACTTAAAATGCTTTGAATTGTGTTTTCAGCCCAAAAGATATGCTTGGATGTAAAAAGGAGAAAAGGAAAGCAAGAGAAGATTAAAGGGTGCCAAGAATGACCTACTCGGCGAGTAGTTCGGCATTACTCGGCGAGTACACGCGATTGTTCCAGAAGATAGCTACGATTCCTGATCCAAGACGGATAACTATACACCTACTCGGCGAGTTTATTCTGCTACTCGCCGAGTACCCTCTGTTTTGAGATATCTTTATAAGACGAATCCTGATCACTTGGGATAGAACCCCTGGCGAATTTTGGGAGAATTACCTGCGACAAAAAGATTCAGAAGGCATTGAAGAACCCTAAGCTTCAAGAGTTGGAAGAATTCAAGCAATTAGGTTAATTCTACCACTTAGACTTAGGAATTAAACATGTTTGCTTTCTTAAACTTTGTTTCTTTGTTTGTTTCTACTGCAACTATGAGCTAAACTCGTTTTTGTTTCTGTTTGGGGAATACCAAAGAACTCCTATGGTTTAATTATTGAATCTTGTTTAATTGTCTATTGGTGATTTGTTAAATTAAGTTTGTTAAAGAACATTATGTGTTAATCACTACTATTTTCTGTTAATTGGAAGGCAATTAGGTTGCATGAACATCACTTAATTGTTAACCTCATATGTCTATGTGAATGCTAAAACGTATGCTTGGAAGTAATGATTATGAAACTAAGATTAATAAGAAAATAGGAAGATTAATGTGTGAGCTTGTTGAGAAACCACCAACAAGAGGTTAATTGAATTAATAACTTAATTGACCATTACAAATCTTATTTAACCCAAATAATTAATCTAGGGAATTAATTAGTTTAAACACTTGATCAACGCTTAAATTAGTTAATTATCTAAGGGTTAGGAGTAATGAACATGAACCTAACTATTATCATTGGTAACCAATAGCAATTAGTCTATCTTAACTTAAATAACCATAGGAGTGAATTGGTTGAACCTAAATAGAAACATCTTTAGCAAATTTGGTGAATAGTTGTTGCTTTAGTTAATTAGTTAAATTTAATTTGTTTAAGTTTCTAGTCTTGAAAAACTAGAGAAAAAAACCATTTACTTTTATTATTTGTTTTAGTTAAAATTAGCTATTAGTTTAATTTCCGTTCCCTGAGTTCGATACCTTACTTATCAATCTATACCACTTAAAGACAGGTTCACTGCCTTTGTGTGCTCAAATTATTAATAAAAAGTAGGGATAAAACTAGTTGAATTTACACACATCAAGTTTTTGGCGCCGTTGCCGGGGAACGGTTCTAAATAATTAAGCTAATTCCTAATTTTTTTCGATCCTTTGTGTGAGTTTACTTGCATAAAGTTCATTTATTGCAGTTTAGTAAATAGCAATTAGGTTTTAGTATCTGTTTTAGTTAGATTTAAAACTTAGAAAATTTTTTGAAAAATCACTGCTACTCGCCGAGTGCACTCGCGACTACTCGGCGAGTAACAGCTCATTTAGATTTTTTTTCTTTTAGTTGTTTGCAATTTTTTTTGTTCTTTTTACGCTTGTATTTGATTAATTTCAGGACTTTCATGACCAGAGGAGCAAACACGCCACTGGTACCCCCGTTTGAAGACCCCGAATCCGAATTGAAAAGAAACAAAGGGAAGGACGTGGAGAGTTCAAGCACACCAAAGAAATCACCATTGTCCAACTTGAAGACTGTTTTCGGAAAAAAAAAGAGCAGCAAATCCGGAGCTTCAAGCGCTTCCTTGACAATTGAAAAGCCAATCCAAGAAGATATTGGATACGAGACCGAGGAAGAAGAGGAGGCAACGTACGAACAAGAAACCGGATCGGAGGAAGAGTTAGCATTCACTATGGCTAACATTGATGAAATTCCCATGGGGGAATGGAAGAAGAGGATGCGCGACGACCATGGCCCGGGACTTGTGCAACCCGCAATTCCCGCAACTGCTACCTTCGAACTAAAAGGTCATATCCTAGCTGCGCTTAAGGAAATACCTTTCTATGGGAAAGATCATGAAGATGCCTACAAACATTTGGATGAAGTAAATGATGTTGCTGACTATTTCAACATTCCAAATGTAACCCGCGAAACTCAACTACTACGGATGCTTCCGGTAACCTTCAAGGGTGTTGCTAAAGACTGGCTCAAATCACTTCCTCCCGGGTCAGTCACTACTTGGGCCAAAATGAAGGAAGAATTTATAGATCACTTTTGCCCACCATCCAAAATAGCCAAACTCAAGAAGGCCATTGCAAACTTTGAACAACAAGCTGGAGAATCTTTATATGAAGCATGGGAGAGGTACAAAAGTTTACTACGAAATTGCCCACACCATGATCTAAATAGCCAACAAGAAGTGTCCATCTTTTATGATGGAGTCAATGTTACGACCCGGCAGCTGCTAGACTCACAGGGCCCACTTACGAAGAAGCCACCCCCGGTAATCAAAGAATTAATTGAAGAATTCTCTAAACACTCTAGAGAATACCACAACCCAAGGAATGATGTCACGAGGGGAGCCGCATATGCTGCTACTGAAGATTTATCCGCGGTCATGGCCATGTTAAAAACCATGGATAGAAGAATGGACAAAATGGATCAAACTATCCATGCCATACGGGTGGGTTGTGAAAACTGCAATGGACCTCACCTCACTAGGGATTGTGATTTAGATGAGCACGGCAACAAAAAGGCACAAGTATGTTATTCGAGCGGTGACCGGTATGAAGAAGACTGGCGAAAACAAAAGAAGGAGTGGCTGCCTTATGAAGAGTACAAGAAGGCCAAGGAGGAGAAGTATAGGCAAAAAGGGAGAGGATTCTACCAAAAAGAGGAGCCGGTGCAAGAGAAGAAGCCAAGCTTAGAAGAGATGCTAACTAAATTTGTGGCTGCTTCCGAGAAAAGACACAGTGACCACGATGCTGCTATCCAAGAAACAAGAACAATGCTCAGGAACCAGCAAGCATCCATCCATAATATAGAAACTCAGCTTGGGCAACTCGCTCAACAACTAAACCAAAGGTCACCGGGAGAGCTTCCTAGCAAAACCGAGAACAACCCACGAGGCGCGCAAGTGAACATTATTACCACAAGAAGTGGGAAGGTTATTACTCCCCTGGCCCCCATTCGCACTGAAGAGAATAAGGACTCACAGAAGGAAGAAACGGAAGCACAAGCTGAAAACCAACATTCACAATCTGAGAGATCTACTCGCCGAGTAGGACCGATGTACTCGGCGAGTACATCTGAAAAACCGCATGATCAGCCACCCGTCAAACCTTACCAGCCTCCAATGCCGTACCCAGCCCGAGCCAAGAAGGAGAAGCAGGAAGAAGAGTATCAGAAATTCCTTGATCATATTAAAACTCTTCAAATAAACATTCCTTTCATCGAAGCCGTCATGCAAATGCCCAAGTACGCAAAGTTCCTTAAGGAACTCCTCACTAATAGAAGAAAGATGGAAGAGGTGCAGAAAGTAGTATTGAATGAGAATTGCTCCGCAGCCATGCTAAACAAACTACCAAAGAAGAAGGGTGATCCGGGGAGCTTAACTTTACCTTGCCAATTTGGCAACTTAGCAGCAATTCATGCTTTAGCTGATTCGGGAGCGAGTGTAAACCTTATGCCATACTCGTTCTTCAAAAAGCTGGACCTCCCAGAGCCAAAGCCAATTCGGATGGCAATTCATTTAGCAAACAAGACGGTTACTTTCCCAAGAGGCATATGTGAAGATCTATTAGTGAAAGTAGACAAATTTGTCTTCCCGGCTGACTTCATCATTCTTGACATGGAGGCGGATCCGCAAGTACCAATCATCCTTGGAAGACCCTTCCTCAACACCGCTAGCGCCATCGTAGACATGAGAGACTCAAAGCTCACATTGCGAGTTGGGGATGATTCAGTAACATTCGGGGTAGACCAAGCCATGAAGTACTCAAGTAGTAGTGACGACACGGCGTTCTCAATCGACATGCTTGACGAGTTATTGGAAGGAGACATACCTGAAGATTCCAGCAAGGTTGCAGCTTTTGAAGAAGTATTTGATCCAGAGAAAGATTTACTAGAGATTGAAAAACTGTTGGAGGAAGCAGAGTATAAAGAACTCAAAAACCAAGCTGAAAGCCCTACTCGCCGAGTAGACCCGATCTACTCGCCGAGTACACCTGAAGAAAAGTCAGCAGTCGCGAATGCCGCCATGAACTCGCCGAGTACCATACCTGCACTCGGCGAGTACGCCACTATGAACACTAAATTGGAGCTCAAAACACTGCCTAACCATCTGGAATACGCCTTTCTGGAAGAAGGAAATCAGAAGCCAGTAATTATAGCCTCAGATCTCTCCAAGACAGAAAAGGAAGAGCTTGTACGGGTACTGAAGAAAAGGAAGAAAGCCATCGCGTGGAGCATCTCCGACATAAAAGGAATAAGTCCATCCTACTGCTCTCACAAAATAAACTTAGAAGAAGGAACCAGACCGGTGGTGCAACATCAAAGAAGATTAAACCCGAACATGCAAGAAGTCGTCAAGAAGGAGGTGGTAAAGCTTTTGGATGCAGGAATCATCTACTCCATCTTCGATAGCCCATGGGTGAGTCCGGTCCAGGTGGTGCCCAAGAAAGGAGGAATGACGGTCATTACCAACGAGAAGAATGAGTTAATTCCAACGCGAACGGTAACCGGTTGGCGAGTGTGTATCGATTATCGCAAGCTAAACGATGCCACTCGCAAAGACCATTTCCCCCTTCCTTTCATAGACCAAATGTTAGAGAGACTTTCGGGCCATAGCTATTATTGCTTCTTAGACGGGTTTTCCGGGTATTTCCAAATACCCATAGACCCAATGGACCAAGAAAAGACCACCTTTACGTGCCCCAGTGGGACCTTCGCCTATAGACGCATGCCATTTGGCTTATGCAATGCACCTGCGACATTTCAAAGGTGCATGACCGCCATATTCCATGATATGGTGGAGAAATTCATGGAGGTCTTTATGGATGATTTCTCTGTATTTGGATCTTCTTTTAATGACTGCCTTACAAATCTTGACTCGATGCTTGCTAGATGTGAGAAAACCGACTTGGTCCTAAATTGGGAAAAGTGTCATTTCATGGTCAAGGAGGGTATAGTATTGGGACATAAAGTCTCTAAAAAGGGAATTGAGGTGGATCGGGCAAAGATAGACACCATCGCTAAATTACCCCCGCCAACTAATGTGAAGGGCATTAGAAGCTTTTTGGGACACGCAGGCTTTTACCGGCGTTTTATTAAAGATTTTTCTAAAATTACGAAACCTCTAACACAATTATTGTTAAAAGATGTACCCTTTAATTTCACTAAAGAGTGTTTAGAGGCATTTGACTTTTTAAAAGAAAAATTAACTAATGCCCCAATCATTATAGCACCAAATTGGAACTTACCCTTCGAGATCATGTGTGATGCGAGTGACTATGCACTAGGAGCCGTCCTTGGACAAAGGGTTGACAAGCATTTTCAACCCATTTATTATGCAAGCAAGACATTGAATCCTGCCCAAGAGAATTATACCACTACTGAAAAAGAACTGTTAGCCGTAGTTTATGCTTTCGATAAATTTCGCCCTTATTTGGTTTTATCTAAAACCACTGTTTTTACTGACCACTCGGCTATCAAGTATTTGTTTTCCAAACAGGATGCCAAGCCAAGATTAATACGATGGGTGCTGCTTCTTCAAGAATTCGATATAGAGATACGAGATAAGAAGGGAATGGAGAACGTAGCTGCCGATCATTTATCTAGGCTCGAGAACCCGGCATTGCAAGAAGATAAAGATGGAGATGACTTCCCGGATGAATACATTATGGTGTCCGTGGGAGAGGAACCATGGTTCGCGGATATAGCTAACTACTTAGCTACGAATTACGTCCCGAAGGAGTATAGTAGTCAGCAAAAGAAGAAATTCTTTTCGGAGATCAAATATTACTTTTGGGACGATCCATACCTCTTCCGAAGTTGCACGGACGGGATTATAAGAAGATGTGTGTTCGGAAAGGAGAGTCGAAAAATACTAGAGCAATGCCATAGCGGACCCACGGGAGGACATCATGGCGCACACTATACCGCGAAGAAGATCTTTGACATTGGGTTTTATTGGCCAACAATCTTCAAAGATGCAGCCCAATATGTCAAAGAATGTGATGCTTGTCAAAGGGTGGGAAACATTTCCTCCCGTAATGAAATGCCACAACATAGCATTCAAGTGTGCGAGGTGTTCGACGTGTGGGGCATAGACTTCATGGGGCCATTCCCCGCATCCAAAGGAAACAAGTACATTCTCGTGGCGGTGGATTATGTGTCAAAATGGGCGGAGGCGCAGGCTTTACCTACAAATGACAGACGGGTAGTGGTACGGTTCTTGAAAAGACTTTTCTCCCGGTTTGGTGTTCCAAAGGCCCTAATTAGTGACCGTGGCACACACTTTGCCAATGATCAATTGGACAAGGTGCTCAAGAAATATGGGGTGACCCATAAGTTCTCCACATCATACCACCCGCAAACGAGTGGGCAAACGGAAGTTACCAATCGAGCTTTGAAGCGTATCTTGGAGAAGTCGGTGGGAAGCAATCGCAAGGAATGGTCGGATAAATTGGATGACGCGCTATGGGCGTTCCGTACCGCTTTCAAAACACCTATTGGTACTACACCATATAGGTTAGTTTATGGAAAGCAATGCCATTTACCGGTTGAAATCGAGCACAAGGCATATTGGGCGCTAAAAAGATGCAACTTTGACATGGAAGAATTGAAGACCAACCGTTTAATGCAAATGAATGCCCTTGAAGAACTCCGGAATGAGGCCTATTCTAGTTCATGGCTCTATAAAGAAAAGACCAAGAGATGGCATGACCAAAGAATCAAAAGCAAAGACATCCATGAAGGCCAAAAAGTACTACTCTTCAATTCCCGTCTAAAACTTTTCTCGGGCAAACTCAAATCAAGGTGGGATGGTCCATTTGTGGTTAAGACAGTGTTTCCTCATGGGGCTATTGAATTGATCTCAAGAGATGGCACGCCATTTAAAGTCAATGGCCATCGAGTGAAGAAATATGAAGAAGGAGTCCCCCGCAATGAAGGAATGGAGGAGCTCCTGCTGTGCGGAATTGCAAAAACATAGAAGGGGCGGAGTCCAGCTAATGACTCCATCAAAAGAAGCGCTTCTCGGGAGGCAACCCGAGTTTCACGTTTGCATTTTCTTTCCCTTTCTTTATTTTTCGTATTATTTTTTTTTCATTTCTCTTCATTCATTCTACTTCTCTAAGTGCTTGAGGACAAGCTCTACTAAAAGTGTGGGGTGGAAAGGCTAAAATAAAGGAAATCACATAGTAAAATTGGCAAAAACGTAAATTTTTTTCAATCTGAGACATATACTCGGCGAGTATATCGGCTACACTCGGCGAGTAGATGCTCGTATACAGCTAAAACTTCACAACACGCGTCCTTACTCGGCGAGTATATCCATTATACTCGGCGAGTATGCGGTTTAAACCCAGTAAAATAAAATCTGTAAAAAACTGCTTTTGTTCAACACTTCACCCCCATACTCGTCGAGCAGTTCTCTCAGCCACCTCCCAAGAAGTTCCTCAAGATCTAGTCAATTTTCTCCCAATTTCTCTTAATTCAAGCACCAAGGTAACATTTTTACTCTTTAATTTCATGAAAGGTCCAGTCTTTGTCACCTATTTCCCCACATTTGGTATATTTTCGGATTTGGGGAGTTTTTCACAATTTCTAGGGCTTTGATTTACTCATGAATTAGGGGATATTTGGTGTAATTTCTTCAACACATGTGGTTAGAAACACAATTACGACAAACCCCTATGGATAAATTGGACTAATTCGCAGAATACACAGCTTCGATTTCGAATCTGTCCGAGTGTTCATACTACTCGGCGAGTATGCTCGCGTACTCGGCGAGTAGGTCTCGCAAAGATGAAAAATTTTCTGTTTATTTATGGGGTGTTGTTTGTTGTTGTGTTTTTGTTATGTTTTTACAGGGAGCATGGCAAGGAGAGGACAATCATCAAGAGGAGGAGGCCATGGTGATATGCCATGGTTATCCTTTCAACAAATTACCTCTAAATCCTCCAAAACTCGAGCCCTAAACAGGTTGGAAGCGCTGCGACAGAAAGAAATTCACTTGCCCACTGCAATGGATTGGGGATGGATGGGTAATGTCGGCTTGGAAGAGGAACTTACTCCGTATTTGGTAAAAGATTGTAACTTGGGTTATGCCAACATCACTTGTGATGGTTGGCTGCAATTATTTAAAATACAAGAGCCAGTATATGCGGAGTTGTGCTGGGAATTCTTTGCTACTATTTCATTCCGAGGTGGGAGTGAATATTACAATCCAAACACGATCTCGTTTTCTTTGGGAGGGGAGATGCGACAATGCAGCATGGTTGAGCTCTCTTGGCGGTTGGGCATCTACGATCAAGATATGACGATGACGGACTACTTTGAAGCCTTCTTGGAAAATACCTACAAAGAACTTCCCGAGGGGGTGGTGGCATCAACATGGTGGAGTACAATTGCTAACCGAGTCTATATACCTTCTACTGCTCAGGAAGGTCATATTCGTTCGCCAATCCATAGACTTATTCACCGGTTCGTCGCGAGTACAATCAACATGCGAAAGGATGGGGATAAGGTCCCCACCCTTGATCTTTTTTATATGTGGAGTATCATTACCCCCGATGTTTTCTGCGATCTCCCATATTGCATTGCTAAATTTCTTGCGGAGGGAGCAGTTAAGGAAAAAATCAACTCGAAGATCAATGGGGGTATGTTCATCACGAGGCTCGCGCGATCATTTGGGATTTTGGAATTACCGCAAGCCCGAATGCTAACGGTTATCCACCCTCCTCCATTCAACACTGCACTTTATAGGAGGGCTCGGATAGTGGAGAAATTTGGTGATTCCTTTACTATTCCAAATGAAGACGAGCCGGCGGTCCCCGAGGAGCCGGGAAGGCGGGTTAGGCCGAGAAACGAGCGGGTACGTGAAGACCCACCGGTGATTCCGGTGGAGGATAACGAAGGGTGGAACCAAGTGGAGTATCGACGATACTTGGATGATATAGGGCGAGGGGTTAATTACACCAATCAATCTTTCGACTATCTTTTCCAACAAATGCACATTGCCCCGCGGCCGGGACCCGGTTATCCGTACATAATGAATTGGGACGAACGGATGCAACGAAGGAGTGGAGAAGGTGGAAGTGGAGCTGGAGGAGCCGGGATGGATGAGGAGGAATGAAGATTTTATTTTGTTTGATTATGATGTTTGTTTTAAAGACAATTGTGGACATGTAACCTTGGTTAAGTGGTTTGAATTTTAGTATTACTTTTAGTTTTCTTTTCAGGTGTTGAAGCTAGGATGCATGCTATTTAGGAATGGTCAAGCAAGGAATGAGGGCCTTTAGGAGTGCTTATAGAGTTTTGTTCCTAGGATCGAGTCCGTACTAATCGAGAATTTATTAGAGTGCTGCTGTTTAGAGAGTTCTTGGAGAGTGCATTTATATTTGCATAACAACACTAGAGTAAAGAAAGCCAGCAATTAGCCAATTTCTGGAATTATATGCTCTACTCGCCGAGTGCACTAATACTACTCGGCGAGTACATCTGCTTCTGTGCGATCTGCTTGTCTGATACATCCTACTCGCCGAGTTTACTCACATACTCGCCGAGTAGCCTGCTGCAGGAGGAATTTTTCTTTGTTCTGGTTATTGTTCATGTGCCATTCATACATTCTTTGTGCACTACTACTGCGACTTGTGCAACAACCAATTTTCCTTGGAGTTTTCGAGCTATCAACCACACGAGACGTATGACACCCATGCCATGGATGAGCTGTTCCCATGGTTAAAGTCACTAGAAGATGGAGTTGAAGACGAGAGTGTCAACCTAGCGACTGCTACCCCAGGGGAGTTTGTTCCAACTTTCTCTCTATTTGCATTTTTAGTTGTTATAATATGCAATGAGGGCATTGCAAAAATTAAGTGTGGGGTAGGGGGTTAGTCACATCTTAGAACACTTAGAATCTTAATTTTTAATGCTTAGGGCTTAAATTAGAAAATTTTGGTAAAAATTAGGATTCCATATTTAAGTTGTGTTAATAATTGCATGAGAACCCAAATGTTTAGTTGAGCCTATACACGTTCTAGTGCATTTGTGGCTTCCTTATTCCAGTGAAATCATGAGACAAAAACACGACCTTGCTCAGCCTGAGGGATGCAATATGTTTTGCAGCCTAAACCTGAAATGTATCCAGGAAGATTTTTATCATTAGCCAATAAAGGTTGAGATTGAGCGCTCCTGCTTAAGCATGTAGGGATTTGAGTGAAAAAAAAATTGAGGAATACATGTAAAAAAAAAAAAAAAAAAAAAAAAAAAAAGAGAGAATTACAAGAAAAAGTTTGAAGAATTTTTGGAGCATCAAAGTCAAATGTCAAATATGAAGATCGGAAATTCGAAGAAATCCAGAAAAATTGAAGATACCAAAAAATCAAACAACAAGGTGGTGAATTCGAAGAAATTAAAGATCTAATGTCAAAAAAAAAAAGTGAAGAATTCCAAAGAGCTCCAATGTGGTATCAAAAGTTGTAATTTTAGAATATGTATGCTTGGGTTGCTCAATTAAAAATACCTTGAGGTTAAAGAGGTTTTCTGAGGATGGATTCGGAGGGTTGCATAAAATGAGCATAGTTCGGGGTGAGTGGGCGAATGTTTATGAGGATTGTGAGTATTTGGAGTATGGGGGGTTTTTAGGAATTAGACACAAATGCATGCGTTGCGGTCTTGGCATAATGGCTGGGAATGATTGGAATTATTAATGTGATTTTAATGTGTTTAAAACATAATTTTGCTTGGGGGCAAGCAAAAGTCAAGTGTGGGGTATTTTGATATGTGCATAATTAGTTAATTATTTAACATATATTCTTAGTTATTTTTGGTTAATTATGAGAATAATTTGGACAAAAGGTACTTAAAATGCTTTGAATTGTGTTTTCAGCCCAAAAGATATGCTTGGATGTAAAAAGGAGAAAAGGAAAGCAAGAGAAGATTAAAGGGTGCCAAGAATGACCTACTCGGCGAGTAGTTCGGCATTACTCGGCGAGTACACGCGATTGTTCCAGAAGATAGCTACGATTCCTGATCCAAGACGGATAACTATACACCTACTCGGCGAGTTTATTCTGCTACTCGCCGAGTACCCTCTGTTTTGAGATATCTTTATAAGACGAATCCTGATCACTTGGGATAGAACCCCTGGCGAATTTTGGGAGAATTACCTGCGACAAAAAGATTCAGAAGGCATTGAAGAACCCTAAGCTTCAAGAGTTGGAAGAATTCAAGCAATTAGGTTAATTCTACCACTTAGACTTAGGAATTAAACATGTTTGCTTTCTTAAACTTTGTTTCTTTGTTTGTTTCTACTGCAACTATGAGCTAAACTCGTTTTTGTTTCTGTTTGGGGAATACCAAAGAACTCCTATGGATTAATTATTGAATCTTGTTTAATTGTCTATTGGTGATTTGTTAAATTAAGTTTGTTAAAGAACCTTATGTGTTAATCACTACTATTTTCTGTTAATTGGAAGGCAATTAGGTTGCATGAACATCACTTAATTGTTAACCTCATATGTCTATGTGAATGCTAAAACGTATGCTTGGAAGTAATGATTATGAAACTAAGATTAATAAGAAAATAGGAAGATTAATGTGTGAGCTTGTTGAGAAACCACCAACAAGAGGTTAATTGAATTAATAACTTAATTGACCATTACAAATCTTATTTAACCCAAATAATTAATCTAGGGAATTAATTAGTTTAAACACTTGATCAACGCTTAAATTAGTTAATTATCTAAGGGTTAGGAGTAATGAAGATGAACCTAACTATTATCATTGGTAACCAATAGCAATTAGTCTATCTTAACTTAAATAACCATAGGAGTGAATTGGTTGAACCTAAATAGAAACATCTTTAGCAAATTTGGTGAATAGTTGTTGCTTTAGTTAATTAGTTAAATTTAATTTGTTTAAGTTTCTAGTCTTGCAAAACTAGAGAAAAAAACCATTTACTTTTATTATTTGTTTTAGTTAAAATTAGCTATTAGTTTAATTTCCGTTCCCTGAGTTCGATACCTTACTTATCAATCTATACCACTTAAAGACAGGTTCACTGCCTTTGTGTGCTCAAATTATTAATAAAAAGTAGGGATAAAACTAGTTGAATTTACACACATCAATAAGCGGTGCTCATGTCGAGATGAGTTCCCAATGCCTTATGGAGTGATTGCCAAAAACATGAAGTGAACCTACTGTCCCTATCTTAGATAATAGACACTGGTACTCCGTGGAGTCTCATGATTTCTCGAATTTATAAACGTGTCAATCTCTCCATCTTGTAGGATTCTTTTATTGGCAGGAAATGGGCAGATTTCGTCAGTCGATCGATTATTACCCATATGGTGTCTAGTCCATCCGACGTTTTGGGTAGCTTGGTCACAAAATCCATAGAAATCCCCTCCCATTTCCACTCAGCAATTACCGGTTGTTGTAATAACCCTGAGGGCTTCTGGTACTCCACCTTTACCTTGGCACACGTAAGGCACTTACTAACATAGGTAGCAATTTCTGCCTTCATGTTAGGCCACCAGTAGTGTTGTTTAATATCTAAATACATCTTGTCTGAACCGGGATGAATGGAGTATCGCGTCTTGTGGGCTTCCTTCATAACTACCTCCCTAAATCCTCCGAGTTTAGGGACCCAAATACGGTTCATGAAATAGTATACTCGATTCTCCTTTGCCTCTAGGTTCTCCTCCATTCCGCGCAATGCTTCGCTTGCTCTATTTTTTGTCTTCATGGCCTCTGACTGGGCTACTGCAATTTGAGTGACTAGGTGAGATTGAATGGTTATAGAGAGAGTTTTCGTACGACGATTTGAGTACTCCTTCCGACTTAATGCGTCGGCTACCACGTTGGCCTTGCCTGGGTGGTACTTGATCTCACACTCGTAATCGTTTAATAATTCAACCCATCTTCGTTGGCTCATGTTCAACTCTTTCTGGTTCAAGATGTGCTGGAGACTCTTGTGGTCCGTGAAGATGGTGCACTTTGTACCGTACATGTAATGCCTCCAAATTTTCAGGGCGAAGACCACGGCTCCCAATTCTAGGTCATGGGTCGTATAATTTACTTCGTGCGTCTTTAGTTGACGGGATGCGTAAGCTATCACCCTTCCACGCTGCATGAGAACGCAACCTAAGCCCTGATTTGACGCGTCACAGTAGACCACGAAATCTTCCGTTCCCTCCGGTAGCGACAGTACCGGGGCACTACAGAGAGCTTGTTTCAGGGTTCGGGATGCGACTTCTTGTTTGTCCGTCCATTTGAATGGTACACCCTTTTGTGTAAGCGAGGTAAGTGGTTTGGCGATCTTAGAGAAGTTTTGAATGAATCTCCTATAATAGCCTGCTAGGCCCAAGAATTGACAGATTTCTGTGGGTGTTGTCGGGATTGCCCATCCTTCAACAGCTTTGACTTTAGAGGGATCCACATGAATTCCATCTTGGCTAACTACATGACCTAGGAAGTTCACACTCCGGAGCCAAAACTCACACTTGGAGAGTTTTGCGTATAGCTTTTCCGATCGCAGAGTTTCTAGGATTTGTCGAAGATGTTGGCCATGCTCTTCTTTGCTTCGGGAATAGACGAGGATGTCATCGATGAAAACAATGACAAAGTTGTCAAGGAATGGTCAACAGATCCAGTTCATCAGGTCCATAAATGCGGCAGGGGCATTTGTTAGACCGAAGGGCATTACGACAAATTCGTAATGTCCGTAGCGAGTTCGGAATGCGGTTTTTGGAATATCCTCTTCCCGTACTTTGAGTTGATGGTATCCGGACCGTAGATCTATTTTAGAAAAATAACTAGCTCCTTGGAGCTGGTCAAATAGATCATCGATTCGCGGGAGTGGGTAGCGATTTTTAACAATGATTTTATTTAACTCTCTGTAATCGATGCACATTCTAAAAGATCCGTCCTTCTTTTTGACAAAAAGGATTGGAGCTCCCCATGGCGAGTAACTAGGGCGGATGAATCCCTTGTCCAAGAGTTCACTGAGTTGGCTGGACAATTCCTGCATCTCAGCAGGAGCTAGCCGATAGGGTGATTTAGCGAGAGGAGTTGCTCCTGGAACGAGGTCAATTCGAAACTCCACTTGTCTCTCTTGGGGCACTCCCGGAAGATCTTCAGGAAACACGTCTGGGAAATCACATGCTACGGGGATGTCTTGAACGTTAACCTCTTCCTTGGTTTTATCAACTATGTGAGCCAGGAACGCCAAGTAATTCTTTCGTAGATGTTTTTGTGCCTTGATGCACGAGATGAGGCGGAGGTTCATGCTAGGTTTGTCTCCATAAATTACTAAGGTTTCGTGATTGGGAAGGCGAAGGCGAACGGCCTTCTCGTGACACATGATTTCAGCATGGTGGGGGCTTAACCAGTCCATGCCAATAATCACACTGAAACTCCTAATTGATACAGGCATCAAGTCTATTCGAAAGACGTGTTGATTGAGGGTTAGGGTACATCCGATGTAGATTTCCCCGGTAGATTCGGTTTTCCCATTGGCCATTTCCACCGTACAGGTTTCATTTAGCTTCTGGGGTTGTTGTTTTAATAAATGTTTAAACTTATTGCTTACGAAACTTCGCTCCGCTCCGGTGTCAAATAGGATGCATGCATAAGTGTGATTTAGGGGAAACGTACCGGTAACAACAGCGGGGTCCTGAATCGCCTCTCCCTGACCCATGGTCAGCATCCTTCCTGTTCCTCCGTTTCCTGGATTGTTGTTGTTAGGGCAGTCTCGGCGGAAATGCCCGGTCCTCCCACACCCATAGAAGGTGTGGCTAGGCCCTGCATTGCGGCCGCCGGTGGTGATGTTGTTGTTGTTGCGATTGTTGTTGTTGTTGTTGTTTCCTTGTTGTTGGTTCTGGGGAGGTAGGTCCTGCAGTACTTCGCCGTGTGTCCCCTTCGGTTACAACTGGTGCACTGCAACTCTTTGCATTCTCCATTGTGATGGAAACCGCACTTGTTGCACTTAGGAAGATTACCGGAATAAGGTCTGGAAGCATTTGAAGCAGCTGAGGCTGGAGCATGTGGTGTGGCTGGAACCGATGCGGTGACAGCGTTAACCGCCACTGTCTGCTGCATCTCCAAAGATCAATACCCCAAGGAGGGGTAGGACCAGTGGGGCCCACACGGTAAGCAGGCACCCTGATCGAGTAAGGGGGGTTGATGACTTCGGACTCTGCGTCCGAAACACCCCCTTCACTGTCATCGGGTTCCTCTTCGAAGTTCTCTTCGTCTTCTTCGGGTTCGGCAGGCTCGCCTTCGTCTCCAGCCTCCGGTTCCCCGTCAGATTCCTCTTCGGGGTCTTCCTCAGACTCTTCCTCTAACCATCCGTTATTCCCCTGATTAGGGAAATAAGGGTCTCTAGGGTGATGAAAACCAGCCATGCTGTCTGCGCGAGTATGTAAATATGCTAACATTATTCCTAGGGTGCTACAACTATTGTACAGACTAAACAAGCGTTCTCTTTTTGGTGATAAAGGGGTATAGTTTTAGGTTCCCTAGCTATCACGATCTCATCAGAACGTGTGTTAGTTATACTTTGGAGAGAATGTAGTTGATCAGGCTACATCCACTCCTTGGTACTACTAAGAACAGTCCTGAATTAACCGAGATACTAGCATTATTTTGTTTGGTTCGGTGTTATGTTCCTTGTTCCAAATGCAAGCAAAGGTGTTTTATTGTTGTATTTTTACTTGTTTTGTTCAAAGTTATGTTAGTCCCTCTTTTGGTTTATAGTTGCATATCAATGTATGGTTCGATATGCTAGTTCACTATAAACAAAGCTCTGATACCAACCTGTCACACACCCAAACCAGACGGCGGAAACGTCCGGGGACTGTTATGACTCAATTGAATACCATCACAATGAATATACATGAAACATAACATCATACAATACCAAGCATTGGAATATTACAACTGGTTGCGTTTACATTCAGTACATAGTTTCAAAACATTACATTCTCAAAAGTAGATTGTTCAATACTAGTTAAACAAACAATAAGACATCACTGAGTACATTTTTCCTTCGATTTACCTGTTACCTGAGAATACAAGTATTTTGAAAAACGTCAACATATGAAATGTTTATGAGTTAATAAGTAATGTTTGAAATATAGTTGTTTGTATTGTTTTGAAAATCACCAGAAAATCCAATATTTTCTGAAAAGAACTTAGTATAAAAAGTATGAAGATCCGTAAGTATGCTTGTTTGTTTTCTATAAATGTAAAGAACAATTTGTAAAACCCGGTATGTAACTCATCGGTGTATTAATGGAAAACCCTAGGAAAACCCGATGTTTTCCTAATACTTTGCATCAAAAATTTATATCTTGTTATTTCGTTACGACAGGTGGATTCGTTGAGCTCCGGAGTCGTTGGATTAATTGTGGATTGTGAATTGTTGTAAACCTACATTAATGAAAATGACTAGTTGACAACCGTACAAACGATCCCTTAGGCGTCGCTCGCACTATTCACTTAACCCAACCACCCGGACTCATGTAGCCCCACAACCGAGGAGAAAAAGAGGGTGCGAAACCCCGGTATTTCTCTACGTCGTTCAAGGCTATCGTGAATGCGAAAGGCCCTTAGCCTGACTCGCATTGGTGAATTCTCGACTTCGCTAGCAGTACCAAAGGACCCTTGGGGACCAGCAGCACAAATGCCATTGAAAGTCCTTTTACACTGAATTAAGTCGTATTAGACCCAACTACATGTAAGCAAATTTCCTTCGGGCCTAAAGATCATGTCATTGGGCTAGCTAGGCCCAACAAGCATGATTTGAAACTTTTGGGCCCAAGGACGGTGTATCGACGTCTGGTGTATTCTCACGTGTGTATTGACTTCCCGAATTTTCCGCGTGTGTATTGAAGTTTCGTCGTGTTAGTAATTTCGGATTCATTATTGATTCGAGACCGAATCAATTCGTTTGATAACGATTTTTGGTGTTGAAGGTGTATTATAATTTGCCGTTAGTCGAGATGCTAGTATTTCATCATGACGGATTTATTATTTAAAACTTTAGGATGTTTCATTATTGCAGCCCCTTTTCTTTTGAATAATTTACACATTTAACCCTTTATATAAAATAATTTCTATTTTAGTCCTCAAACTATTTTTCTTGACACTTTAGTATCAAAACTTGTAGAAAAATTATTTTTTCAGCCCAAAGTTATTTCAAAAACAGTTTTAGTCCACCAAATGAAATTTTTCTCGGCTAGAACCCTCAATTTCGCAGTTTTTACACTTTTCGCCCAAAATAGAAAATTTTTGCATTTTTGGTCCCTTTTAAATATGAAAAGCATATTTAACCCTTGAAATGGACTTGGAGCACTAGTAGTCCCCTGTTTTATAGAAAATCACAGTTTCAGCCCCTCTAATTTAAAAATATCGCATATTGGGCTTTATTGGGCCGAAAAATTCATTTTTGGCCCACTATGCTTAAAATTTTCACATTTAATCCTTCCAAGAGAATATTTCCAGAAAAATACCTTAATGAAACTGTTTTGACTCATTTCATCCATCAGAATTTGTATTTTGACATTTTGGGCCCTTTAACTTCATATTTTTAACATTTTGAGCCCAAAAATGGGATTTTTAGCCCAATGAGTTCAATTTAACCATCTTGGTTATTTTTCCAGAAATAATTGGTGCGTATTAATATGTTTAACACTTGTTTCATACATCCTAATGCAAATCTCGATTTAAAGGACTTTTTGACTAGTTTCAACACCATAATCACATATAAACATGTAAATAAGCATAGAAATCATACAAAGCATACATATACTCATAGATCTACACATTTGCTTGTATTCCCCCCCCCCCCCCCCCACACACACACACACACAAAACTTATAAAACCGAAAAATAGGGGGTATGAAGTTCACCTTTGGGTGTGGTTTCGGTTTTGGAGAAAGGATGGAAGAAAATGAGGTGATTTTCGGCCCTAGCACACTTTGATGAAGATCTCGGCCTTGAGGTGATTCTAGGATGCAAGATCATGATTTTTGCATGGATTAGGAAGAGATTTTTGATAAAACAAAGAATCTAGATCATAGATCCAAGCATAATCTTACCTTAGATGAAGAATTTGTGGAAATATCTTCTTGAAAAACCTTCTAAATTTCGAGATCTTGATGAAGAGTGGAGGGAGTTTTCTTGAGAGAGTTGTGAGAGAATTGTGTGTGTGTGTGTTTGAAATCGGCCGAGAATAGGAGAGAGAGGAAGAGGTAGACCTTGAGGTGATATATGCATGGGAATATGAGATATGTTGCATGGATAACCAAGAGGTAATAGTGAGGTGTCACTTGAAGTCAACCCTTTTCCATGTTGGGTTGTTTGGGCCGAGAAGTGAAGAAGGAAAGGGAGAATATTGGGCTTCTTTTGTTTAAGCCCATATTATGGCTCAATTATGAAATTTTTCGGCCCTATTACATCAAGGTATGATTATTATGATCCATTAGGGCTATATGAATTTGTTGTGACCCAATAAGGTCCATTAGGGTGTTATATTTCATTCTAGGCCTATTATGGCCCAAAATATTGGATTAAATGGAATTGGGTCCAATTAGAGCCCATTTAAAGGTTCTAATCCAATGATAGTCAAATTGGAAGCTTATTGGCCTATTGAGTCCAATAAGGAAGTCCTAGTCCAAAATGGACCTAAACAAGAACTTCTAGGGTTTCCAATTGTTTATTGACTATTAGTAGCATTTGTATGGTGTATTGGATTGTAATTTTGTTGTCATAGAGTAAGCATCTTACATGCCCTTTAAGTTTTTGATTCTATATTTTACTTGAGTGTAGAGATTACATGACACAAAATTTCTAGTTGTGACAACACTCATCTTCCTACCAGGCACATACAAGCATCACACAGACAACAAGTATAATCTATCATGCACGTACTCATCGGGTACCACCTGGCATCGAACCATACTCCGGAAGCACACATATAAGCATTCCTCGGGCCCCGTCGGCGTCGGAACTTGGTCCGGAAAACATATAATCATACATACAGGCCGACATTGGTGCCTTCGACCTATTCCTACAGGAGGAAACTCACCTCAAATGTCAGATGGTAGCCGAATGTCTCTGCCCCACAATCGGCTCTACTCAATCCCTGAACTAAACAACCCTTTAGCTGCCATTTCATATTCATAACTCATTAGGGTCAACTGTGGTTAAAGTCAAGACTAGGTCAAGGTCAAAGTTAACGCTCCGAGTTGAATCAACTCGTCGAGTTTACTCTTCAACTCGCCGAGTTCCTATGAATCACAGAATCATGATTTCATGATCCAACTCATCGATTCCATCCTTGAACTCGTCGAGTTCTTCCTTTCAACATAATCGGGACACTCCACTTCAACTCGTCGACTCCATCCTTGAACTCATCGAGTTCCTCAGTCTGTTAACTCATTAAGCCATTATCCTTCAGATCTGAACCCACAACTTCAAATCTCAATTCAGGAAAATACGGATAGATGTGGAAGATAGTATGGGCCCGTACTAATGAAAGTAGAGGATCCGCACATGAATCAAGGAAGGCTGATATGAGACCAGGAAACTTGTATTTATAGTGATCCCTCGAGATATATCAGTGTTTCTGACGTTTATAATGATATGTTTTTAGAATGGTGGTTTTACGCCCTAGGCCAGTAGTCGGCAGTTCAGGAGCCGGTGAGGGATCAGGATTAGGCTCGAGGACCGAGCATCTAGATGAGCAGACCAAAGAGTTCCTCACCTCAGAGGTTACTTGCACCATACTTGAGCAAACTCCTGTGATCTTCGGTTCGATCAAGAAGGGTATTCTAGAGCTGATGGACGAGAGGTTGAGCACATTCCGTGTTGAGGTGGCGGCCATGATGGGGTCGCGCACACTCACTTCAGGGAGTTCTGGGCTTGTGGAGCTCCAGACTATCATGGGGCGCGGGACCCCATAGCGAGTACCAGGTGGTTAGAAGATGTCACCAACACATTCCGCACCAGCAGATGTCCTGATGGGGACAAGTTTAGATTAGCATCCTGTCTTTTGAAGGACAGGGCATGAGATTGGTGGGAGGAGGTTGGGCATGTCATCAGGGATGACGCGGCACTTGATGCTATGACTTGGGCTGATTTTACTACCAGTTTCAGAGCCGATTTTGCACCGGTTATTGAGGTGCAACAGTTATCCAGGGAGTTTCAGTATCTTACTCAGACTACAGAGACAGTGGCGGAGATTACCGCCAAGTTCAAAGAGAGGGCCCTTCTTGTTCCTTAGTACGCAGCTGATGAGGAAATAAAGAAGCCCCGTTATCATGATATGTTGCAGAGTGATATCCGCCAGTTTGTAAGCCGATCTAGCTGTAAAATGTTGGATGACATGATTGCTAGGGCTCGTGAGAGAGAGATTGATTTAGAGATGGAGAAGAAGAGGAAGCCAGAGGAAGTACCTGGCATTAGGAGTTCGGGCAAAAAGCCCAAGATATCCAATCATAGATCCAGAGGACAGTAGAGCCACAGTCGGTGTGGCAAGTGTGGGAGATTGCACGATAGGGTGTGCAAGGCAGGTAGTGCTGGCTGCTACAAGTGCGGCTGAACAGGGCATATGAGTAGAGATTGCATAGCTCCTACCACCATCACTGCATCTGATCTGATTTGCTTCCATTGCAATCAAAGGGGACATAAAAAGTCCCAGTGTCCGAATTTGTCAGCCGCAGGGAAGGTGGTAGCACCTGCCCCTACAACATTGAGGATTACAGACAGCCGCCAGGGCCAGGGTGAGGCGCCAGTGGTAAAGAGTAGGGCTTTTCAGATGACAGCAAAGGAGGCGCGAGTGACTCCTGATGTGGTGATGGGTATGTATCTTCCCTTCATCTCTATATTAATGTTGATTGTTTCTTATGGTTATATGTTTTTATATAGGGTCGTTCTTAGTGAACAGCATATCAGCTACAGTATTGTTTGATTTGGGGGCTACCCGATCATTTGTTTCACTAGCGCTTAGCAAGAGGTTCAGCAGAGCTCCGAGGGACCTGGATTGTCCACTTGAGGTTAAGATAATTGATGACAGGACCGTCAGGTTCACGAGAGTACATAGGGCATGTTCGATGCAGTTATTCGATGAGCAGTTTTCGGTAGACCTAGTTCCTATTCCTTTTCGAGAGAATAAGGTCATAGTGGATATGGATTGGCTAAGCCCCAATGGGGCAGTGATTGATTGTGAGCTACAGTTAATGAGGGTCCGCACCCCTAGTGGGGGAGAGTTAGTGATTCAAGGCGAGAGGCCGCAGCGCGGACCGATTCTTTGCTCGGCAGCGAGAGCTCGACACTACTTCCAGCAGGGTTGCGCGGGGTACATCGCCTATGTTTTGGATGCCCAGGAGAAGGGCAAGGCAAATATTGACGATGTACCGGTGGTACGTGAGTACCCAGATGTATTTCCAGAGGATCTGCCTGGGATACCTCCGGAGATACAGGTTGAGTTTCAGATTGACCTGGTTCTGGGTGCGGCTCCGATAGCCAAGGCGCCATATCGGTTGGCTCCTCCAGATATCCAGGAGTTGACTACACAGCTGCAGGAGCTGCTAGACAAGGTTTCATCAGACCGAGTAGTTCACCATGGGGAGCCCTGATCCTATTTGTGAAGAAGAAGGATGGGTCGCACTGTATGTGTATAGATTACCGGGAGTTGAACAAGGTAACGGTGAAGAACCGTTACCCACTCCTGAGGATAGATGACTTGTTCCATCAGCTTCAGGGAGCATCTTGGTTTTCCAAGATTGATCTGCACTCCGATTATTATCAATTGCGAGTCAGAAGTGAGGATGTTCATAAGACAGCTTTTAGGACTCGTTATGGTCATTATGAGTTTGTGGTGATGTCGTTTAGGCTCACCAACGCTCCAGCCACATTCATAGATCTCATGAACCGCGTGTGTAGGCCGATGTTGGATCAGTCTATGATAATGTTCATTGACGACATCTTGGTCTATTGCAAGACTTAGGAGCAGCACGAGGAGCACCTGAGGGAGGTGCTACAGACTTTGAGGAGGGAGAGACTTTTTGCGAAGTTCTCCAAGTGTGAGTTCTGGTTGTGTGAGGTGCAGTTCCTTGGTCACCTCGTCAACCAGAAGGGTATTCTAGTAGATCCGGACAAGATCGATGACGGGATGCAGTGGGAGATCCCGAGGTCTCCATCATAGATTTGGAGCTTCCTAGTTTTGGCAGGGTACTACAGGAGATTCATCCATGACTTCTCCAAGATAGTAGTTCCATTCACTCGACTGACTAGGAAGTCGGTGGTGTTTCGCTGGGGGCCTGAGCAGCAGACAACATTTGAGACTCTCAGACAACGATTGTGCGAGGCACCGATTCCCACCCTGCCAGAGGGAGTGGATGACTTTGTAGTCTATTGTGATGCTTCGATCACAGGGATGGGAACAGTGTTGATGCAGCGAGGGCATGTGATAGCTTATGCCTCTAGACAGTTGAAGCCTCACGAGGCTAACTATCCAACGCACGATTTAGAGTTGGGGGCAGTGGTGTTTGCCCTCAAGATTTGGAGACATTACCTCTATGGGGTCCGCTGTACCATTTACACGGATCACAAGAGTCTGAGGTACCTCATGGACCAGCCGAATTTGAGCATGAGGCAGCGTCGATGGTTAGATGTGGTAAAGGACTACGATTGTGAGATCCTTTATCATCCAAGCAAGGCCAATGTTGTGGCCGACGCTCTGAGCCGCAAGGCGATGGCGGCACCGATTAGAGATATATGTCTGAGGATGACGGTGATTACTCCATTGTTGGAGCAGATTAGAGAGAGGCAAGTCGAGGTCCTGAAGGAGGAGAGGCAGAAGTGTGAGAGGATTGTGGGCCGAGTAGCTTCTTTCGACTATGACAGTCGAGGATTGTTGACCCTTCACGGGCGAGTCTGGGTGCCGTACTGGGGAGGAGTACGGCAGGTGTTGATGGATGAGTCCCACAAGTCCCGGTTCTCCATCCATCCAAGGGCGACGAAGATGTATAGAGATCTTCGACCCGATTATTGGTGGTCATGCATGAAGCGGGACGTGGCCTGGTACGTAGAGATGTGCCTGACCTGTAGGAAGGTCAAGGCGGAGCACCAGAGACCCCACGGCAAGATGCAGCCGTTATACATTCCTGTGTGGAAATGGGAGGATATCACCATGGATTTCATCACTAAGTTTCCCAGGACCGCACGGGGAGTTGATTCGATTGGGTTCATAGTGGATCGGCTGACCAAGAGCGCGCATTTCATAGGAATTTAGGAGTGCATATCGGCCAAGAAGCTAGCTGATATCTATGTGCGCAAGGTAGTGGCACGGCATGGGGTGCCTATATCAGTAGTATCAGACCGAGACGTCTGTTTTACTTCCAAGTTTTGGAAGCGGTTTCATGACGAGATGGGCACTCGTCTCCATTTCAGTACCCCTTTCCACACCCAGACGGACGGGCAGAGCGAGAGGACGATTCAGACTCTCGAGGACATGCTTCGGGCATGTGTCCTAGATTTTGGTGGCAGTTAGGATACGTATCTTCCATTAGTGGAATTTTCGTATAACAACAGTTATCACGCTAGCATTGACCACCCTCCTTTCGAGATGCTCTATGGGAGGAAGTATAGGACCCCGATTTGTTGGGGCGAGGTTGGTCAGCGAGTTATCGGGAGCGCCGAAGTGGTGCTCAAGACCACAGAGTTGATCCAGCAGGTCCGTAGTAGGCTGCAGACTACGCAGAGTAGGCAGAAGAGTTACGCCGACATGAGACGTTCGGACTTGGAGTTTCAGGTGGGCGATAGGGTCCTCCTAAAGGTATCACCCTCAAAGGGTATTATCAGGTTTCGGAAGAGGGGCAAGTTGGGCCCCAGGTTTATTGGTCCTTTTAGGGTTTTGGCCCTGGTTGGTCGGGTTGCTTATCGATTGGACCTTCCAGCAGAGCTTGGCTAGATCCACAACACCTTCCATGTTTCTCAGTTGAGGAAGTGCTTGGTGGACGAGTTAGCAGTTGTGCCCTTGGAGGATATTCAGGTTGATAGCAGCCTGAATTATATTGAGAGACTAGTTGCGATCTTAGATCGGAAGACGAAGACCTTGAGGAACAAGGTGGTTCAGTTAGTGAAGGTACAGTGGCAGCACCGGAAGGGTTCTGAGTGGACATGGGAGACTGAAGAAGAGATGAGGGAGCACTATCCAGAGTTGTTTACAGTTTCAAAAGCAGCAGACTTCAAGGACGAAGTCTAAGATAAGTGGGGGAGAGTTGTAACGCCCCAAATTCTGGTATGTAATTTAATTAAAGTAATTTTCATTCTTAAGGGGGTACTCAATGAGTCAGAAGCTAGACTCGTCGAGTAAACACGGGATTTGCACACGTTTTAAGTGGGCGACTCGATGAGTCCATATTCCTGGACTCGGCAAGTCTGCCAGTCTGGATGAAACCCTAATCTCAAGGGTTTGCACCCTATTTAAACATCTTATGTGCCCCAGGACCGGCCTCCCACAACCACAAAGAGTCCCATACGAAACCCTAGCAATTCCTTAAGCAAGCTTGAGTGTTTTGTGCTCTTTGAAGTTTTGGAAGGAGAAAGAAGGAGGATCCAAAGGAGAAGAAGAAGATCCAGGCTTTTGGGGGTCAATTCAGAGCATATAGAGGTATTAATACTCGAACCCTTGCTGTTCCTTCAATTGAATCTCCATAAAATCTTAATCTAGTCACTTTTTGGGCCATTTCTAGAGCTATTAGTGAGTATGGGGCATGTAGAGATGGAAGAACATCAGATCTAGTTATGTTTGAGCTCCAAAAGCTCAGATTCACCAGCTTTATTAGGCCAAACGCTCATGCAAGCCCTAGATCTACACTTTTGGCTTATTTAGGGATTTTAATCCTCATTTGATCATGCATGCACGTAAAGTTGGAAACTTTACACGTAAACCCCACTCTAGGAACCCAGATCTATGAATTGAATGCCTTGAAATCGATAGAAATCAACGATATAGTTATGTCATGCAAGTGACTCGTCGAGTTGTTCATCGGACTCGACGAGTCGAGTCGCGAGTCCCCAAATTTATCCCTTGAGAGATTACGAGTGGAATCAGTGAGTAGGACGTTGACTCAGTGATATGGGACAAAAACTCAGTAATGGAGGGACTCGGCGAGTCTACGCCCTGACTCGGCAAGTCCAAGGCAATCTTCTTGCCTCAAGAACAGACTTGACGAGTTGTTCATACAACTCGGCGAGCCGGATGAAGTTAGACTATATGTTATTATCGAAGAAGAACTCGTCGAGTCTTTGCTAAACTCGACGAGTAGTAGCGAGTAGTGGATAAGAAGATAGTATAGAGACTCGACGAGTTGACGGCCCAACTCGGCGAGTCTGGTCAACTAAATGTTGAATTTAACCAGAATGTTGACTTTGACCAGAAGGTTGACTTTGACCAGGGGTAAGATAGTCATTTTACCCTCATTTCAGTTATCGGTATCTGATTTAGTGTTTATGGGAATTGTAGTCGAGGAGTTCCAGAGCAGCAGTCATCCAGTTTCGGATTTAGCATCTCAGCAGCCAGAGTTACGAGGTGAGTTTCCTTCCAGTAGGAACGGGTCTACGGCCATAATGTCGGCCCGTTTAGTTAGCAGTAGTTCCAGACCTCGGTCCGATGCAGTAGATAGATTGCTTGATGTCTTTGTGATTCAAGCATGTTTTGTGCTATGTGTTCCGGACCCCGGTCCGATGCAGTATGCAGTATATGTGTTCATGTTAGTTGATATGTTTATGCTATGTTACGTTCAGTCAGTTCCGGACTTCAGTCCGATGCAGGGGATAAGGTCCCAGTCAGTTCCAGACGTCGATCCGATGCAGTCAGTTCCGGACTTCGGTCCGATGCAGTCAGTTCTGGACTTTGGTCTGATGCAGTTTCCGGACTTCGGTCTGATGCAGAGGGCAATGCCCTGGTTAGTTTCTGGACTTCGTTCTGATGCAGAGGGCAAGGGCCTGGTTAGTTTTCGGACTTCGGTCCGATGCAGTTTCCGGACTTCGGTCCGATGCAGTTTCCGGATTTCTGTCTGATGCAGTGGGCAAGGCCCAGTATGTGCTTTATATGTTATTGTATGGTATGTGGTAGTTTGGGGGAGCTCACTAAGTGTGACATCCCCATTTTCACAGTGAGAAAAGACCGATTTTTTTTGTTTATGCTTTATAAAAATCAGAGTACTTCTTTTTCATAAAAATGTTGCGGAATTTGTTCACAGAAAAACACGATAAATAGGTTATCAAAACATTTTAGAAGAAATGTATTTTATTCATTTTAAAACCTTTGGGATGTCATTGTCAATACAGAAACATAAGCATATATAGAACTTACTTTTATTTACACTAGTGATCTACATCTCTTTAATCTCTCAGTGTAATGTGATTTCATATCAACGCCTGTGATATAAATAAACTGAGTGGGTCAGATTGGGAAACCTGGTGAGCACATAGGGTTTTCAACCCACAATAATATAATTATTATGTTTAAACATCAAACAATCAACCCAATTACCCATTGTCGTTATCCTCACATTACGTCCCTAAAACATCTAACACAAGGGACCTAGTCTAAGGACTATCATCGGGATGGACACTACTGCTAGGGGGATTCCTCAGCAATAAATATCCTAAAGGCAACCATGTGGGGGATGGAGTACACCTGGTGAGCACACAGTTCAAATAAACACACAATTCGAATAAACACCTACAGGTTGCGAGCCTGCTAGTGTTCCACTGGACTGTCTAGAATAGTCCGTGGTCGTCATCTATACTACGCTAGATGATTGGATCATCAATAACATCTATAACGAGGCCTCTCATTATTTTATTTTGTCACACAACAACTATTACATCTACCCATGTTTTACCCAACACATTTTGTAGATATAAAATACATGTACAGTTTAAATCATTGAAAACATGTATAAAACGTTCATCCAGCATAGATAGCAAGTATTCAAATAATATGCACACATAGCACGTAATTTATATAAAATATTTCATATCTATGTGTAAGCTGAAAGTAACTATGCACTCACCTGATTAGGTGGTGAGTCGGCACTCGGACAGCACTTCGTTACTCTTAAAACAATTTCCTCGACAAAACCTAGTATCAATATGACTAGGGTTTAGTCTGACGTTAACCGCGACTAATTAATAGTCCAACTATTATTATTATTGTATAAGCATTAAATAACACTCAATATAACTCATAATAATAGCCCAAATACTTATTATAAGGTCCTAATAACATTACTATATTAAAACATAAGCTATACTAAAGATAGGTTAGGCGTAGCTAACTTACAGCGGGTTTTCTCGAAAATCGGGCTTCACTGGAGCAGCGTTCCTGAGTCGAAAGGCTCTTTTCTTGGGACTCCGGGAGTCTCGGGGCTTCCTTCGGGTGCTAGGGAGGTTCCCTAGGATTTTAGGGGGGTTAGGGAGGCTTAAAGAGAAGTTCTAGAGAGAGAAAGAAGGGTTTGAAGGTGTGAGAATGAATGGAACCCGGCACATCTATTTATAGTGTGAAATCCTGATGGACTCGCCGAGTTGGTTCACTGACTCGCCGAGTCAGTGCCACGTGTCATCATCTGATGGCTTTACTTGGGGAGAAAGCCTTGGCCCATATTCAGCCACGTCACCGCTTTCGCAGCAGCACCCTGCCGACTTCTAAACCCCGTAACTCTCGCATACGAGCTCCGTTTTCGACGTTCTTTATTTCCAAACGTAGGTAAAAACAAGATCTACAACTTTCATTTAGACGTCATCAGCTAATTCTTGACCGATCTCAAATTTAACAGTAGGAAGCATTTAAACTGTTAAATGACCGCGAAGAATTCGTAACTCCTTCATACGAACTCCGTTTTCGTCCATCTTTTTACCGTTGAGTTCCTATTAATGAGATATTCAACTCTCATTTAGGTCACGTAAGCCAAAAACCGCTCGAACTAACATTCGAGTTTCAGGTCGTGCACTGCTAAGCCGAATCTTAGAAAAATCATAACTTCTTCATACGAAGTCAGATTTGGGCGTTCTTTTTATGGATTTTCTCGTTTTAACATATTATACGACTTTTGTTTAGGTCGCTAAGGCTAAATCTCGCTCTATCATAAATTCACTATTTACGCTTCCCGGTGTCGTGCAGGTTTTGCCGAAAAACTTCGACGAGCCATAACTCCTTCGTTATAACTCGGATTTCGGCGTTCTTTATATGTATGGAAACCTTGAGACATATTCTAAAACTTAGTTAAGATTATTTATTCTAAATAATCGTTTGTTGAAAAGTCATTTTCGACCCCTATTGCCTCTAAATTGACTAGCCCGGATCTGCGGGCGTTACACTAAGCTTTATGCTTACAGTTTTTAGTTTTGGTTTCAGGTACTTCTGCTAGCAAAGGGAAGAGCTCGGGATGATGGCATCGCACACACCACAGCTTTAGTTTTATCCTGGGAGTTTTTATTCAGATATTTTGATATGATTGATACAGTTTTTGTTTGGACACAGTTACTATGTCATTTGAGTTACTCATTCCATGGTTCTTATTATGTATGATATTCGATGATGTGATTTTTAGTATTATTAAAACAAAAAATTTTGGGTCGTTTCATCTAGACAAATAAATAGCTCATACTAACACTCTCAATGTTACATCTCTCAAGCACACCTCTACAAGTGGTATGAAACCCACTATATATAGAGGTGTTTACATCTCTCTCTCTCTCTCTCTCTCATGTCGCAAGGCTACTCTACCACATGCAAGTGGGTCTACATGAGTCAAACCATTACAAAGTTATACATGGATAACTTTTCACCCCAACAGTTATCTTTTATTTTCTTCTGGGTTGTTATCATGAACTTTTATTGCGTTGAATTTTGCCTGGGTTTGGGTAAGTTATATCTCGGTTTGGTTCACTGCTATTGTCTGGGTTATCAAGAAGTGTTTGATGTCATTCTGCATGCCTAGAGTCTTCAATGAATCTTTATAGGGTCGTATCTTGTTGAGCGGGTTTCAGCGCGTTCAATTGTTGATCCGAGTCTATTTCGGGATCAGTTCAGGGGTATTGCTTGGAGGATCTTTGGTCAGGGTTAGCGGGTTAGTTCTCCAGTGAACTCAGGGTTCAATGGTTTTATCCTCTGTTCTGGTATGATCGGAAATTACCTATGGAAGAACTTTTGGGTTCAAGCACTATCGTTGCTATGAGAGGAACGGTAGCAGGACATTCAAGTCGATGGTTTCTTGAATTACATCAAGAGGTCGGTGACGATTCTGGATAGGAAGGTAAAGACCTTGAGGAACAAGGTAGTGAACTTGGTCAAAATTTAGTGGAAACATCAGAAAACTTTGGAATGGACTTAAGAGCCTGAGGATGAGATATGTGAGCATTACCCTTATCTGTTCGCAGAGACTGGCTTCGAGGACGAAGTCTGATTATAGTGGGGGAGAATTGTAACACCCATTGTCAGGTATTTTCATTTTCAAACCTTAATATATTATTTAATTGCAAATTAGGTCCTTACATTAGGCGTATAAGGCTTGTATGCCGAGCGTAAGTCAACAAAGGAGTCGTGACAGAGGTGGTGTACGATGGGCGTACACGTGAATACGTCAGGCATACTCGTGTTGTTCCGAAACCCTAAATTTTTAGGGTTGTGTCCCCTATTTAAACATCTTAATCCCCGTTGGTCCTTCTTTTGACCATCCTCCATTCCTCTAATCCCCCTTAGAAGACTTGATTGTACACATTCGTCTACAGTTTATGATTCCGAATATTTTAGGACACTCTGATATTTCGATGATGATTTGTATTTGACACTTATGATTTTATTGGAATGGTTTTTATGAAAAATGGATTTATGTGAATTTTAAAATAAAAAATTTGGGTTGAAAATTTGGATATTACACGGCTAGATCAAATTTTTTTAGGGTGTTAATCCTGAAGAAAAGCGTATGTCTTGGGTTAATTGGAAACTTATTTTAGCCAATAAAGTTAATGGTGGTCTCGGAATGGATAGTTTAATGCTTTTAATGAAGCTTTTTTGTTAAAATGGAGATGGAGATTTGTTTCTAATCCTAATGCTTTATGGGATAGTATTATAAATTCGATTCAAGGTCAACATGCAGGTTTTAATGCTAATTATCATTTGGCTACAAAGGAGTTTGGTCGTCTATAGTGGTTTCCATCATAAAATTCACTACTAGAAAAACAGCCTTTTACGACGCTCATTGCGCGTCATAAAACGCTCAGACGACGCGCAAATGCGCGTCAAGGAAGGCCCTGTCATAACGAGAGACGACGCGCTTTTGCGCGTTGTCTAGAGACGACGCGCATTTATGACACGCAATGCGTATCATTAAAGCCGCTGTCAAGAAAGGTCATGTCATAAATGAAGATGACACACATTTTTGCGTATCGTAATTTTTATTTTTATTTAAAAAAATTTATTTATAGATTTGCTTATTTAAAAATTAAATTTGCATTTCATGTCAAATAATAGAAAAATGAAATACCATATACAAAAAATACAATCCATTTCACAAAAGTTAATGTCATACAAATAATCATTTCAATACTAGACAAATATAATACATCAAATGTGTTGTTATTTTACACAAACACATACACATGATCTATACAACTATTTTCATATAAGGTAATAATAGACTATAACTATTGAAAATCTATACAACTAGTGTTGTTATTTTACACAAACACAGACACATAATATTAAAAACGTTAGAAAAACAGCAGGAAATAAAGTAAGTTAGAGAGGAAACGAGTTCTTGAGGTATTTCACCAAATCTTGAAAAGACTTGGTTGATAAGGTGATCTTCCTGAAGTTGGATAGCATACCAGAGAAGACATAAATCTGATAGCAAATTAGCACGCACCCATCTTAGTAACAAAGTTAAAGGGAATATAGGTTGCCATTCGGACAACCTGTCATTGTGAATAATAAATAAATAAAATAATTAATAACTTTAAATAGAAAAGATAAAATTTACCTGTCCAATTCCAGTACTTCCATCTTCAAGATACAAAGTTATATTGTACCTAAATTTGAGATTAAAACAAAAAAGATTTCTATTGATTACGATAATCTAAGAAACCAAAGAGGTTATTTCTTTTTTTTACCGAATCATCTTAATGAGCTAAACACTTGATCCAGATAGCTATATACATGGCTCTTTCTTTTTGACTAAATTTGAAATGAATGACTTACATGGTTAAGCCAAAAAAATATGGCTTAATGTATTAAGACACTAATCCCTTACCTACTTGTCATTCTTTGTTTTTCCTCCCAACTCATTTCACGTTAAAATTGATGATTTTTGTTAAATAAATGAAAATTTTGAAATTTGTTTTTTGGAATGTAATGGTAAAATGGTAAATGTTTATTCAATGTAGAAAACAAGCAATATTTATGTATACACCATTTTATTCAGGCATACATCATTACTCACTCAGTCACTTTACATACAAGACTTAATGGGGGAAAAAGAAAAAGAAACAACCCCTGTGTAGATAAATACGACATACCTTCTTGCCAACTCTTAGTGTTATCTGATGGAGGCCATAGAATTTGGTGATCAAGGTGTTATCGTGCGCATACACATGTTTGTAATAGCTAGGAAGCATCTTGAGTAAAACCTACAGAAAATCACATTGTCATATAAACAGTATTTACTTTTTGTTCAGAAATAAAATTCTAAATATTAATCAATTACATTTAGCCATATTGAAAGTTGGTAGTTATTTCTTGCATTTAGCCATATTGGAAAAATGAGCAATTAAAGGCCTAAGTGAGGTAGCATATCTGGCAAATTTCTATCTGCTTCATCAACTCCTGATTCTTATTCTGAAGATCATCAACCATTGAAGCCTTTCCCAAGGCAACCTGCACAGTTCTCTCAGCGTCAAGTAGAGCAGCCTCTTATGATTTAGTCAATCGATATAATGCTTTATTGTCATCTTGCAACTTAGCAATCTGAAACCCAAAAAAGGGTAACACTATAAATGTTTACATTTTTATGCAGTGCAATGCAATGCAGACTGTACTTGTATTTTTGCTTTAAGGATGCATTCGAACTACTGATGACAAAAGACTAAAGAGAAGAGTCGTGAGCAGCAAACCTCTTGTTGAGCAAGCTTTAGCTCAGCTTCTAGTGATTGAATAACAGGTTAATCAATTTAATTAACCGAGTAATTAAGAAATTTTTAAACAATTCCCATCTCAATATTATGATGATTCTATATCAACACATAGTTGTATATATGCTGGTTATTTATGAAGTTTATTAAATTCACATGGAAAAGTTTGAAGGTGCATATGTATTGTTATTTAAACACTTAAAGTTTTTATTATGTAGAATATATCATTGTTGAGGTTTAAATTGTTTTGATGAGACTTAATTTATATAAGTTAGTAATAATTTTTCCTTTTTTCCAACTACCCTCATAAACTGTACCATCGGACCATGTGTATTTACCCTTACCATGAGGAATCATTCCCTTGACATTACCATAGTACATATCTCCTTTTAGAAGGATCTCCAAACTCATGGTGATCTTTTATCAGTTTCTTATGAGCTCCTTGTATTAATAACACCTGTTACAATGAAATTCATGCTTATAGGGCATCTTAAATCAAAACAATTTATCAAACCCAAGTAGGAGTTGTCTTACAATACTGAAAAGAATATTGGAAACAAGCAACCAGACCCCTTAATTGTAAAACCATCCTTGTTTTTTATTCATGTACTTACATCTTATACCATCTGTTAATCTTTGATTGTTCCTGTTTTGCACATACAATGAAGACAACAGCGGTTGCTAGTAATCCCAGGTCTTTTGGTTTTCTCACTGTCCAGATTACTCTTTAACAACACATATAACAGGGTTTAATTTTGCATTTATGGAAACGGGATGGAAGGGGCACACACAATAAATGATATCTTCAATATCCAGACTTGATTTGTACGGTAAAAAATGTTTTCAAATATGATAGATAGTTAAGAAATAACGTACGTGATAGTGAGCAAACCGTCGGGCGGTGGCCGGCTTGGAAGTAGGGAAGTAGTGTAGCAGCAGATGAACAGATAGGCAAACGAGCAAAACCAGGGACCGCCGTTTTAGGTTTCGTGGTGTTTAAGAACATTTTGAGAATCGATAGTAGTGATTTATCTCCATTCTCCAGCACAACTCACACAAATTGAGAAGGCGTTAGATTTTTACCATTAACGATGAATCGAAGAAGGAGTACCAAAAGTTACATACCACGAATCAAAGAGAACGAAACATGAATCGAAGAGACCGAAACCAGAGGATGAGGAAGATCCCAACAACTGATTCTGAGATATTCTGAGCCAAAATGAAGATCCAAGAAACTGATTTCTGCTTCGATCGATTAAGAATCAATGAGTACTTCGTCTTCCACTGATAGAGTATTTAAGGGTTTTATGGTGATTCAGTTGAATAGACGGCTGTGAATGTAAAGGAGAAGGAAGTCGGAAGAAAATTAATCTATCGTGGGTTTAGAAACTTAAGTGAGGGTGATGTTGGTTGAGTCACTGATGATGTTTGAGGGAGGCGGCATAAAGAATCATTCTTAGGGCATTAAGGGAAAAGAGGGAAACAAAATGCGGGGCAAAAAGGAAGGCGGGAAGAAAAAGGAAGGCGGCCATTTATAATTTTTAGAATTTTCATCTCCCGCTCGTTGCTACTAAAGGAGGCACGCATTCACCTTAAAAAATTATAAAACGACACCTAATTCTAGGTCACGCGAAAATGCGTCACCTAAATCCTTTAAATTTTATTAGAGATGACGTTTTTTCAACGATACCCACTTTTACGTATCTTAAATCAGTGTGTGTCATAAATTGCGTGTCCTTAAAGCCCTGTTTTCTAGTAGTGATTACACTCTAAACATATTATTCCTCTTTCCACCTTAGCGAAATCTATTGGAGATGGGAGAAATACCATGTTTTAGAAGGACGTGTGGGTTAAAAGTGTTCCTCTCATTGAGTTATTTGCTAGATTGACTGCTTTGGATGTCGATTCTAATCGTGTTGTTGCTAATAGGCGTCGGGGTAATAATTGGCATTGGTGTTGGAGATATGATATGAGAGGAGGCGCTCAAAGTGCCCAGTTTCGGCCATGGTTGAGCTACTTGCTAATATTCAATTTTAAGACTCTAAAGATTCTTGGGTGTGGAATTTGACTAATAATGTTAATGTTGATTTTTTGGTGAAAGATACGTGTGAGGTAATTGATGGCATGGTGTTACCTCATGGCATGGTTGAAACTAGATGGAATAGATTGGTGTCGATCAAAGTGAATACTTTTAGGTGGATAGTTATTCTTAATAGCCTTCCTACTAAAGATAACTTAATCTCTAGAGGTATTGATGCTCCTAGCTCTCTTTGTTCTATTTGCATGGATCAAGTGGAGAATGCTAATCATCTTTTTCTTGAGTGTATGCTTGCAAAAGCTTTGATTCAGAAACTCGGTCGATGGTGTGATATTGACTTGTCTAAGTTAAATTCAGGGGATGAGATGTCTTTACTCTTGGAGGCTATGCATTTAAGTATGAATAGGAAGGATATCTTGGAAGCTATTATCTACACGAACTGGTGGTCTATATGGAACTTCAAAAATAAGTGTGTTTGACCAATCGAGACCTAGACAAGATAGGTTATTCAGAGATATTGTTGTTTTTTCCTTTAATTTGTGGTGCATTGGAAGCATAAATTTTCTATTTTGTGGAATTTATGGCTTTAAACCCCATTTTGCACTTTATGATATAATAGTTTCGTTTCGCCTTTAGCCTCTTGCTAGGGTTTTTTTGGCTTTTTATAAAAATTCAGTCGTTCAAATAAAAAATTTAAGCAGGAGATAATATTTCCTCTTAACATTCTCTCAAATTTGAAATGATTTTGAGAGATAAAATAGATTTTGAAATAAGAATTAATATTACTTTATTTTCTTTTCATTTCAATTTGATAACATATAAAATGTTTATTTTCTTTCAGATTTTCAAACACAAGAACCTTCTTTTCATTTTCTTCTTTTTTTTCTTTTTTTTTCTTTCTCATTTTTTTCTTCTCTAAAACTCGGAAACTAAGTGTAAAGGGTCGGCCTCATGTTTTCGGTGGGAATGCGGTTCCCTCAAAGCCGGACTAGGGCATGTGTGGGGAGTACGACCCCAACAGGATCATGCCGTTAGGGGTCCAATTTTTTTTGCATACATTATATTAAAGATACATCCGAGACTAATCAGACTATGATGGATAGTGAGGAATTAGTAAAAGATAGTAATAGATCATTGATAAATTTTTGTTTCGATGATTTTTATAATAATTATCGACTTATTGTATTATTAATGACTTTTGCTTATATAAAAATATATTTAGATGATCATTTTTACTTTTCACGCATGACGTTTAAAATCAATGAATAGGCCCTAAGTTTCCGATAGCCACTCCTGGCTTTCCTGGTTCGATACCTTCCACTGTAACTTAACTTGATTGATTTTTAAATAAATTCTTTAAAATTTTATCTAGGTGTAATAGAAGATATATTACCTATTTTTATCTTCGTTGACAAATTTTACTAACTTTCTAATGACTAATTAACCCTTAAAAAAACAAAAATAAGCAACTGTATAATATCTAATATTGATAGATGGTGGTTCCGTGTTCGAAGGGGGAGTAAGGAACAAATGAAGGGAACTGCAGTCCCTGGCCGTTTCGCTTGATGTTTCCTTTATTTTAAACGATTTATTTTCCAAAGTCGTCGCAAAGTATACGTAACTCTTTGTATTAATTTTATATATACAAATTAATGGTGACAGATTCGAAGAACTTAACCTTTGTCTTGCACCGTCTTATAAACATTATTACAGCAAAAATTTTAAAATCCAAATTATATAAGAGGAGTTATTTAAAGAAAAAAAACTATCGTTTTGAACGAAATAAATAGTTTACATTAAAATAATAAATGTTTGTTAGACGTTCCAAACTAAAAAAGCCTTGATAATGTTTACTTAGTCAAATTATAAGTTTCATGATATGAGTTTAATGGTTGAAAAGTAGAATTTCGATTGAAAGTGTAAGCAGGCCCGGCCCTGATATTTCGGAGACCTCGTGCAAAAACTAAAGTGAGGCCCCATAAAAAATTTCTTGTAAATATTATTAACTACATTTGTTACCACTGATTCAAAATATAAAGTTGCTGAACATCCACAAACAACTTCATCAAACTTGTGAGTGTGTTGAAATGTGAACCCCATCTTGTATCTTCCACTCGAACACGTGTAATCTATTGATTTAACCCTCTTCCGATATCAAGTTCACCAATACAAAAGCCTTTTTACACCATTTCTCTTGCTTGACCTATAGTAAGTCTTTTCTTTTACACTAGGCACAAATAACATTAACCACCAACGAATTTTGCTTAAAAAATTCACTAACACCATCATGCTTCTTTGCTATAGCCACAATGTAAAGCTCTCTATTTTCCGAGTTAATCGACTCGTCATGACCACAAAATGGTAAAGCGGTTTTCAATAAAAGTCTAACAACAATAATAGAAACACGTAATCGGGTTTTATATTTATGGTCCCCCGCTTCGGTTTGCCTCCTCAAGACTACATCAATAGTTTGTTTTTCTCTCAATAAAAATTCACACCTTTCTTTTGCTTTGTTGTGAAAACTAACAACACCACCCACATGAGTTTGAAGTGCATCTTTTTTATTCCAAGTATCAAAACCTTAGGAAACAAATGCATATCTCCCTCCTCTTTGATTCATGAGATCTCCACACACATAACAATACAGACAATATGCTCTATTCTTTTTTTCACACTATATTTCAACCAATCAAAATCATCAAACCATGAAGGAACGAATCTTCTTAATATATCATCTGTTTTCTTCTTTGGAAACATATTTACCCTTATTTGACAAGGTCCTTGAAGTAAATACGCTCTTCTTACATCATCCCCTTACATTTGATTTGTAACATGTAATCTTTGGCCTATTCGTCGGTTCCTTTGGAAGATCATTCAAATCAACATATGATTGGGTTCATTATAGCATGGTACTTGTGGAGTTTCATTAGAACCTGAACGGATTGGTGTTTGTGGAGTTGCATTGGAATTAGAAACTAAAGGGATTTAGTGATTAGAGATTAATCGGTGTTTGGGAACATCCTCCACCAATTTCATTAGGATTAGGTTTCGGTCTTTTGGTAAAAAAAAAAACCACCAAGGGTAACCTACAATTCAATATCAAGCTAAATAACTACTAATTTCACGAAATAATACAATAATTTCAATAAAAACATAGAAATTACACCAAATCAAACAATAACTTCTATAAAAACATAGCAATTAGACCAAATCGAGATAAAAACATAGCAATTTCGAAAAACCTAAACAAATTGGTAAATTTTCAAAGTATCAATAATACTTACTTGCTTCATTCTTAGGCTAGGGCTTCGATTTTTGCTTGGAATCAAATTGAGGAATGCAATTGAGATTCGATTTTTGCTACTCAAACCAACAGAAGATGAGAAGGATTGAAGGATTCAACGATGGAAGCATCAAGAAGTTGTGTAACGCCCGCAGGTTCGAGCTAGTCAATTTAGAGACGATAAGCGTCAAAAATGACTTTTTATAGATCATTATTTAGAATAAATAATTTTAATTAAGTTTTAGTATATGTCACAATGTTTCCCTACATATAAAGAGCGTAGAAAGCCGAGTTATAACGAAGAAGTTATGACATGTCGAAGTTTCGCGACAAAACCGGCACGACACTGGGAATCATAAAAAATGAGCTTATGATAAATTACTTTTTAGCCTTAGGGGTCTAAATGAAAGCTGTAGAGTATGTCTCCACCTACATGTGGATATAAAGAACGTCAAAAATGGAGCTTGTATGCAAAAGTTATGACCTTCCGAAGATGCAGTTGTCTAAGAGCATGACACGTGTCAAAAACCCTAGTTTGACTAGACTCACGACGTGAGCATGATTTCTCATGATGTGAGGAGTCAAAATGCCACTTTTAAGGCTAGAATGCAGATGGAAAGTCTATGTTTAAGGCTCACGACGTGAGGAGTCAAACGGACACTATTCAAGCCTATAACACAGATGGCAAAGCTACAAAGTGATACAACAATGGCTCACGCCATGAGCAATGAATTCTCATGACGTGAGAGACTAAAAATCAGGCTATAAATATCAAGTTCGACCTCAGCCATTCCCACACCTTCTACTTTCATTCTCTCTCGTTTATTGAGGTCGTTACCGCGTCCCAAGCACGACGATCACGAACCGTTGATTGTTTCTAGTTAGATTCTATCAAGCACGATACTAAAGTGAGTGCATATTTATTTTCATCTTACACATATATATAAAGTATTTAATATAAATTACGTGCTCTGTGTGCATATTATCTATGTTCTTGATATCTATGTTGAATGAATAAAAATATACATGTTTTATTTGTCTTAAATTGTGTATGTATTTTATACCTATAATTATGATGGGTAAAAGATGGGTAGATTAAAGATGAGATAAATGATGAGCGATGATATATGAGTGGTAAAATATGGTGAGAAGCGATGAGCCAAGCGATGACCCAAGCGATTAGCAGAGTATGGATGACAACCACAGACTATTCTAGACAGTCTAGTGGAACACTAGCAGGATTGCAACCTGTAGGTGTTCTAAACGATATGTCCGCCCAGTGTACTCTAAAAACCCATTAACATGTATTGCGAGTGGACTCTTGAAAATAATACTGTCAATAAATGAGATAAATCCTGGTAACTATGGATTTAGCGCCTGTTGGATGAACCCTAACAACTATGGATTTAGTGTTTGTTGTATAAACCCTGATGACGAAGGACTTCGTGCCTATTCCTTATGAAGAATCCTTAGGAATGAGTGATAGATGATTCTTAAGGTAGATCCTTAAGAAATAAACAAGATAATGGGGATGTGTAATTGAGTTAATTGTTTGATGATAAAACATAATAACTTTATTATTGTGGGTTGAAAACCTTATGTACTCACCAGGTTTTCCAACCTGACGCACTCAGTTTATTTGTATCACAGGTGTCGATATGAAGCTACATTACACTGAGAGATTAAAAGATATGTAGATCACTAGTGTAAATGAAAGCAAGGTCTGTTTAGTCTTATGTTTTTGTATTGACAATGACATCCCAAAGTTTTAATATCAATCAAATACATTTCTTCGGAAATGTTTTGATAATATATTTATCATGTTTTCTGGAAACAAATTCCGCAATATATTTCTTTAAAAATATACTTTGATTTTCAAATAAAGCATAAACAAATCAGTCTTTTCTGGCCATGAAAATGTGGATGCCACAAGCTGGTAGCAGTGAAGTCGACATGATGCGATGAGCGAACACAGGAGGTCCTCGTGACCTCGTTTTTTTTTTTCTTTTTTGTTCCCCCCCCCCTCCCCCCAGGCTAAAATTAATAGGATTAAAATTGAAAGCATTAAGCTACTAATTATTTTGGCTTGGTTGATCCAATAGAGTGACTTTTTTTTGTGGTTGTCGGTTTTTTTTACGTAATGACACAATAGGTAAAAAAATCGAAAGAATATCTACTACGTGTGGGAAAGCAGGTGTTGTCGGTGCCATACATATGGACTCGTTTTTGCTCGTGAGTGTAACCGAGCTTAGAAAAACAAGCTTGGGCTTGTTTAATAAATAAGTTAAATATTAAGTTCAAGCTCTCCTAAGCTCGTTTAAACTTGATCTCTTATCGAGATTTTAACGATTCAATCTCGAATAGCTCTCAAATAGCTTGATTCATTTGCATCTCTATCCATAACTCATTCATATACGCTCACCATTCACAATACTACTCCACATTTTAGCCATCTAAATTGTTTAAAATAAATGCTAAAGAAACAATTGAATATGAGAACGAAGGAAGCCAAACAACAAATTTACTAAATAACACATCCAACCTTAAGAGCATTTCATCTTTAAAATCCCAAATCAAATATGATATGAACTTGAGAAATTCAAAATCAAAAATAATTTTATAAAACTCGTATTAGAAAGGGAGATGAATTCGAGAAACTAAAACCCACACACAAATCCTTATCAAAAATGGAAATCCACAAGATTTAAACCACATGTTGAAGAGGTCGGGTTTCAAATATTTTTCTTTGCAATAATGGTTTTTTATTTGGGATAACTTGAGTTGTTTCATCGTTCAAACCATAAGTTCCTTTGGGATAACTTGGTCTAAAGTGGTGGTGGTGGTGCTTTTTCGATTGTAAGTAACGGTGTCGCCGATAGGAAAATGAGGTTGCAGAAATTTAGAGATAACTTAGGTTGTTCCATTGTTTGATCATCATGCATGGGCCACATCGATGGCAGGATATCATGTGGGAGCGATGTAATAATTAGGGGTGATGCTAGATAGATAGTTGCGGAGGTATGGTAGGATGGATGGGAGAAAGGGTCTTCACTAAACAAGATGATGTCCATAAGTGGGAGTTGTCGGGTCACCGAAGGAAGAAGGCGAACAAGTTTGATGGATACATTGATCAAGAAGATAGACCAAATATATAATGTTTGGGGCTAGGGATTTATTAGGTTAATATTTTTTTGGAATATTGATTAATTGATATAAGCAATATACATAAGTAATAAAATTATAAAATTTAAGTGAAACAATTGTTCCAACACATTTATCAAACTAAAATTTACAGTTGTTAGTTTTTGGGACCAAATACACAATGAAACCCTTAAATAAAGACTATCTTTACAGGTTGAAATTTTTTCGAATGTCACTAAAAAAGAATTACAAACCATCGGGGTCATTTTTACAGTTTTATCAAGAATAAATTTATTATACAAATTGAAAATATATAATATTGTTATGAGAAATCAAATATACTTTTTATTTTTTATTTATACTAATATTTTTATTCATTAAATCAAAACAAGTGACAAAAAGAAAAGAAAGATTATTAAAAAAAATTAATGAATTCAAGATATTATTATTTTATATGAATAGAAAAATAGAACGAAACAAAAGATATGTTTAATTTCTGTTATATTATATATAAAGATACATTAAATTTTTTTCAAGGTTCTAAAAAATTCGATATATTTTCGTCATTGCGTGTCATGGCTTTAAAACTTGTATGTGATGTTACTCATTAAAAAAATATCGTTTTAAATCATATATGTATATAAAAATGAATAATAGTAAAAAATATATACAAAATTATTAATTTTATATAAAAATGTCACCTTAAATTACGTCTTAAAAACAACGCAATTCGTCATGACTCGTAAAAGTTTGAGGTTGATATTACGACCAAACTACCCTAACGTTATTTAGAAGCTTTAATTTCTATAAATAACGAAGTAATCACCAACCTCATGAACCAACCAAACCCATTTTGGAAATCCTGAAATTGAAAATTGTATTAATTTTCTGTTTGCAAGAAAGAGCAACTTTGACACAATCCCAAATACGTTAGTAATATCAAGTAGGAAGTTGGTCACTGACCAAAACCTTTAGCACTTTATAGAAAACACATCTTTCAATAGGATCAAACAACCCCAACCTCCTCGATAAATTAAAAACATATCATAAATACTCTAAATTAAATCATTCTATTTTGTGTATCTATTTTTTAATTTGGCAAACATATTTGCTAAACTAATAAATAGATAAATAAATTGATATGTCTTTGTATATATTTAGGGGTGTTGTTTATCAGTTTTATACGATTTTAAATTTTTAATGTTTGAATAAAAAAATCAAAATATCTATTGATTTAAAATAAAAATCAATTTACTATCTTATTACTTTTTGAAAAATTCTTATTTAAATTAAATACATTTACCCATTTACCTTTATATTAACTAAAAGTAAAACATATACTCGTAAGATGAGCTTGGCCTTTTTTTCTTCTTTGTAGACCCCAAATTACCATCTCCTTTGCATAGGGCATGCTTTGGATGTGACATTTTAGTTTTTAGTGTTCGATAAAATCCGTCTAAAAAGATAAATACGTTTGTTGTTATAAGTTTTATGTGTTTAGTTTAAACGAAACATTTCAAATCTAAAAGTTATCTACTGTTTAACAAAACGTTGCCCCGTTAATAATTATCAACTGCCCGTTAGTTTTACCAAACGCGTATATTCATGAAAGGGCATTGATTGTGGCATGCAGGTTTTAAGTTTTAAATTTTTTTAATAAATTATATTTTTTATTATCTTATTTTGTTATATTTATTCCAGTTCTTATTTAATAAATTACAGATTTTTACATTATGAAGTTAAGAACCATATGGATTTTAATAAGGCTTTACAAAGAAAAAAATAAATTACATTTAATCGGTACAAGTTTAAGGGCTATAAAAATATTTTTAAATGTTATTTATATAGAAAATTTATCAAAAATATTATTATAAATCCCAAAAAAAATGTAGTTAAAAATAAAGAAATATATAAATAAATAATATATAACGATGTCTATTTCGTTCATTTTTATATTTATAAACAAATTTTGTCATGCATTAAAAATAACTTACCAGTTATTGCATTTCGATATTGCATAAAGTAACTGAAATATTTTTGATTAATTCAGTTTTAATATCGGAAAAGCTAATAAATATTTGTAAAAGAAAACATATATATATATATATATATATATATATATATATATATATATATATATATATATATATATATATATATATATATATATATATATATATATATATATATATATATATATATATATATATATGTTTTTTTAAATAATCAAACCCCAGACACCCTCTTAGTACACTCTTTACATATCTACGCATTCATAAGTGCAAATATGTTTAATTTTTCTATAATAATTATGATGCATGAATTTATATAATATTTCACGATTCTATAAGTAAACACTTTTTTACATGCTTACAAGTATAAATATATTTATGTCTCATTAAGCCATGAAAAAAACCCAACAAAATGTATACTTCCGTAGTATAGTTGAAAATTATGTACAAAATTCTTATTAAATTATAGACAGATAAAAAAAACTAGAGAGAGTATAGAATAAGACCTTAATTTCGTCACAAAATATGTTTGAATGTCGTTTTGTATGAATCCATTTTGTATAAATTTGAAAAGCAAAACACCATTTTTCTTCAAAATCTTGGTTAGCCCTTCCACTTCCCATGTCCTCTCTCTATATTTATATTAATATACATGTACATATATAACTAAGATCTTAGAGAGAGAGAAAACAAGAAACAACAACTACAATGGGTGTGTTTTCGTGTGATACCACGATGTTAGTACTAGGATTCTCTACTTTCATCATGGTTAACCATGTCTATATGGGACATTCGTTTCCACTGGATCGCAACTTTCAATCACGAAAATTGCAAGAATTTAAGTCGTATTTCTTCCAACGAGAACATCATGTTTCTCTTGCTTCTTCGTCTTCATCTCCTTCTCCCTCTCCATCTTCGCCTGTAAGTATATATATTCAAACGGATTGTTCTTTTTTAACTATATAGTTTGAAGAGAATGAAAATAACTGATAACTAAATACTAGAGTTTGCAAGTAGGATCGACACATGTTTAGTAATATTCAAAATTCAGCTGGTTGGGTTGAGTAGAAGTCTAGAATATTTATGCTTATGAATACATTTTGGTATTTAATCTGTAATCCGTCGCTAAAAGATAAACATAAAATAATGTTAAAAGCTACTCTCACACAGGCAACAACCGGGTCAGGAGTCTTTCCGGTGATTGCATATGGTGCGGATCCGACTGGGAAAACCGACAGCACAGACGCAATCCTTAGAGCTATTTCCGACGCCGTTTCCGGCGATGGTGTTGGGTTTTTAATGAATGGAATAAACAACGTCGGTGGAGTTCAAATAAGTCTAGAAGGTGGGATTTACAAGATCAGCCGGCCGATCAAATTCCCGGTCGCCGGCCGAGGGAACATTCTGGTATAATTTTTAACTTCAAATCTATTTAAACATTTTTATATATATCTACGTAACAAAAGATATATATAATTTACATAACACGTACCTAATCGCATCTATAAAACCTTCTTAGTTTTTTGTCGGGTGATTGGTATGTAAATGAGGTATGTAGTTGATGTTTGGCATACCCACTACCTAAGAAAAATGTAAAAGATTATAAATATTATTTTTAAGTTTTACTCTTACTAGATAAAAGATTAGGTATAATTCGTTCAAATTCAGACTAAAACCTCTTATTCAATCCTTCATGACTCCACATTTATAAGCCTCTCTCATTAGAAGTGTTTTAAATTATTATTGATTAATCATGATCTATTTTAAACAGATACATGGTGGGACCCTAAAAGCATCTGATAATTTCACAACCGATGATTACATGATCGATTTATCATCTCCATCATCATCATCATCAAATTCTCAATACAATTACGAATTCATAACACTTCGAGATTTGATGTTAGATTGTAATTTCAAAGGAAACGGTATCCGAACAATCAACAACCTTCGAACAAGTATCGATAATTGTTACATCGCCCATTTTACCACAACCGGTATCCTAGTACAAGGTGGACACGAAACCTACATTCGAAACTGTTTCCTAGGTCAACATATTACAGCTGGCGGCGACCCTGGTGAACGTAACTTCACTGGAACCGGAATTGACCTACGAGGAAACGACAACGCCGTCACAGATGTTGTCATTTTTTCAGCCGCAGTCGGAATCAGTATTTCCGGACAAGCCAACATGATAACGGGGGTACATTGTTACAATAAGGCCAACGGTTTTGGTGGGACCGGAATATATTTAAAGGTCCCTGGAATCACACAAACTAGAATCGTGAATTCCTACTTTGATTACACTGGAATTGTAGCCGAAGATCCAGTACAACTTCATGTTTCCGATTGTTTCTTTTTGGGTGACGCGTTTATTGTTTTGAAATCGGTTCGTGGAGTTGTGGATGGAATAAACATTGTAAACAATATGTTTTCGGGATCTGATAAAGGGATTGATATCGTTCAGTTAGATCAAACGAATCGAGAGTTTACAGAAATTGGTCATGTAGTTGTTGACAAGAATAATGTGAAGGGGATGAGCTTAAAGGCAACTATCGCGAATGGTGTAACAAGGGTCAATGGAACCTCGTGGAGTATTGATTTTAACAAGATTCTTGTTTTTCCTAGACGTATAAAATTTGTTCAACATACGTTAATGACTGATGCGGGTGACTCGTTTCCAAATACTGTTTTACGAAATATATCGGAAAATCAGGTCTTGATTCAATCAGATGCGACAGTTGAAGGAAGTGCATCGGTGACCGTTGATCAAGGTCTATGGATGTCAGGCTAATTTATATGTATTTAGCTGAATTCTTTTTCAATTTGTTCTATATGATATTGAGTTCAAGATCTGACTTGAAAATGTAACTTTCTGTATGGGATTAATATAAAAGTATACGGATTAATATAGTTATTTGCTTATGTGTTTTCAGTTGTGATTGCAAAAATGAAAATACTTTTACAAAAATTGTCATTTCTGTTGGTCGCACATATTTTTTGGCCCAAGACGATAACGTCGTGAATTATGGAAGTAAAATAGTAAATAGATATGTTTTGGGTCTAAATTTGGGCTGTGAAATGTAAAAGTGGGCCAAGTATATGACGTAAGTCCATATACATATATATATATATATATATATATATATATATATATATATATATATATATATATATATATATATATATATATACTAGCCGTAGACCCGCGCAAAGCGGCGGCGAAAAATAGTTTCTCGTTCGGCAATAAGTTCTATACGGAAACATGTTAGATTTCAAGTAACACAAAACATATGCATATTGTTATCGATCGGTTTTACGGCAACAAATAAATGTAACCCTCGCAATACAAAAGAAAATAAATATTTTGTTGTGTAGTGTACATTTATAGTCCTTCATTTTAGAAATCATGACACATCCATACGAAGTGACTTGCTTATACCTTTATTGGTATTGATAAAGTTAATAAAAGGGAGAATCAAAGTTAATCTTAACAACCCGGTTCGCGACTGGACTCGACGAGTCCAGACATGGACTCGGCGAGTCAACGCTGTTCAGCAGAAACCCTAACCGTTCGGTTTTGGATCGTATATAACGCCTCTTAGGCCGTCATTGTCCGTCTTTTGGTCGATTGAGAAGAACCCTAATCGTTGTGGACGTCTAGAGCAGGAGAGAAAGCTATTGGAACTTTGAGGAACTTGTTAGGCAAGAAGAAGAAGAATTTGGCCAAAGGAATATCAAGGAGGATCGAGTCCTGAGGTTTGGGGGACACAGAGAGTGCGTTTTCAGGTAATACTCGAACCATTTCTGTTATTTTGATGTGTATACGAATCTAGGGTTTATGAAACCCACTTAGTGATTAGATGGGTTATTATGTTATTACCCAGACGTTTATACCCCAGTAATAAGATGTTTAGAAGTCCAGAAAGTCCCATGATTGTGTATCTCGGGACCATACGTAATTTAGGAAGCAGTTGCTCGTCTGCATGGCATGGACTCGCCGAGTTGTTCTTCAGACTCGGCGAGTAGCTTGAAGATTAACTGGGACTCGTCGAGTTGTTCTTCAGACTCGGCGAGTTGAGTCGGGGTGGCCCCGCGATTCTTCCAGGAGGAACTCGTCGAGTAAAAAGGGGATACTCGACGTGTAGAAAGGGTGTCTTAAGGAATCGGTGAGTTAAGGGCGAGTGGACTCAGAGTCGTTGAACTCGGCGAGTCTTGGGGTGACTCGGCGAGTTAGGTCGCGGGTTGAGTGAAGTTCTGAGTAGGGGGACTCGGCGAGTCATAGGGTTGACTCGGCGAGTAGGGTCAGTCAGGGGTTGACTTTGACCTTGTCTTTGACCAAGGAATTACCAGTGGTTCCAGGGGTATTTTGGTAATTGTTGTTATTGTTTGAGTTTAGTGCATTGGTGACTATCCAGAGGTGGAGATCGTATCAGTGATCGGAGCAGCTTGAGCTATCTGTTCAGTCGGCAGTTTCGAGGTGAGTTATCCTCACTATATCGCTAGGGTTTATGGCACCAAGGCCGACCCTTTTATCGGATGGAAATCCGGGTAGTTGTTATTACATGTTATGGGCCGGAAGGCGTTGCTATGTGGACCGGAAGGTCATGGCCTGGAAAGGCATATGTATGCATTTAGTATGTTGACTGATTCATGGGGTAATGTTATGCTAGTGACCGGCTAGACCGGTATCTTGTTAGAGTAACGCTATGATATGTGATCTGTTGATCGATTGTTGTCTATGAACTGCTATATGATTATTTGTTATGTTATATATGCATTTTATTCTTATGGGCCGGAAGGCAATATGTTATGGGCCGGAAGGCGATATGTTATGGGCCGGAAGGCGATATGTTATGGGCCGGAAGGCGTATATGTGGTTGGTATTCTGGGGGTATCTCACTAAGCTTTCGAGCTTACAGTTGTGGTTTTATGTTTCAGGTTCTCAAGAGTCTGTGGCAAGGCAATGGTGTGATCGTACCGTTCCTCGCGTTGGTGTTTTATGATATGAACCTGGGAAATTACTCTGTTAAATAATGTATTGAAAACCTTTTTGTAACAATGTTAATAAGATGAGTGATTTTGAAAAGTTTTAATTGTTTTGAAATTTCGGACGTTACAAGTTGGTATCAGAGCCTTGGTTTGAGTGAATTGGGGAAACATTTGTGTGACCCCAGTCTCAAATCGAGGAGGATTTTAAAAAGAGAAATTAAAATGGTTTTCAAATTTGGTAAAAGGAGGACGCGGAGGTACGATCAGCCGGAGCCAGTAAGTAACCCCAAGATACCATACATGATATTTGTTTATTTGAGCTTGATAGAACAGCATGCTAGAGTTAGGCTAGGGATCTTCCGGAATTCATGATAATGTTGCCTAATATGTGATGCATGTAGCCTAGGGTCCCCTATGGGATGTTCTCAGTGTTCCTCTAGTGGTGAGGGTTGATAGTTGTTATGCATGTTCTCTAGGGTATTGTGGTAGTACTTCATACAAATATGGGTAGGTGTGGAAGGTAGTATGGGCCCGTACTACTGAAAGCACAGGACCCATACGCGTATCAGGGAAACCATGATCTCTAGGGTAGGGTTGCGAGAGTTGGATCCCAGGATTGTAAGAAGTGTCTGGGATTTGGTATGGTGTTTTCGGTATGGAGATTTCGAGGCATGATGATAGTGGATCCGGATCAGGATCGGGAGCTGGAGAGCGAGTTCCGGGTGAATCGGTGCCATCGGAGGTTATCGATCGGACGAGCACGAGCGAGCGGGATGCGAGGATTCGCGAGATCCTGCGTGATGAGGTTGCTGCATTGTTACGGGCTGAGTCGCCAGAATTGTTTGGGTCGATTAGGACCGCCATGATTGAGTATTTCGATGAGCGATATGCGGCTCTCGCAGAGACGGTTGCCGCGGCGGCTACGGCGGCTGTAGCAGCGGCAAGGGGAGGAGCTAGTCGGGATTTCCAGTATCGGGACTTCTACTGTACGGAGCCTCCCACATTCGATAGGGTTCAGGACCCGATTGTTGCTATGAGATGGTTATCAGACGTGGCGGGGTATTTCTCCACGAGTTTATGCCCTGCTGATCAGAGGGTGAGGTGTGCTCTGAACCTATTGAGGCTCGGGGCGAAGGATTGGTGGAGATTGACCACGGGGTCATATTTCGACGCACTGAGGACTGCGGTTTCAGAGGATCGGTTCAGAGAGATGTTCAGTACTCGCTATGTTCCGCGAGATGAAAAGGAGAGATTTTCTCGGGAGTTCCTTGAGCTGAAGCAGGATTCGGAGTCAGTGACTAAGATCACCAGGATGTTTATTGAGAGGGCGATGTTTTGCCCTGAGTTCGCTTCGGAGCAGGCTCAGATGTCCTGATATCTGAGTATGCTCAAGAGGGATATCAGACAGTTCGTGTCTGCGCAGAGGTGTGAGACCTTGTTGGAGTTGCAGGAGGCCGCCATGTGGCATGAGTTAGAGGTTGAGTTGCAGTTGCGTAAGCTGAGGCAGGCCCCGATGCAGTCGCAGTCGGCGCCGAAACGGTCCAGGACCGTAGATGTTAGAATGGGGGATCGGAGCGGCCACACTTGTGGGAAGTGTGGGAGGGGTTACACCAGAGTTTGTTGGTCCGGTGGTGCATGCCGCAGGTGCGGAAAGGAGGGGCACGGTGCACGAGATTGTCGGCAGTCAGTTCCAATTCGGGATTTGAGGATTTGTTATCGGTGTCGGCAGGTTGGACATTTTGTAACGACCCCAAAAAAAATTCTTTTTTTTTGTTTGATATTACTTTAGAAAATATTAATAAATAAAAACATTGTCTAAATAAAAGAAACATTGTTTGTTCACACCATAACACATTGCAACCATGTTCTCAAAAACCAAACCGTACTTCCCATCAAATATCAGAGTACAATCCCAGTAAATCTCATAAATGCGGAAACCGAAGAGTGTGTGTATGACGTGCCGCTACCGCGCCGGCTCCTTCCCCTTCGATGCAGAGGTACCTGAAAACAAAACTGTAAACGTAAGCACAAAGCTTAGTGAGATCCCCCAACGTACCGCATACCATACAATCACATAACATATATATATACTGCCAGGCTATTCTGGGGTGCCTGACTACCCGGTACGGCCATTCTGGGGTGCCGACCTACCCGTGTCAAGCCATTCTGGGGTGCTGACCTACCCATACGGCCATTCTGGGGTGCCGTCTTACCCGTGTCAAGCCATTCTGGGGTGCTGACTACCCATCGGTCCTAACAACCGATCCTCGGGGACTATTTCACCCCTACTACTACGATCACATATAACAGAACAGGCCAGCATGCATACATATCGTCACATACTGTCAGACGCATCTGGGGTGCCTGACTACCCTTCGGTCCGAACAACCAAACTCTACTACTATCACATACAGCATATCATGCTAGCATATATCATGTCAGGTACTAGCGAACTTAGATGATATCACAAAGACAATCATCTATCATACAACTCCTACTGGTGGGTCGGCATTGTGGCCTTAGACCCACCGCTACTGGAAGGTAACTCACCTCAAAGTAGCTGCTGAACTGATCGGGAACTAACTGACTGCTGCTGCTCCGGGAGTCCTCCGGCTGCAATTTCCACGACATACTCAATCAAACACTGCTAACTGTCCTTTAGGTAAAATGACCATTTTACCCCTGGATTAACTCTAAGCCAAGGCTGGAGTCAACTTTCAGTTGACCCGACTCGCCGAGTGGATCACCACTCGCCGAGTCCTTAGCAAACCAATGTCCTGGGTCCCTGGTTCTACTCGTCGAGTCGGGCTATGACTCGACGAGTCCGTCTTCTAACTGCCATTCAACACCTTCATCCTACTCGCCGAGTTGTATGAACAACTCGTCGAGTTCATCTTCATCCGAAGAACACTTTATGCTAAGGCTCGCCGAGTTGTATGAACAACTCGCCGAGTCTGTTCTTGAACTATGAAGATTGCCTTGGACTCGCCGAGTCAGGGCATTGACTCGCCGAGTCCTAACATGGGTGAGTTCAGCTCCCAACTCACCGAGTCACCCCCTGTGACTCAAGGCTCAACTCGACACATGAAGAAGGGACCAATTCGGTGACTCGCGACCAGACTCGCCGAGTCACCTATGCGACTCGCCGAGTCGTCGCCATGCACTCCTTAAATATACCGATTTGCTCGGTTCCAGACCATGCCATTCATAGATCTGGACTTCTAGGACACGAATCACACGTAAAGTTTCCAACTTTACGTGTGGATATTCACCAATATGGATTATAAGGCTCAAAATGTCTCAAAATGGTAGATCTAGGGCTAACAAGCCTTATGGGACCAAAAAGCTAACAGATTTGAGCTCCTGGAGCTCAATCTTACATAGATCCAAAGGCCAAACGCCTTATTACAACATATAATGAACATGCAAACTTGGGAAATTGACCAAGAAGGACCCAAATGAAGTTTTAAGCATAGAATCAAGGGGAAAACAGGTTATACCTCAAGGAAATGTTGAAATGACACAAGGATGGCTGATCTCCTTCTCCTCTTCTTGATCTACTCCTCTTACACTTCAAAAACCATCAAGAACACACCAAGAACACCTCAAACTCTCAAGAAAACAAGGGAAAACGATGTAGGGGGAGTTCTGGGGGTGAATGGGGACGAGTTGGGGCGGAATGAGAGTTTAAATAGGGTGCAAACCCTTGAAACTTAGGGTTTCATCCCGCAGCGGTGACTCGCCGAGTCCAGGATATGGACTCGTCGAGTCGCCTACTTAAAACGCGTCCTGAGTCCCGTCCCTACTCGGCGAGTCGGACCCTATGACTCGCCGAGTCTAAGGCTAAATTAGGGCAATGCTCAAATAAAATTCACATACCGGAAACCAGGTGCTACAAATCTCCCCCACTTATTTTAGACTTCGTCCTCGAAGTCTGCTGCCTGATCCTGAAACAGCTCGGGGTAGTGCTCCATCATCTCGTCTACCGGCTCCCAAGTCCACTCTGAACCCTTGCGGTGCTGCCATTGCACCTTCACTAGCTCCACCCTCTTGTTCCTTAAATCCTTCGACTTCCTGTCGAGGATTGCGACTGGGCGCTCGATGTAGTTCAGGCTGTCATCAACCTGAATATCCTCCAAAGGTACTACTGCAGAATCGTCCACTAGGCACTTCCGCAACTGCGAAACATGGAAAGTGCTGTGGATCTGGCTAAGCTCGGCTGGCAGATCCAGCCTATATGCTACCTTGCCCACCCGGGCTAAAACCCTGAACGGTCCGATGAATCGCGGGCCCAACTTGCCCCGCTTCCTGAATCGGATGACGCCTTTCCACGGTGACACCTTCAGGAGGACCATATCCCCGACCTGGAACTCTAAATCGGATCGACGCTTGTCGGCATAACTTTTCTGTCGACTCTGAGCAGTCTGAAGCCTGCTTCGGACCTGCTGTATCCTCTCAGTCGTCTTGAGCACCACTTCGGTGCTTCCCATAACTCTCTGGCCAACCTCACCCCAGCATATCGGGGTCCTACACCTCCGTCCGTACAACATCTCGAAGGGAGGGCGGTCGATACTCGCGTGATAGCTATTGTTGTAGGAGAACTCAGCCAAAGGAAGATAGGTATCCCAGCTACCACCGAAATCCAGAACACACGCCCGCAACATGTCCTCCAAAGTCTGGATGGTCCGCTCACTCTGTCCATCTGTCTGCGGGTGAAAGGCGGTGCTGAAATGCAGACGAGTGCCCAACTCGTCATGGAATCTCTTCCAAAACCTGGAAGTAAAACGCACATCCCTGTCCGAGATCACCGATACTGGCACCCCATGCCGTGCCACAATCTCCCTGATATAGATGTCGGCCAATTTCTCGGCCGATATGCTCTCCGGAATCGGAATAAAGTGAGCACTCTTGGTCAATCTATCCACGATGACCCAAATCGAATCCACTCCACGCGCGGTCCTGGGAAGCTTCGTGATAAAATCCATCGTGATATCTTCCCACTTCCACAGTGGAATGTCCAACGGCTGCATCTTGCCATGCGGCCTCTGATGTTCGGCCTTGACCTTCCTGCAGGTCAAGCACCGCTCGACGTACCATGCCACATCCCGCTTCATGCAGGGCCACCAATAGTCTAGACGAAGATCCCTATACATCTTCGTCGCCCCGGGATGAATAGAGAATCGGGACTTGTGCGCCTCCTCCATCAAAATCTGGCGCACGCCCCCGCGATACGGCACCCACACCCTATGGTGTAGTGTCAATAACCCTCGGCTATCATAATCGAAGGAGGAAATCTGACCTACTACGCGCTCGTTCTTCCGATGCTCCTCCTTGATAGCCTCCTGTTGAGCTTCCCGAATCTGCTCCAACAGGGGAGTCACCACAGTCATCCTCAAACAGGCGTCCCTGATCGGTGCCGTCTTGCGGCTAAGCGCATCGGCCACCACATTGGCCTTTCCCGGGTGGTAAAGGATCTCGCAATCATAATCCTTTACCACATCCAACCACCGACGCTGCCTCATGTTCAGATTCGGCTGATCCATGAGGTACCTCAAGCTCTTGTGGTCCGTGTAGATGGTACACCGAACCCCATAGAGGTAATGTCGCCAAATTTTGAGGGCAAATACCACCGCCCCCAACTCCAAATCGTGCGTCGGGTAGTTCGCCTCGTGAGGCTTGAGCTGCCTCGAGGCGTAAGCAATGACATGCCCCCTTTGCATCAGTACCGCGCCCAACCCAGAAATGGACGCATCGCAATAAACCACGAAATCCTCTACGCCCTCTGGCAGGGCTAAGATCGGCGCCTCACACAATCTCTGTCTCAGCGTCTCAAATGCAGCCTGCTGCTCGGGTCCCCACCGAAAGACCACGGCTTTCTTCGTCAACCGCGTCAGGGGCACGGCTATCTTGGAGAAATCCTGGATAAATCTCCGATAGTAGCCTGCCAATCCTAGGAAGCTCCGAATCTCAGATGGGGACTTCGGAACCTCCCATCTCATCACGGCCTCGACCTTGGCCGGATCGACCAGAATCCCGTTCTGGTTGACGAGGTGCCCCAGAAATTGCACCTCGCGCAACCAAAACTCACACTTGGAGAACTTGGCATACAAGCTCTCCCTCCTCAGGGTCTCTAACACCTCTCTCAAATGCTCCTCATGTTCCTCCCGGGTCTTGGAATAAACCAAGATATCATCGATAAAGACTATCACAGACCGGTCCAGCATCGGTCTGCATACACGGTTCATGAGGTCCATGAACGCGGCAGGAGCATTGGTGAGCCCAAACGGCATCACCACAAACTCGTAATGGCCATAGCGCGTCCGAAACGCGGTCTTCTACATATCCTCCTCCCTGACCCTCATCTGATGATAACCCGAACGCAAATCAATCTTGGAGAACCAAGATGCGCCCTGAAGTTGGTCAAAGAGGTCATCAATCCTCGGAAGCGGGTAACGGTTCTTTACCGTTACCTTGTTCAGCTCCCGATAATCTATACACATCCGATGCGACCCATCCTTCTTCTTCACAAACAGAATCGGGGCTCCCCAGGGCGAACTGCTCGGCCGAATAAATCCCTTGTCCAGCAGCTCCTGCAGCTGCGTAGACAACTCCTGCATCTCGGGAGGAGCCAACCGATACGGTGCTTTGGCTATCGGAGCCGCACCGGGAACGAGGTCAATCCTGAACTCCACCTGTCGCTCCGGAGGTATCCCAGGTAGTTCCTCTGGAAAAACATCAGCAAAATCTCGAACCACCGGGACCTCGCTCACGGTCGCCTTACCCGCCTCCCGGGTGTCCATCACGTACGCGACATAACCCGCGCATCCCTGCTGAAGGTAGCGCCTAGCCCTCGCTGCTGAACATACAGTGGGTCCACACTGCGGCCGCTCTCCATGAATCACTAACTCTCCCCCGCTTGGGGTCTTGACTCGCACTAGCTGCTGTGCGCAATCTATCACTGCCCCATTAGGGCTCAACCAATCCATACCAATAATCACCTTGTTCCCACGCAATGGAATGGGAACCAAGTCTACCAGGTAACACTCCTCAAACAGTCGCAGGACACAATCTCGAAACACCACCGATGCTCGCACCGATCGATCATCGGCAATCTCTACCTCTAACGGGCAATCTAACTCGCCTGAAGTCTCATGAAATCTCTTGCTAAGAGCAAGAGAAACGAACGATCGGGATGCACCCGAGTCGAACAATACCTGAACCGGGATGCCGTTCACATGGAACGATCCTAATACACATGCATACACACAGAGCACATATCAATATCATAACAACGAAAAATAAAAGATAGAAGGAAGGAATCATACCCGTCACCACATCGGGCGCGGCGCGTGCCTCCTCGGCAGTCAACTGAAATGCCCGACTCCTCACCACTGGAGCCTCTGCCTTGCCCTGACGGCCATCCGTGATCCGCAGGGTCGCTGGAGCTGGCGCCTTCACTGGCACTGAAGCTGTCAACATGGGGCAATTGGCCTTCTTGTGGCCCCTCTGGTTGCAGTGGAAACACAGCAACTCCGATGTCTGAATAACGGTCGCAGGAGCAGTGCAATCCCTGCTGATATGCCCAAACTTGCCGCACTTGTAGCAGCCTGACGATCCCATCCTGCACGCCCCCTCGTGCGGCCTGCCGCACCTCCTGCAGCGGCTCGGTCCCGACTGGCCTTTCGGCCTCCCATCTGATCCCTTGGGCTTCTTCCCCGAAGCCCCTGATGCCTGACCATCCTCAAGTTTCCGTTTCCGGATGTGCTCCAAATCTATCTCTCTCTCCCTAGCCCTGGCAATCATGGAGTCCAGGGTAGGGCAAGCCGAAAAGCTAACATGCTCCCGAATGTCAGCTCGTAGCATATCGTGGTAACGAGTCCTCCTCATATCCTCGTCACCTGCATACTGGGGCACCAATAAAGCCCTCTCCCGAAACTTGGCGGTGATCTCCGCCACGGTCTCTGTCGTCTGCCTCATGTCTAAGAACTCCCTGGCCAGCTGCTGAAGCTCGACCGCTGGCGCAAACTCTGCCCTGAACCTAGCCACAAAGTCCGACCAGGTCATTGCCTCGACAGCCGAGGCTCCCATCGAGTCACCCACTGACTCCCACCAATCTCGGGCCCGGTCCCGAAAACACCCTGCTGCGTACCTCACCTTCGACCCCTCGGGGCAGAAGCTGATCAACTGGGCGGACTCGATATCCGCAATCCACCGCCTGGCGACAATGGGGTCCTTCACCCCATGGAAATCCGGCGCACCACTGCTCCTGAAGTCCTTGAAGGACAGTGTGCGAGATCCTGACTGGCTAGAGGCCAAGTCGCTCCTGAATGCCCGTAGGCGATCCTCCATCATCTCCACGATCCCTTCCTTGATCGACCCAAAGATGATGGGGGTCGACTCAAGGATGCCCCTAGTGATCTCCGACGTGATGAACTCACGTAGCCTCTCCTCAATCGGCTCGGTGCCAGATCCCGAACCTGACCCCTCTCCTGACCCGCCATCTGTCGGTCTCGATCGAAGTACCACCATTCTGCAAAACATCAATAATAATCATTAGTGGTACTGCTACTTTCTGAGGGATCTCAACTACTTACAGGTTCCTTGGTCTCGTCTTGGCCTTCCTCGGCTCGGGTACGGATCCTCTGCTTTCAGTAGTACGGGCCCATACTACCTTCCACATCTATCCGTACCTTCTCCGAGGAATTCCTCGACTCCACCAACTCCCCTCTACTACTGCTACTCTCCGATATTCTCACCCTAGGCTTGCCCTAGGGAGAACTCAAGTTCAACACAACTGGTCCTCAGCTGCTGTGGGTCTCCTCATAATGCCAGTTAGCCACCACCTAAACACCATCACATGTAATGAGGATTAGATAATCCTTCAAGTAAAAAGATCCGTCCCTACAACGGTTGGACTCAAACAAGAGCTGCGCAATAGGGCCAGTTCCAACACTTTGGGATCATTCAACCCTGATTACATGTGGTGTGACGTGTTTACCTAGTGGCTCACTCCCATTACTCAGAATCCCACCAAGCACGAAGCAAGCAGCATTCGGATAAGGAAAAACAGACTCAAGCCAAAACTGTTCTTAGAACAAGAAACGACACTTAACATAGGATGCTAAGCTCATACTATCAGGCATAACCTAAACAGGCTACCCTACTGCTGTCTACTCAATTCTAACATGCAATATTCAATAAGCTGGAACAAATAAACAGGCACATAAGGCATCACTCCTAGATCCTTAGTCTATTCTAGCATGCAATATTCATAAAGCTGATAAACATAACATAAACTTGTATGGGTACTATGGGGAATACTTACTTGAGCTCGGCCGGTCGCGCACGTCACACACTTTACTCTTTCTCGTGACTCTTTTCCGGGTTTTTAAAGAATAATTTCTTTTGGAAAAATCTTTCAATCCCTCGATTTGAGTCCGAACACTCCCGAAGGCGTGTCCGAATCCCTCAAACCAGGGCTCTGATACCAACTTGTAACGACCCCAAAAAAAAATTCTTTTTTTTTGTTTGATATTACTTTAGAAAATATTAATAAATAAAAACATTGTCTAAATAAAAGAAACATTGTTTGTTCACACCATAACACATTGCAACCATGTTCTCAAAAACCAAACCGTACTTCCCATCAAATATCAGAGTACAATCCCAGTAAATCTCATAAATGCGGAAACCGAAGAGTGTGTGTATGACGTGCCGCTACCGCGCCGGCTCCTTCCCCTTCGATGCAGAGGTACCTGAAAACAAAACTGTAAACGTAAGCACAAAGCTTAGTGAGATCCCCCAACGTACCGCATACCATACAATCACATAACATATATATATACTGCCAGGCTATTCTGGGGTGCCTGACTACCCGGTACGGCCATTCTGGGGTGCCGACCTACCCGTGTCAAGCCATTCTGGGGTGCTGACCTACCCATACGGCCATTCTGGGGTGCCGTCTTACCCGTGTCAAGCCATTCTGGGGTGCTGACTACCCATCGGTCCTAACAACCGATCCTCGGGGACTATTTCACCCCTACTACTACGATCACATATAACAGAACAGGCCAGCATGCATACATATCGTCACATACTGTCAGACGCATCTGGGGTGCCTGACTACCCTTCGGTCCGAACAACCAAACTCTACTACTATCACATACAGCATATCATGCTAGCATATATCATGTCAGGTACTAGCGAACTTAGATGATATCACAAAGACAATCATCTATCATACAACTCCTACTGGTGGGTCGGCATTGTGGCCTTAGACCCACCGCTACTGGAAGGTAACTCACCTCAAAGTAGCTGCTGAACTGATCGGGAACTAACTGACTGCTGCTGCTCCGGGAGTCCTCCGGCTGCAATTTCCACGACATACTCAATCAAACACTGCTAACTGTCCTTTAGGTAAAATGACCATTTTACCCCTGGATTAACTCTAAGCCAAGGCTGGAGTCAACTTTCAGTTGACCCGACTCGCCGAGTGGATCACCACTCGCCGAGTCCCTAGCAAACCAATGTCCTGGGTCCCTGGTTCTACTCGTCGAGTCGGGCTATGACTCGACGAGTCCGTCTTCTAACTGCCATTCAACACCTTCATCCTACTCGCCGAGTTGTATGAACAACTCGTCGAGTTCATCTTCATCCGAAGAACACTTTATGCTAAGGCTCGCCGAGTTGTATGAACAACTCGCCGAGTCTGTTCTTGAACTATGAAGATTGCCTTGGACTCGCCGAGTCAGGGCATTGACTCGCCGAGTCCTAACATGGGTGAGTTCAGCTCCCAACTCACCGAGTCACCCCCTGTGACTCAAGGCTCAACTCGACACATGAAGAAGGGACCAATTCGGTGACTCGCGACCAGACTCGCCGAGTCACCTATGCGACTCGCCGAGTCGTCGCCATGCACTCCTTAAATATACCGATTTGCTCGGTTCCAGACCATGCCATTCATAGATCTGGACTTCTAGGACACGAATCACACGTAAAGTTTCCAACTTTACGTGTGGATATTCACCAATATGGATTATAAGGCTCAAAATGTCTCAAAATGGTAGATCTAGGGCTAACAAGCCTTATGGGACCAAAAAGCTAACAGATTTGAGCTCCTGGAGCTCAATCTTACATAGATCCAAAGGCCAAACGCCTTATTACAACATATAATGAACATGCAAACTTGGGAAATTGACCAAGAAGGACCCAAATGAAGTTTTAAGCATAGAATCAAGGGGAAAACGGGTTATACCTCAAGGAAATGTTGAAATGACACAAGGATGGCTGATCTCCTTCTCATCTTCTTGATCTACTCCTCTTACACTTCAAAAACCTTCAAGAACACACCAAGAACACCTCAAACTCTCAAGAAAACAAGGGAAAACGATGTAGGGGGAGTTCTGGGGGTGAATGGGGACGAGTTGGGGCGGAATGAGAGTTTAAATAGGGTGCAAACCCTTGAAACTTAGGGTTTCATCCCGCAGCGGTGACTCGCCGAGTCCAGGATATGGACTCGTCGAGTCGCCTACTTAAAACGCGTCCTGAGTCCCGTCCCTACTCGGCGAGTCGGACCCTATGACTCGCCGAGTCTAAGGCTAAATTAGGGCAATGCTCAAATAAAATTCACATACCGGAAACCAGGTGCTACACATTTAAGGGTCAACTGTCCACAGCTTTCTGCAGGACCGGTGCAGGCTCTAGCACCGGCCACATTGAGGAGTTCAGGAGGAGGACAGGATGGAGCAGAGCCCCAAGGGCTCAGGGTCGTGCTTATCGGCTTGTGGCAGAGGGAGACGGAGCAGTGCCGGAGGCAGCTGCGGGTATGATGCTTTCTTGATGTCTTGATTAGCTTGCGTTGATTGTGGCATATTGTTTGTGCTGGTATCTGGTGTGGATTTCGATGCGGTATTCGTTGTTTCGCGGGTTTGGCATGGTTATGGATTGGTGTTTCAAGTTTTCGCTTTGGCATTCGTTGTTCCCTGATGGTTTAGTATGGTTATAGTTTGGTGTTTTGGTGCCGGTAGCCTTGTGCGGTTTTCGATGCGGTATTCATCCTTTGGCAGGTTGTGGGTTTGGTTACGGGTTATTGTTTGGGAATTCCGTTGGTTATTGTTCGTGAGGGTTGATAGTAGAGATGCGGCACTAGGTTGAATGTCGGGTAGCATCTGCAGTCGTGGAGGGGATAATTGAAAGACCGGATTCTTTTGAGCGGATTGATCAGGGAGGAGATGTGTTTTGCTGAGGGTTGCTTATGCTTGTGGGAAGCAGTCAGTGTGTAAATGTTCTCTTTGTGCAGGATTGTTCTGAAAGGTCGTTAATGGCGATCGGTGGCTGTGAGTCAGTGTTTTAAGTGGGGGAGAGTTGGAGAATTCCCCGGGAGATCGATGAGTATGTGAGGGTGCTTAGCTGTTGGGATTCAGCAGTGTTTGTCAGCGCAGAGTATAGGCCGACGAGAGTGAGTGTCGGGTATGCGGGGCGGGATACAAACCTAGGGCATTTGATTGTGGAGGCATGAGAGAAGGCCGGAATCAAGCTTGAGTAAGTAACCGTGGTTATGCGATCAGAGTATTGGTATGTTTGAGGTACGTGATGGGTTGTACTGCATTAATCCCACGGGATTATGTTGTGCATGTTTCTAGAGCTGGAACCGGAAGGTTCCCAGAGTTAGAACCTGAGGGTTCGCAGAGTTTGGGTGTACGGACCCGCAGAGATATAGCCTTGAATGGCTAGTATGTGTTATGAGAGTCGGTCCAGTCATGCTGGAGACTCTGTTGGTATTGTTGGATCAGTTTGAGATTGCGGATCGTGTATGTTGCAGTGTGAATGCATTGGAAGGTCTGGCCCCGGGTTAGTAATCTTGTTTAGCTGAGGCAGCGATTTTGATGAGTGGAGAGAGCGCATGGGATTGAGAGCCCCTGCAATGAGAACCAGAGTATGTGAATAGCGGTTACGCAAAAAGGGTGGTGTCGCTTGGGGCAAGCACCGTAGCACCGGTCGGAGTGGCATTATGGCCAATAGGGTCCCTTGGAAGGAAAAGAGAAAGGTGTGTAACTCCGAAGGGGAGTGCAAGTTCACGAGAATGAAAGCTGCAGAGCAGAGTCATGGTTAGAGTATTTCGAGTATGCCTTCGAGCATCGTGTTTGTGGCAGCGAAGAAGGAACCCATCCGGTTTGGGATGTCTGTTGAGGCTCAGAAAGGATGCAGGGAGAGGGAGAATCTTAAATTCTCAGTGTGATTCTGATCAGAGTGTAGGGTGGATGTAGTGGTTCATCTTGGGAGATGTTCGAGGATATCATCAGTGTATCGGGTCTTTCAACCTGCGGGTGTTGGGACTAGTTCAGTATGTGTATGTGATGGCAAGAGGAGAACTTGTGAGAGTTGCTCTGAGAGTGAGAATGGATCTCTCAGTCGGTCCGAATGGACAAAGTGGGCTTTGGATCGGGGATCCGGTGGTTCATGGTTTTCCGACCCTTATGGGTCGAATGATCGTTGAGATTTAGAGCAGAGTTGCATTTTGGGTAATTTTCGATTTCAGAGTGATGTGCAGTACAGAGATCGTGCTTCAGTCGACAGAGCAGATTCGACAGAGCCGACAGGAAAATTATGCAGACAGACGCCGGTCCAAGCTTGAGTTTCAGGTCGGTGACTTCGTATTCCTGTAGGCCTCTCCTTGGAGAGGAGTGATTCGATTCAGGAAGAGGGGGCAAGTTGGGGCCCCGGTATACTGGACCTTTTCATGTGATTGCGGGGGTAGGCCGGGTGGCCTATCGTTTGAAGTTGTCTACGGATTTGAGACGAATCCACGATATTTTCATGTGTCGCAATTGAGGAAGTATATAGCCGATGAGTCGGCAGTGGTTCCATTAGAAGACATTCAGGTGGATGCGAGCCTGAATTATGCCGAGAAGCCAGTGGTCATCAGAGATCGGAAGATCAAGGTTCTGAGGAACAAGGAGGTACCTCTGGTACTGGTTCAGTGGCAACATCGGAAGGGATCGGAAATGACTTGGGAGCCGGAACGTGAGATGCGGGAGCAGCATCCGGAACTATTTTCAGAGTGAGACTTCGAGGGCGAAGTCTAGTTCTAGTGGGGGAGAGTTGTAACAGCCCGGAATTTCAAATATTGATATAATTATGTTTTTGGGGGTGATTTAAGAGGGGACTCGGCGAGTTGGAGCCTAGACTCGCCGATTAGGATCGCAGACTTGGTCGCGGGTTCGCGACTGGACTCGACGAGTCCAGACATGGACTCGGCGAGTCGACGCTGTTCAGCAGAAACCCTAACCGTTCGGTTTTGGATCGTATATAACACCTCTTAGGCCGTCATTGTCCGTCTTTTGGTCGATTGAGAAGAACCCTAATCGTTGTGGACGTCTAGAGCAGGAGAGAAAGCTATTGGAACTTGGAGGAACTTGTTAGGCAAGAAGAAGAAGAATTTGGCCAAAGGAATATCAAGGAGGATCGAGTCCTGAGGTTTGGGGGACACAGAGAGTGCGTTTTCAGGTAATACTCGAACCATTTCTGTTATTTTGATGTGTATACGAATCTAGGGTTTATGAAACCCACTTAGTGATTAGATGGGTTATTATGTTATTACCCAGACGTTTATACCCCAGTAATAAGATGTTTAGAAGTCCAGAAAGTCCCATGGTTGTGTATCTCGGGACCATACGTAATTTAGGAAGCAGTTGCTCGTCTGCATGGCATGGACTCACCGAGTTGTTCTTCAGACTCGGCGAGTAGCTTGAAGATTAACTGGGACTCGTCGAGTTGTTCTTCAGACTCGGCGAGTTGAGTCGGGGTGGCCCCGCGATTCTTCCAGGAGGAACTCGTCGAGTAAAAAGGGGATACTCGACGTGTAGAAAGGGTGTCTTAAGGAATCGGTGAGTTAAGGGCGAGTGGACTCAGAGTCGTTGAACTCGGCGAGTCTTGGGGTGACTCGGCGAGTTAGGTCGCGGGTTGAGTGAAGTTCTGAGTAGGGGGACTCGGCGAGTCATAGGGTTGACTCGGCGAGTAGGGTCAGTCAGGGGTTGACTTTGACCTTGTCTTTGACCAAGGAATTACCAGTGGTTCCAGGGGTATTTTGGTAATTGTTGTTACTGTTTGAGTTCAGTGCATTGGTGACTGTCCAGAGGTGGAGATCGTATCAGTGATCGGAGCAGCTTGAGCTATCTGTTCAGTCGGCAGTTTCGAGGTGAGTTATCCTCACTATATCGCTAGGGTTTATGGCACCAAGGCCGACCCTTTTATCGGATGGAAATCCGGGTAGTTGTTATTACATGTTATGGGCCGGAAGGCGTTGCTATGTGGACCGGAAGGTCATGGCCTGGAAAGGCGTATGTATGCATTTAGTATGTTGACTGATTCATGGGGTAATGTTATGCTAGTGACCGGCTAGACCGGTATCTTGTTAGAGTAACGCTATGATATGTGATCTGTTGATCGATTGTTGTCTATTAACTGCTATATGATTATTTGTTATGTTATATATGCATTTTATTCTTATGGGCCGGAAGGCAATATGTTATGGGCCGGAAGGCAATATGTTATGGGCCGGAAGGCGTATATGTGGTTGGTATTCTGGGGGTATCTCACTAAGCTTTCGAGCTTACAGTTGTGGTTTTATGTTTCAGGTTCTCAAGAGTCTGTGGCAAGGCAATGGTGTGATCGTACCGTTCCTCGCGTTGGTGTTTTATGATATGAACCTGGGAAATTACTCTGTTAAATAATGTATTGAAAACCTTTTTGTAACAATGTTAATAAGATGAGTGATTTTGAAAAGTTTTAATTTGAAATTTCGGACGTTACATCATACATAGATATTTTTTCTTAATATTAAACAAAATATTTGATTTTACAACTGATTGGTCAATTTCGATTAGATGGCATAAATAATAAATAAAGCTTAAAAAATTTCAAATAAAAGGGCATATATAATGGATTATTTGTTTTATTTTAATTGGATAAGAGATTGGGTCAAATTTTTGGAAGAGATAAGATTTCAAAGGTAATCAGATTAAAATTTAATATTATTTTATTCATTATAAGTTGTACTTTACGCTTAGAGAGTTGAACGTCTTAAAAAAATAATATTATTTTATTGGATCTATTTATAGAAATAGTAGGATTTCTTTTATAAGCTAGTAAAGATATATATATATATATATATATATATATATATATATATATATATATATATATATATATATATATATATATATTATTCAAGATTAATATGTAAATGGCTATTAGGTAGTCTTTTAATTGAAAATTAAGACGCAACCTCTTATTTTTCAGATTTAAAGTGATTAATATGTAAATGGCTATTAGGTAGTCTTTTAATTGAAAATTAAGACGCAACCTCTTATTTTTCAGATTTAAAGTGTTTGGTAGCGGCTGAAGAACTAAAAGTGTACCAAAAGTGCATAACAAACCACATGTACCAAAACTGTAATTTAGCATTAAAAACTAGAAGAATTAAAAGTGTAATTCATTCATTTTCTAAACTAAGTATAGGGACCCAAAAACTGTAATTAATGCATAAAAAGTATATGGACCATAATTGTAATTCAATATTTTTCTAAATTATACACTATAGAATGGAGGCAAAAACTATAACTAATGAAAATTAAAAACTATAGGGACCAAAACTGTAAATAATGCATAAAAACTATAGGGACCAAAAGTGTAATTCAATCATTCCTTAATCAAAAACTATCTGGAGCAAATTAAAAACTATCAAAGATCAAAACTGTAATTATTAACATATTGCATTTCCTACAAATTAAGGATATATATATATATATATATATATATATATATATATATATATATATATATATATATATATATATATATATATATATATATATATATATATATATATATATATATGGTGTTTTAGATTTTATTAACATATTACAACATTACGGTCAGGGCAAAACTATTTAGCCTGATTTTATAGTCCATGGAGACTAAAAGCCCAATTTGGTCCATCAAATGAAATATGTGGGTCCAGTCAAATGCAACATTGAGTAAGCATAGCCCTATTTGTTTATTTGAATGAGTGATTATAGATTATAAGTTACAAACCCCCGCTTATTAGAATTATAAGAAATATAAATACATATTGATTGAAGTTTCCAGGCATTGGAATTATAAGGAAATTTGAAGAAGTGACATGGTTTGTATTAAGTAAAATAAATCTTTTTATTTGAATTTAAAATATTTTATGGGCAATATTTAATTGTGTATACATTGTGTATAAATCATTTTATGTTGGGTTTATCGAGTTTTATTTACGTGTCGTATCGTGTTAATTTTCGTATCAAAATTTAAACACAACAAAATATAACATTGACTTTTTTTATACAAGACGACACAAACACGAATTCAAATTTCCATTTTGTTTCAATACTGTTTCGTTATTGTATTTCCGTGGTGTCGTGTGAACTTTAGATACGCCTAGACTCATATCTAATGAAATCGTAATATTTAATTCTTGTTATCTTATTATATATTACTATAAAAAAAATGTGTGTTACCCTTGTGGAAAATTTTTGGTTCCGTCCCTGATTATAGTGTTGCTTATCAGGATTGATCGGTTAATTTTGAATGTTTTTGAAGGAAAAATAAAAATAAACCAACCATGTCGCTAATAAATGAGAAAAACTTAAAAAAGATAAGAGGGAACATGTCCTAGGTGGAAGCGTATTTGAGCTACATTATTTTTATAAACAAAACACTTGCATATATTTGAAGATTAATAGGTAAATCAGTTGAATTTTAGGCTCTAAATTTTAAGAAGCCATGTGCAATCACATACATTGTACACCCTCAAGACCAACCATGTCACTAATAAACATTTTTTTAGTGTTTTCATATAATAAAATATAAATAAATATTAGCTTAAAATAAATAGTTTTTTATAAGTTGTTTCATTATAACTTATTTGAATTTTATTATAGGTGGAAACCAGTTTACTCATTATAACCAGTTTCGTTATTCTTTTTTTCATCGGCAGTGGTTCGTAACTTCGTATACCAATTTACCCCTTTACCTTTGTCCGGTCATTTGTTGTGTATCATAGTGTTTCGGTACCATATAAGTTCATCCCAACATTTTTTCTTAAATTTTGTTTTGATACCACATAAGCTTATAAGCACTATAAGCAATCCCAAACACGCCAAATAGTTTCATTTCATACGAATAATGAATGTATCTACAATTCTACCCAAAATAACTACATATTCACATTTTCTTTACCAACATTTTCTCAACATGTAACAAATAAAATACATTGTCCATGTCAATATACATTGTTATTATGGGGAAAAAATATAACTGTGTTGTTATTATAGCTAAAAGATAAAGCACATTCCTATTATTAGGAGAGAAAAGTAAATGCATTGCTACTATAGGTAACAACCACAATTTTCCGAAAGAACTTTCATTTTCATCACGAATACAACTGGTTTCAGTAGAATTAAACGAAAGACATACCCCTAATTCTATCGATTGAATCTTCTTGATCAAACTCGATGAACAACAAGCCTCTATTTACATTGAGGGATGGAATATACATTCTTAAGAAAAAATAAAAATAAAAAACCAATAAATGCCATTACTTACTCCAATGTGATCTCAAGTATCGTAGTAAGCCTCGGTTTTCTATACAGTCGAAGAAGCAACGAAGAGCACACAACACAAATCGAAGAGAGCGCCATGCAAGCACCGGCGACCCATGGCGGCAATTGGACTTTGAACCACGGAAACAGGATTCCGGCGGATACTGGAATGGCGACAACATTGTATGCCATGGCAAAAACGTAATTTACACGGATACGAGCGAAGGTTTTTCTTGAAAGATCGATGGCGGTGATCACGTCTTCTAAATTGTTTTTCATCAGAACGTAGTCAGCGGCTTCAATTGCGATATCGGTTCCGGCACCGATTGCCATTCCGACGTCGGCGGCTACTAAGGCGGGGGAATCGTTGATTCCGTCACCCACCATTGCAACGATGCTACCGTCTCTTTGAAACGAACGGATGACTTCAGCTTTTCCGGCTGGCATCACCTCTGCCCTTACATCTAGAATTCCAGCCTAGAAATTGAAATGAAGTTTATTGAATTTTATGAAATTCTAGGAAGGAATTGGAATCTTATTGAATTGAATTCGGGAGTGAAAAAAGAGAAAACAGACCTCTTGTGCAACAGCTCTAGCAGTACGCCAATTATCTCCAGTAACCATGATAGAGCGAACACCCATTTTGAAAAGCGCCTCCACCACAATCGCGGCTTCTCTCTTTAATGGATCTGCAACTCCCACAACACCGATAAGTTCGGAATCACAAGCCACCAGTATTCCTGTCTTTGCATTCTCTTCTAAATCCACCATAAAATCTTCAACTTCGAGGGGAATCATAACCCCTTTCTCTTTCAGCAAAGCTCTGTTTCCTACCTGTCCAAACCAATTCAAATAAGAAAAGAAAATTTTAAGATTAAAACAACAGTATGGTTTAGTTTAGTCATTAGTGTCTTGAAATGTTACCAAAATCTGCTTCTGATTGATGCAACACTGAAGGCCTCTTCCAGGAATTGCACAGAAATCAGAGGTATCGAGAAGCCATCCTGTCATTTTTTCATTTTTGGTCCCTCTTGGAGAATCGTTTGGAACAGAAGGATTCTCAAAGAAATGGAAATGGCGAGCGTAATCGCATATCGCTTTTGATAATGGATGTTCGCTGTTAACCTGAGACGAATGGATTTATAATTAGTAAATGATTGTCTCTTTTTTATAATAACTGAACAAGAATGGATTTATATTTTTATACCTCGGCAGAAGCGACCAATGTCAAGAAGTCTCCACGATCCATTTGTGTGAATACTTTAACAGTGGTAACTGCAGCTTTATTCTGAGTTAAAGTACCGGTTTTATCAAATATTACATATCGAATATTTTGAGCCCTTTCTAATGCATCTCCTCCTTTGATAAGAACACCGTTATTAGCTCCAACCCCGGTTGCAACCATCACAGCAGTTGGTGTGGCTAGACCAAGTGCACAAGGACATGCAACAACAACAGCCGAAATAGAAAACATAAGTGCAAATTCAAAGTGGGACCCATTTGGAGGCAACCATGTTTCTGGGTAAACTCCAAAAATTCCACTAAAGTACCTGCGTTTAGTAAAGATATAATATCATAACAATATTATCTTTATCTTTATGTTTTGTCTTGTCATGCATAATAAGAAAATCGGACCTTACTTACCAAACGAAGAATGTCATCATTGACAAAGTAACAACTGTAGGGACAAAAATGCTTGCAATCTGAAACAATCAACATGCCATTGAATGAGTAATGGATTAAGACAAAAAGATACTTGCATATATAACTTACTAGACTAATTCGTTTCTCCATAAATTATGGTTGAAATGTGTACTTACAAAGTCAGCAAACTTCTGGATAGGAGCTTTGGACATTTGTGCTGTTTCAACGAGAGAAATAATCTGGCTTAAAACTGTATCAGAGCCTATTTTGGTAGCTTGAACATGGAGGGAGCCATGTAAGTTTATTGTCCCTCCAATCACTAAAGAATTTATCTCTTTTAAACAAGGTGTTGATTCACCTGTAACCATACTCTCATTCACATAACTTGAACCTGAGACAACATGGCCATCAACTGGAATCTTTGACCCTGGAACAATTTTTAATATATCTCCTAATTGAATCAGTAATGAATCTATCTCCCTTTCTCCCATAACATTTCCATCTGCCACAAACTCAAACTTATTAATCTCAAAACACCATTCATAACTAGACAAGCTTTGTAGGACTATACTCGATGATGAGGATGAAGAGGGCATTCGTGTCTTTTTGCATGGATGAGGGATCAAGAGTATGTCAATGGATAAAAAAAAAATGCACTTTTGTCCCAACCAAAAACGCGAATAAAGGGGATGAGGAGGGCATTCATGTCTTTTGCACAGATAGCTTGAAAGTGAGTCCTTGTCCCACCTTTTTGGACAGGATAAAAGGAAATCGGCTTTTTAATAGTAAGTTACATTTTTGGTCCCCGAGTATGCTGATTTTTACAATTTTGATCCCAAAAAGCTCCTTATATGAGGTTTTTGTAACGTTTTAGACTCTATTCCAAGTAAAATAGCTATATTGTTGGGATTAAATTTTCAAAAATAAGCTACATTGAGTCACACACAGACCAAGAATAGTTATTTTACTGGAAACACGAGTCAACAACTTACAAGAACCTCAAATAAGGGCCAAAACTGCAAAAGAAAACTTCATGGGACCAAAATTGGAAAAATCAGCTATACTCTGTGACCAAAAAAATGCAGCTTACTCTTTTTCTAAGTGGTAAAAGATGTTGATGGGTTCAATTGCTATAGAAAATAGTTAAGTACCTTTGTCTAAAAGAAGCAGCAAAGCTGTTGAAGGTGCAAGTTCCACCAACTTCTTTATAGCATCTGAAGTTTTCCCTTTTGCAAGAGTTTCCAAGTATTTCCCAAACAACACAAAAGTTATTAACATTGGACTTGTTTCAAAGTAAGTCCGAGACCAAAACCCTGTGATTGCACCATATAGAAGGGCATAAATGGAATAAAAGTATGCAGCTGAGGTTCCCATAGCCACCAAAACATCCATATTTGTTGCACCATTACGTAATGCTCGAAAAGCAGCAATATAAAAACGCTTCCCGGCTTTAAACTGAATGAGGCTAGCCAATATCACACGCAACCAATCACCAATTTGGAATGGTCCAATCGATAAGAGTAATATGTAATTAAGAAAGGGTATATGTGGACATATGAATCCCAATGCAAAGATGGGAATCTGTCATCAAGTGGAATAGTTAGTTAGTAAGTAAGAGAAGGCATAAAAATTAAAGAAACAAAAAAACCATTTGCTTACCCCAAGAGAGAAACTGAAAAGAAAGTTGTGCAACATGTGTGAAGATTCTTCAAGATTTTGAGTAACCATTCTCGCATAAGGATTCTTTACATGTAGTTGAAAATTACCACCACTTTCTTTATGAATCGCATCAACTAAATCTCTAGGAGTAAGTATCTCAGTATCAAAATAAACATCTACTTCACTTGTTATCTTGTTATAATCAAACTGTCTAACTCCTTTCAGGTTGCATAATATTCCATCTAATGTATGTTCATCCAAGTGATTCGATATCCCTGTTATTCCTAACATGATTCCATCTTGTCCACTGCTTTCTGCAAGTGAAGCCTCAAAACCAGCATCTTCAATGGCATTGATGATTTCGTCCTTACTAATTGTAGAAGGATCATATTCTACTTGCCCTAGTGAAGTAGCAAGAGCAACTATAGCTTTTTTAACACCAGGAAGCTTTCTTAAAATGCCTTCAATGGAATTAACACAAGCTGCACATGTCATGCCTCCAATTATGAACTGGCCTACTACAGTTCCATGTGTTGTACCCTGGTCTTGTAAAATCTCGGCCTCAAACCCTGCATCTTCTACTGCATTCTTGATATCATCTTGCTGAAGAAAGTGTGCAAATCATGTTCTCAGTTTGTAAAAACTATGTGTTATCTATGAACTTTTTTCATCGTATTTCTTGATTGATCTATATTATACTCAAATCTAAATTTTAAACAGCTTATGTTACCATTGGCTTTGAAAATGGTACTCCTCAATCCATTTGGGAGTGAAATGGACTGTTTTTCAACTATAAAATTAAGTGCCTAATTTATTCAAGAAAATTCCAATGACTAAACTGAAATTGAATAAATATATATGTGAAAACTATGGTCCCAATCAAAAATTAAAATAATAAAATGTATATCAGTTACGGAAATGACAGAAAGAGGGGGGAAAACGTAAGAACAATAAGAGGACAATCTCTAAGATTGATTTCTGCAAAATGTAAAGTTGGAACAATCATCAATGTTGACCTAAATAATAGAAACATATTGTTTACAAGTTCGGTAAGCTTACGATCACAATTTCACATTATAAATTATAGATTCATAAAACAAAATGGTAACAGCAAGTATCTTCTTTCGTTCAGATATTACTCCATGAATCATGATTCAGAATTTAGTGAAAAGGAATCACAGAAATGAGACTTACATCGACCAAATTGGGATGAAAAACGACGTCAGCTTTGTTCTGTAACAAAGCTACGGAGGCGCTAACGACGCCGTTGAGGCTCATGAGTGCTCCTTCGACTGAATTGGAACACGCTGCACATGTCATCCCTGTGACTCGCACCTGAATTCTCGTAACGCCTACTTTCTCCTTACCTTTCCTACTTTTACCGGCATTATTATCATTATAAGCATCCTCATAAGAATCTAAAAGCCTAACATCCTCGAGGTTAACGCCTATGTCGATCGCCGACGAAGCACGACCGCCGTCGCTATCACGGCCCCCAACCTCCGTCAGCTGGAGGTCTTTGAAGGTCGGCGTCATGATTAAATCACGGGCGATCCGAACAAATTCTATATAAATGTCCTGTATGTATCTCTGTAAATATCGACAGAGAGAAAATCTACGTTATATATATACACAGGCATATGGTGAAAGAGAGAGAGAATGACAGGTGAAACTGATGATATTAAGGACCCAGACACCCAGCCATGGCGCTAAACTCTTTCGTAAATGTTCATTTACACCCCCTTCGTGTTATTTCAATTCACATCTTAGGAACTTAGATTAGCTTAATTCATTTATTAACAATTTCATTTTCTTTTTTCCTGTTGATATCGTAAAAAAAAGTTATAAAAATGCTCCCTGTGACTTTACTATAAGTCATTTTTTTTTATGAATATAATCCCTATGGTTTTCAAAACTTTAATTAATTTATTTTTTTATGAATATAATCCCTATGGTTTTCAAAACTTGAATTAACGATGTCGTTACTGTTCATCCATGAGTGTAAGAATATTTTTGTCTTTTCAACAGCAGGAACTGAATTTGTGACCAAGGAGAAATCATAGAGACTATTTGTTTAATTTTTTCTATATTTTATGTTTATGAGTTTGTTGATTTTCTATCTCTTTGCTTTTTAAAATATAACTTTGAACATTTTTATTTTGAACTTTGAAAATATTATTTTCACTCCTTTATTTACAAAATTTCAGTGTTAACCCCGTATATATAATTTGATTTTCATTAATAATTTCCGTTCGTTAACTAAAACTATTATTACGTGTTTATTTTTATATATATCGATATAATTAAAGTTGGTTAGTGCTTCAATTTTAATTTACAACTTTCTTTTGTTACTTTTTTTAATTACAAGGTTTTTTTATAAAGTTGTCGGCTTAAATTCGAGTTTATATACATTTCGATGTAGTTTTTTTTTCGTTTTTGTGTTTAAGTTTATGTACGTTTCCTACGTATGAGACGAGTCACATTGTAACGCTCAATTTTGGTATAAGCTTAATTCTCTTATTAATTGTATTTTTCATGTGGGACTCGAAGAGTTGGAAGCTCCAACTCGTCGTGTCGAGAGGGATTTTGCCGCGGATATTTATGGACCAACTCGGCGAGTCGGGGTGTCCCAACTCGGCGAGTTGGTGGTTGTGAATAAACCCTAATTTTTAGGGTGTTGCACCCTATTTAAAGACCTTAAGTCCCTTGTTGGCCTTCTTACCAGCCTCCTTATCCAGAAACCCTAATTTTGTGCATTATCCTCCAAGGTTGAGTGTGTGAGCTTGTGGTGAGCTTTGAGAGTTGGTTTTTGGTATTCTTTGGAAAGAGCTTTGAAGTTGGAGGTGCCTAGTTTGAAAGGAGGGCTTTAGATCCAAAAACTCTTTATTTGTTGCAGTCCTTTTTGAGGTATAAAGTCGATACCTTGCTTTGTTATCATCTAGATCTTTTTGTTTGATGTTTTAGCTTGATTTTGGGTTTATGTTTGGGTTGTCCAAGAAGTTGAGGGTTCCAGAGGTTATTATGTTAGATCTGACCCTTTCATGACCTCTATTGGCTTAAAGTTGCAAGCTTTACTTGGTTCTAGGTCCCATTAATGCAATAAGTCCTTTATTAATCCATTTTGAGTCTTAGGGTTCGTTTCTAGCATGCATGGACGTAAAGTTGGAAACTTTACGTGATTTTCTAGCCTTATGATGACATATATGTGTTTTGGGACAATGTTTTGAGAGTTTAAGGGCTTAATGGGTTAAGTCTCACTCTATTGAGGCTAGGGTTCAGGTTTGGGCTCATTATGGTGGTTTCTAAGGGTAAAGTTGGAAACTTGACCCTTCTAGACATCATTTTGGAGGAGATCCGAGATTTGGAGTTACTAGATTCGATGGAAACAACTTAAAGCATCAAGTTTTTGGATTTCTGGCCAACTCGACAAGTTTATTAGTGAACTCGACGAGTTGATAGGATTTTTCCCGATCTGTACAGTTAATGGAGGAACCTGACGAGTTGGGGGATGGCGAGTTGGGTCAATTCAGGCCGTTGACTTTGAGTTTTGACCTTGGACTTTAACCAATTTTGGCCTATAAGGGATTGTGGGGCATTTTGAGTTGAATTTACGGAATTGTTTTTGTTTAGGGGTTAAGTAGAGTTGATATTTGGAGCCGGGACCTAGTCAACTATCGATCAGTATCTGAGGTGAGTCTTCTCACTAAACTCATGGGTTGAAGGCACCAAGGTCAGCCCATTAGTTGATATGATATGTTTAGATTATGTAATGGTTTGCTACTTGATTTATATGCATAATTATGTGAAGAACATGGGGGTAGCCCATGGCATTTGGTAAGACCTTGGGAGGAGCCCATGGCACGGGGATATAAGACAACGGGAGTAGCCCATGACATTCCATATGAAGACCATAGAGGGAGTCTATGGAAATCTTATATGTATGTGTGCATGACATTGTGTGATTATATGTTTTGGTGTTTTGGGAAACTCACTAAGTGTATGCTTACAACTTTGTTGGTTGTTTCAGGTACTTCTAGCTCTAAAGGCAAGACCTTAAAGGTTATAAAAAATACAAAAAACAAGAGGTAGAATCAACTTAGGAGATAATAGTTACACATGCATGTCCATCATGTACAGGAGAACAAAATGTTTATATTTTAATAATTTTAATGCACCAATATATGTGGTACCTTAATCATTCTATTCTAAACATTGGGATTGTTTGGATTTTTTAGGCATTTCTTCTTAGTGTTACAATGCTAATTGTGTATATTGTCCTCACCGAAGAGCATATGTAATCATTGCTACAAGCCACCTATATTTTGTAGAGGCTAATTCATGTCACAACTAGCATTTTTAGCTAGGAAATTATGTTTTCATGTAACCAACAACTATTGTAAGACTGGTAATCGAAGTGGATATTATGCCCTCTGTGTAACGCCCGTAGATCCGGGCTAGTCAATTTAGAAATTTAGCCTTAGCAATCTAAACGAAAGTCGTAGAATACGTTAAACTGAGAGCGTCCATAAAAAGAACGCCCAAATCTGACTTCGTATGAGGTAGTTATGTATTTTTTAAGATTTGGCTTAGCAGTACACGGCCCAAAACTCGATTTTTAGTTCGAGCGGTTTTTGGCTTACGCGACCTAAATGAGAGTTGAAGATCTCATTAATAGGAACTCAACGGTAAAAAGATAGACGAAAACGGAGTCCATATGAAGGAGTTACAAATTCTTCGCGGTCATTTAACAGTCTAAACGCCTCCTACTGTTAAATTTGAGATCGGCCGAGAATTAGCCAACAGAGTCTAAATGAAAGTTGTAGATCTTGACTTTACCTACATGTTGAAAAAAAGAACGTCAAAAACGGAGCTCGTATGCGAGAGTTATGATTTTTCTAAGTTTGAAGGCTGATACACGATAGGGGGTGACGTGGTACCACCAAAATTGGACACGTGGCACCACCAGAAGGCCACCACATGCACCAACTCGGCGAGTAGGTCCCCCTACTCGGCGAGTCCATCAGATATTTCCACTATAAATAGAGGTGTCGGGTCTAGCCTCTTCTTCACACCTCCCAAACCTTCTTTCTCTCTATAAACTCTCTCTCTCTCTAAGCTCCCTAAGCCCCCCCCCCCCCCTAAAGTCTAGGTAAACCCCTAGCACCCGAAGGAAGCCCCGCGGCTCCCAAAGTCCCGAGAAAAGAGTCTTTTGGCTCGGAAACGCTGCTCCAACGAAGCCCGGTTTTGCGAAAAACCCGCTGTAAGTGAGCTATGCCTACCCTATCTTTTGTATAGCTTATGTTTTAATATAGTAACGTTATTAGGAAATTATAATACGTATTTGGGATATTATTATGAGTTATATAAAAGTTTTTCTTAACGCTTATATAATAGTAATAATATCTAGACTATTAATTAGTCGCGGTTAACGTTAGACTAAACTCTAGTGGTAATGATACTAGGTTTTGTCCGAGGGAAATTGTTTTAACAGTAACGAAGTGTTGTCCGAGTACCGAGTCATCACCTTATCAGGTGAGTGCATAGTTACTTTCAACTTACACATAGATATAAAGTATTTTATATAAATTACGTGTTATGTGTGCATATTATCTGAATACTTGTTGTCTATGCTGGATGAACATTTTTATACATGTTTCAATGATTTAAAATGTATATGTATTTTATATCTACGATGGATGACAACCACGGACTATTCTAGACAGTCCTGTAGAACACTAGCAGGCTCGCAACCTGTAAGTGTTGTGAACGATGTGTTCACCCGGTGTACTCTAAACCTTGGTGACCATGAAGACTTGGTACCTAAACCTTGGTGACCATGAAGACTTGGTGCCTAAACTTTGGTGATCATGCAGACTTGATGCCTAAACCCTGGCGACTATGCAGACTTAGTGTCCGTTGTGTAAACCGTGGCAACGATGGATTTCTTGCCGATTCCTTAGGATAATCCTTAGGAGTGAATGAACGAGGAATAGTTGATTCTTAGGGTAGATCCTTAAGAGCAAAGAAGATAATGGGAATAGGTAATTGGGTTGATTGTTTGATTGTTAAACATAATAATTATATTATTGTGGGTTGAAAACCCTATGTACTCACCAGGTTTCCCAACCTGACCCACTCAGTTTATTTATATCACAAGTGTCGATATGAAGTGACATTACACTGAGAGATTAAAGAGATGTAGATCACTAGTGTAAATAAATGTAAGTTCTGTTTATGCTTATGTTTCTGTATTGACGATGACATCCCAAACATTTTAAAATGAATAAAATATGTTTCTTCGAAAATGTTTTGAAAACGTAATTATTGTATTTTTCTGGGAACAAATTCCGCAACATTTTTATGAAAAGAAGTACTCTAATTTTTATAAAGCATAAACAAAAATCGGTCTTTTCTGGCCGTGAAAATAGGGATGTCACAGTTGGTATCAGAGCATTAGTTTAAGCGAACTAGGAATTTGTAGGAAATTTCTAGACTTAAACTTAGAATGCTAAGCGGTGATTGTGAGATGAGTGTCTACTATATTTTAGACACAAGCACTAGTTTATTTTAGGAAAGATGCCTAAAATGTTTTACGTGCTAAATGTTTTATGTTATAGCTATAAAGATGCCTTATATGCTATTATTTGTTCGGATCTATGGTTTGTTGCCGATCGGATCTGGAAATTTTATGTGTTTAGATTTCTAAACATTTGATTACTGTATTAGAACTGGCATATAACTTTTCGGTGTGACAAGGAGATCTATATGTCTATCGTAAATAAAATCTTTCCTATCTTAAAATTCTCGCCTCAGTACACCGAACGTCTGCTTGGGTGTACAAAAAAGTCATGGTGAAGAAAGACTAGGAAATATCCGAGGAAGATGACATCTGAGCCTAAGAATGTGATGGGTCATGCATCGGTCGTTGTGCCTGCACCTGAACCTATCACAATGGCAGAAGTTCAGGAAGTGATGCGAACCATGATAGACTGATAAAATAGAGGAAATGAGATGGCTTACGATAGTGAATGATACCTATAGGAAAGTATCATAAGAGAGGTATCTTGCCTTTAGAATACGTCTGATAAAATAGTAGTACGTCTAGAGAAGTACGGTACATCTGAATGTATACATTTGATTGGCGGGATGATAGAACGATTGGTGTAATTCCTAAAGTTTTCCTATCATCTGGAATTTCCATCACCAACCGAGTTGAAGCAGAATTGATAATTGAAGATACGCATGGAAGAAGTCCTAGTAGAGTCTAGGGAAATTTTTATGATTATTTGGACACACTCGTATGTGTTAAATTGTTTTGTGATTTTAGGACTAGGAAAACTGCGAGACAATACTTGGGACTAGTATGAGTAGGTGTGAAAGGTAGTAAATGCATATACTACCGGAAGCACAGGACTCACGCTTGGATCAGGGAAAGTCACAAGGTTACCAAGAAGCCAATAATTGAGTGCGTTTTATTCAAGCATTTCCTTATCACCGTTTCGGTAATGACTAAGAAGATTGTTGTTATTCTGACCCTAGTGGTCATATCAAATTGAGTTCGAATATGATGAGTATGTTACGTGGTTCAGAGAACCAAGTTCGATGTAACATCTTACTTAAGCCATAAGATTGAAGTAAAAGATAATCGAAGTGATCGGTAGAGGTATCGCGACGGTTGCTTGTAGCTAGAAATACTACCTTTTAAGATGTGATTAGAACATGAAGGAAGGTATAGCCTGTTCTGGAATTTGACTCTAAAAGATTTGAGTCCAAGCATTGCAACATACGATGATAGGTCATTAGAATATGACACATCGTTCCATTGTGGTAATAAAAGAACTTATCTTAAGCTTGTATCTAGTAAGGATCGAGATTGTGACTTGAAGGTCATAATTTGGAGTCTAACCTGAGATAAAGAGCAAATGTAAGGTCAAGTACTGCTTGCAGTCAATAAGTCTAAGAGATAGGTTCGAAGGAATATAGAAGTTATAATTATTACCTAGGATGAAGATATAGCATATGGAGTCATTATACAAGCCATGTTTCGTTGATGATTCCAGGACGTAACTATCCTAAGGAGGAGATAATTGTAACGCCCGTAGATCCGGGCTAGTCAATTTAGAGATAATAGGGGTCGAAAACGACTTTTCGACAAAAGATTATTTAGAATAAATAATCTTAACCAATTTGTAGAATATTTCATAAGGTTTCCGTACATATAAAGAGCGTCGAAATCCGAGTTATAACGAAGAAGTTATGACCCGTCGAAGTTTCGCGACAGAACCGGCACGGCACCGGGAAGCGTAAATAGTGAATTTATGATAGAGTGAGATTTAGCCTTAGCAATCTAAACGAAAGTCGTAGAATACGTTAAACTGAGAGCGTCCATAAAAAGAACGCCCAAATCTGACTTCGTATGAGGTAGTTATGTATTTTTTAAGATTTGGCTTAGCAGTACACGACCCAAAACTCGATTTTTAGTTCGAGCGGTTTTTGGCTTATGCGACCTAAATGAGAGTTGAAGATCTCATTAATAGGAACTCAACGGTAAAAAGATAGACGAAAACAGAGTCCGTATGAAGGAGTTACAAATTCTTCGCGGTCATTTAACAGTCTAAACGCCTCCTACTGTTAAATTTGAGATCGGCCAAGAATTAGCCGATAGAGTCTAAATGAAAGTTGTAGATCTTGATTTTACCTACATGTTGAAAAAAAGAACGTCAAAAACGGAGCTCGTATGCGAGAGTTATAATTTTTCTAAGTTTGAAGGCTGATACACGATAGGGGGTGACGTGGCACCACCAGAATTGGACACGTGGCACCACCAGAAGGCCACCACATGCACCAACTCGGAGAGTAGGTCCCCTTACTCGGCGAGTCCATCAGATATTTCCACTATAAATAGAGGTGTCGGGTCTAGCCTCTTCTTCACACCTCCCAAACCTTCTTTCTCTCTCTAAGCTCCCTAAGCCCCCCCCCCCCCCCAAAGTCTAGGTAAACCCCCTAGCACCCGAAGGAAGCCCCGCGGCTGCCGAAGTCCCGAGAAAAGAGTCTTTCGACTCGGAAACACTGCTCCAATGAAGCCTGGTTTTGCGAAAAACCCGCTGTAAGTGAGCTATGCCTACCCTATCTTTTGTATAACTTATGTTTTAATATAGTAACGTTATTAGGAAATTATAATAAGTATTTGGGATATTATTATGAGTTATATAAGAGCTTTTTTTAATGCTTATATAATAGTAATAATATCTAGACTATTAATTAGTCGCGTTTAACGTTAGACTAAACTCAAGTGGTAATGATACTAGGTTTTGTCCGAGGGAAATTGTTTTAACAGTAACGAAGTGCTGTCCGAGTACAGAGTCATCACCTTATCAGGTGAGTGCATAGTTACTTTCAGCTTACACATAGATATGAAGTATTTTATATAAATTACGTGCTATGTGTGCATATTATCTGAATACTTGCTATCTATGCTGATGAACATTTTTATACATGTTTCAATGATTTAAAATGTATATGTATTTTATATCTATGATGGATGACAACCATGGACTATTCTAGACAGTCTTGTGGAACACTAGCAGGCTCGCAACCTGTAGGTGTTGTGAACGATGTGTTCACCCGGTGTACTCTAAACCTTGGTGACCATGCAGACTTGGTACCTAAACCTTGGTGACCATGAAGACTTGGTGCCTAAACCTTGGTGATCATACAGACTTGATGCCTAAACCTTGGCAAATATGTAGACTTAGTGCCCGTTGTGTAAACCGTGGCAACGATGGATTTCTTGCCGATTCCTTAGGAATGAATGAACGAGGAATAGTTGATTCTTAGGGTAGATCCTTAAGAGCAAATAAGATAATGGGGATGTGTAATTGGGTTGATTGTTTGATTCTTAAACATAATAATTATATTATTGTGGGTTGAAAACCCTATGTACTCACCAGGTTTCCCAACCTGACCCACTTAGTTTATTTATATCACAGGTGTCGATATGAAGTGACATTACACTGAGAGATTAAAGAGATGTAGATCACTAGTGTAAATAAATGTAAGTTATGTTTATGCTTATGTTTCTGTATTGACGATGACATCCCAAACGTTTTAAAAATGAATAAAATATTTTTCTTCGAAAATGTTTTGAAAACGTATTTATTGTATTTTTCTGGGAACAAATTCCGCAACATTTTTATGAAAAGAAGTACTCTGATTTTTATAAAGCATAAACAAAAATCGGTCTTTTCTGGCCGTGAAATTTGAGATGTTACACTATGCTCAATCAGAATCATTCATTTGAATCAAAACTCCTGAGTGAAGTTCAAATGCTAATACAATGCATCTCATATACTTAACTATGGGTCTGAAACCCTAAAAATCCTGGTTCGAGTTTATTACGGACTAGGATCCTCTTATTGGGCCTAACGGGCTAATAAACCTCTTAGTTGATGATTTTGGGCTAATGAAACCCATTTGGGCTCTAGTTGGGGCCACATTCATCAAACCATAGCAATTGGGCCATGTTGGGTCTAAGATAACTCACCTACTTATCATGGGCCATGAACTATTCTAATGAACCATGATGGGCCATGAACCCATATTCTCATGATAATTGGGCCGTAAACCCCACCCTTTCACCACCTTTAGGTCGTGAACCCTCAAGAAGGTCCCAATGGGCCGAGAACCTTTATTATGGGCCTTATAATCTTGAACCAAATCAAGAAAAGGCCCAAACACTTTCATTCCTTTTCCTTTCTCGGTTTTCTGATATTAAAGGAAAAAAAAAGTTTATATGATGCAAGACTTTGACACCTCATCTTTACTTAGTGGTAATCTAGATAAAGAAACTCACATATAACTAAGCATCTACACTCTAAACCATCATGTATTAACCACTTGATCCTCTTGCCTCCTTCTTCTCTATTTACGGCCGAGAATCACAACCTACCACCATTCTCACTTCAATTTGAAACACATACTATAATTCCTCTCATATTCCTCCAAGAACTTCAAGAAAATCATCCCCTTCCCTCTACACAATTCGTGTGTGCTAGTGTGTGAGTTCAAGAGCACTTCATCCAAAAGTCCACTCATCTTGGTAAGCTACTTCCACTCAAGAGGGTTGTCACACCCCGAAAACCGAAGGCGGAAACATTTTCGGGGTTGACTCCACGTTGAGTATCAAATCCAATGCACATAGTAAGTAAAGTAGAACAACCATTACAATACATATAGAAAAGTTTTACATTTGTTTCAAAAGTAAAGTTATACAGTTGTGATACATTGTATATAATAACAAAACGAACTGGTCTTCTGCGCACTTCAACCTGGAACAAAATGATCTCCGGGTACCTGTTTTAACGCTGACCTGAGAACACAAGCGGTTTGAAAATCAACATAACTAGAGAGAAGAAAGAGTTTGAACAAGAGAAAATGGCTGAATTCGAGTTCTATTTATAGGCTGAGGGTCTGGGATTACGCGGGGCGTAATCTCAAATTACGTGGGGCGTACTCAGTACGCTGGGCGTACTCGAGTTACGCGGGGCGTACTTTGACGTCACTGCGTGCGTCGACTGGTGGCACTCGAGTATTGGTCAGACAAGTTGCATCCGACTGAGTACGTTGGGCGTACTCAAATTACGTTGGGCGTAATTTGACTCGTCAACTTCTAAATTGCGTAACTTTCGCATACGAGCTCCGTTTTCGACGTTCTTTATATCCACGCGAAGGTCAGACCATACTCTACAAGTTTCATTTAGACTCCGTCGGCTAATTTTGACTTTTATTTTTATTATTTATTTTTAGAAGGCCGGGACAGAAAAACTTCATTATAAATTCATAACTTCTTCGTCTGACGTCCGTTCTCGCCTAACTTTTCATCGTTTCGCTACTAACAACGAGATCTTCGATTCTCGTTTAGATTTTTCGGCTAAAAGCCGCTCGATCTCAAATCGCGTATTCTGGCTGCATATTGCTACGTCGAAACTTCAGAAAATCATAACTTCCTCATACGAAGTCAGATTTGGGCGTTCTATATATATTTGGAAACCTCGTTTCAACTACTACAACATTATCCAAAGATATCGAGTCTATTTTACACTTAAATTTTGACGCTCATTTTATTCTTAATTTAATTTAAATTATAATAATTAAGAAAACACACATAATCCACATAATTCACAAAATTCACAAATAATACATTTTTATTATTTCAAATTGGGTTACAAAGGTTAAACTAGACTATTACATTGCTAAAAATGGCAAGCCCAGAAACACGGGCGTTACATATATTAAGTAGATAATTATACCTAACACACATACTCGTATAGAATTGAAATAGATTTATACGTAGTGGTTTTACTCGTATAGAATTGAAATAAGATTTATACGTAGAAACTCTTATTTGTATGGAATTACAAACACTTATATCCATAGTATATGAGACTTATAGGTAAACCACTTATTCGGTAAGTAAACCATTATACCTAGTATATATATACTAAGTGTTTGAGAGTCAAAATTATACTTTCAAAACTCTACTTTTGAACTTGAGAAAAAGTGTTATTTTTATATGGAGTCAAAACCTATGAACTCACTAACTTTATGTTGACGTATTATAAATTGCATGTGTTTTCAGGAAGTTGATAACTATGATACGAGAAATGAAATTACACTGCTCGGTGTTTCCGCCGATGGCCGGGGTGTGACAGATTGGTATCAGAGCTATTAACTATAGCGAATTAGTACTTTCTTAGGAAAGAACGACTATAATTTAGGGCTTACTCTGTTAGGTTTAGGTATATCCCTTAACCTACAAATAAAAAGTATTAGTAATTATACTACTGAAGGACTACTTACGGGAGCGGTGACAAAGATAGACATGTCGATTTGGGTTGCTGGATTTCAGAATGGCTATATGCTAAAATGATCCTGCCCTTTCGACTGTCCTGACTGGCCGGTGCCTTATCAGCTAGACCTGAAGTAACAAACAATAATTAATAATACCCATGAATACAACAAACACAAAGATATAGAGTTATGTATAAACTCAGTCCCACGATGAGAACACATGTATAAACCAAAAATATAGAAAACCCAAACCCTCGATAAGAATTCAACGCAAGGTTTTAGGTCAAACTACTTAGTCGAGTTTTATTGTACATGGGACGAACCACAACTAAACGTAGACTGATCACCTATGTTTAATTATAGTCAGGCTGATGCACAACTAAACTTGGATACGGTGGTTGATAGACTAAAACACTTGAAGATTTTAGAAGATTCAAGATAGATCTCAGATCAAGATACCATCAACTTGGAGTACGAGAAGACGATGTTCTGAAAACAACATTTAGGACTCGATATGGTAATTAAGAGTTCCTACTTAAGCCTTTGGATTGACCGCCGCTCATGGACCTCGTGAATAGGGTTTGCAAACCGTACTTGGATAAATTTGTGATAGTAGTTATGAATGATATATTGATATATTCATAAACCAAGGAAGAACATGGTCAAAACTTGCAAATAATCTTGGAACTACTAAAAAAAGAAAAGTTGTGCGCCAAATTCTCCGAATGTGAATTTTGGATTAGAGAAGTACAAATTTTTAGAACATGTAGTTAGTAACAAAGGGATTCATGTCCAACCCTCCAAGATTGAAGTAATTAGGAAGCATCGAAGACGCCAACAGAAGTGCGTCAATTCCTAGGACTTGCTAGCTATTACCGCAAATTCATAGAGGATTTCTCCAGAATAGCCAAGCCGCTTAGAACACTAACCCAGAAGGATATGAAGTTCAACTGGGAAGATAAACAAGAAGCAGCTTTTCAGAAAATAAAGCAAATGTTGTGTAGTGCACCAATCCTATCCCTTCCAGAGGGGACAGAAGATTTCGTTGTATACTGCGACGTATCAAATCAAGGATTGGGATGTGTGTTGATGTAAAGAGGAAAAGTTATCGCCAACGCATCACGACAACTTAAGCTGCATTACACTACCCATGACCTTGAATTGGGAGCTGTAGTTTTTGCACTGGGAAGTTGGAGACACACAATTGGCCAGAGAACATATAGGTGATACCTTATGTGCCGAGCTAGAAATAATCCACGAGACAACTCAAAAGATCGTGCAAATTAAGATTAAAGGCAACACGTGATCGTCAAAAGAGCTATACTGACGTAAGACGTAAGCCTTTAGAATTCCAAGTTGGAGATAAAGTAATATTGAAGGTATCTCCTTGGAAAGGCATGATTGGATTCAGGAAACGAGGCAAGCTAAACCCACGATATATAGAACCTATTGAAATTCTAGCAAGAATTGGTTATGTCGCATATCAACTTAAGTTACATCAAATGTTAAGCAATATCCACAGAATTTTCCCCAAACTAATTAACAATTTCCCATCCACAAGATAAATTTTGGGACGAAATTATTCTAACGGGGGGAGAATGTAACACCAGTCAAAATAGGTCAAAAACAATCACATGTGATTATGCCAATCATGTAATGTGATTTTGTTAAACTAGTAAAGTGACAAACTTTCTATATAATTCATGATAAAGTATGAACTTTCATACATAATTTATGATACAAATCAAAGTATACATCCACACGATTCCAAAAATATAGAGAATGTCTAAATCTGACTTCGCATGAAGAAGTTATGATAAACCGAACACTATATATAAAGAACGTCAAAAACGGAGTTCGTATGCAAAAGTTATGGCATTATGAAGATTTAGCTTTTAAAAACCCTAAACTAGCTAATTCACGACGTGAGTTTTATGACACTCGCGACGTGAGGAGTAATTCTGTCATAAATCGGAATCTAGAAACTGCTAGAGGATAAGATCCAAAATTCACGACGCGAGTTTTATGACACTCACGACGTGAGGAGTCACATGGCCACCTTTCGAAGCTAGGGACGCAAATGACAAGTCTACGGAGTGAATCATGAGACTCACGACGTGATTTTTATGACACTCACGACGTGAGTGTCATAAAATCTTACTATAAATAGATGCTTCGACCCATTCACTTCCTTACACCATTTCCTTTCTCCTCTCTCACTTGCTGAAGCTCTCTTGCATCCCGAGCCCCGACGAACTCGCACGCTGACTGTTTTGCTTAGATATCATAAAAATCACGCTACTAAGGTGAGTTTCACGGCCTCACTTTCTAATATTTCGGGGGAAAACGCATGCTAGTCATTGTATATATGTTATTATTATGTCTATATGATAGTATATAGTTATGATAATCGAGATATGATTGTTCTAAATATAATATTTTGAATATATACAACTATTATTAATTTATCGGTATGTTAATATATTAATGTAGATCTTGAGTTATACTTAGGATTCTATATATATATATATATATATATATATATATATATATATATATATATATATATTGTGTGCGATATAGTTCCGAAGTTATATTCGGAAGTTTTATATGTTAAGTTATATAGTATGTTGCAATTAATAGTTTTATGTCAAGATAAAACTAGATATGCTATATGTTGTTATTATTAGTTTTATGTCAAAATAAAACTAGATATGTTATATGTTGTTATTATTGGTTTTATGTCAAGATAAAACCTGGTTTTACTTCAAGTTATAGTTGTTATACTGGCTAAATGTTATGAAATTAGGAGTAATGTTTAAAAGCATAGTCTAGTAACCTAGGCTTTTAGACATGAAAATGCTTTTGTTGTTAGAACTATAGAACGTCGTCAAAGTCTACCTGAGCTAATGTATTCATCATCTAAGATTGGGGGTCTTAGTGAAAGTCCTCTGACTTGTATTCGTTAATCTCGTGTGGGCGAGGAAGTCGTGTATAATTAGTATACAGGTTGACCACCCTACTTGTGACTGTTAGCTATAGTCAACCAAAAGCGAGTGATGAACTATCCTTTTATTTGCTATTGTTCCGGCGTCGATGAAACGTGTGGAAACTACCGCAAGGTTTGATCCTTGCACTACCGCAAGGTGTAATTCTTGTACTACCGCAAGGTGTGATCCTTGTACTACCGCAAGGTGCAATCCTTGTACTACCGCAAGGTGTGATCCTTGTACTACCGCAAGGTGTAATCCTTGTACTACCGCAATGTGTAATCCTTGTACTACCGCAATGTGTGATCCTTGTACTACCGCAATGTGTGATTCTTGTGATAATAATAGGATGTATATGACTATGTCATACAGTCGCAACTACAGACTCATGGTAGCAACATGTTAGAAACATTATACTTCGTCGCTATACAAGTATTAATGTTAAGTATAAGTTTCCCCTACTTATACCCTAGGTACTACTTGTATATTAAGTAGATAATTATACATAGCACACATACTCGTATAGAATTGAAATAGATTTATACATAGTGGTTTTACTCGTATAGAATTGAAATAAGATTTATACGTAGCAACTCTTGTTTGTATGGAATTACAAACACTTATATCCATAGTATATGAGACTTATAGGTAAACCACTTATTCGGTAAGTAAACCATTATACCTAGTATATATATACTAAATGTTTGAGAGTCAAAATTATACTTACAAAACTATACTTTTGAACTTGAGAAAAAGTGTTATTTTTATATGGAGTCAAAACCTGTGAACTCACCAACTTTATGTTGATGTATTTTAAATTGCATGTGTTTTCAGGAAGTTGATAACTATGATACGAGAAATGACGTTACATTGCCCGGTGTTTCCGCCGACGGCCGGGGTGTGACATATTATATGTGTGATGATGATGATGTTATGTTTCAATTATATACTATGTAATTATACTACAAGGATGAAGTCACACCAGGCCCCCAAACTTTTTCTCCGTCTGGTTCGGGGGGTGACAATTCACGTTATGACTTTAGTTACATTAACCATTGTAAGTTGTTTTTTGTCTTTCCCGTGCAACAACAAAAAGACCGGAGGGTGTGGGTGAGAAACTTCCCTCACTTTTTGTGGGCCACAACACCCTTTCCATCACTTTCTTTTATCTCACCTAAACCCAATAAATGGATGAGAAGCTTCCCTCACTATTTGTTTTTTATTTTTTTAAATAAATTTAATTCATTTTTATAATTTATAATTTTTAAATTAATAACAACCAAAAATTTTAATTAAACATAAAATGCATTTCATTAATTAAAATAAAAATTACAATAAACCTAAGATTTAAAAAAGTAGAAAAAAACATAAACAAAAAATCAAACAAACCAACAACAACTTATGGAAAATACTTTTTCATAATTTTTTCCCTCTTCTTCATCACGTGCTCGAGAACCGGTCCCAAGAGATGGTCGGTGTTTTCCATCAAGAACTTCATAGCCTCCATTTCCTCTTCTTCATCACACGACAACCTCACGCCTAACCTCCTCCCCGCGCCACCCTTCCCGCACCGCCGATGCGGTGTTCATCGGAGTGGGAAGCTTCTCGTGGCTCATCTCGTGCCCGGCTCCGTCCGGCCTAATGTATACAAAGTTATTCATTAAAATGACCATAAAATATCCATCTTTAGGGATCTTTTTATGTTAATGATTTGTATTCTTTACGATTAAATTAAAAACAATACAAAACAAACAAGATTAGTACTAATTCAATGAAACATGAGAGATGTAAAATATATAAAACTACAGATAATTTAACAACTTATTTGGATACAGTCCACAATATATATTAAATCACCAACTTCGTCTGCATCGTTGGATTCTTTATAGAAATTGTTTACAAAAATGTCATTTTTTTCGAAAACAATATCAGCCCAGACTACACACCATATGTTGTATTGTATCACTTGTTCATCCTTATCCTCTTCGCCAACTATAAATACAAAATTCTTTGTTGCTTGCAAGTACTTAGCGAGTTCTTTTATGAACTAACTCCTGGGAAGTGTATTATCATGACTTCACGACCATTAATTCGCTAATTTCTGACTGTTTTTTAATAAAATAAAATTACATTTTCTATGTATAGTAGACCTATTTACATGATATTTAAATGAATAACTCAAAAGTTAACACTTATTCAGTAATACACTTAAAATTTAAATATATTTGTAAGGATATATTTTATATACATTAATTCATATGTTTTATGTTAAAGTTAAAAATATTATATGAATTGACTTATATATATATATATATATATATATATATATATATATATATATATATATATATATATATATATATATATATATATATATATATCAAAACTCATAATAAAAGGGTTATAATAAAAATTTTAATTTTTAATGAAAATATAGTGATACTAATATAAAGCTATAAGTTGTTTGATATTTGTTGATTGAGTTAAATTTGACTGAATAAGATAAAATTTAAAAGAGTTAGGAACTTCTAAATATGATATCAAATAATATGAATCTGAACGAATTAGACCTTGTTATTGGACTTAATCCTGAATCATAAACTTTTAAGAGACATCTTAAAGGAGTCACAAACTTCTAAGGCTATGTTTGGCGTACTAGCTGAAAAGTTAGTTATTAAATAAAAAGCTAGCTGATAGCTGAAAAGCCTAGCTGATAAAAAATGACGTTTGGTAAAAGGGCAAATGTCATATTAGCCCATCAAACTTTTCCTGTTTCTTTTAAAAGGTCACTAAACTATTTTTGTTGCACATTAAGGGAATGAAGTTGAATGTGACCGGTTGAAATGGTCCTTTAACCCCTTATAAGAGGTTTCAATGCTAAGTCTCTGAAATTCGAAGATCCCAACTCCATCTGCCGTCAAATTCCAATCCACCCTTCAACTTACTAGACCTCTATTCTGTTCTTGTCACCATTAGCGCCTACAAGAATCCTATCCATACACATTTTCAAAAAAGAAAGCAGTAAGTACTTGTAAAAATCATCAATCATATAACAATCACATCAATAAAAACACTTCATAAGTCAAGTAACTAGGCATAAAACCAAAACTCTTCACCGATCTGCATTCAAACAAAATCCATATACAGATAAACGAAGTACGAACCAAAATATGGATATGAACCAAAATGTGGATGCCATGAAACGAAATGGAGTTTGATTTGGGCGTAATTTGGGGGTATTGGTGGTGGGTAATGAGAAGAATGGTGATAGGCTGGGACTTGGGGTTAATCGCCGAATGCTCCAGGTGCTGTTCAACATCAGATTCGATTACTTCTCTATTTTTTCGATTTTGATAGTTTGGGGTTTTCATCTTCATCAGATGGTGGCTCCGGAGCAGAGTCCGAACAATGCTAATTTCGACCTGTCCAGTAGCTTCAACAACAAACACCGTATTTGGATCCTTACGTCTACCAAACAAAGAACCCGAAGATGATGGATTACTTACAACTGGAATCAACGATTTCATATCAGAAACCTTCCGAAGTTGAAATCGAACTGAAATCGATTCTCGGTTTCACCTTCTCTAGCAGAAGATACATTGGATTTCTTCGCATATACAATTAATCTCCTAGGGTTTTTGAGCGAGCGAGACTGGTGCGAGGTGTAGTGGCAAGGAGAAATGAGTTAGAGGTGAGAGCCGGACATGTATATTACCTTTGAATCCGGTTGCAGGTAACAAAAGGGTATTTTAAAACATGGAAATGAGAGTTTATTCCCTTAATGTGCAAAAAAATAGTTTAGACCTTTTAAAAGAAACACAAAAAGTTTGATGGGCCAATATGACATTTGCCCTTGGTAAAACTAGTTGAAAAGCTAGCTGAAATATATAAAATTACATAAAAGGACATGTGAGAGTATGTGTTTCTATAATTAATTAATAGGTGTATTTGGAAATTTTTAAAAGAGCTTCTAAAAAGCTAGTCTAAGTAGTTTTTCAAAAAGCTAGCTTATAAGCTACTTTTTGGCTTACCAAACATGACAACATAAAAAAGCTCGAAAAATAAGCTAGCTTATCAGCTAGCTGTGGCGCGCCAAACACAACCTAAATGTTATATAAAAATGTACATATGAACGGATACGACTCGATAAAAAACAAATCCCGTTCTTAGACAAATTTACTATTTATTACTAGAGGTGGCAATCGTGTCGTGTCGTGTCGGGTTCGTGTCGTGTCGAAACACTAAACGGGTTGAAAGTGCTTGACCCTAACCCGAACCATTTAATTAACGTGTCGTGTCAACCCGTTTATTTTCGTGTCGAGTTTGTGTCGGGTCTCGGGTTAGGGATATACCTTGAAATATGTCGTGTCATGTGAGGTTAAAAGATTAAGCATGTTGTAAGAGTAGGAGTTAGGTAGGCAGAGAGGAAAAACTAATAGTTTGGAGGCAGAATAGATGAAGTCATAACAAGTTCAGATGACAAAATTAAAAGAGTGGGAGATGGAGAGGCGGATGAAAAGGTCGCGAGGATGTGAAAGTGGTGAAAGAGACTGGATAGTTTGTGAGAGAATGGAAAAACTGAAATCAAGTCTTGATCTAGACGGCTAAGTCATTTCAACATTACAAAACGACTCAATTCGAAGGTTTTCTTTTACTTATGGTTTTGGTTTTGTATCTTCTAGTTTATTTAAATAATTCAAAAAATTTGCATATAAATAAACATGTCATTTTTGAGTTGAAATTCTCAACCCTAACCTTATCCATTTAATTTTCGTGTCGTGTCGTGTCAACCCGTTTATTTAAACGGGTTGAAATATCTTACCCAAACTCGTTTATTTTGTGTCAAGTTCGTATCGGGTTTCGTGTCGTGTCAATTTTTGCCACCTCTCATTACATGTCACCAATATTTACATAGGAGAAGGTTTTGGCGGTGACCTCTGAGTATAAGGACTAAGATGAGCTCTAGAAAAAAAGTGTAAGGGCCTAAATGTAAATATCCTTTCACGCTAAACCCCGTCCCCAAACCTGGTAGTATTCTACAATCAGAATCAGCTTCGCCCTCCTTAGCAAAATGAGGGGAATCTTCGCTATCCGTCGTATGGTACGTAATGGAGTTTATTGCGGCTCTATCTGCTCTTCCATTGGTGAAATTGCATCAGTTTCCTCTTCAAATCCAGCAACAATTCCATACTCGTACTCGTGTTCCTTCTCTTCTGTGACGAAACCATCATGGTCAATTCCCATCTCCAAATTTCAATCGGGGCAGCAGCCTTCTAATCGGAATCACTGTTCCTCTCCCTCGTCGGGTATGATCTTTACTTTTATGATTTATCTATTAACAGCTCACCATTTTTTGTACATCGGATGTTTTTAGGGATTAATTAATTGGGATTAGGGTTCCTGTCTTGATATGTGCTCTGTTTTGTAATTCGGCATTTCTTTTGTTCTATTTTGACAATTCCCATTAACAAAAGAATCTAAACCAGTGTTCCGAAAGGTCATTATATAATCTGAATCACTAGCTTCTCTTGAGTGGGCATATGAAGGGTGTTTGAATGTGCTTTTTGGAAGTGATTGTGATATTGGATAGTTATAATCCCACAACAAGCCATATTAAATCAGCTGTTATAAAGTTATTATGTGATATTGAATTGCTATAACACTATGCTGATAGTGCCTGTATAGTTGTAATAATCACTTTTTTTACTAAAACTAATGATTATAGCAGGTGGATCTAGAGTGGTAACAGTCGAGTCAGAAGCTGAATTTAACACCTTACTTCGCAAGATTCAAGGTTAGTAAATAACTAAATATACATATACATAATTACATATACACATACTGATTATATGTGTTATATGCATAATGTGTATATACTTATGTATTTTTATAATGTGACCAGATGAATCCTTGCCAGCAGTCTTTTACTTCACTGCTGTCTGGTGTGGGCCATGTAAGACTTTTATTTTTCTATATATATTATGTTTTTTCTAATGTAGGGTTGAGCTCTTGAAAGTACTCTTCAGTTCATTTTGTTTTACACTTGATTTAAAAGTAAATATATATTTCTTGTTTCACAGGTAGGTTTGTATCTCCTCTTATTGGGGAGTTGAGTGAGAAATACACTAATGTCACCACTTATAAGATTGATATCGATCAAGTAAGAGCATCTTCATACTTCTAAGCATTTCTTTCATTTCATATACCACTCGTTTTTTGTTTGTGCAAAAGACGTTAATGCCCTTCTCATTGCAGGAAGGTATGGGGGATGCATTGGCAAAGCTAAATATTTCTGCTGTGGTAAACTACTTATGCTTCCCATTCAACATGTGTCATTTTTAACTAAAATTTTCAATTTCACACATTTAATCCCTTAGTAATGAATATAATCAAAATTGGCCCATGTAGATGTAAATTTGTGAATTTTGGTCCCTGTAAATGTTATACATGCTCACATATAGACATGTGTTTATATTGTAAGTGCAGCCAACTCTCCACTTTTTTCAAGGAGGAAAGAAGGTGTCCGAAATTGTTGGGGCCGATGTGAAGCTCCTTAAAACCACCATGGAGGATCTCTACAAGTGAGCTTGTATGCTCACTAGCCACTTTTTATTGAATACATGTTAAATGTTTAGATTTTTAGTATTATCTTAATTTAAGCATGCAATATGTATGATCCGACTATATATAAAGGGTTTTGGGTTTATGAAAAATACATATAGAGGATTGGAATATGATGTATCTCCTTTGTGGGTGTTTGGTTTATCAAGTGTTTTTAAAGAAATGGAATCTGGTAAATGAGTGGAATTTATATAAACTAGATGAATGTATGAGCGTCACACAAATGAAAATTATGTAGTTAAAAATAGGGAGGAGATTCAAAACCGGAATCGGACCGGAACTGAACCGTTAGAACCGGAATATGTAAAGCTGATCCGGGTTCCAGGTTTAAAATAACGGCTTCGTCTCGGTTCGGGGTAATCCGGGTTTGGGTTTTTCAGGTCCGGGTAAACCGCTTTAAGAATCAGAACCGGTTTTAATGAAAAAGTTTAAGATACGCATATCTCATTCGTTTGAAGTCGGATTAATATACGTTTCTTTCTAGTTTGTAGTTTAGACTTTTTACATGATTTTAGACTATAAATTTGTCACTTTTAGTTTTGGGTAAATTACATGAATAGTCCCTATGGTTTGGGGTAATCTGTATAGTTGGTCCTTATAAAGAATTTTTAACTTGGATTGTTCTTATTGTATATTTTTGTTATGCGTTTGGTTCCTGACCAACTTAAAAAGACTGTTATACCCTTAATTATATTATTTTTTACCTTTTATTATTGATTTTGTTTTTTAATAATATAAAAATTAAAAGAAATAATATTCCTTCTCTTTTCTCAAAATGTGATCTATCTCTTTCTCTAAACACTCTCGTTCTCTATCTCTCACATTCTTTTGGTTCAAAATTAGCCCAACGAATACATACAACATGAAGGAATTGATTTTGAACGTTGCTTTAGGTTTGTATGAGGTTTACTTTCTGATTGACAAAATTGCAAAAATGGTCCCTGTGTTTGGCAAAATTATGTGACTTTGGTCCAAAACGATACTTTGATGCACCACTGGTCCAAAATTGGATTTTCCATTGTTTTTGGTCCCTCCCACTAACTTCCATCCGTATGCTCCGTTACCTGCAATAAAGACGGGGGTATTTTCGTCTTTCCACCTCCATATCATCGATTACCGCCATATTGAATGATATACACAGTTAATGACCCTTCACTCTACCCACTAAACCCACTTTGTTGATCAAAAACCCTAATCGTTCATTGAAATCTTGCATTTGATCATCAACCGCAATCGTAAGTTTGAATCCACGAGTATGCTCCAAATGTGGGAAATCAGGCCAAGAAATCAGTGTTTTGATGCAATCCGAATTTACGGTATCGTACTCTGTTTCTTACATATTTGTTTGAAACAAAAAAATCTTTTACAATCCATATAAAGTAATGTTTTTTTGGTTTGGTTCATGATTTTTACAGAAGGATATCCCACGATGTTCACTATTGAGCTCCATCATGGAGGGAGTTCACAAAATTCTCAGGGATAAGCTACATTGAAGGAAAATTAGACCACGTTGACTTGGTAGACATGGATGAGTTCTTTGTGCATGAGTTGGACGAGATGATGCTGAAGCTTGGTTATGAGGAACCACCAGTCATTTACTACCACTATCAATTGCCAAATGGAGATTTGGAGTTTGGTCTTAGAGCTCTAGGGAATGATATTGATGTACTTAGTCTTGCACAGTACATTGAACTTCATAAGATCATCAAGGTATACACTGAACATAATGAAACTAAGTTACTTACATACTTTATGTCTCCAAGAGTTAAACCTAGGGTCATAATTGAGGAAATAGCAGGTGATGTGCCCACTGCAATTGTTGGTGATCAAGATGTCCCAAATCTTGAATTGTGTTTAGTAAGATATGAGACACCCGAATACAATTCAAATAGGAGATTGAGGTTAGTTGAAGGGAGTCAATCATGTAGTATGAAATTGTGTTTCAACTTGGAACACACTGCAACTGTTGGTGATCAAGATGCACATGTTGAAATTGGTAATGAAGGTGCAAATATTAGTGAGCAAGGTGCAACTGTTGGTGATCAAGATGCACATGTTGAAATTGGTAATGAAGGTGCAAATATTAGTGAGCAAGGTGCAGCTGTTGGTGATCAAGATGCACATGTTGAAATTGGTAGTGATGGTGCAAATATTAGTGATCAAGGTGCACTTGTTGGTGATCAAGATATAGAAGTTCATGATCAAGGTGCAAATCTTGGTGACCAAGAAGTAAATACAAGAGAGTTTGATACCTTTGATGACCAACCATTTCAATTTGAAGATTTTGATCCTTTCTTTGATCAATCTACTTTTAATGATGGTAATGATCAAAGCATGGGAGTTGGTGCAGAACTTGGCACAGGACTAGGTGAAGTTCAATTTGAAAGTGAGGGAGTTTGTGAAGGACTTGGTGAAGGAGGTAGTGAAGGGGGGTAGTGAAGGGAGTGAGGAAGATAGTGACTTTCTTGAAGATGAAGAAAACTATGTAAGTGATATTGAGGGGGACATGAGTGATTTCTATATGAATGTTGATCTAGATGTTGAATATGTTGATAGAGGAAAAGGTGTTGAGACTGAAAATGAAGTTATTGATACAGAAGATGTTGAAGATGTTGAAGTAATTGATAATGATGAATGGGACTCATTAGGTGAAGATAGTGACGATGAAAGAAGTAAAGCAATATTAAAACAGATGGTGAAGGAGAAGAAATGCTCTCTTGGTGAAGTCCATGCAGTAACTTTTCAAGTGGGTCAAAAGTATAAAAGTAAAAAGGAAATTAAGGACAAAGTCAACAAACTTGCCATTGAGACTAGAAGGAATCTTGGCTTCAAGAAAAACGACAAAACAAGGCTTAGGGTTGTGTGTAAAGGTAATGTACCTAATGTAAATGCAAGTGGGGTAGGTAAGGGCAATAAATTAAATTGTTCTTGGTCAATGCAGACTTCACGGTCAAAAGATAGTGATTATTGGTATGTGAAAACTTTACTGGACAAACATACTTGTGTTCAAACTAGAAAACTTAGGGCTTGCACTGCGAAGTATATATCTGCAGAAATCTTAGACATGGTCGAGTCTAACCCTACAGTACCCCTTCGAAGCATTCAAGACCAAGTTCAGAAGAGGCTTCAAGTTGGTGTGTCCATACACAAAGTACAGAGGGCAAAAGCAACAGCTACAAAGCAAGTGAGTGGTGACTACACAAAGCAATACGAGGTGTTAAGAGATTATCTTATGGAACTACAAACAACTAATGTGGGTACAACTGTGAAGCTTGAGGTTGTTAATGAGCCTAACAGTGCTAGAGAAACAAGGCAGTTTAAAAGGGTGTATATTTGCTTAGGGGCATTAAAAAAAGGGTTTAAAGCAGGCTTAAGAGATATTCTGGGACTAGATGGTGCTTTTATGAAAGGACCATTTCCAGGCCAAGTACTCACAGCAGTTGGATTGGATTCAAATAACGACATATACCCACTTGCATATGCCATTGTTGAGACTGAAAATATGAGTAGCTGGAAATGGTTTCTAGAATGCTTGGGAGATGACTTAGAGTTGTACTCAAATTCTAACTTTACTTTCATGAGTGATAGACAAAAGGTACTATTTTCTTCTTTTTGTATTACTAATAGTTTATTTGTATATGATTGTTGCAATGATTATGTGGGATAATCCTTTACAGGGACTCTTACCTGCTATTGCACAACTATACCCACAGGCTGAGCATCGATTCTGTCTAAGACATATTTATGAGAACATGAGGAAAAATGGAAAACAAAAGAGTATAAAGATCACTTATGGCAGTGTGCAATAGCGACCACAGTACCAGAATTTGAACACTAAATGAATGAACTTAACAAGTTTGATAAGGATGCATGCTTTTGAGTGGTTGAAGAAAATCCCCCCTCATCATTGGGCCAGAAGCCACTTTTCAGGTTATATTCCCTGACTTAGGTGAATCTTTACTAGTGCTCATTGTATATGATTTAGTTCATATAATTTTCTTGTTTAATACAGGCAGAGCAGGATCAGATATATTGCTCAACAATTTGTGTGAGGTTTTCAACAGTAAGCTTATTCATGGTAGGAATAAGCCCATCATAAGTTGTCTTGAGTACATCAGGCAGTACCTTATGAAGAGGATCTACAATGTGAAGAAAGTGATGTCCAAAGCTCCAGGTCCACTTACTCCAACAGCATCAAAGTTACTTGAGAGAAATAGGGAAGCTTCAGTCCAATATAGAGCTAGATGGAATGGGACTGCAAAGTATGAAGTTTATGGTCCTTGGCATGACCAACATGTGGTTGACATGACAAATATGTCATGTACATGTAGAAGGTGGGAATTGAATAGGATTCCATGCAGACATGCCATAGCTACAATACATGAAATGGATGATAGTGGCGACAAAGTTGGGGAGCTTTACACTTATGTCAACAAAGTGTATTGGCTTCAAACATGGAATGAAGCTTACTCTTACACTGTGAACCCTATAAAGGGTAGAGCCATGTGGCCAAAAAGTACCTGTCCATTTCAATTAACACCACCACCACATCACAATCAACCTGGGAGACCTAAGACCGAGAGAAAGAGAAGTGCAGATGAAAAATATGATAAACAGATGCAAAATCATGGTGCAGGTGAACCTGAAAAACTTACCAGAAAGTTTGTTAGTGTCAGGTGTGGGAAATGCAACAATAGGGGTCATAACTCAAGGACATGCAAGGGTCAAGGTGGGAATGCAGGAAGCAATGAAGGAGGGAATGCAGGAAGCAGTCAAGGAGGGAATGCATGATGTAGTCAAGGAGGGAATGGAGGTAGCAATCAATGCAGGAATTAGTGTATTTTGTTTAAAAACTTATCTTTTGGTTTAGCACAACTTTTGTGCATTTGGATGTAATGGTTTAAAACTAGTTTGTTGTAATGGTTTTATTTTGGTCTTTTAGCCCTTTTGGTCATGAAACTAATGTCAACCTTTTGTCATTGTTGAAGAATGATGTTTATGGTTTATACCAACTTTGTTGTCATGTTTATGGAACACATTTATGGTTATAACAAAATTTTTCTGAAACAACAAATAAACATTAACATTAGGTGATAACTGCAATACATTGTCATTACATCCTTGAAAAGGGTACAAATTTCTGAAGTTGTCCAAAATAACCCTAAACTGATATTACATTATCAAATACCAAAAACTACCACATTCCCTTGTTACAATTTCATAAGACAAAAAACACCCAAAATTACATGCAACTACAGGGGTCCCTAATTCCTTATTACTAAATGAAAAGCACCCAAACCACCACAAATAGTAACCAACTTGCAAACAAACACATCTTCAATCTTGCCACTTCATAGTTTGCATTGTTGATATTCCCCAATAATCCGGGTATTATCAACATAGATCTTGCACACATTAGAGGATCAATCCATCCTAAGAATCTGCATTTGGAACCCTTCATGTAAAAAAACAAAACCCTAAACATGAGGGTGATTTTCCAAAATGAGGGTAAAATAGCAAAATCGAACACTTACCTTTTGAGGGCAGGAAAGAAACCTCCGACCAAGGTTTGCTGATGTCCAGGAGGTGCGAACCACCGCGTCCCTACCACAGAAACACATCACCATTTTAATTTTTGATCTCTAAGAAATTGTGAACACAGAGTAGGAAGAGTATGAAGCTCGTGAAGTTGAAGATGGAAGAGTGATGTAGCTCTGCTTTTATTTTGAATAAGGTTGCAAAAAAGGTCCCTGTAAGTGGAAAGATGAAAATATCCCCATCTTTATTGCAGGTAACAGAGCATATGGACGGAAGTTAGTGGGAGGGACCAAAAACAATGGAAAAATCCAATTTTGGACCAGTGGTGCATCAAAGTATCGTTTTGGACCAAAGACGTATAATTTTGCCAAACACAGGGACCATTTTTGCAATTTTGTCTTTCTGATTTCTTTTGGTAGTCTAAATCTTGTGGTGGATAAGAAGGTCTGATCGGGCAATTTCCTCCATCGATTTCATCAAGAACCACCAACGATCTTTAGGGCTTAATCGATTTCATCAACTTTGGATCTGCCTCCATCGATTTCACAAGCAACCACTTGTTTGATTTTCGAATAACGTGAATCAAAACCACCGACGACCTAAGATCACTCACTGGTCGTTTTTTTTAATTCATGAAATGTGTCTGGGTCTGTGAAGATGTACACAAAATATAAACCATACCATATGTGTTTCTAGTTGTTTTTCTATCTTAGAAAATATTATTTTCAAAACTAATAATTTCCTAATTAAATACAAGTGTTGATAATATTTATTAGTAATCAAATTCTAATAAATAATCAATAAGTGATAACCATTTATAAGGTGTGATCATATAGGATCATATGTTATTAGCAAATATCATTCTAAAATGATTCTTGAGAATATAGATATTTCAGTCTTCACTTGCACAAGACTTATCGTAGATTGATATAGATAGTGGTGAACGTCCATCAACATTTCCCTGCCCCCAATAACATACAACGGAAATGCCATTCATTAATATCTAATTCCCAAAACCTCAAAGTTACAATTGATGTATAAGGTATGTTTATCAGTTATCCTTTTTGTTATAGACATCATGTTGAACATGAGATTTGGATCACAAACAATTTCATTTGGTGTTTAACTTTTGGTAACACGCGTTAAATGTCTAACTCTCAATACATAAGAGGAACAAATCTCATATTAACTACATACGTCTCTTGCATAGTTCATACCTCACTTGATAATGACATTTATAACTGCCTGGTCAAAGAACAACATTTGACAATATCAAAATATAACAATCCCCACACTCAAGTCCCAATATGCATTAAAAGATATAATAAGGTGGTGACGAGGCGATCCTTTAAACTTTAATTGAGTTTAATGGAATGTAAAGTTTAATGAGTAATATAGTGTAGTTGGTTGAATGTCAATGTGACAATGTATTGAACTCTTAAGAGTTCAATTCATTATAGGAATGCTGGTGTGACAATGCATTGAATAAATATTTTTTTAAAAGTGGGTTATAGATGTTCCACACCTCTAATAAATTATTTATGATAGGGCTGTTCAAAACCGAATATCTGAAATTTCGGATACAGATTTAGATATCAAATTAGATATCCAAAAATTTATCTTCTTTGTTTAGATCTACTTAAAATTATTCATAAATCTAGAATAAATTTAAAATGAAGCTGTATAGAAACATAGAACAAATATTTCAATGCATCATATAAAACATAAAAAATAGTTATTAGGAAACAACGTTATTGATGAATAGCATTTACTCTTACCGATACTAAAATCCACCTAGCTACCACCATCAAGCAAAATGTAAATTAATATAAAGATTGAACATAAAAACCACCACTGTCAACTCCCATGAATTTGTAGCCCATGTAAACGAAAATCTAGATTACTCTAAATTAATATTGAACTAAAAAACTTACAGATCATAAGACTAGTGGGTATGAGCCGTTAAAAGGTGTCGGAAGTCCTATGTGGCATGCTTAACGCCGTTAAGAACAAATGAACATAACCTGAGTCTCATGTTATATTTAAGGTATGTTGGTGTCATAATATATTGAAACGGCTACCACTATTGGTTGTACATAATCTCTCTCTCTCTCTCTCTCTCTCTCTCTCTCTCTCATAACACCATATTATAACATGCAAACATCGTCTCCACTTCATGTTATGACATTTTCTTGACACTATATTATAACATGTGAACATCGCCCCCACTTCATGTTATAACATGTTGGAATGTGAGATGACAATGCTTGGTGTTATAACATCAAATCCTCATAGAACCCATCTCTTGCAGCCTAAACGAAAAGCATAAAATGTCAAAAGTGAAGATAGTGTTCATGAGAAAATATGTTTTTGCTGCTATAAAATTGATACGGAACCCTAATCCTCTTAAACAAACATAAATATACTAAATTAATAATTTAATTTTTGGGTTTTCGATACCTGAAATATCTGAAATATTAGAAAATGCTCTCCAAATTTGAATCCGAAAAATCGAATATTCGAATTTTAGGATAATTTCAATCGGATTTTGGATATCGATATTTTTAAACACCATTTTTTTTAATATCACTTTGTCGAACACTTATTTATATAAGGTTTTGACAATGTGTAAACTAATCCATTTAATAAAAAAAAATAGTATCGGTGATCAGTAAACTAAACCATTTTTGATGTGTCTGTGGGTGAACCCCTGGAAACGCCATCGAGGCCTCTACTAAATCAGCATCCGTAAATCCATTACAATCCACTGTGTGCACCATGGCTGCTCTCACCTTTGCTCACCACATCCTTTTTTCCAAACCCTCTGTCTTCCTTCATTCAACCAAAAATGGTTTCAACACCTTATTTTCCGTCTCCGTCCCCGCACCTTTCCTTCGCCGATACAAATCCTCACAGACAATAGCAGCAGCTTCTTCACTCCTTGAACTTGGTGGAGTTAAAATTTCGAAAGAAGGTATTCTAATCTAACCCCTCCTCATTCAATATTTAGGTACTCTTTATTTTTTTTCCTGCTTTCTAGGGCATATCATGTGCTGTGTAATTCACCATATCTCAGCTGAATGAATGCTTTCGTTTTGATTTGTTAAATTTCACATACACGTTGATTCAGGCGGATTGTGTTGTTTTGATTGTGGAAAACTGAAGATTTCTTGTTTTAGGAGGTGTTTGGATTTGAGATTTCAAAGTTTCATGTGATATTTGATAAACTGATAATCAGTTGAAATACAATCTAGATAGTTATTGGATATGTTTTTTACGCATAAAATCGTATTGGTAACTTTACAAATGTACCTTCATTTCTTTTTTCTTCCATCTCCTTCTCATATAGCACTGATTATTTGGTGGATGCTATATTATCAAGTCATAGATTTGGAGTTACAAATCTATTTATGCTTTTCATTGTGTGATACAGATGTGGTTAAAGATGAACCAACAAATAATGTCCCTGATTTGATATTCACTAAACTTGGATTGCAACTTCATAGAAGAGATCATCATCCTCTTGGAATCTTGAAGAATGCAATATACGAGTATTTTGACACCAACTATAACAATCAGTTTCATAAGTTTGATGATCTCTGCCCCATTGTTACTACAAAAGAGGTAACAACTTTTTATGTGCATCTCCGGTTTTGATTATTTTGATTGTCTTTGTGTCATAGAAAGTGCATCTATGTTCCTATTTATAGTTCTGACTCTTTATTTTGTTACAAAATACTCATGACTATGTTATGAATGCCTATTTAGAACTTTAACTACAAGAACATTGCCAGCTCTTGCATTTATCCCATATTTTTAATCATATCCATACCTATTTTCCCATAAATTTCTGCATACTTTTTAGCATAATGTAATATCATTGATGAAATCTTTATTAATGCAGAACTTTGATGATGTGTTGGTGCCTTCTGATCATGTTAGTAGGAGTTACAATGATACATATTACATTGATACAGAAACAGTGTTGAGGTGTCACACAAGTGCACATCAGGCTGATTTACTGAGAAAAGGGTATGCCAATTTTCTTGTTACTGGTGATGTTTATCGTAGAGACTCCATTGATTCAACTCATTACCCTGTATTCCATCAGGTATTTCGTTTTTCTATAAAGCAACTATATAATTAGTAAACAGTATGTTTGGATATGCTTTAAACATGAACTCACAATAGTCAGTTTTGAGCATTTCTATATAAGTTATTATGATTTTATCACAAAATATATCCGATTCCGATTCTGATTCTGATTCTGATTATGATTATGATTATTGAAGTTGCAATCATCAGTTTCAAAATGCAAATCCAAACGCCTCCTAACTTATTCAGGTTATAATCCTTATATTATGTAGATGGAAGGAGTTAGAGTCTTTAGTCCAAATGATTGGAATGATTCTGGAATGGATGCTACTTTATATGCTGCACATGATCTAAAAGCATGCCTTGAGGGTTTAGCACGCCACCTTTTTGGTAAGAAGTTAAATTCATAATCCAAATGAAATATAAATATATTATATTCTTTTGTAAAATGATATAAAAGTAACTAAAAGAGTGAACATCTACTCATGAGGTGAATGTAGTATGCTTTTTAGTAAAAAATGAAATATGGTTTTTGGAATTGAAGTCCGTTTAAATATTCAGGTGCTGTTGAAATGCGATGGGTTGACTCTTATTTTCCATTTACGAATCCATCTTTTGAACTCGAGATATATTTCCAGGTATGCCATTTTTTTTTAAAGCAAATTTATTAAGAGTAAATTACACGAATGGTCCCTATGGTTTCAGGTAATTTGCGCGTTTGGTCCCTAACTTATTTTTTTAACTCGGAAGGTCCCTACTATTTGTTTTTGTTATGTGCTTCGTCCCTATTGTTTGTTTTTGTTACGCGTTTGGTCCCTGTCTTACCTAAAAAGATTATTATTTAAAAAGGGAAAAATGGTGGGGTAGGTAAGGTGAGGTGAGGTGAGGTGGGGTTGGGAGTGTGTTTATTTAAATAAATTAAAAAATCAAGGGCAAAATAGTCTTTTTAGGTAAGAACGGGACCAAACGCGTATCAAAAACAAATAGTAGGGACCTTCCGAGTTAAAAAAATAAGTTAGGGACCAAACATGCAAATTACCCTAAACCATAGGGACCATTTGTGTAATTTACTCATTTATTAATGATTGAGTGATGATTTATAGGAGAAGTGGTTGGAGGTTCTTGGATGTGGGGTAATGGAGCAAGAAATATTGAAAAGAGGTGGGAAAAGTGATAATGTGGCTTGGGCATTTGGGCTTGGATTGGAAAGATTAGCAATGGTCTTATTTGACATTCCAGATATTAGACTCTTTTGGTCAACCGATAAGCGATTCACATCTCAAGTAATTTTAAATTTTACTACTTCTTGAATCATCTAATTTTGTCTTTTTGTTGTTTTTTAGATGGATGGATTGTCAAGGCGTGTTTGGTTCGTGGGATGGAGTTGGAATTCGGGATTCCATTCCGTTGATTGTTTGGTTACGAAAAGGACGGAATTCAATTCAATTATGTTGGGATTCCATTCCTTCTAAAAACATTCCACGAACCAAACACCTCAACTTTTGAAGGATAGAAAATGGAAAATATCCTTTATATTTAGTTATTTACTTTTCATGATTATATAGTAATACAGAGAAGAACCTAATGGGATTTTCTTGATCTCCCCTTTACCAATGCAGTTTACAAAAGGTCAACTTGGGATAAAATTCAAGCCATTCTCAAAGGTTTCTGCTTCACTTAATTTTCTTTTAGCAATATATGCAACAATCTTCCATTTTTAGAAACATGGGTTCTGGTACTTATGTATTTGAGTTTAATAATAATTTAATATTTTAATATGTTTGAACACTTATTATTTTATTTTCAGTATCCACCTTGTTATAAAGACATGAGTTTCTGGATCAACGAATCGTTCACTGAAAACAATCTGTGTGAAATTGTTCGAGGTGTTGCTGGTGATCTCGCTGAGGAGGTATAAATTATTTATTTATTTAATTATTTAAGCAAAATTATTTATCTAAAATGATTTTCCATATTTGTTGGAATTATTGAACATTCATTTAGGTGCAATTGATTGACAATTTCACCAACAAGAAAGGAATGACAAGTCATTGCTATCGTATCACTTATCGCTCCATGGAGCGCTCTCTTACAGATGAGGAAATAAACGAGTTACAGGTATCAATTTATATATTATAGCATCCTACCTTTATTTATTTATTTATTTATTTTTCTATTACATCATTAAACTATGCAAAATAATCTACCCAAATAAGAAAAAAAGTTGGAAGTATAATTTTACCTTTTATTTTTGGATGTTGATGTAGTGGAATGTTCGAGATCAAGTCCAAAGCCAGATGAACATCGTTCTAAGATGATTTCCAATATGCCAAATGGAATTTTGTGAATACCTTCTATTTATGTTTTTATTTATTAATGAAGACATTCATATGTTGCATTATTACTTCTAATTTCAACATATGTAACCCTAGTTTTTTGTTTTTATCATATGATAATAAAATAAACTACAACTTTTCTTTCATACAACAATTTGAATGATCTTTATGTATAATCCAATACACTTATTTTTATTCATGTTATATAAAAAAAAAATGAAATTATACAAAAAAAACTTGGCCAACATTCAAAAGGCTCTCATGAGGAACATTAAATATAACACTATTTTCCCTACATATCTTTCTCAAAAAAGCATACAAATAATCAATACAAATCTTCTTATAACACCCAGAATCTCTTCTCGCCTTCACAACTGTATTCCCCAAAATATGCACAACTCCGGCATCACGACACCGCGTCAAAAACTCAATCTCCTCCCGCCCACCACCACCGTGACTCGACGCCGTCTCCGTCCCCGTCTCACTCACCGTATCATCATCGGAAATTAAAATATCAACAACAGACGAAAATGTATTCTTATCAGATAAACCCGAAACATCTTGCTCATACAAACTGTATTCATCTGAATCCGAACTCCCATCCATCAACGACTCAAGTTTCACAAACAAAAAGATACTATCAATCAACTTCTTCTCAAATTCATCGTCCTTTTTCTGATCTTTATACCCATACCTCGCGACACACCGGAAAATATGGTAGTTCTTCGGTCCGATCCGTTTGACCAAAAACCGTTCGTCTTCCGGGACGGAATAAACCGGGAGAGATTTAACGCAGACGAAAACAACCACCGTATGGATCGCCGGAAGATTCGTGATGAAATGTGAGAAGATCCGTGGGACGCCGCTTGCGAGCTCGGTGTACACGAGTCCGATTCCGGGGACGCGAACTAGCCCTAGACTTGGGCCGAGGTTAAGGATCCATCCCATTGAGATTTTGTTTTGCATTTCGAATTCGTACCTTTTGACTGTGCCGTAGTGCCAGACGTACATTATGAGGAGGAACACGGCGGCGATTGCTAGTGGGACCCATGCGCCTTGGTCGATTTTGATTAAGACTGCTGAGAAATAGGTGCATTCGACTATGAGGGATAGAAAGGTCATTATGAAGACGAGGAACCAGTTGCAGTGCCACACCAGGAGCATGATTAGGATCATCAGGAATGTTGTTACCAGCATCACTATTACCACTGCTGTGCCTGTTAACAAAGACAATCGAATAGTATAAGAGGGCATTAATGTCTTTTGGGTGTAAAGTGTAATTTTTTATGGATATTTTTTATGAGATACAAGGGCATTTATGTCTTTTGTATAAAGAGGATGATACAAAAGGGATTGAGCCAAGTTTTGGATGGTATAAAAAATTACAATTTTTGTCCGTCAATTCCAATACATTTATTACACCATAGAAACTTGGGTCGGGCTATGTTTATGACAAAAAGAAGGACATTTACGTCTTTTTCATATACATAAGATCGAGACCAAATTATGGTCCAACTTTTTGGGTAGGACAAAACTAGCCCCAACTTTTCTAGGTTATTTTTAAAGATAGGATAAAAGGACATTTACGTCTTTTGTAGAGACAGAGATCTCTTCCATCTTTTTTGGTTGGACAAAAAATTGAAATTCCCGACTTTTGGGTGGGGCCCTAAAAATGCAAATTTTGTACTATTGATATCAAACTCATTCTCAGTTAAAGTCAAACGGAGTACAAACTTTTATGTTCATGATTGATTATAAATTATTGCAATAAAACTTACCATAAGCATTACCGATTTGGGTTTGATTTTTGAAACCAGTTGTTACAAGAATGCAAAGAATCATGAGTGCCCAATTGATATCCGGAATGTATATCTGGCCAAGAAATTTTCTTGATGTATGAACGACTTTGACTCGAGGGAAACAACCGAGTGCACATGCTTGATTAATTATCGAAAATGTAGCAGATATCGACGCCTGACTTGCGACAATTGCAGATAGTGTTGCAATTACAAACATTGGCCAGTATACAGCTTCTGCAACATTTTAAGCAATGCATATTATTATTACTTCAGTATTTGAACGTCATTTACAAGAAATTTTGCAAAGTCATTTACAATCAAAGTAGGAAGCTATAATGCACAAATAAATGAAGATATATTGCTAAAACTTGCATTTAACCCTTTACTTTTTCCTTCCAATTTTTATGTTCTGGAATATTTTTTAATCATTATTTAAAAAACAAACCTGGTATAGAGTGGTAAAATGCATCAAACACTTGTTCCTTGTTTTTCATGAGGTAGGCTGCTTGTCCACAATAAGCTAATAGAAGACAAGGGAACACAACCGTTGTAAATGCAATCTGGATTGCAGAAAGTGGATAATGAGCAAGATCAGCAAATAGTGCCTCCGTTCCTATCACAAAATAGCAAATTTACTATAATTTTATACATTTTTTAAAATAGAATGCTTTAATAGATAGAGAGAGGAATCACCTGTGATGCTCAACATGATTCCTCCAAGGGAAGTCCAACCATCTTTTCCTCTCCTTTTAAAGTACCAATATATATGCAAGGGGGAAAAGGCCCTCAACACAGTCTTGTCATGTTTTAAAATATTATAAATTCCAATTCCTCCAATTAAAATAAACCAAAGCAATACAATTGGAGCAAATAGCCATCCAACTTTATCAGGACCATGATGTTGTAGGCAAAATAAACCAATCAGTATAAAAACAGCAACGACTACGATAAAATCTGCAACACACAACAATTCATAAGCATATTATATGCAAAACTTACATTAAAGATTAGGTGAAAATAACAAATTTAAGATGAAATTATTTTCATACCATTATCCATCCCGGGGTGTGTTACCTTGATGCCACTAGAAGCCGATAAAACTGTTCAAATCAGAAGGTTCGATTCAAGACACAGTCTTTTTGTATACAACACTTTAACAATATTCTTTAATTTTAACACGAGAGGAAAAAAGAAGGGGCACAATTCACAAATAGGTAAAGGGTTAGTGTCTTAATACATTAAGCCATGTTTTTTTTTTGCTTAACCCGTTAAGTCATTCTGTTCAACTTAAATAAAAAAGAAACAACCATGTATAATTGTTTGGATTAAATGCTTAACCCATTAAGCTCATGAAGGAAAAAATAATGGCACATAAAAAAACCAGGTTTTTACCTGAAATAGCAGGAGTAAGAATCCCATCTCCAATCACCATACAAGTGCCAACAAGTACAAGTACAAGAAGTGCATTCTTCTTTAATGCATGTGCTTCTAACCATTTCTTGGTTTTTTCAGGAAATGAGTTCTCATGTGTTGGGGTATAAATATAAGTAGTCAACTTTTCATCAGTCCGATGTTGATTTGGAATTGTACTAATTTTTGCATGTCGACACAATAGTGAGTAAAGAGCAAATGTTCCACCTAAATAACAAATTAAAATTTTGTACATGTTATTCATTCGTTGAATATAACTTTAGAATTACTTCTATCTCTTGTTGTTTTACAAGTATATAATGGAAAATAGAGAAGGGAAATTGATTCGAAAAGCAATGTACCTTACTCTCACTACCAATATGAGCAATATGCCTTATTATTTTTTTTAAAAATCAAAATAGCAATATACTTACATCTTTTACCCATGATAGCAACATACTTATACATTTCTTTATTGATAATAGCAATGTACTTCATCTTTTACTGATAATAACAACATAAGCACATTTTATTATGTGTATGGAATTGTAAGTACATTGCTATAATATGTAAAGAAATGGAAGTAAATTGCATATTGCTATTATCAGTAAGTTGCTATTTTAAAGAAGTAGGTGTACCTTGACCATTGTCACTTGCACGGCAAACAATGAAGACGTATTTGATGAGGGGCACAAGTGTAAGAGAGTATATGATTAAAGAAAGAGCACCAACAACGTCTTCAGTGTCATTGATTCCTTTAGGAAAAGTATTGTAAAATACATATAATGGAGAAGTTCCCAAATCTCCATAGACAACACCAAGACTTTGAAATGCAAGTCGCACAAGTAGCAATGTGGAACATTTCTGTATCAAAGGATAATATCAATAAAGGAAAATTGCAGAAGTAGCAACATACTTTACTCTTTTTACCAATATAAGTAATGTAATTTATTTTCTTTACCCATAATAGCTATCTCTTTACACCTTTTTTTGTACCAAAAATAACAATATGTAAACTCCATAATAGAACATATTCATCTTTTTTTTACACATAATCCCAACCTACTTACAATTCTTTACCCATAACAAAGACCAATAATGTGTCAAATGTAAATTATTGATTAGTTGTTAAAATGTGACAAATGTCCCATAACAAAGACAAATAATGGCACAAATGCACAATCAATGCTATAAATATTTTGTAAAGATTACACTAGGGCTAAGAAGAAAGAGTTACCGTTTCTGTGTTCATATGCTTGAGTCTACTAGCTTCTTCATCCATGGGCTGATCAAATTTCTGCTGCAAAGCCCACATGCCACCTTTAACTTCACTCTCCTCATTCATGGTCTTTTCCATCTCAATCAAATTCAGGCTGCCTGCACTTGCAACAACCTATGTGGCTTCCCTCTAAAGTGATCGACAATAGACAACATCATCAACTCAAAAACAATTTAATCGAACTGAGACTCAATTTCGCATTCAATCAAATTGACTAAAATCGACAAAATGGAACTCAATTTCATCACTCTCGGAAGTGAGATCAATCAACTCTCTCATTAGAAAAAAAAAGAAGGAACAAAACACGTTAAGATTCCGATTTTCTGATCTAAAACCGAATAAGCATCCAAGGCATCTCAAATTGGACCTGAATGGATAACAATGACGAAGAATTACAGAGCTAGAATTGTACGTCGTGTCAACGATGAAGAAGAACACGAAAAGAGAAGAAAATGGAGGGAATCGGCACGATTTTTGATAATTGCGAGTTTAATTTGAATTTGGGATTGATGCAGAAACGATTGTGTTAATCAGGAGATAGTTTAACATTTGACAGACCAAGAAAACCTGTTTGTCTCTCAGGAACGCATTGATTACTCAGAGAGAAGAATTCGACAACACTCACCAAGAGAGATGGAAGCGATCGGTTTGAATGTTTGATAATCATGAAAATTTTCATGCGACGCGTTCCATCAATCTCATGCAAATCTATGCAAGTTCTTTTCAAAATAAACATAATATCTTTTAGAGTAAATTATCGTCTTGGTCCATGTGGTTGTCCAGTTTTAACATTTTTGGTTTTTTTATTGGGATTTTAACACCACTAGTCCTTATTGGAGGTTTGGGTAAAAATCAAGTCTTTGTCTCAGTTAGGCTCCGTTAAACCTTTCTAATTGCGATGTAAAAATTCGAATTTTCCCTTACTCTTGAAAGCCTTATACGCGACATAAACCTCATAAAGGCAAAATCACATCCTTGACTCTTGATGTAAATCCCGATGATTTCTTCCTTGGCTACCACTATCAGCTCCAACTCTAAGAATGCTTCAAATGGAAACAAATTGGGTGTTAGGAGAGGTGGTTTTGCATTCTGTATGTATGGCACCTGATGCAACTACTTCCGGTTAGGTTAACATGACAGGATGGTCTTAATGAAGTGCTTGATAGTAAAGGTCCTAGTGAAGTACAAAATGGACCTAACGAAGATAGTCAAGTGGTACATGATGGGCTTAATGAAGATGAGGGTGTTGGTGAAGGGGAAGGTGATGATGCAGATGAGGGTCTTAATGAGGGTGATTATAATGATGTTTATACCTGATAAGTCCTGGTACATGTTGATGAGTTAGTTATGATATGAGAGGCATGGTATACTATGGTAGCAATAGAAAGTATGCTTGTGTACAACTTGAACCGGATAACACACCACCAAATAAGTTGGTAAATTTTAAGTCCTTGTAGATGTGTAAATTAATTTTACAAAAGTCTGTTTTGTCCACTAATTTTGTAACGTACCAAATATCAAGACCAAAAATTTTAATTTTTAGATTAATGAAACCATCTTTCAAAACATGTCCATGTAACCATAATAGAATTAAAGTGTAATCAAAACATCCAAATGCATCAGAGTCAAATAAAATGCAGAACAATGTGGTGTGCGCGATGCGATCACCCCGAGCTTTTCCCCTTGGATCCGGAAGTACTTGAAACATAAACTGAAAACTGTAAGCACGAAGTTTAGTGAGTTCCCCAAGATACCACATACTATACATATCAAACACATAATGAGCCCCGTTCAGCATCGAGCCCCGCTCGGAACATATATGTCTGTAAATAATGGGACCCGCCCGATATACATACAAACACATAAACACATGCAATAATCACAAAGATAAATAACATACAAGATAATCATCATGCCCCGCCTGGCATCAGGCCTCATCCGGTATACATATAAACACATAACACATGTAAGAGTCACGCAGACAACTAGCATCATAATCATGACGAAAATTTAATCGGGGTTGTAATCAACAATGCACATTTATATGAAAAAGAGCAATGTACATTTATTTTTAATCCATAACAATATTTTCTTTTTTAAAGAAAAGATATCAACACACTTCTATTTTTAATACAAACAACAAATAAAAATAGACATTTTAGAATGACAAATAAGCACCGAAAGGAAATGATTCTTCAAAAAATAACTTGTGTTCCTGGAAATATAACATGTTTTCGAATAAAAATAATTTCCGAAACTAACTATTTGTATGACTAACTTTATATGGTATTATCTAGAGAGATATCATATGTCAATACAAAAAGATTCGTGAAATTGACGAAGAATCAACGACGGTGAAATGTATACATCAAATATGGTGTATAAAAAGTGTTGCATGATTAATAATGTACAGTCAATCATGTGTTCGTACACATCTGTATACAATCCAAACACTTTATTTTTTATTGTTACCGATTTCGTATCTGCTAGCATAACTCTTATTGACAATTATTTAAATGTAGTAAACTATTTGTATAAAAGAACTAATCGTCTGAAGAAACTAATTATTGAAAAAAACTATTCGTACTCGTCGCTTGGCGCGGGTAAATGGCTAGTATTTCTCCATTATCTTAGGTACCCAAACCCACCATAATACAATGTTTTGTTTCATATATTCATTATAATGTTCTTAAACTTCAACCCCTAACTTGATTTACGTTCAACATTTCCAATATTTCTCCATTATCTTCCTCTTACATTACATCTTTTTGTCGAACATTACTAGGCTATATATATTATAGTTAAAAATGAAAATTATGTAAGATGACAATAAATGTGAAATTTATAAATATCTTCGAAGTAAATCAAGTTAGAAGTTGAATTATAAGAACATTGAACAATTACAATGTATATATATGATACAAAATGACGTAATATAGTGAGTTTGGGTACCTAAGCTTATATACCCTTAAGGGTATATTCACTTTTCCTATATATATATATATATATATATATATATATATATATATATATATATATATAGAACAACCCACTCCATGCCCCGAACCCGATAACGACCGGTTATCCGACCCGAAATGATCGGGTTTCGGATTTCCCCGTCCGGGTTTGGGCTTTTTTGCCGTCCCTACAGTGTCGGTATTAAAAATTCCCGATAGATCGAAGATATTTTGAACACCTGTAAATAAAATATTCCCACTTCAGTACATGAGGCAGTCAAATGTGGTCTGTAAATAAATATTCCCACTTCAGTACACGAGGCAGTCAAATGAGGTGTGTTCTTGCTCTGTTTTGAAAGTTTAAACGACTTGTATGATTTGGTCTCTCAAGAACTGCTCGACCTCCAATCACCGGATATCTCTTCGAACTTCCTTCAACAAGAGGACATGCTTGCCTAAATCAGCAAACACCAAGATTATATATTTTTTTCGATTTCGGTTTTGAAACGTAACTGAAAACATCACATCACAAGTACTCGTTCCAACTATTCTTGACGATGGCAGCCAATATATATACGAATTCCTCACCACATTCCCAGGTAGAACTTGTCTGTAACAATGAAGTTGCTGCAATTATCTTTAGTTATATTAATTTCATTAGCATCAGCAGCAACATCAGCGCCAATTTACGCGAGACCCGGATGCAAAGATAGGTGTGGAGGTGTCCGGATTCCATATCCATTTGGAATCGGTACAGGGTGTTATATCAATGAATGGTATGCCGTTGATTGCAACTTATCGACACCATACCTTTCTGCGATAAACAACCTGAGACTATTGTCTTTGAATCTGGAGAATCAAACGATGGCTGTTAATGTCTCAATGAATTCGAATTGTGCAGACACAATCCGGAACAACAGTCAGATCTTGAGCGTCGACTTGGGTGATAGCCCTTTCCTCTTTTCTCGAGAAGATAACAAATTCACTGTCGAGGGGTGTGGAAATGCAGTTATCTTGGAGCAAAATAACTTGGTCACAGGGTGTTCGACGATATGCCCAAACCAAACTAATAACCCAAGAAACAATTGTTATGGGATCAATTGTTGCCAAACCACGATTCCTTACTATCTTAAAACATACACCATCGATACTACACGCTTGCAAAGTCAGGATTCGGGTGGAGTTTGTGGATCTGCGTTCCTGGTGGATGAACAAATGTACTCTTTTGGCAAGTTTTCAAGGCAATCTGCTTTTGTTGGGAACTCCTTTGTTCCAATTTCACTTCGGTGGACTCTAAGACTAGAAGAAATTGGTGAAAGTGATTGTTCTTCTATGACAAGAGAGGATCTTTATCTGGGTAATGGTACCAACATTGAATCTTACAAATGTACTTGTAAGCCAATTGAAGAAGGAAGCCCGTATTTAACTAATGGATGCCAAGGTATGCAATCTATTTCACTAATCAATATTTATTTCCATTTAGCTACTTTCAAATTGTTGTTTATAACTAAAGGTGTTCGTTTTTGGACCATGTGATATTCAATGTTTATTTTTGTTTGTTTTAGCTGTTGGACCATGCGCCACGTGTATCAATGGATGCGTGCAAATTAATGGGACAGGGAATTTCACATGTCTTCCTACTCAAGCTAGAGGAAAATCATCAACAACTGGAGTTATTCTAGGTAAAATCACAAACCATAAGTTACTCCTTTAAATTGTTGTATATAATTTGATAAATTAATGGGTTGGTTTTCTGTAGGTGTTAGCATAAGCATCGGGGTACTACTTCTTACAGCAACCACCTTCGCTTTATACAAACTAATCCAAAAAACAAAAGACAAAAGACAAAAAGCACGATTTTTCAAACGAAACGGAGGCCTACTTTTAAAACAACAAGAAACTACCGATGAAGGATTAGTCGATAAAACCACACTTTTCACCGCAAAAGAGTTAGAAAAAGCAACCGACCACTTCCACGAGAACCGAATCCTCGGTCGAGGAGGCCAAGGCACTGTCTACAAAGGCATGTTAACTGATGGAAGGATTGTGGCTGTGAAAAGATCAAAAATAGTAGACGAAAGCCAATTAGAACAGTTCATCAACGAGGTGGTTATCTTATCACAAGTCAACCATCGGAACGTGGTCAAACTTCTCGGATGTTGTTTGGAAACCGAAGTCCCTCTTCTTGTATCCGAATTTGTATCAAACGGGACTTTATACGAACAAATTCACAATGAAACCGACGAGTTCCCGATGACATTAAACACACGGTTACGGATTGCAACTGAGATTGCTGGAGCTTTAGCGTATTTACATTCGGCTACTTCGATTCCTATATACCATCGAGACATTAAATCGACTAATATACTTATGGATGACAAATTTCGAGCCAAAGTTTCGGATTTTGGGACTTCGAGATTCGTATCAATTGATCAAACACATTTGACGACGTTAGTCAAGGGGACTTTCGGGTATTTGGATCCGGAATATTTTCAATCGAGTCAATTTACGGAAAAGAGCGATGTTTATAGTTTTGGGGTTGTTTTGGTTGAACTTTTGACGGGGGAAAGGCCGATTTCGGTGACGCGGATTGGTGAGCATAGAAGTTTGGCGACTCATTTTATGTTGGCTATGGAAGAAGGTGAGGGGATGGGGGTTTTTGATCGGAGGATTGTGGAGGAGGGTGGTCGGGTTGAGGTTATGGCGGTGGCTGAGCTGGCGCTGCGGTGTTTGAATTTGAACGGGAAGAATAGGCCTACGATGAAAGAAGTGGCGTTAGAATTGGAAAGAATTAGGGCGAGTTATTTACCATCTGGAAATGGTGTTGGGAAGTTGAAGTACAATGGTGGAATGGAAGAAGAAATGATTTTGTTCTCGTATGATGATGATGATATACCATCAACAAGTACGTATTGATTAGAATGTTTGATTTACTTGAAATATGTTTTTTTTTTCTTTTTTTTTTTAAATGTTTGAATGACATAGGTAACCATTTTATGTTTTTTGTGAGGGTTCTTTTCCATTTTTATCATTTAATATTACTTCTTATTTATATCATGTGAACTCGTAGGATCTTGCAATGGACTCTCTAAATTTTTCCCGCTATGCATGCTTTGTACTTCTCAATCTCTTATACTTAATGTTTTAAAAACTGGTTTGGGTCGTTTAAACCAGTTGGACCGAGAATCGGAGAAGGAAGCGGTTCAACTAATACTGGTTTTATGTTTAATTCTAAACCGGAAAGAACTTGTCGGTATTTACAAAAACTCGGTTGAATCAGTTAAATTGAATAAAAACACTAGAAAATAAAGAATTTTACATAATAAACTTTGATGATATTTTTTTACATATATTTAGATTTTTCTTAATAAAAACACATGATAAATGTTTCAAAGTTTTTGGGAATGTTTGTATTCATCTAAAACCGTATTTTTTTTTTTCCAGGATACTACTTTATTTTCTTTTTTGATGTATTTGAATTGATATAAAATTTATAGTATATGTTTTTTAATCTATTTGGATTGGTCTACAACTTGTTTTTATGTGTATTTTTAATGTTTGAACTTGTGGATGTCAAATTCTTGGTTTATGTATGTGTGTCAGGGCCGACTTTATGTGTTTATAAACAAAGGTAGGGCTTAGGGCCCCCACTCCTAGAGGGACCCACTTAACCCAAATATCCAATACAGTCCAATCTATATTCGTTGAATCGTTGCTCGCTGCACACGCCTCACAATCCGTTTATTCTTCTTCTACAAACGACGCTCACAGTTCTCTTCTTCTCAGCGGCTGCTCAAAATGATCAGAATCTGATTAGCAGTTCTGCTCTTTTTCTTTTCAATTCTTGAACATCTAAACCACTGAAACACTCTTCCTTCTCCATTCTTTGCTTCTCCACAAGTTCTGATAAATCCATTGTTCAAAATTTTCTGAATTCTGATGATTCAAGGGTTTCACTGAATCGGTATGTGGAATTTTTTCACTTTTTATGTTTCCATTATCTGAAGTCATCTGATTACTTGATTAGGGTTAATACTTATAACTTTTCAGTTTTTATTTTTTTAGCTATGTGATTTTTCATTCAATCGACATTTTTCATTGATTACAAAAGATACATTTACAGAATATACAATCACTGAGTGAATCAGGTTTAAACGAATTTCAGCATTTGAGTTTTTAGTTTTTCAGATTTGAGCTTTCCATTTATCTTCTAGTTCTATTCTCAAATCTCAAGGCAACATCCGGATAAAAGATGAGTGTTTATAACATTAAGTATAGTAAATGTCAAAGGGCCCCAAATTTTTGGTTTGCTTAAAGCCCCAAAACCGGTTGAACCGCCCCTGATGTGTGTGTAGGAAAATAGAAAAAAACATGAAAATTTTAAAAACCGGTTTAACCAGGCAGACGGTTGAACCGACACAGACACCATACTGATTAAACTAAAAAATCGATTTTTAAAACATTGCTTATATTATGCTCATGTGTTTGAGTTTAGTTCTTTTTCTCTTCCTCTTAACAACATGTATTGATTGCAAGGCACACTCAACCAGATTTTTAGTTAGGAGATTCGGGTTTTAAATAATTGAATTATTTGTATACATGTTGATGATGTGAAGTCTTGACTTAATCCAAGAAAAAGATACATCGTTAAAGCCAGAGGTTGAAAGTCAATGCCTTATGTTGTCTACGGTGTAGCGGGAACCATTTTATATAAAAAGTTAATTAATACATAAATAATAGCAATTATATATTAACTTTCAAGGTTTTTTTTCCAGATTTTTAGGCAAATTGGGTGCCAAAAATGTTGAAGTGGAGACCATATATGTAACTTTTTCTAAAAACACTATATTTTTTACATATACTATATGGTGGTTAAACCTTTTAAGTGGGGGCAACTCACCCCACTAAAAGTGGCTGCATCTGTACAGGTTGTGTGCAACTAACAATCAGATAAACTCAACAATGAAAGGTATGAACAAATTAAAAACTCTTATCAATAAGCCTTTAAAAAACAAACCATTTTTTTAAGACTAAAAATATAAAAACTGACTTTCGGTCTGGCTGACATGGGAAAAGATTAAACATATTTTACCTCTTCTAAAACAAACACCACCTTAATGTCTAATAGTGTTGATGATGTAGTATATAATGGTATAATTTTGATAATTTAGTATCTAGTGGTGTTCATGATTTACTATATAGTTCATATTTTACAGATAGAGCACATAATGATGTACTTTTCAAAAACATGTTTAAGTGTTTAACAAGAAATTTATGGATGGAAGGGACATACCAATCACCACTAGTTTGTAATACACTAGGGAATACATGATGAGATAGTTGGAAAATATGCATAAGGTAATTGACAAGCTAGTCTAAAGGCCCATGTAACATCCCGTTCTCGAACATTGCTATTTTCGCACTTTTAATCAATTAAGTTAATTATTTTGTTTTGATATTGAAAATAATAATGAAAATGATTAATAATTAAGAATATAGTAATTGAAAGATTTGTAATCTTTTTCTAGAAGAGAGACTGAAAGTGTCAATATTGGAAACCTAAAAATGAAAATATATTGTTATAGGGAGCATAATTGCCATTATCGAAAAGTTAGAGGGGAAAATATAAAATCCTAAATTTAAACCATATCATTTGACGGGAAGGAGGCTTTATGCTATTCTTGATCCAATTCCTTTTTAAGTGGGTGTTTGGTTAAGTTTATCATGAACATTTTTTAATTTATAGCTTATTAGCTATATGATGTTAAAATAGAGTTAAAAAAAATGTTTGGATTAACTTATCCAGTGTTAAAATGTCACACCCCAAAACCACGAACGGCAGAAACGTTCAGGGGTGGAGGACGTCATGTACAGTATCACAACAGTGTAATATAATAAACAAGCAACAACATCATCCATTACATTATAAGTAGAGTTTTAATACATGTGTGTTCTTTCATAATGTACGACAATACAATGAATAATCAAAATAAGGCGAGTCTTGTCTGTGCTCCATCTTCTCCGGTAACATGGCCATCGCACCTGTCTAACTGATGACCTGAGAATACAAGTTATTTTGAAAGTGAGTATCAGCTTTAAAGCTGGTGAATTCATAAGTAGTTATGTGATATTGTCCTGTTTTGGAATGTTGTTAAGAATGTCGTATAAATCCTTAAATAGAACAGTTGATATAAGTATGAAATGTGGTCTTCTACCAAGACCCGAATGTTTTGTTAGTAATATGATAGTTTCTCCTTTCTATTGACTAGTACTAGAGTACTTAGTCTAACTCATCGTTTATGTGAAAGTATCACAAAATAAAGTAAACAGGAAAAATATAATCATGTAAGTGTTATTATCTTGGGTTACCAGGACAAACACGACATCGCCGAAGCGAAAGATAGACCCTATGGACATCCGAAGAGTGTCCCCTCATCCTCTGTAGCGGCAGCAGGGTGGAGGGAGGGTTAGTCCCGATATCGATCTCTTAATACAGATCGCTAACCTAATGATCCTCCGAAGATTCACATCTCATCCACTGTTGCAACAGTGGACAAAGGGATGGTTAGTCCCGTCACTGACTACTAAATAAGTGAAAACCTTAGACATCCGTAGACGTTCATCGACCACTGGTGCTAATCAGTGGGATTCGGAATGGTAAGTCCCGCCGAAATATCCCATTGAATTGGGATAGGAAAGATAATTTACACAGTAAATACTAATAAATCATCCTCGTAGTTCTAAGTACAAGTATCCAGGTAAGTAAATACAGGATAATGCACCTAAGTAGCAATCTTCCTGTATGGTATTCATGTAAGTGTGTTCATGTAACAGATAAGTATATGTAAACATATTCATGTATTAGGTAATCCTAAGTAAGTGTACTCATGTATCATGTAAGGTATTGGTATAGACTCATGAATGAACTGACTCTTGTGTGATTTCTTGTAATAGTAATAATGTTTGATATCTTCTAACTATCCCTATGATAGCTAACTGGAAGGTAATTGGTTGTTCAAGTAGATTTATGCACCCTTGCTACCCAAGAGTATTGGAAACTAAATGAAGGGTGAAAACTATAATCTCTAACATATAAATGAACATATGCACATAAGTATAGTTCGATTCAAGAAGGTAAAATAATGGTTTTGCAAGATATCTAGGAATTTTGAACAATAATTAAGAGTGACTTGATGTCATTTTAATAAACATTTCAAAACTAACACTTGTTATCAAGGTATTTTAAGATAGAAAACCATTTCATGTGACACCTTTTGAAATATGTGAAATCTATTGAGTGAAAACACAATTATAAAATACATAAGATTGATTTAATAACATACTGTTTTCTACTTGTATTCCCCCCCACTAAAACGTTTAAAATCATTTAAAACATTGATTAAGGGGTATGTACTCACCTGTAGATGGTGATTTGGATGAACCGGACGGTGTAGGTTTGTTAGGTGTCAAGTGAGGACTTGTACACACACTACGATCCTAATGAACATATAATCACACATATATGCACTCAATTAGTCTTAAGTTACTAATTGATAAAGCTAAGACATCCTAGAACATATTAAACACTTTATATAAGTGTTATAAGCCCTAAGGGTTGCATCTAAGCTATTGTGGGACAAGGTACTTGGGTTTAGGGTTCCAAAGGACCCTATATATGAGTTTACTCTCCATATATCATCACACATGGAGTTTACGGTTGTAAACTCTTGAGTTTACGGCCGTAAACTCCCAACCATTGGGGTATTGTGTGTTTTGAAGTCCCAAATGATTCCTAGAATTATTCCAACTTGGTGGTTAAGTCCTTGGAAGGGTTTAAGGTCTAGAAACACTCCCTAGAGGAGTTTACGGCCCCAAGGCCATTTCCTTTGGAGTTTACGCCCGTAAACTCCCTTGGAATGGTGTTTTTGTTGTTTTCAAGTCTCTTGCATTTGAAGGATAGGTTCTAGACATTTGTGTAAAGCTAATGAGGACCCTAGGCACACTTTGGTGCCCTTGCTTGGTGTTTACGGCCTAGGAGCATTAACAAGGCCGTAAACTCACTTCAAGAGGTGGTTTTGATGTGGTTTTGTCCTTCAATTAAGTGGGAAACAATTCCATGTAAAGGTCTAGGGCTTTAGGTGTCTTAAAAGCACCCTTTGCTCCATTTCAATGGAGTTTACGGCCTAAGATACACTTGGGCCGTAAACTCCCATGTGTTTGTGTTCTTTGATTGTTTTCTTGTCCTTTATACACCTACAATTGAGTCTAAGGCAGTAGCATAACACAAGGGTCGGTCTCGGCTTTGTTTCGGGAGTTTACCGCCCAAGAACACCTTGGGGAGTAAACTCCTAAATCTAGTGATTTAGCTATGTAATCTATGTTATGAACACATTTAAAGCTATATAACACTACTAGAGAGGGGTACTCACGATTTGGGATAAAACCCCGAAGATCCGTGAGAGAGAAAATGGCTTTTCTTTAGTTGGAAATGCGAATAATGAATGAATTTGGTTCAGAATTCTATTTATAGTCTTGAGATATTTTTGGCAGAAAATATTTTTATTCCTGAAATGATTTCTCATATAACAGAGTGTTGGAATAACAGTGTTGCACAAAACCCTAGTGCACCCACTCTCTTGATATTTCCTGAAGTGTAAACCATGAGTTACTCAAACTTACACGAAAAAGTCTGAAAATTGACTGTGACTGCTATAACTTCTATTGAAGTGATATAGTTTGTACAGAATGGAAATTTCGGGTTGTCACATCATCCCCCCCGTTAGAAGGAATTTCGTCCCGAAATTAGAAATTAAGCAAGTAAGTATGTACGAATGATCGAATCGTTATGTGAACTTCCTAATCGATTGGTTCTCGCACTCCTAAGTGAAATCGGGTTCTCGGTTGGTATCCCAACGAACCTTCACTAACGGGCAACGGCATTGCTTCGTCCGCTTGACCTCTCGATAGAGGTTTACTACGGTTCTAATACGAAGGCAAGGATCTCGTAAATCTCGATCTCGTCGAGAGGGATTACGAAAGTCCTAATGGAAGGATACTGTTTCAAGTTCGAGACGCGAAGGGGAAAATGTACGTTACTGAGTTCGCGGAGTAGGTCTAGTTTGTGAAACGCAGGACCGATTCTGGTAAGAATCTCAGAGGTCCTAACTATATTGGATTTTAGCTTTCGACGCTTTACGAAGCGTATTAAGCCGTTCCCAGAGTGAGGTTTCCTAAAGAATTTGGTCTCTCACTTGGAATTCCAAATATTCTTTCTCTCGCTTACTTCCCAGTCAAGGGCCATCCCTTGCTGGGTCAAAGTCGAAAGGGTTCCTGAAGTTTATGGGGATTTCCGAATGGACTATGATAGTAGGTCTGTAAGACATAGAATTTGGCGAATTTTCTGTCGGTGACTATGGTGCCAACAAATTCCCAACGGTTTTGGATAATTTGACAGAGTACTCAAGAATTTCCACAACACTAATAGTGTGTCTCAGGAAATTTGACTCTAAATTCCAAAACTCTTGTTCAAAGAACTTTGCGGAAAGTATCTCCGAGGGTAATGTTTCTATGGGTTCTTTCTTACTACGAGGGTAGATAAGTAAGTCATTACATGGAGAAATGACGAACTGATCCCAGTAAGAAAGGCGTACTCCACTCATTTAGCTCATGAATACTATGGGCATATTGGTCCTATCCGAGGGGTATCACTACGGACTCGAAGTGTCCGCATCGAGTTCGGAGGGTAGTCCTTAGGACATCCTTCCCTAACACTCGAACTGGTGATATTCGGATCTCAGGTCCATTTCTGAAGAAATTCTTTCCCTGTGTTTGCCCAATCAATTCGTCTATGCGAGGCAGAGACAACGATTTCTAAAGGAAATCTTAATGAAATCTCCGGTCGTTGAGGTACATAAAATGCACTCGATCGTCTTCGGTCGTCGAGGTACATAAAATGCACTTCGTCGACTTCTGGTAAGAATAAGACCGGAGCTCTCAAGGGTGAGAAGCCTGGTCTTCTAATTCTATTGTTGAGTAGTTCGCTGTGTTGTCTGGGCTGTTCTTGTATCTTCCGTAGGTGTTTAGACTGTAAGGCGATCTGGTTATAAGAGTCATACTGGGTTCTAAGTTTGTTCCTATGCCAATGCAATTACTCGTACTCCTGGACAGTCTCCGTCCTGAAGTTCATATTAGAATTCATACGTGATTCAATGATCACAATTTCGTGTATACGAGTCGTATATAATTAAGACTGAAAAGGTAGTCGAATAACTGATTCTTCCTTAATCTCACATCCCATCGAGGGAACAGAAGTTAAAGTGGAATCATCAATTCTAAACCTGTAGAACATTGATTATATATCACTCTCATGTATACATTCCTCAATGATAGATCAACCGTATGAATCCTGGAATTGAACTTGACGTACTGCACGAGTAATACTGTGGGGATTCCTTCGGAAAGGAAAAGAACTATAAGGTACTCCTTGTATGAGTACTTCGGTGTTCTGATATAACGGCTTTGCCAAAAGACGATTTCTGAGAAAGAAATGCACGTATGGAGCTGGTATTTCGAGGATTAATTTACTCGAGTCGTATGATAAGGTCGGAAACATATGGAAACTAAAGACATTAGATTTGAACATAAGGCGTTACAGACAAAACACAACAGTGCAACCATTAACTGAGTTACTGTACTTAGGATTTATTACAAGACTATTGCTGCGAAACAAGGTATACTACAAAAGACGAGTATACGCAGCACGAGAGTCCCTTAACGGACGGAATCTCGCAAAAGATAAGACTCTGGTTGCACTAGTTTTGGGATGGTTCTTAATTCTGTTACAACGAAACGCCTAAATTATATTAACGTGGGTCCAGAGTAGACTCTCCTGCGGCGGTGGTTGGTAGCATACTTCCGTGTGTGCAAGCATTTTCTGCCTCTGGGCAATTCCTTTTGTAATGACCTACCTTGCCACAACCGTAGCAAGTTTGGTTCACACTGGTGATTGGCACTTGGGCAGGCTGAGCTGTTGGAGTCTTGCAGTAACGGGCTGTATGCCCCTTCCTGTTGCAGTGTGAGCACTGCATCTCCCTACAAGGTCCATGGTGGTGAAAACTGCATTTAGTGCATTTTGGGAGATTTCCAGCATATAGCTTGGCTGGTTTAGGGACTATTGGGATGCCCGAAGGGATGGTAGTTGGAGGTGCTGATGTCGTGGCTGTGAAGGTCGTTACCGGTGATTGTTTCTTATTCGCCCCTCAAAGCAATTTGTTCTGCCTTATGGCCCAAAAATTCTGTTTGTTACACTTGGCCTCAGCACTCGGGGTATCATGGTAGTTTGTTGCTCGTTGAGGTACTGTATTGTTACTTGGGTTGGCATTGTTGTTAACAGTCCCGCTAACGTTCGCGTTGTTAGCATTCAGATGGGTCAGAATAGCTGATACGACAGCCGAGACTGCAGCTTGAAAGGTAGCTGCATCAATCTGAAGAGTTGATGTTTGGTTGATGGGTTGATCGTCTTTCTTGGATGACATGATTCTGTTACACGGAAGGAAATGAATTTGTGAGCGAAAATGGTTGAATCTAAACGTAGTTCGATCGCTCATGAAAAGAATAGAAGTATGTTCTCTAAAGTTCGACCTACATCCCTATGATGCAGTTCTAGTATGGAATGGAAGTATGTTCAGGAAAGTTCGACCTACATCCCTATGATACAGTCCTAGTAAAGATCGGAAGTAAGTTTCTTAAAACGGTCTCAAGATGTTTGTTTTTCGAGTCGAGGTATTGATGGTTGGTGAATGACATGATCCAACCATTACCAGAGACTTGGAGATTCTCCGAAGTTAAATTGCTATAGTCCAATGACTTGACTAGAGCATGTTCCAAATAGACTATAACGAAAGTATGATAAGAGTATTTGAACAAAGAATGACTCAGAAGTTAGCCGACTGTCAATATCTTTGATATTCATGACGTACAGGTTCGGGAAAATGACCTTGTAAAAAGGTCTTACATCATAACCAGAGAAGATAGTTCCTGACAGTAAAAAGACCTAACCAAAGTACTTACCATACAAAATAGTTTCATAGAAATGCCTCATCGGGCATAGATAGAAAGAAGATTCCTTTCTAACAAGGAAAAGATAAAGTAAAGTATCTACTACTAGCGACGATCATCCCTCTGGTGAACTCAGTTCAGCCAGTTGGCGTTCCACATCAAGTAGGTGTCTTTCGTATACTCTCTGGTGTACTCGAAGTTCCATGACTTCGGCTCGTGATTCAGCCAGTGCTTGCAGCAGGGTTTCATGGTCTCTTTCAGACCTCTCACGAGCATGTTCAAGGCGACTGGTGCGAAGCATATGCATTCCTCCATTTGTATCGACTTCTGCGATACGTTGTAGAGTTGTCCTGCCCTGAATTTCGTTTCGGGCAACTCTTCGGATCAGAATTGGCATGATTTTGTCTGCTGAGCCCCCATTGCTCAGGTCATAGAAGCTTCGGTCACCATTAAATGGCATGGGCTGATCTTGTCCTTGGCTCCATGTTTCCAAACATTCCACCCACTCAGGCATCGGGCCATGAAAAGCCGGACGAGGGTTAGGAATTGGAAAGGGAGTTGTCTGGGGTAGGTCCTCTACCTCAGGTTCGGAGATGGCATCGTCTGAAAGGTCTTCAGCATGGTGATCATTCAGAGGGATTGGATGATCATTATCTGGTTCTTCTCCAAACCAACCAGCAATAACCGCGTTCGGAAGGAACAGGTTGTCGTGGGGATGGAATCCAGCCATGTTATCTATGCGAGAATTTGGGTAAGAAAATAATTATTAGACGAACTATCTAGATAATTATTTAGGAAATCTTCATTATTTCCATCGCTATTTGTAAAATGCGTACCAGTTATATGAAATCAACACAGGATAGGCCTTTGAATAAGTGACCTTAACTCCACATTCACAAGGAATAAGGGTAAAGCAAAAATTTCACCGATTCTAAGTCTATAACATCCTAGTTACATATAACTTTAGCGTATCCACTTAGCAATTATCAACTTAGGAATGAAGATTCCATTTTAGTTCTCAAGTATAAAGTACTTATAGTAACACAAAACACCCCTATGGTATTTTAGACTTAGGTTCTGTTATAATGTTCTCATTGTGGTGATGTTGGTAAGTTTTTAGACTTGTTTCCATATCACAACCATTCTTGGGCATGTGCTAATCACTCATCGGAACCACATAGTTGATCAGGCTATGCCACTCCCAAGACTGACCATACATCCCCGAGCTTACCTGTGATATTCAACAATCGTAATACTTTTGTTCTTGTCATTGTGACACTGATTTTAGTATGAATGCAGGCACGTATACTTTGTTAAATATTTTATTATTTAAAAGTATATTCTCTTAGACAGAGTGTTTTAATCCCTATGTATTTATAGTTAGTATATCTTTTATGGTTTGATATACTTAATTCACTATAAACAATGCTCTGATACCAATCTGTCACACCCCGAAACCACGAACGGCGGAAATGTTCAGGGGTGGAGGACGTCATGTACAGTATCACAACAGTGTAATATAATAAACAAGCAACAACATCATCCATTGCATTATAAGTAGAGTTTTAATACATGTGTGTTCTTTCATAATGTACGACAATACAATGAATAATCAAAATAAGGCGAGTCTTGTCTGTGCTCCATCTTCTCCGGTAACATGGCCATCGCACCTGTCTAACTGATGACCTGAGAATACAAGTTATTTTGAAAGAGAGTATCTGCTTTAAAGCTGGTAAATTCATAAGTAGTTATGTGATATTGTCCCGTTTTGGAATGTTGTTAAGAATGTCGTATAAATCCTTAAATAGAACAGTTGATATAAGTATGAAATGTGGTCTTCTACCAAGGCCCGAATGTTTTGTTAGTAATATGATAGCTTCTCCTTTCTATTGACTAGTACTAGAGTACTTAGTCTAATTCATCGTTTATGTGAAAGTATCACAAAATAAAGTAAACAGGAAAAATATAATCATGTAAGTGTTATTATCTTGGGTTACTAGGACAAACACGACATCGCCGAAGCGAAAGATAGACCCTATGGACATCCGAAGAGTGTCCCCTCATCCTCTGTAGCGGCAGCATGGGTGGAGGGAGGGTTAGTCCCGATATCGGTCTCTTAATACAGATCGCTAACCTAATGATCCTCCGAAGATTCACATCTCATCCACTGTTGCAACAGTGGACAGAGGGATGGTTTGTCCCGTCACTGACTACTAAATAAGTGACAACCTTAGACATCCGTGGACGTTCATCGACCACTGGTGCTAATTAGTGGGATTCGTAATGGTAAGTCCCGCCGAATTATCCCATTGAACTGGGATAGGAAAGATAATTTACACAGTAAATACTAATAAATCATCCTCGTAGTTCTAAGTACAAGTATCCAGGTAAGTAAATACAGGATAATGCACCTAAGTAACAGTCTTCCTGTATGGTATTCATGTAAGTGTGTTCATGTAACAGATAAGTATATGTAAACATATTCATGTATCAGGTAATCCTAAGTAAGTGTACTCATGTATCATGTATGGTATTGGTATAGACTCATGAATGAACTGACTCTTGTGTGATTTCTTGTAATAGTAATAATGTTTGATATCTTCTAACTATCCCTATGATAGCTAACTGGAAGGTAATTGGTTGTTCAAGTATATTTATGCACCCTTGCTACCCAAGAGTATTGGAAACTAAATGAAGGGTGAAAACTATAATCTCTAACATATAAATGAACATATGCACATAAGTATAGTTCGATTCAAGAAGGTAAAATAATGGTTCTGCAAGATATCTAGGAGTTTTGAACAATACTTAAGAGTGACTTGATGTCATTTTAATAAACATTTCAAAACTAACACTTGTTATCAAGGTATTTTAAGATAGAAAACCATTTCATGTGACACCTTTTGAAATATGTGAAATCTACTGAGTGAAAACACAGTTATAAAATACATAAGATTGATTTAATAACATACTGTTTTCTACTTGTATTCCCCCCACTAAAACGTTTAAAATCATTTAAAACATTGATTAAGGGGTATGAACTCACCTGTAGATGGTGATTTGGATGAACCGGACGGTGTAGGTTTGTTAGGTGTCAAGTGAGGACTTGTACACACACTACGATCCTAATGAACATATAATCACACATATATGCACTCAATTAGTCTTAAGTTACTAATTGATAAAGCTAAGACATCCTAGAACATATTAAACACTTTATATAAGTGTTATAAGCCCTAAGGGTTGCATCTAAGCTATTGTGGGACAAGGTACTTGGGTTTAGGGTTCCAAAGGACCCTATATATGAGTTTACTCTCCATATATCATCACACATGGAGTTTACGGTTGTAAACTCTTGAGTTTACGGCCATAAACTCCCAACCATGGGGGTATTGTGTGTTTTGAAGTCCCAAATGATTCCTAGAATTATTCCAACTTGGTGGTTAAGTCCTTGGAAGGGTTTAAGGTCTAGAAACACTCCCTAGAGGAGTTTACGGCCCCAAGGCCATTTCCTTTGGAGTTTACGGCCGTAAACTCCCTTGGAATGGTGTTTTTGTTGTTTTCAAGTCTCTTGCATTTGAAGGATAGGTTCTAGACATTTGTGTAAAGCTAATGAGGACCCTAGGCACACTTTGGTGCCCTTGCTTGGTGTTTACGGCCTAGGAGCATTACCAAGGCCGTAAACTCACTTCAAGAGGTGGTTTTGATGTGTTTTTTTTCCTTCAATTAAGTGGGAAACAATTCCATGTAAAGGTCTAGGGCTTTAGGTGTCTTAAAAGCACCCTTTGCTCCATTTCAATGGAGTTTACGGCCTAAGATACACTTGGGCCGTAAACTCCCATGTGTTTGTGTTATTTGATTGTTTTCTTGTCCTTTATACACCTACAATTGAGTCTAAGGCAGTAGCATAACACAAGGGTCGTTCTCGGCTTTGTTTCGGGAGTTTACCGCCCAAGAACACCTTGGGGAGTAAACTCCTAAATCTAGTGATTTAACTATGTAATCTATGTTATGAACACATTTAAAGCTATATAACACTACTAGAGAGGGGTACTCACGATTTGGGATAAAAACCCGAAGATCCGTGAGAGAGAAAATGGCTTTTCTCTAGTTGGAAATGCGAATAATGAATGAATTTGGTTCAGAATTCTATTTATAGTCCTGAGATATTTTTGGCAGAAAATATTTTTATTCCTGAAATGATTTCTCATATAACAAAGTGTTGGAATAACAGTGTTGCACAAAATCCTAGTGCACCCACTCTCCTGATATTTCCTGATGTGTAAACCATGAGTTACTCAAACTTACACGAAAAAGTCTGAAAATTAACTGTGACTGCTATAACTTCTATTGAAGTGATATAGTTTGTACAGAATGGAAATTTCGGGTTGTCACATAAAACACTATAAGTTGATAAGCCCTTTTTTAGTGTTTGGAAAAATGACCAAAAAAACGTTTCCTAGATATATTGGACAACTATAAGTTACAAGGAGTTTTGATAAGTTAGGAATTAGTAACTTATCAAAAATGACTTATATTCGATTCCACACCGCTATAAGCTATTTTCAACGGTCTATCTAAAGTCCGAACACTCATTTGAACTTATATCAGTGTGGAACCAATAATAAGGTAAAAAAAACTCCTATTTTAAGTTTAGCCAAACACCATCTAAGCCTCGTGCGCATTGTATAGCCCTAAACCTACCTAAAACATAAAAGAACGTGTGTGTACTTGTGATAGAGTGCGACAGAGAAAAGACTTTCTGAGAGTGTCTACGTCACTCTGGTGAGCCACTGTCGAATTGAAGGCGTTGAGGATTGATAGGCGGTTTCTTGGTTCGTTGTTGACCGGGAAACTCAGGTAATGTCCGTAAACCCTTTTTTCTTTTTTGTTTTCATGTTTGCGCTGACGGTAGCCATGGCTGCTGGTGTTGTTCTTACTACCACCACTAGCCACCGTGGGATGGTGGTATGGTTGGTTGTTGTCCCTCCTACTCAAATCTTTGGATTGTCATATATTTTCCATGTCCCCGAAGTCATTTGATGTTGTATCCTTGTTGTTTTCGATTGTTATGCCGTAGCATCACCGCCTATGGCCACCCCGTCTCTGCCACCGACAACCTCCTATCACTTGTCGTTGGTGTTCCTCCCAACACCACCATAGAACATTGTATTGTACGTGGTTGTGGGTATTATTTGTACCTTAGAAAAATCAAGAATTTTAATGCTTTCTTTTGAATCCATTAAATAGCAACATACTTTATTCTTTGTGGTATTTTGACCACTATAAGCCACTGCGTGATGTTGATCGTGTAACATCCGGATTCCCGGGTATATTATTTTACTCAATTATTTTTGGAGTTTGTGGAAGAACTCGGCGAGTTGGAGCTTAGACTCGCCGAGTAGGGTCGCGGATTCTCATCCAGGTCACGACTGGACACGACGAGTCCATGAGTGGACTCGGCGAGTCCACGCTGTTTAATGAAACCCTAATTTCCAGGGTTTGGGACCTATTTAAAGGCCCTCATGGCAGTCATTAGCGGCTACCACACCCCAGAGAGAGACCGAGATCGTTTGTGAAGAAAAGAGACGCCATTGTTGATCATTTGTTGGTGTGATTTGAAGAAGAAGGTGACCAAGGCAAGAGGAGATTGAAGGAGGTGCGAATATAGTGACTTCAGAGTTCAGAGGCTTCATATTGAGGTATTCCTTCGGACCTTCTCCAGTTTTGGGTGTTAATTCATAGAGTTAGGGTTTTCTAACCCTTTGGAAGATGGTTATGTAGAGCATTTGGTCCCTTCCCGAGTTTGTGCTTTGGATCTGGACTCAAAGAGGTCCAGAGACCTTAACCCTTGGAGCTTTATGAGCCATTTTGGGGTTATTGGACTTAGGTTGTCATTTTTGGGGCTAAATCACCAATTGATGCCATCTAATTGATATATGAGCATCAAGATTCGAACTTTACGTGACTTTCATGCTTGGGAAGGCCAGATCTATGGATTAGGGGCACAAATTTGACCTCAGGAGGTCAATAGAGTTTGTGCATGGCATGAACTCGCCGAGTTGTTCTTGAGACTCGGCGAGTAGGGTCAGGGTTTCACGTAAATCACTCAGTGAGTAGACTTTCCGAGTTGGGGAATAACTCAGTGAGTCAGAAGGGGATTAGAGGACTGGGATTCGAGGCGGTACTCGCCGAGTTGTTCTTGAGACTCGGCGAGTTGAGTCGGGGTGGCCCCGCGATCCATGCCAGGTGTGACTCGTCGAGCATGGGGAGGGACTCGACGTACCAAACTGGACTAAAAGAGTTAGTGGACACGTGTATACTCGCCGAGTCGCCCAAGTGCACTCGACGAGTCGGGTCAAAGTTTGACCGTTGATTTTTGTTGACTTTTAGGGTTTGGTCAGCGATGTGGCCTTTGGGCCAAGAGAGGGGTAAAATGGTCTTTTACCCTTAAGAGGGTGCCAAGAGAGGGTTGAGTCTAGTCTCGAGAGTTATATTCATGAGAGTATTTGCCTTATGTGTTGGGCGGTGGTGAGTTCGAGATTCAAGTATGAGGATATCTGCTTTCTGCTTGCCAGGTGAGTCTTCTCACTATACTTTACCTAGAGTGGTAACAGTGTTATGTGACAGAGTTATTGTATGCTATCTATGTGATGTGTGGCACCGCATTATTTCTATGTGACTTATGATGTGTGTATATCAGAGATAGGACCAGAAGGTGCATAGAGCTAGGACCAGAGGGTCCGCAGAGTTAGGGCCCAAGGGCCCACAGGGTTATAGCCTCGAGTGGCTAATATGTGCTATATGTGGTGTTTTTAGTATTATGTGCCAGTATAATTGTATGCTATTTATACGTTGAGATTTATTGTGATATGTGATATGCATGATTCAGCGTTAGGACCCTTGGGTCCATATAGTTAGGGCCAGAGGGCCCACATAGAGCTGGGACTGGAGGGTCCCACTGAGACACGCTGATCGGAGGGTCAACAGAGATTATAGTCTCGAGTGGCTAATATGTTTAGAGTGGTATTTTGGGGAACTCACTAAGCTTTGTGCTTACAGTGTTTTGTGTTATGTGTTTCAGGTTATCACAGGATCACGGGACGACACCGGCTCGATTGTACACACCAGAGGAAGCATTTGTTTTGAGGATCCTGGTTTATTAATTGATTAAACAAAAGAGTCATGTATTGTAAATTAAACAAAATGGAGATTTTTTTGAAAAGTGTTAAAGAGATAAACGATTTTAAATGAAAATTTTGTTTTGAAAATTTCGGTGTTACAAGTTGGTATCAGAGCCTTGGTTTGAGGGATTCGGATGCACCTTCGTGTTGGATTAGTGTCTAAGTCCATAACTATTTTGGTATGTACTTGACCCGATGGTGCATGGTCCTTTTGGGTTGCCTTCACCAAAGCAACTTGATAGGATGAATTATGGAGAGAAAGGATTAAATATGATTTATTAATATATTATGAGAATAATATATTAAAGGAGAAATCATATTGTTTAATTAATATTAGTCAATAATTAATTGGTAATTGGTTTTGTGACTAAAAGAGATTAATTAAACTTAAGGGACTAGAATTGTAATTATAAGATAATTGCAATTTGGGCCATGGATTGCCTTATATTAAGGAGTGGACGAATTCTATGGGGAAGCCCATAAGAAATCGTCCAAGGCCTTAAGGAAAGGGATCCATGGGTTGCTTAGGGCGTAAGCATCCAAATTAGGGTTTCCTTGTTAGATAACCCTAATAGCCTAACTATATATACATCCCTTATGACCCAAAAACGTGGCTAAGACTTCTTCTAGGGTTTCACACGTTTTAGGGCAGCCTCCTTTACCTCTCCTCTTCATCCTCTTGCTCTTGGTGTTTGTGAACCATTAGAGGAGTGACATTTGTGACTCTAAGCTTTCTAAAGTCAATACAAGAAGGATTTGGGATTGTTATTGCTACATAACAATCAAGGTATGATCTAAACCCTAATTATATGTTATATTGATTGTCATATGCTAGATCTAGGGTTTATAGTCTTGGATAACTTGCATGTACAATAGAGAAACCTAGATCCAAGCATTAGGGTTTGTATGAGCACATAGGATGTTCTTATGACCAAAACCCATCAGTGTTATCAGAGCCTAGATTGGTTTCTATTGTATTGATGCCTTGTATGTTGAAAAAATTCGATTTTTGTGGTTCTGCTTGCTGAACTCGCCGAGTCCATAGATGAACTCGCCGAGTCCATGCCTGACTCGACGAGTCGGCTGGTCAGAATGAGGGAAAACCGGGATTTCTTGCTGTTTTTGCTTGAGGATACTTGCCTTATCATATTAGATCAATATAAATCCGATTTTTTGATATATATGACTATATTCTTGATCTAATTTAAGATATTTATCAATTAATAAAATATTTGTTTCCTTATGTGATAATTGACTAATTATTTTGATTAAATTTGTAAATTGTTCTGCAAGAAATCATTAAGGTGCTGTTTTTTTTCTATAAAAACCTCTTCAAACCATTTATTGCTTCGCGGCGCAGCACACGCGCAACACTTTCAATCTCGCAGCAGTTTGTTTTCTGGAAGACTTCAGACTACAAAACCTCTGCGCGTATACTGCGTGGTGCAGCACTTGACTTGCCTCTTCTAACCTCTTCAGCTTTCATTTTTTCTAAGTATTTTTTTAAGAATTTTTGTATAACTTTTTTTTATTTATTTTTTTTAAACTTTGATTTTCTTAAATTTTTATTTACAGATGTGATACAATTTATTTTTATAATTTCCACGATTTTTTTAACTTGATTATTTTTATTTTTTTTACCGTTTTATTAATAATATTTTCAATTTCAGTTACATCTTTTTTAACGTGTGTAATTTTTTACGAACTTTGTAGACAACGTTTGCAATACTTTCTTAATTTTTTTATTATTTTCTTTTTTAATGTTTTTTATAATTAGTTTTTTTTTTCTAGAATAAAACTATTAACTTCTTTTACATTTTTTTAAGTTTTATATTTTTGTTTTTTTACATGTTCTTGTTATTATTATTTCAATGTTTAAGATTAGAATTATTAAGTTTCAGTGTTGAAAACTATTTTCAGATTATAAAATTATTTTATTTAAATTTTAGTTTACTGCAGCAGTCTGCAGATGTTAAAAAACAAACATGTTTCTTATTATAGGCTGCAGCCGTTTGTTCCACCTCTTCTGCTACAGTGGATTGCAGAGGTGGTCTGCAGACTTCATGAATTTTCGCTTCGAAAAAACAAACAGCACCTAAATAAATCATATATGGATAATTATGTGATTAAATGTTAATTTAGATTATTTGTTATTTGATCCTTGTGTTATGAAATGTTTCATATTTTCCCCTTTAGGTTTTATAGTTTAAATTTGACCTCAAAAGTTTTTTTGTTTTGAAATTTAAATAGTTGAAACCCTATTGTTTTGAAAAAGGTTTCAAAACTTGCCCTCAAGTTTTGGAATTTAAATTTTGATTAATAGTTTAATTTTGATGCATATTTAAATTCTAAACCCTAATGTTTTGAAATGTTTCAAAACTTGCCCTCAAGTTTTGGAATTTAAAAGTTGATTAAAAGTTTAATTAGGAATGTTAAATTCTAAAACCCTAGTATTGTTTTGAAAAAGTTCAAATCACACCCTTATGGTTTTATTAATTAATTAAAGTGTATAATTAAAAGAGGTTTAATAAATCCATAAAAGTTTTGGTTTACAATTTAATTGAATTAAAGGTATAATTATTAAATTTGACCACCTAGTATTTTAAAAGTGTAAAATATACCCTATACTATATATAACATTAAAAGTCTAACATTATATATATGTATGAGTAAAAGTCAGTCTTACCGTTAGTAGGCCTCATTCACGAAGCTAGTCTATAAGGGGTGTTTAAGGAAATTGCCTATAAAATGGCGATTGAATGGGTATCCACTCTTACCCACCGCACTCTTGACTAGTGGAGGGTCATCAGCCGAACGGGTAGGATATGACGAAACCTTTCATTATAAGTATAATGAAATACAAAGTACTAAATGTTTTTCAAATTCCCAATCTTAGTTACTTAGGCAAAAGTGAATTGATGCAATTCCATGAAATTACACTTTGTGCCCTTGCGAAGACATTAGTGGAGCGTGTGTGGTTTACCGGCACACTAAATGGTTCTAAGCAAAGGTAGCAAAGGGTGACTCAATGTTTGTCATAGTTCGGTAGAGCGTGTGTGGTTTACCGGCACATCGAATAGGTGACTGTAACATGTGGGGGCACCATGTAGTTTGCATGGTTATTCACACCCGCTTTGTGATCCTCGGCATCCCAGTCACAAACAAGAGGGGCATATCGAGATTTAAACATGTCATTGAAATGTTCAATGAATCTCATAGGATCTAGGAGTTTTCATAGATTTAAAACTTAAATTTCGTTTTCGTTTTTCATGGTGGAAATTAGTGAATCGTCATTCACTTACCTTCAAATATTCTGCAACTAGATTACGGCATCCCTTTTCTAGGTTGTAGCATATTGTGTTGGGTTCTAGCCTTAGTATTTCTTTTGGGTGATTTACTAAGGACTCAATCAATCAACTAACTTGAATTCGTTTTTCTCCCGTTTTGTAGATGTCAAAGTTCGACAACTATGGTCTTCCCAAATCCCGTGGAATAAGCATTCCACATGAAGATGGTATTCCACGATTCGATCGAGGAACAAGAAATCATGCTTCACTTCCTCCACCTCCTCCAATTGTTCTCCTTAACCCACAAGATCGAAGAATTGAAAGGTTCAATATCACTAAAGCCCTATTGGAAATGAAACATGAAGATGGTAAACCCGTGTGTGCCCACGTTCTAGGAATGAAATCACACATTGATAGGTTGATAACGTTGGGTGTGTCATTCCCGGATGAGTTGGCTGTGAATTGGGTTTTACAGTCACTTCCTGAATCATATAATGAGTTCAAAAGAAAGTATTATATGATGGATCATGACGACAACCTCATTGACCTAACTTGCATGCTCATTGCTGCTGAATCAGAAATGATTTGGCAAAGTAGTGGAGCGTATTTGTTAGGAAAGTCAACCGACCATGCTTCCGAGGACGTTCTAGGAGAACCGACCTGCGTTTGCTGCCAAAAGAAAGGGTGTTGGATACAAGTCTGCCCAAAGAGCCTGAAGAGTCCAGAAGATGGGAGAGTCAAAGAGTATGGCTGCGCTTCAGGTAAAATCCACTATCTAACTCCGTTAAGCTCCTATTCATTGATTCTTAATACATGATGTGATAAGATTGCATTTGAATGTTTTGCAGGATCGGTGAAAAGAAAGGAAGCTTGGTTAGAGCAAGATGAATCTAATCACAAGGAATGGATCTTGATCGCATGGACTTGAAGATTATATTTTGAGCTTAGATAGTTATGATAGAATTGTTAGAAAATTTCCTTTTGAAATACATAGTTTTCAATGGATTTTGCATTGTAAGGACAAATGTTTTCCGCTGCTTTTATAAATAAAACAAATTTTGGTTTGACTTATTTATTTATTTGTTTACTTCCTTGCAATGAAATCGTTATAAAAATTGATGTTTGCATATTTCTACAACAAATGAATATGATTCTTATTTATGGTGTTTATGGAAAGGTCGAAAATTTACCAAATAGGGAGAGTTTCTCATCGCCCAAGTTTCAATTGGACAGAAATTTGGAATCATGCAACTTGGTTGCACGATGAATGAGACATTTCATATTTGGAAATTAGACTAATTCATTGACAAAGTGTCAAGTGAAGGACTAGGAGATCGAGTACACAAAGTTGCGTGTTGATCAAGTCCACCATAAGAATAACAAAATATTCATCATGATTTACTAAAGGTTTAATAAATATGATTATACTTACAAGATTAAGTGCAATTCTGAATTGATTGAAAAAGTTAAATCAATAGCAGAACGAATAAGAAGAATCAAGTAGGCAGAAAGATAAAAGTTTCTCCATTCTAAAAAGAAGGGAGAGTAGAGTGTATGCTTTATGATAGGTCTTAATGATTAAGAACCATATCTCAATTGATCCTCTAAGTGAGTCTTAGTACAATTGTATGTTTAAGAAGAGGTATCAAGAATTGAAGAAATTGTTAAATCAAGAAGTCAATCATACTGCGTTCCAAAACAAGTCTTAGAGTTAAGATTGTGACATTGAGTGAAAAGAATTAAGAAGGTTTATAACATTCATCAAATGTGGAAAGTTGTGATGTCTTGGATAAAACAAAGACCAATTTATGAAGTGTTTTGATAAAAACTACACTAACTCTTGAATATTTGGCAGTCAAGAAATGTTTATTGACAAGATAATCTTATATGTCAAGGAGTCAGTGGAAGTCTTAATGCTCTTGAAAGGTTTCAAGAACAAATCAAAATAGACCTTATCGATCATCACTAGCACACGAGTTGAGGTTTACAACCTATCGTGTTGACACTATTTTGTTTCTGTACCATTCCAATTGAGTTAATTATGCATGTGAGTCCTATGAGTTCTCATTTGAATGCATAAAAGGAAAGGACCTTGATCAATGGAAAGTACATTGATAAGAAAAAGTGAGCTGCTTAACTACTTGGAAGACATGGTGGGCAGCTGTGCTACCATAAGGCAAGAAATCGAGATTAAGAAAGTTCGATCCATATGAGTTTGAATTTGTCGTAAACTTTGGTTTTAACAAATTCACATGGATAGGAACACATACACCGTTTAAATCTAAGTGTCATAAGATTTCCTCCTTCATGAAAATGATTGTGAGGAAATGCTTTCACTAAGAAAGATTTTAAGAAGATAGTGATTGTAAAATTGCATTCTCGAATTCGATCATCGTTACGGTATCCCTTTCCATGATTTGAATTGTGAGGTTTGACAATTAGTCTTAATTGTTTAGACACACATATGAACTATCTAAGGCAAAGGTGTATAAGTTCAAAAAGCCTTGATAAAAGGTTATCAAAGCATTAAGTATTAGAAACATGGACTTATGAAATTCAATAGGTATTGTTTTTCTGAAAGTTAACATGTTTATGAATACATGTCGAAGCTAGTGGGAGCATAAGTGTTATGTTTATAATAATCATCATGATAGTGGGAGCATAAATGTTATGATTGTATGATTATTAAGGCACGTATTGCAAGTTGGCAATATTAATTATAGAAAACAAGAGTTATACCTTGCAAAGTCGTAAGGGTTGTAAAGTTGTTTTGCTATAACTAAGGGAGAGAATATTATGCTTCATTTCAAATCTAAAGGCTTAGGTTGTGGAATGTTAATAAATTTAGTCAAAGGTACATAGTGTGTTCTTAAAATTTCGATTATGATTACGACATTCCTCTTCACAATTCGAATTTTGAGAACATAGCAAATAAAATATTATGGCAGAAGATTGATAAAGTATCAAATCTTTATGTAAGACATTATGCATCGTGTCCCATATGCTTCGGGTATAGGATTGATTGCAAATGTTTGGATATTTGACCATTCTAAAATTTTCCAAATGTCTAGCGCATTTAGAGGGAAAAGGGACTAGAATCGGTTTTGACTAAAATAATTAAACAACTATCAAAGGACAATCCAAAGTTCGACGAGGATTGGTTGCTTGTGAGTAGTTGGAAGCATGGTATTGAGTGGACCATATCGACATTATTATGAATAGAAAAGATTCTATTAAAAATGAGTTGTCATATGAAAAATATGGAAATATTCCCATATTGGATGGACCATATCGACACTATTACGAATAGATAAGATTCTAATAAGAATAAGTTGTCATATGGAAAATATGGAAATGTGTCCATATTTGGAATTGAATATTGAAAATCTATGTCTAGATTAGAAACTTTTATGCAAAATGATGTTCAAATGAATGTACTTTGAATGAGAGACATCATATCTAAGGAGTTGTCTTGTAACAATCTCCGATAGAGTAATATCATTGGCAATAGTCTTTGTGACTTTGGTGCAATGATATTATGAAAGGATAATTGCATAAAATGTTAGAATCTAGCAAATTCTATAAGTAGCAAGAATTTGATATTCTTTCACTTATGGAAAAAGGATTTGGAGTTGTGAAATGAGAATGATTGGAAATGTGCTCAATTTGGTATATTTCACAAAGTAAGAACCATAAGTAAACATTGTGCGCATGATAGGAGCATGGGACAAGTGTAATAATTCAAGTAAGAAGTTGATTACCCGAAACGACAAATAATGAGTAATCGATATGGTGATAAATAAAAGGTGTTTTATTTATGCTCAAAGGGTTAAGGCCATATGGGATTAGTATTATTCTTGTGTTTCACTTTGCATGTTTTGACTTCCAGAATAATTGAGTTTATTAAGAATAATCGAATTATTCAAACGGACCATAGTTAGTCATACGTTAGAAGTAAGTATGAATGAAGACTGTCAAGAATTGGTTTGTAGGTTGTCTAGAGCGTATTAGACATAGCAAAGGTTTGCTACAATGTTCGTGAGTGCTTATGAATATGATTTGAGCATTGGATTATACCCACGCTCACTTGGATCACTCCATGGATTGTATCACGAGTGATTGGTGAGATGATAACATCTTATATTCTTGAAACCGTGATGTGTGAGTTGTATCTTGCGAATTGGTTGCACATTGATAATATGTAAACGCACTAGTAACTTGGTGTCATAAAACATATTGTTGTGTGTGATTCGGTGAGTAAGTGCAAGCGAGCATTGAGTCAAAGTTTATCCGTTCCTTTTATCCAAAGTAGGATAAAAGCGATATCTTTGAGTCCCTCGATGATTTAGTGATGACAAACGTAAATGCTCGGCCGGGCTAGGGCTAATTTGATTTGTTCAATTAGTCAGTCGTCATAAATCGGAAATCGAGAAATAGTACAAAGAGAATGATTAGAAATCATGTCTTACGATATCTAGAATGGAGGAATATATGATCCCTTATCTAAAGGACATGCGTATCTGATAGGATCAGAGTTGACAGCGGCTTTGGAAAGCTACGATTACAGATCAGGATCTGAAGTCATACGCATAATAGTTATTAGACTTATCCAAGTGGGAGACTGTTGGATTAGTGTCTAAGTCCATAACTATTTTGGTGTGTACTTGACCCGATGGTGCATGGTCCTTTTGGGTTGCCTTCACCAAAGCAACTTGATAGGATGAATTATGGAGAGAAAGGATTAAATATGATTTATTAATATATTATGAGAATAATATATTAAAGGAGAAATCATATTGTTTAATTAATATTAGTCAATAATTAATTGGTAATTGGTTTTGTGACTAAAAGAGATTAATTAAACGTAAGGGACTAGAATTGTAATTATAAGATAATTGCAATTTGGGCCATGGATTGCCTTATATTAAGGAGTGGACGAATTCTATGGGGAAGCCCATAAGAAATCGTCCAAGGCCTTAAGGAAAGGGATCCATGGGTTGCTTAGGGCTTAAGCATCCAAATTAGGGTTTCCTTGTTAGATAACCCTAATAGCCTAACTATATATACATCCCTTATGACCCAAAAACGTGGCTAAGACTTCTTCTAGGGTTTCACACGTTTTAGGGCAGCCTCCTTTACCTCTCCTCTTCATCCTCTTGCTCTTGGTGTTTGTAAACCATTAGAGGAGTGACATTTGTGACTCTAAGCTTTCTAAAGTCAATACAAGAAGGATTTGGGATTGTTATTGCTACATAACAATCAAGTTATGATCTAAACCCTAATTATATGTTATATTGATTGTCATATGCTAGATCTAGGGTTTATAGTCTTGGATAACTTGCATGTACAATAGAGAAACCTAGATCCAAGCATTAGGGTTTGTATGAGCACATAGGATGTTCTTATGACCAAAACCCATCACTTCGGGTAAATCTGGAATCAAACTGAGGAAGTAAGAAAAGTTTTCAAAGAAATGATTTTCTAAAGAGAATAAGAGTTCAAAGAGAAAGCGAGAAAGAGCAGTGTGTACAATCAGCCAGAGCCCGAACGGTGATTTCCCAAAATACCCTTACTTTTATGTTATGAGATGTTTATGATGCACTTTATGTGATATTATACATGCTAGAGACAGGCACTACTAGAAAAACAGCCTTTTACGACGCTCATTGCGCGTCGTAAAACGCTCAGACGACGCGCAAATGCGCGTCAAGGAAGGCCCTGTCATAAAGAGAGACGACACGCTTTTGCGCGTCATCTATAGACGACGCGCATTTACGACGCGCGTTTATGACGCGCATTTACGACGCGCGGTTATGACACGCAATGCGTATCAAGGAAGGCCCTGTTATAAAGGAAGACGACACGCATTTGCGTGTCGTAACCTTACGACGCGCGTGTTTATGACACGCAATGCGTATCAAGGAAGTCTCTGTCAAGAAAGGTCATGTCATAAATGAAGACGACACACATTTTTGCGTATCGTAATTTTAATTTTTTTTTTAAAAAAAAATTGTTTATAGATTTACTGATTTTCAAATTAAATTTGAATTTCATGTCTCATAATAGAAAATAAAATACCATATACAAAAATTACAATACATTGCACAAAAGTTAATGTCATACAAATAATCATTCCAATTGTAGACAAATGTTACATCAAATAATCATTCCAATAGTAGACAAATGTAATACTTCAACATTTTTTATATGGGACAAGAGTATCTGTAATAAAATCCATTGAAATTTAGCTAAAATTTAACAAGATTTGGAAATGAACTAATCCAAGACAAGTTTAGATTGACTTACTTATTACGCTTAATCATCTCGTGACAGCATTCTGAGTGCATTGTGTGCCCAAATTTCATCACAGTTGTGTCTTTTAGCGAGCAAAATAAGAAAAGGTATTACATCATCATCATACCAGTTGATGTATTCAGAAGATTTGATGGCCGACTAGTTGAGAGCATCGTGCCTGTATCAGGGCAATTGTGGAACATAACGTAAGACTATTTGGTTGGTTAAACTCATCAAACCATGAACCCTAAAATTCATTCCAATAAGCTTTCAATTTAGCTCTGGCAACACATTTCCCACAACCTAATTTTTTTTTATAAATATAAAAAGATTTATAAAAAAGAATATAAAAATTTACAATTTCATTTTATATAAGAATAATATATACCTTGGTAGCAAATGACAAGAAACAAGATTTATAAATCTTTTCTTATAAAAAGATTTATAAAAAAAGACATAAATACCCTCCTAATCCTTATCATCAAATGCAATACAAATGACAAGAAACAAGAATATGTCTACCTCGCGTATTGTTACAACATCTATTTTTAAAGATTGCACAGAAGTAGCAACTTCCAAAGCATGTTGTAAGTCCAAGTTTCTATCTTCTTATACCAACACTTGGACCTAAAAGAAACACCCATCAACAACTATAAATTATAATCAATCAAAAGACAACAGATAAGAGTTGACTGATTTAAATTGTCAGTTGACTAACAAGACCATATGAGATTCTTCGTAGACTAAAAGGGTCATTAGTTGAACTTGGTTGACATCCTGCTCCAAACAACCCAACTAGGCTATCTAACCTACCAAATTCATGAACAAAAAAAAAACAATTCAAAATCATCAATTAAGAAAATAAAAAAATTAAAAAATAAAAAAAACATTTTACCTGTCTAAATCAATGGATTATATATAATATCCATGATGCTAACTCATGAATATTGTTGTTTATCACCAATCGAGTCTAAAAAAAATAACAGCTTTTTAGTTCTAGGGGTAAAATAGGAAATTAAGTTTCTTCCTAGTTTTTGTTTTAGAGTCAAACTCATTATGTGTCTAGTATAAATATAGGTCTGTGTTGCATCCTTCTTTGTATTCAGAATCTTCTTTGTTTTGCTTATTAAGGAAGAGACTTTGGCACCAAGTAATTGTCCTGTGTTCCGGTTTTTTCTTTCCTTTCTTGTTCTTGTTTTTCTTGAGTTTAAAGTAGGTCCTTGGTGCAAGGGCAGGCAAGTATGATTGTATGTAGAAAAAAGACTAATATAAATTTGCTGACCTGATACATCTTGCTTTGATGCAACATCTACATCATCGGTTAATATTGAAGGCTTGTGCATTACTGAAGACAGAAGTTTCTTTGAAGGCATTTCAAGGTTTTCATAGGAAGCGAATGATGCAGAGTAAGATTGAGAAATAAATGACTGGTCAACAACATTATCGTGATCCCGTGGAGCTGTAGCCGACAGCTGTACATGCTTTGACCTGTAAAGAACCACTTTGACTTCTGTGTTATCGGTGTCACTCATGGGCTCCGTTTTTAAAGGCTTTATGGTCAAGTTATCTACAACTGATGCAAGCTTGCAAAGGATTTGACTTTGGTAAAACTTCACATCCTTTTTCAGGTGCCTGTAAAATTGACAAAATTATGCACAAAATTAAGTTAAGAGTAGACACTGAAATCCATTTATTAGGGTGTATACAAATAAAAACATTAAGGCTATTGCTATTATTCACTGTTAAGTATTACATGTCCCCAAAAAAACATAGGATGATATCAGTAATAAATTAGATATAATGTCAAATTTCTACTACCATTGCATTAGGGAAATAGTTATTTATTTGACTTTTTAAATAGCAATAACATTACGAGTTTGGAAGAATGGCTTTCTAATCTTTTGTGGCAAAAAGGTGTAAGTGTTCTATTATAAGCTCCTGAGCGAGCAATGCCCTAACTGAAAAGATGAGGGGCATGCGCCATCAGATTTTCAGTCATAAACGCCCTGTAAGAATGTCCCCCGATTGCCGGAAAATAGTGGACTTAAATGCAACAAGATAGAAAAGCAGAAGGAGAGAGACACTGATAAATCTGCTGTCAACTTGATGAAAAAGATTATGAAAAGAAGAAAATCTGCGTGAGGATCCAATATTGATAATACTTCAGTGAACAAGAAAGTGCACAAGGTAGATGTATTTAAGCTTGTTGGATCAGGCCCTCTCTACTGCTATAAGATTGCACACAAACAAAGTATATATATATATATATATATATATATATATATATATATATATATATATATATATATATATATAACTTAATAAAAGTATACAATGGAACATAATTAAACTTAAAATATATGAACCTTAAAATAAGATAATTTAATAGGGTTTCATTCACCTAGAACGTGAAATTTAGTTAAAGAAATTACTGTTTTTAAAATATATTTAAAAAGTAGGTTGCTACTCTTGGGCTTTTATTATGGGAATAATGTTAGTACACATAGCAATGTAAATCATCATTGTACTTACAAAAAGAGACTAAAATTTTGGACTAAAAGTGGATTTTTTGAACAATATGAGAAGCCCAGAATGTAGTTTACTCTAAATCTATTTAAAGGTTAAATATTAGTTATTACCTTTTTTGCACTAAACTTCATGAAAATCTTTTCAACTAAAGTCCACTTAACCTTACAGGCTTGACCAGACACCATAATAGAACCTGCATTGATACCTTCAACAATTGTAATTCTTCCATGCTGCCTCCTCTCCCCTTTTTCCCACATATTCTCAAGTTCTCTTTACAAATACAGTACATTGTTATTATAAGCAAAGAAATGTAAAAAAGAAATTTTAGAGCTTATAATGCAAGTTGATTGTTTTTAGTGTCAAGGGTAAAAGAGTCATTTTCACTTTCACAAGTCAGAACTCAGAAGCAATACACATGCTTTTTGTAAAGGATGAACAAGATAACGGACAACAGAATTGCAACCTAAGCTAAAACAAAGCAATTTTGACCACATACTTGGGTCTAAAGCATAAATCAAACACTTTCCATATATCAAAAAGGAAAATATATGCCCAGTTGAACCATGAATGATACTATTTTCTTTTTTATAGCACTTGTGAAGTTCATTTTTTCAACAAGAGAACACATTGCAGAAGCAAGAGCTGGTGATTCGATATTTGATATATTTTAAAACTTAGGGCCCTTCACAATAAACAAAACTATTAAAACAATAGAATCATATTAGCAATTTTCCATTTGAATCTGCTTAAAATTAATTCCACCATACCATATGCGCTTACACGACGCTTTTGAAGGGCACTAGCCAACTTTTTTTTAGCAATATTCCATTTGAATCTGCTGATGTTCGATAAAGGTGGCTAATACCAAACTCCTTTCGGATCAAGCACTTTCGCCATTTCTGTAGCATATAGTTTGTTACCCATTGTGTAAAGATGATGCTCATAAAGCTTACTCACCTGAAGTTCACCAAACAAATGGATTAAAAAAATATTCGACTTCTCGATCTTATTTTATTAAACAAAATGTTTTTTACTTTTAACTTACCTTCTTTAAGGACTTCCATATCATAGGCCATAGTTTTGTCCACATACACATATGAGGAAATCTAAACAGATGCCTAAGTGACTTCTCACGGTCCTGCACATCTTTCTTTTTCAACATCTCATCATGCATTGGTTCAATTTCTACAAACTGCAAAGCATTGAAATAAAATTTAAATTTAAATTCCAGATACACACAATTGATTTTTTTTGGTAAAATAAAGAAAAAGAAAATGAGAATAACTAACTACCTTTGTTGAATTGAGAAGAGTGTGATTAAGATTCAACACAAGACAAAGCATTCGATCAGCAAACATCTTTTTCTGTTCTTCCATTCTCTTTGACCTTTCCCTCTGAATAGCAGCCCATTGCTGATCATCAAATCTTCCAAAAAAACTGTTCAACATCTCCCCAACCGTTCAGAGGCTGAGACGGTCCCGACCCAACTTCTTCAGAAGTGGGCCCAGTCACATTCTGAAGATGACCCGGTAATAAAGGTGGCCCTTTCATATTTACAAAACTTGAATGGACTTGTCCCGATTGTGATGAAGGTATCTGAACAGTCGCACTCGCTGTTGTAGACACAAATAAGTGCTTACAGTTAAATAATGAAGGGATTCAGATATGTATGGATGCTTTAGGGAATTAATCCTAGGTACAGATGCAACCAAATGTCCAGCAGCATTGTTGAAATCAAACTTAGCTAATTTCAATATCCAATGGGCTTGATCAGGAGCACCAACTAACAAATTTGCCATGAATCCAACAAGTTGAGCAGTAAAATCTGATTTTGAATCTTGATTTACTACTTCAGAAGATGATTGACAAAAGAGAGACTTATAATCAGGCACATTCCCACGAGGGTAATCTTGCCACCAACCAATATTTGTCACTCATAGCCACTGCATCATAGAGAAAATAGAAAATTTTGTTCAATGAAATTCTTAATAAGGGTAAGTACGTAATTTGTGTAAGAAAGTCACCTGTTTTGCAACGAGATTGGCGGAAGTGATGATTACATGCATACTATCATCTCTTTGTTGAACAAATAACTTAGGATGATGACAAGCAATGCAGAATTTCTTTCGGCCCTTACTGAAGGATATAACCTCAGGAAATTGAGGGTATCTAATATCACAAAAGAACTATGTTACAGAATAGTTGGTCAAAAATCATGGTCAATAAGTCATTAACTTACCTAACAACTAAGTTTGGAAAATTGGAGTAAGGTCTGAGGGTTCTTTTGTCAGGGCTTTAACTCCAGCACCCGCATGAATTATGGCATGCGATTGAAAACTAGGCTCGACGACCCGCTGGCCTCTGCCCATGGAATGGAAGGGGTGAGAGAAAAAGAAATTGGGACCAAAAAAGAAAACAAAATCTTGACTTATTCATCTTCATTTATTATCATATTGATGGGAGGAGAGGATTGCAGTTACAGAAATCTAAACATGGAATAGCATATACCTGATTAGAATCACCCTCTCGACAAAAAGAAAAAAAAGGCGATGAGGGCATTAGATGGAGTGCCGACATGGGTAAATGTTGATTCAAGCCCTAGAAATCGCTCCAAAGGGGTCGGCAATGGGAGGGGAAACGATTTTCAATGTAAGATGGAGGACTAAAATATGTTCGATTGCTTCGATTTAGGCGTGAGATGCTGTAATTTCCCCTGTGTTCGTGTTCAGCTCCACTGCCCTGGGCTAAAAAATTAATATATGATTAATTTTGGTCCAATTAAACTATACATACCAAAAAAGCTCTCGAAAACCTGATGCCCCCAAAATCAATGATTCCCTGGGCCATGGCCCTACTGGCCCCGTGGGCTGACCGTGGTCGACAGCTTGCTATTCTAGAAGATTGCTTGTCATAAGATGGTAAACGAGCACCATGACAACCACTACAACCACCGTTTGTGCAACTATAACAACCAAAGCAAGAAGATATGGTATCTGTGATTAGGGTTTGTAGAGAGAAGGGAAGAAGAGAATGAAGGGAGATCTTGAAGCGGGGTATTTAAAATTTTTAGAATTTTAAGAGGATTTGATTTCTCCCCATGAACGCGCGTTTTGAGTGAAAAATTATAAAGCGACACTCACAGTGGACGCACACTTTAAACAAGCGCCCTCCGTGTTTGTATTTTTTTTTTGTGGGACAATAATTTTAGGGCACGCAAAAAATGCGCGTCCTAAATTCTTCAAATTTCTAAAGATCTGACATTATTTTTAGGGCCCCCCCTTTTGCGTATCATTAATCAGTGCGTGTCGTAAAAAGCGCGTCATTAAAGGTCTGTTTTCTAGTAGTGAGGGTAGGTACTTCATATCTTAGGACTAGAGTGGCCTGATTTGTGATGCCTTAGCCTAGGAGTTGCTGTTATATGTGATGTGCTTTTGAGTATGTGATGAGTGAGAATATTTAGTTGAAATCCTTTAGGGGATTTGAGTAGAGGAGTAATCTAAGGGAGATGCCTAGATGAGTACCGTGGTGCTTAGCGAAAGAATAGTTAGAACCCGCGAGGGGTAGAGTTACAGAGTTTGGTGGTACTTCGAGGATGAGCAGAGCAAGCGGAGTTATCACCCAGAGTGAGTCCTATGTATTCTTCGATGCCCGAATGCTGCTTGCTTCGTGCTTTGTGGAACTCTCGATGATGGGAGTCAGCTACCAAGTGAATATGACGATATTCAGGAGGTAGATGGTTGGCATCATTAGGAGCTCTTCAGCAGCTGATGGTAGAGAAGTGGGAGGACCAAGGAAGAGCCTAGAGAGTAACCTTAGTCAGATGAGTATGCTGACGGAGTAGAGCATTTCGCTGAGGAGCGAGCACGCGTGGTGGAATTAGTGAACGAGAAGGTTGAGCAGCCACTTAGGAGCTCTGGGATGGTCTGTGTGGAAAGTATGGGTAGATGTGGCAGGTAGTATGGGCCCGTACTACCAAAAGCAGAGGACCCATACTCGATACAGGGAGTATTCTGAAGGTTCTAAGTAGCAGATTGAGGAATGATGTTATGGTTCGTGTACCATGCATCAGAGCAGATTGAGGGGTAATGTTATGATTCGTGTACCATACATCGAAGCAGATTGAGGAATGATGTTGTGGTTTGACTACCATATATTGTAGCAGATTGAGAAGAGATGTCATGGGTTGAGTACCATGGTTCCTAGCGATGATGCTTGTGATTCTCTAGTTGTCCGGTCAGGATTGACTGCTGGAATTTGGACACGATGGGGTTTTAGGTATGTGGGCCATGATTGAGTTCGAAGAGGCATCCCTTGAGAGGGAGGTCGAGAATATTTCAGAGTATTTTGGTAAGATGAAGAGAAGGCATTTATGGGGGAATGCGGTCTGAGTGAACCATTAGCCGATAAAGGAGATGTCACCTTTTGTGACCGGATGGGAGTTATTTATGTTTCCCGTAGGAAGTAGGAGAGGCATGAGATTTCAGTTTTGGGTTTAGGAATAAACCCTACGGGTCGACATTGATGACGATTTTTCCACCAGAGTATCAGGAAGCATGTCTACCACGAGGAAATGATCTACCATGAGCAGGTAGTCAGTGGGGACTGAAATGGTCAAGGATCACATTACACCCTAATTGAGTATAGCAGGGCGTGTGGTAGCGGTATCAGTGGGTAATCTAGTCGAGTATATCAGAGCGGTGGCTCTTCTGTCTATGATGAGTATTGAGTATGGTAGTGGAGTCCCTATTCTTGTGATGATTCATGTGTTGGAATGGAGGCTGAGAAGTCGAGGATGGAGAGTAGGATGATTTATTGTTTCAGTCTAAGAGTTAGTGATAGTATTGGACAGTTGAGGTGTTCAGTATTGGGATGGTATGAGACTCTAGGGGCAGTCGTAATGAGGAGTTCTTGAGGATCTCTTCGGAGATTTAGGGTAATTGAGGGTTCTTGATCTCTTCGTGGGGAGAACATTGGGCGTTGCGTGGCACCTTCCAAGTGTAGTTTCAATGTTTCTGGTGTAAACCGTTTGTGGGGTAGATTGTTGATGCGTCAGTTGGTGATGGTTCGAACCCTAGGCGGGGGAGAACCGGGTATTTTATTGAAGGAACTAGAGATTTGTGCAAGAGCGGTTAGGGGTTGGATACAGAAACCTGCGACTTGAATTCATGAGATCAGGGTCATTGGTGATCAAGGAAAGGTGCAGGGCGAGATAATGCATGTGTTATATGTCTGAGAGAAGGATGGGTGTCTCCACGGCAGGTGTTCAATGGTCAGGAATCTGGTGGTGGTCAGGGTCGTTTCAAGTGGAAGGCTCGTAATGATGGTATGGGCAGTTGAGAACTTCTGGGTTGAAGTCTGGGTAGAAGATTGTCGAGTAGCCAACTCCCGGGCTGGTATGTGTATTCTTGCTTGGATTTTGAGCAGTAGAGGAAAGGGTTTCGAAGGATCATCAGTGTGTTCTGAAGCGTTAGCGCCTTCCTTGTATTCCAATTGAGTGTTTGGATACACTGAAGTTACGCATTGAGTGAAATGAGAAATTATTTATGGGGTTCAGAGGAAATGTATTGTTGTATATGTATGGTGCTAGGAGTAGGAGAATCAGTGGTAGAGGCAGGACATTGTGATGCTCTGTAATGGTGTTCCGTGATTTCCGCGTATAGCGTCCCGATTTCGGAGTTATTTAGAGTCTTGAGTTTGAGACGACTAGTGATGTATCATGTATCTACGGTTCCAGTGGGAGCCCTTCACGTATTGACATCAAGAGGGATTATTTAAAGAAGTGGATCTCCGCAGAGGTAGGTCCCGTGTTATAGCGGTTGCCGCCAGAGTTTTTAATGCATAGTGGGGCAAGTGTGTGTAACTATCTATGATAGTCTACGGTGCATGAGTTAGTGAACGTAGTGTGGCGTTGTAATGAGAATGAGAGTATAGGGTGAAGCTACGGGGAGCCATAGTACTCACAAGTCAGAGAGAGAGAGAGAGAGAGAGTCGTGATGCTACGGGGAGCCGTAGTATTCACCAGTCAGAGGATGTTGTGATGCTACGGGGAGCTGTAGTACTCACAAGTAAGAAAGAGGGAGTCGTGGTACTGTGGGGAGCCGTAGTACACACTAGTTAGTTGGCGTTGTGGTGATATGGGGAGTCGTAGTACTCACTAGTCAGAGGCTGTCGTGATGTTGCAGGAAGCCATATCACTCACTAGACGGCAAGAAAGTGTGATGATGGAGTGTTCTCCGATCAGTGTATGATGCAGAAGAATTTTAGGCTTGAGTATCCCTAGTATTGAGTTTATGGAGCCTAGTGGTTAAACCGGGGCGAGACTGGGGTCTCTGTCTCTGTCGGGAGAGTCAGCAAGATGCGCAGCAGACGCCAGAGGTCAGAGCTGAGTCGATCTTCGATTGGATTGTATTTTCTTCGTATGAGGAGAAGAGAATTTCGTGACTTGCGTGTCACTAGGCAGGGATAGTGGTCATGGGGAGGAAGTTAATGAGACATTTTAGATCATTGATATTGCCATATTTATACCTATTTTTAGGCAATATTTAAGTACATTTTTATTAATAAATTAATAATATGTTTAGAATAATGATACTTATGACTTTAAATTGTTATTTTCAGTCAATTAAAAGGATTTTCGAAGAGAGGGACCAAAAGTGACAAACTGTGGAACATGGGAGGCTTGAACGACAAGAAAAGAATAAATTCATGATAAATACTTAACCCACGACGTGGCATGGGGTTTCCAGAAGATAGATATTGCGACGCGGAGGATTTCCTTGTACGATACAGATTACTTGAAGCCCACGACGTGGCATAGCTGGCCACGACATGGCGCAGGTTTTTGAAGATTATATAAGTTCTCCTGATTATTACGAAAGGGACAAGCTTTTGGCAGAAGAAAAGAGTTCCAGGAGTCGATTCAGAGCGAAAGAAGGGTTCTGGAAGAAGGTTTTCAACACCAAAAAGAACAGAGGTTTATATTTTAGTTAAATAAAAACATGTCTTTCGTTATTTTTAGCTGTGTTGGTTTAGTTGCTATGATAAGCAGCTGAATCTAGCTACTCTTGCTTAGCTAGATGTAGCTTTTAAACTTATGAATAGTTATATGTTTATGGAATAAGTTTAGTTGGTAAAAAATTGCTTGTGTTCGATTTGTGTGTAACCTAGCATGCTATTATTTGTTTATCTAATTGCTTGATTGCATGTTCTGTGTAGCTTAGTGACCATTAAACTGCATGAACTTGTTTACCTAATGATTTAGTGAACACTGAATTGTCAGAGCTAGGATTGACCAATTTTAGTTAGTAATTAGAATAAATAAGCTTAGCTGTGCTAGAGAACGTGTATTGTGATCATAATTGCGTTTATATAACAAATCTTACATAGCATATTTACATTCATAATTAGTTCTGTGTTTAATTATGTGTGAACATACATGGTTTGACATGAATTAGTTAATTATTGGTAAATTAGAACTAAATTACTAATACAACTAAAAAACCAACTTAATAATCCATAATCATTAGCTAGCCATAAGGGAGAAGTGGATTCAAACTAAACAAGAGTGTGTTTTTATTTATTGAATTTGATTTAAGTTCATCTGATCTTGTAAAACCAGATAAAACCCCTTTTAAACTTGTTAATAAATTAGATTAATTTAATAGTAGGTAAATTAATTAGTAACACCGTTCCCTGTGATCGACACCCGACTTACCCAAGCTATACTGTAATCTGACTAGGTACACTGCCTATAAGTGCATAGTTAGTTAAGTTTGTTAGGTTATAAATATTAAAATTAGTGAGTACTTTTGTTCACATCAATCATGTTATGTGTGACCTTTGGAGGTTCAACTGTGGGGCCGAAAGCTGACCTGGTGCTCAGTATCGAAGAGGGATATGAAAAATGAGCTATAGTTTACCATGGTGATGTCTGTGGACGCTTTAGAGCGAGCAAACGATTCAGACGCTCGAGGACATGCTTCAGGCATGTGTATTAGATTTCGGGGGGGGGGGGGGGGGGGGGAGTTGTGGCCCGTATTTGCCCGTGGAAAAGTTTTCCTACAACAACAGCCATTAGTGTATCGGTATGCCACCCTTTGAGCTGTTGTATGGGAGGAGGTGTCGGACCCCCATTTGCTGGGGAGAGGTAGGGTAGCGTGTGATGGGTAGTACAGAGATCATGCTTCAGACGAATGAGCAGATACAGCAGGTCATACAGAGGTTGTTGACCGCTCAGAGTCGTCAAAATAGTTATGCGGACAGGCGCCGATCCGAGCTCGAGTTTCAGGTCGGCGACTTCGTACTCCTGAAGGTATCTCCTTGGAAAGGAATGATCCGATTCAGGAAGAGGGGCAAATTGGGGCCCCAATATATTGGTCCTTTCAGGGTGATCGTGAGAGTAGGCAGGGTAGCCTACCGTTTGGAGCTACCTGCAGAGTTAGGTCAGATTCATGATACCTTCCACGTATCGCAGCTGAGAAAGTGTATAGCCGACGAGTCGGCAGTGGTGCCATTAGAGGATACTCAGGTGGATGTGGGCCTGAACTACGTTGAGAGGACGGTGGCGATTAGGGATCGGAAGATCAAGGTTATGAGGAACAAGGAAGTAGGGATGAGAATTTGGCCCGAAAACCCGAACCGAACCGGACCGAACCGAATTAGACCCGAATAAGCAATTCGATTCGGTTTTTGGGTATCTATATAAGGCTTATTCAGTTTTCGGTTTTCGGTTTATTCGGTTCGGGTTACCCGAATAAGGGCTTATTCGGTCCAAAAGGACCGGACCGAATATGAAAAGTCACATTTTTTTTCCTAACATGATTGCTTATTCGATCTTCTTTTCTATCTCTCGTTACCCAACAAAACCCACATAATACACCAAAAAAATTAACACAATCGAATTCGATCATCCGTATTACACCAAATCGACGAGTCAACGACATTACTCTTTGATCGATTGGGGTTTTTCTCATCCTTGCGACATTACTCTTTGATCGACGGTTGCGGCTACTGCCCTTGCGACTTACGATAACCTGGACTCATTGATCGATCATCACTGGTTCAAAGTTCAAACTTCAAAGTCCATTCACGATAAGAAAAAAGGTCGACCCTTGCGTCTGGAAAAAATAATCGTCTCATCATCGTTGTTTTCTAGTTTCTACTATGATCAAACTCCATTCAAGTCATACAAAATACAATATTTATAATCACATTGTAAATGTTATTCGGTTTATTCGGGTTATTTGGCTCCTTAATCATCTTCTACATGTTATTTGGGTTATTCGGGTCGGAACCGAACCGAACCGAATAATACCTGAATCGAACCGAACCCGTATTGCATATTTGGTTCGGTTTTCGGTTCATACAATTACCCTTATTCGGTTTTCGGTTTATTCGGGTTCGGGTCGGTTCGGTTCGGTTCCGATCCAAATAACATCCCTACAAGGAAGTGCCTCTGGTGCAGGTCCAGTGGCAGCATTGGAAGGGGTCAGAGCTTACTTGGGATCCAGAGCGGGAGTTGCGTGAGCAGCATCCGGAGTTATTTGCAGAGTGAGACTTCGAGGGCGAAGTCTGATTCTAGTGGGGGAGAATTATAACATCCGGATTCCCAGGTATATTATTTTACTCAATTATTTTTGGAGTTTGTGGAAGAACTCGGCGAGTTGGAGCTTAGACTCGCCGAGTAGGGTCGCGGATTCTCATCCAGGTCACGACTGGACTCGGCGAGTCCATGAGTGGACTCGGCGAGTCCATGCTGTTTAATGAAACTCTAATTTCCAGGGTTTGGGACCTATTTAAAGCCCCTCATGGCCGTCATTAGCGGCTACCACACCCCATAGAGAGACCTAGATCGTTTGTGAAGAAAAGAGAGGCCATTGTTGATCATTTGTTGGTGTGATTTGAAGAATAAGGTGACCAAGGCAAGAGGAGATTGAAGGAGGTGCGAATCTAGTGACTTTAGAGTTCAGAGGCTTCATATTAAGGTATTCCTTCGGACCTTTTCCAGTTTTGGGTGTTGATTCATAGAGTTAGGGTTTTCTAACCCTTTGGAAGATGGTTATGTAGAGCATTTGGTCCCTTCTCGAGTTTGTGCTTTGGATCTGGACTCAAAGAGGTCGAGAGACCTTAACCCTTGGAGCTTTATGAGTCATTTTGGGGTTATTGGACTTAGATTGTCATTTTTGGGGCTAAATCACCAATTGATGCCATCTAATTGATATATGAGCATCAAGATTCGAACTTTACGTGACTTACATGCTTGGGAAGGCCAGATCTATGTATTAGGGGCACAGATCTGACCTCATGAGGTCAATAGAGTTTGTGCATGGCATGAACTCGCCGAGTTGTTCTTGAGACTCGGCAAGTAGGGTCAGGGTTTCACGTAAATCACTCAGTGAGTAGACTTGCCGAGTTGGGGAATAACTCAGTGAGTCAGAAGGTGATTAGAGGACTGGGATTCGAGGCGGTACTCGCCGAGTTGTTCTTGAGACTCAGCGAGTTGAGTCAGGGTGGCCCCGCGATCCATGTCAGGTGTGACTCGTCGAGCATGGGGAGGGACTCGACATACCAAACGGGACTAAAAGAGTTAGTGGATACGTGTATACTCGCCGAGTCGCCCAAGTGCACTCGACGAGTCGGGTCAAAGTTTGACCGTTGATTTTTGTTGACTTTTAGGGTTTGGTCAGCGATGTGGCCTTTGGGCCAAGAGAGGGGTAAAATGGTATTTTACCCTTAAGAGGGTGCCAAGAGAGGGTTGAGTCTAGTCTCGAGAGTTATATTCATGAGAGTATTTGCCTTATGTGTTGGGCGGTGGTGAGTTCGAGATTCAAGTATGAGGATATCTGCTTTCTGCTTGCCAGGTGAGTCTTCTCACTATACTTTACCTAGAGTGGTAACAAAGTTATGTGACAGAGTTATTGTATGCTATCTATGTGATGTGTGGCACCGCATTATTTCTATGTGACTTATGATGTGTGTATATCAGAGATAGGACCAGAAGGTCCATAGAGCTAGGACCAGAGGGTCCGCAGAGTTAGGGCCCAAGGGCCCACAGGGTTATAGCCTCGAGTGGCTAATATGTGCTATATGTGGTGTTTTTAGTATTATGTGCCAGTATAATTGTATGCTATTTATACGTTGAGATTTATTGTGATATGTGATATGCATGATTCAGCGTTAGGACCCTTGGGTCCATATAGTTAGGGCCAGAGGGCCCACAGAGAGCTGGGACTGGAGGGTCCCACTGAGACACGCTGACCGGAGGGTCAACAGAGATTATAGCCTCGAGTGGCTAATATGTTTAAAGTGGTATTTTGGGGAACTCACTAAGCTTTGTGCTTACAGTGTTTTGTGTTATGTGTTTCAAGTTATCACAGGATCACGAGATGACACCGGCTCGATTGTACACACCAGAGGAAGCATTTGTTTTGAGGATCCTGGTTTATTAATTGATTAAACAAAAGAGTCATGTATTGTAAATTAAACAAAATGGAGGTTTTTTTGAAAAGTGTTAAAGAGATAAACGATTTTAAATGAAAATTTTGTTTTGAAAATTTCGGTGTTACAAGTTGGTATCAGAGCCTTGGTTTGAGGGATTCAGATGCACCTTCGTGTTGGATTAGTGTCTAAGTCCATAACTATTTTGGTATGTACTTGACCCGATGGTGCATAGTCCTTTTGGGTTGCCTTCACCAAAGCAACTTGATAGGATGAATTATGGAGAGAAAGGATTAAATATGATTTATTAATATATTATGAGAATAATATATTAAAGGAGAAATCATATTGTTTAATTAATATTAGTCAATAATTAATTGGTAATTGGTTTTGTGACTAAAAGAGATTAATTAAACTTAAGGGACTGGAATTGTAATTATAAGATAATTGCAATTTGGGCCATGGATTGCCTTATATTAAGGAGTGGACGAATTCTATGGGGAAGCCCATAAGAAATCGTCCAAGGCCTTAAGGAAAGGGATCCATGGGTTGCTTAGGGCTTAAGCATCCAAATTAGGGTTTCCTTGTTAGATAACCCTAATAGCCTAACTATATATACATCCCTTATGACCCAAAAACGTGGCTAAGACTTCTTCTAGGGTTTCACATGTTTTAGGGCAGCCTCCTTTACCTCTCCTCTTCATCCATCGATTGTACACACCAGAGGAAACGTTTGTTTTGAGGATCCTGGTTTATTAATTGATTGAACAAAAGAGTCACGTATTGGAAATTAAACAAAATGGAGATTTTTGTGAAAAGTGTTAAAGAGATAAACGATTTTAAATGAAATTTTTTTTTTGAAAATTTCGGTGTTACAGATTGGATAAACGAATTAATATTCTAGTCTTGACATTTAAAGTTTTGGTTTAATGGGTTGAGTTGCAAAATTAACCCATGTGAAGAAATTATGATTTTATGTGATTAAGTAATGGGTTTAAGCTTTGGTTAAGTCAAGCCATTAAGTCATTAAAACACCATAAATCAAATATCTGAATAGCCTATTATGTTACCATGTAATTTGCTAAAAGTTATGAATATAAAGCTTGATCATTAAGGACTTAATGTAGAGGTAAATGTGACTTAATAACATTGTTCCTTAGAGGTTTTTAAATTTGCCCTAAACTTCAAAAATTCATAATAAATTCATAGAAGATCGGATTTAGGCAAAGTCAGTGCCCACAGTTTAGTTTTTGAGTCTAGTAGACACATGATTTTTATTCCTTGACCTCTTAATGACTCTAACTAGGTTGAAAATTGTCATTTTTACTGATTTGATGAAATTTAGCCGCATTAATATACTGTTTTGTAAAATCCATAGTAAATCATAAAAAAAATAATTAGACTTAGTGTAATATATTCCTAGAAAATTCAGTTGAACTTTATTGATATGAAATTATATTATGTATTGAAGGGTTTAAGGAGAGAAAAACAACTCTTGAATAGACTTCAGTTTTGATGTAAAAAGATGAAAATAATTTTAGGGATTAATTAGTGGAATCAAGGATTAAGGATTGTTTATTAATACTTTATAAGCCCTTTGGAGCTTTGGTGTTTACGTGGTTGTGATTTACGTTCACTTTGAGGTGAGTTCCTCACTACATGATTGTAACACTTGGTTCATGTATTATTCAATTTTCAGCATTTTAAGGGTTTGGACTGGAACTCGACGAGTTGGGGAGCTCCAACTCGTCGTGTAGGAATCTCTTTGGACGTGCATATTAAGCACCCAACTCAACGAGTTGAGGAGCCTCAACTCGAAGAGTTGGCGCTAGGGATTAAAACCTAATTTTTGGGCATTGTACCCTATATAAAGAACATTAACCCCCTTGGTTGGCTTCCTTACCAGCCTCCTTACCCAGAGAAAACCCTAGAATCGCCTCCCCTTCTTGTTCATTGAGTTTTGTGAGTGTTTGAGTGATTATTTGAGATCTTTGAAGGAGGTGTTGAAAAGAGAAGTATTAAGCTTGGAGGAGTGAACTTGGATCCAAAAACTCTACATCAAGGAATACATCTTTGAGTTATAAAGTCATAACCTTGAATTGTAGCTTATTAGATCATGTCTTTTGTAGTTTAGGGCTTGGTTTTGGGACTTTAGCTTGGATGTCCAAGGAAAAGAGGTTTCCAGAGGTTGAGGGTGTAGATCTGGACTCTATAAGACTGATGGGTTTTGTATACTACAACATCCTATGGTACACATACAACCCTAAATACCTTGGATCTATGTTTTCACTAATTATACATGCAAATGGTTTCCAAGCCATTAAACCTATAACTAGCATGCAATTTGTCATAAACAATACAAGATACTAGTTAGCGTATCATACCTTTTATGTGGCTTGAAGTCTTGATGTATTTGGTGTTGGTTGAAATACTTTGGCCTTTAAGAACTTAGTGCCCCAAGTGTTGCACCTCAAATGGAATCACAACTCACCTAGGACAAAGGTGACTCTTGAGAAAGAATTTCATACACCAAAACACCTCCATATTTCTCTAAGAAAAAAAACACTTCATTGAGGCATTTTTTGGTCATGAACTAACATATTTATATGTTGGATTCCAAGGGTCATGGGTATAACCCAAATCCATATCCATGGGTTTTATGATCCATGGTTCATGTGGCCCAACTCTTTATGTGTCCATACATAAACTTGGTCCAACATGGATCATAAGCCCAACACATATAAATATAACTAATTACCATAATTAGTCCTCATAGATTTAATTAGTCTCTTTTGATCACTAAATTAATTCCAAATTAATTCTTGATCAATACTAATTAAAACATATGATTTCATATTAATATATTAGAACTTATAATGTATTAATAAATCATATATAACCTTCTCTCAAGAGTTCATCCTATCAAACTGGCCTGGTGTTATGCAACCCAAATGGACCATGCTACTCTTGGATCGAGTACATACCAATAATATGAGTTCTTTGGGATAATGACCCCATAGTTAGTCGACGTTGGGTGGCAGACATGGAGAACGCCCAGCGCATGAGATCTTGCCTCGAGGCGGCAAAAGTGGGGTTTGCTTCGTGCATGTTGAAGGACCGAGCCAGGGACTGGTGGGAGGAGGTGACCCACTAGGTGGGATCAACTGGAGTAGCTGAGATGTCATGGGAGGATTTTGTTAGACGTTTGACATGAAGTTTGCACCACCCATTGAGGTGAAATCATCATGTGCTTATATAGCTTTAGAAGTAGAATGGTTGAATTTCCAAAGTTAACCTTTGTTTTGGGAAGAACGAAATACGTGATTTGTTTCTTCCAAAGTGTGTTTTTTTATAATAAACAATTTCTAAAGTTGTTATACACATTATAGGACAAATTTTGTTTTTAACCATGCTAAGTTTTTTTTTTTTAAATCTTTGAAGCTTTGTATTTCTAATGCTTTTGTTCTTGGGCTAAATGCTAGAAATATAAATTACTTTAATTTATTTTTCCATTACAACATTCTATTTTCATGTTTTTAACATTATACTTTTGAAACTCTACCAATTAGTAGTTAATGACTAGCCGATTATCGATTTCACACAGCTCATGGACAAAAGACTCCTTAAAGTTCTCTCTAAAGATTATATGATAGTTTGGATTCTTCAAAAAATTGGTTTGCATAAATTAGCATGATATGTATGTCTTTAGTATTCTAAATAGATTTAAATAGATTTTTGCAAAAGTATTTTAAACTTTTAAACGTTTTTGTTTAATATTCTTGCAGATGTTTTTCAAGAACGATAGTGTATTCAGTCAAAATGTCATTATGATAAAATTTCATAATTATTTGTAATATTTTTTTTATGATTTTCAAGAATCATTCATAAAGAACGATATCTTCATTTATGATACTTCTTATTCTTTCAGAAGTTTAGGCTTTACTTTACAAAATCAGCAGCATTCTTTCAGAATATCAGGGTTCAGCTTACAAAAACAACAACATTCTTTTAGAATATCAGGGTTCATCTTACGAAAAGGATCAACATTCTTTTTCAGAATATCAGGGTTCGCTTTATAAAAACAATATTCTTTCTTTAAGAAGAAATCTGGCAATAGGCATTCTCAAAATTTATATTAGTTTTGTTTAGTCAAGAATTGTATATATAGTTTTTTTTTTAAGAATAGTTGACATTAGTTAAAGAATGAAAAAAATTTGGTTTATTCTTTAAGAGTATATATCTTTCACGAATGTGTACAATTGAATATATATATATATATATATATATATATATATATATATATATATATATATATATATATATATATTGCAAAATAAATCATTTTTATTTGACAAAACTTCAAAAATGGTCCCTGTGGTTTCCAGAAATATCAAGTTTAGTCCCTAAGTTCAAAAAACCTCACAGATGGTCCCTGTGGTTTCAAAACTTTTAACAAATGGTCCTTCCGGCTCACTCCGTTAGCATTTCACCGTTAACTCATTTTTTAATAAAATATTGCAGGGGTAATTTCGTCATTTCAGTTGTAACCTCCTCTCTTTAATAGGAAATGATTACTTGCTTGCACATCACTACCCGTCCCTCTCCCAAGAAGATAACCAGTTACAGGCTTAGTCATCGGGTTCATTCCCATCGTAGAAGCAAGAACAGAAATTGGGATTTAGGGTTTTAAGCTGCAGAAATTGCAATGGTGCTATCAATATGGTGTTTTCGAGAAAAATTTGTAACCGTGGAGGACTTAGGAAAAACATACGGTACAATACTACAACAAAACTTGTTTTTTCTTGGTCTATTGTGTTGACGTAAGGAAATCATTGATTTTACTCTTTCTTTTTTTTGTGTTTACAGAAGGTTATGAGAACTATTTCACGTTGAAGATACACTACAGTGGTGTCTTCACCAAAGCACCTGGAAGGAAATACGTTGATGGTGTTGTAGCATATGTAGATTATGTTGACACTGATTTATTTTCAGTTCATGAGCTTGACGACATGGTTCGAGAACTAGGGTACAAAACTGAGCAAACCCTTTACTACCATTTTTGTATCCCTGAATACCCTTTGGACTATGGCTTAATGCCTTTAGGTAATGATCAAGATGTACTTAAAATGGTATCATATGTCCCTAAACACAGACTTATTAGGGTGTATATTGAAACTGGTCAGACAAGGGTAGCTAGTTATTACAAGTCTCCTTCTAAAGTTGTTATTGAAGAGTTGGAGCCTGATAGTGTGTCACCTGAAATGAATAGAAAGAAACCTTGTAGGAGAGAAGCAGGCTCATGTAGTAGAAAGCTTGATCTAAACAAGTCTATGAACCCTGATTATGAGCAGTCACAAGTGTTAGATGTTGATGAAGGCCATGATTACTCAAAGAGTATTCTACCATTTATAAGGTCACAAGGTAAACAAAGTCATGTCATTCAAAAGGAAGTGGTGAATCATGAAATTGAAACTCAAGAAGAAGTGATCACTAGTGCAGTTGAAACTGAAGAACAATTGGGAACTTACCATGTACAGGAACCAAGCTGCCAAGCTGATAATGGAGCTAATACTACAACAGTTGATGACTATGAACCATTTGTAGAGGATTACTCACTTTATGCTGATTATGATGCTGAATTTAATGTTCAAACTTCATTTGAAAAACAACCAGAAGTGGATTATCTAGAGGGTATGGTGAGTGATGATAGTGGAGATGCTTTCTACTCTGAGAGTGGCCATGGTTCTGAGGATAGTGGAGATGATTCTGATGACAGTGAATACAATGTGGATGAGTCTAACATACAATTTGATGTAGATGTAGGCATGAGTGAATTCCATAATGCTGTTGATGTAGATGAACATGGAATCTTGAACAATCATTCAAAAGATGATGGGATTGGAGTGGTTGACTTTGATAATGAGTTGGAAGTTATTGCCACTGATGATTATCAATTTGCAGGATTTCATGAAGATGATAGGAAGAGACTGCTAAAAGAGTTGAGTAAGTCAAGTACATGCTCACATGGAGAGGTTCATGTTAAACCATTTCAGATTGGTCAGGTCTTCAAAACCAAGGTTGATGTTAAAAACTACATGAACTCACATGCTGTAGCAACAAGGAGGTCTTTATACCTAGCCAAAAATGACAAAATCCGGATTAGGGTGAAATGTAAAGGTGTTGTAAGTAAGCCTTCTACAGGAGTTGATAGTGGTGGGCCCTCAACCAGAAGTAGGGCAAAGTGCAAGGGTAAAGATGTAATTGCCAATAAAGGTACATGTCCATGGGCAGTCCAAATATCGAGGGCTAATGAAAATCAGGATTGGTTGGTGAAAACAGTACAGGATGAGCATAAATGTTTGCAAACAAGGGCGGTTAAAGCTTGCACTTCCAGATACGTAGCAAACTTAATTGTTCAACAAATACAGAGTAACCCTAAAATTCCAGTGAAAGCTTTACACGAAGAGTTGTGCAAGAAACTGGAGGTAGGAATGTCATTGCAAAAGGTCGCTAGGGCAAAGTCAATGGCTGAGCGTATCATTAGTGGGGACTACCAAGTACAGTATGGATTTTTGAGGGATTATGTGTTGGAGCTACTCAACACTAATCCTGGTACAACAGTTCGGATTGATGTGTATCCAGAAACCTCCCTGTCTGTTACCACAAGAACTTTTAGAAGAATATATGTCTGCTTAGGTGCATTGAAGTTAGGATTCAAATCTGGATTAAGAGATTTTCTAGGTCTGGATGGTACTTTCATGAAGGGCCCTTACCCTGGGCAAGTGTTAACTGCTGTAGGGTTGGACTCAAACAATGGCATATACCCTGTAGCATATGCAGTGGTAGAGACAGAATCAACAAGTAGCTGGACCTGGTTCTTGGAACTATTAGGAGAAGATCTGGATCTGGGACCAAATTCAAACTTTACCTTCATTTCAGATAGACAAAAGGTGTGTACCACCTAACTTTTTTATTACCTTTACTAAATACATTTGGTTAACTAATGTTGATTACATTGACTTTTGTTTAGGGAATAATACCAGCAATGGAGAAAGTATTCCCTAGTGCAGAACACAGGTTCTGTTTGAGGCATATCCAGGAAAACATGAAGAAGCAATGGAAAGGAAAAGACTTAAGTGACCAGCTTAGGGAGTGTGGTAGAGCAACAACAGTCAATCATTTTAATAGAGCAATGGATGAGTTGAAGAAGATCAATGCAGAGGCTCATGCTTGGGTGTCTAAGATCCCAGCAAACACTTGGGCTAAATCTCACTTTAGTGGTAAGTTTCTAGAAATTTATTGAGAATTGTTAATCTTCCCTTTTGTGTGTTTACTATATGTCTAATTGTCTTCTGTTAATATATATTATTCAGGAAGGGCACATACTGATTGTTTGTTGAATAACCTTTGTGAGGTATTCAATTCAAAGCTAGATGAAGGTAGGGATAAACCTATTATCACTTGCTTAGAGTATATTAGAGAGTATCTCATGAAGAGGTTATGTGTGGTGCAAAAGGAAATAGATAAGTGTGAAGGACTTCTAACCCCTACTGCAACTACACTGTTTGAAAAGATTAAGGCTGATGCATCAAAGTATGTGGCTAAATACAATGGGGCAGGGAAGTACCAAGTGGCAAGCACATGGCAAGACCAATATGTGGTAAATTTGAATGATCACAGTTGCAGTTGTAGGTTTTGGGAGATTACAGGTTTCCCATGTAGACATGCTGTTTGTGCTATATGGGACAAAATTGAAAATGGTGAAAATGCCCCACATGTTGATGAATGGGTCCATCCTTGCTATAGGTTATCAACATGGAAAGCCATGTATTTCAACAAAATTGATCCATTGAATGGACGTACAATGTGGCCTAAAAGTGACTGCCCATTCACTTTACTTCCACCAAAACATAAGACACAGGTTTGTATTTAAAGTACACAAAATATATAGTATACATGTGAACATGGAATGAATTCAATTTTAACTATAGTATATCAACATGTGTAGGTTGGGAGGCCTAAGAAGAAGAGAAGAAGGGGTGTTGATGAGCCAAACAGCCAAGCTGGTAGATTGAGCAGGAAATATTTGGCAGTCACTTGTTCAAAGTGTCATAACAAAGGGCACAATTCCAGAACATGTAAAGGGGAGGGAGGCAGTGGTGAAGTTGGAGGAGGCTGAAAATTGACTTTTTAGTGGTTATTAGGATGTTGGTGTTGTAGGTATTTAGAAACTTATGTAATGTGAAGTTGTAGGTCTTTTTAAAAATTTGGATCATGGTTGTGTTAAGAACTTTATAACTTTGAATGTAATGGTGTGTATGCACTTTTTGGTGATGAATTAATATGTTTTGTGTACTACCCTTCACTTCACAGATCAATTAATAACAATGTACACTTCAATTGCAAATGAAAACCATCTTCAAGATGCAATTACAATACACTTAACAATTACATTTCAAAAACATTCAAGAAATTGAACAATGAACTATAACAAACTACATTCCATTACCATTACCATTACCACTGCATTACACATTAATCTGATACATAAACCAAATACAACACCACCAATTCCAAAACCACCTACATAAACTGAAAGCAAAAAAAACCCCTATCTGATTAAAATAAAAAAAAAACCCTGCAATGGTTACAAACCAAAAACCAAAACTCCATTACCATCCAAACCTTCAGAAGATACTTAGAGATTAAAATAATACCAAAAAAAAGCACCCATGAACAAAACAACATCAGCTGGTAGTTCCACAATTCTGCAGTTACAATGGCGACCCTCTCCTCCAATCGATTCATTGATCTTATCAAACCTGGAATCACCACCAATGCCCTAGCACACATAGGGGGATCAGACCATCGAATGAAACCACATCTTTTACAGTTCCAAAATTGCCTTCCAGGGTTACGATCCGTCCATGAAGTGATCTTCGTTGCTTCATTCCCACATCTGCAAGTCACCATCTTTGAATCAGAAGCGATTGGATGTCGTGAAGGGTGCAACGGTCGAGCAACAGTGGAAAGGAGGAGAGATGATCGACTGATGAAGCTAAAGGATTTGCCCAAAAATCGGACATGCAATTTCTTTTAAAGAGAGGAGGTTACAACTGAAATGACGAAATTACCCCTGCAATATTTTATTAAAAAATGAGTTAACGGTGAAATGCTAACGGAGTGAGCCGGAAGGACCATTTGTTAAAAGTTTTGAAACCACAGGGACCATCTGTGAGGTTTTTTGAACTTAGGGACTAAACTTGATATTTCTGGAAACCACAGGGACCATTTTTGAAGTTTTGTCTTTTTATTTTTATAATGATTTTTTAAGGTTTTTTTTTTGGAGTTGAGTTTTGATGATTATTTTCATCATATCTCCACTTTATGTTCATCATATCTCCACTGCTTGGTCTCTCTAGTACAACCGTTCTTGTTTTTGTAAACAGGGATGTTTGAAAGTTCAAAAGCCATGTATGATTTGGTCTCTCTAGAACTGCTCAACCTGCACTCACCGGACGCCTCTTCGAATTTTCTTCCAACAAGAGGAAATAATTGCCTAAATCAGCAAACAACAAGATTAATCAGTTAGATTTTCTTATCTTTTCTTTTTTTCAATTTCGGGTTTGAAACGCAACTGAAAACATCACTACTCGTTCCAAATAGTCTTCACGATGGTGGCCAATATATACAAGAATTCCTCACCACATTCCCAGGTAGAACTTGTCTGTAACAATGAAATCGCTGCAATTGTCCTTGGTTATATTGATTTCATTAGCATTAGCACCAATATCAACGCCAATTTACGCGAGGCCCGGATGTACAGATATGTGCGGGAAAATCCGGATCCCGTACCCATTCGGAATCGGGACAGGGTGTTATATCAACGAATGGTATGCTGTTGATTGCAACTCATCGACACCTTACCTTTCTGCGATAAACAACTTAGAACTACTGTCTCTGAATTTGGAAAATCAAACGATGGCAGTTAATTTCTCAATGAACTCTGATTGTGTAGACACAATCCGGAATAACAGTCAAATCTTGAGCGTCGACTTGGGTGAGAGCCCTTTCCTCTTTTCTCGAGAAGATAACAAATTCACGGTTGAGGGGTGTGAAAATGCCGTTATCTTGGATCAAGGGGGAAACTTGGTCACAGGGTGTTCGACGATATGCCAAAACCAAACTACCAACCAGAGAGACGATTGTTATGGGGTCAATTGTTGCCAAACCACGATTCCTTACTATCTTAAAGCATACACCATCGATACTACAAGCTTACAAAGGCAGAGTCCAGGTGGAGTTTGTGGGTCTGCCTTCGTGGTGGATGAACAAATGTATTTGCCTGGCAGGTTTTCTGGGAAATCTGCCATTTTTGAGAACTCCTTTGTTCCAATTTCACTTCGATGGACTCTAAGACCAGAAGAAATTGGTGAAAGTGATTGTTCTTCTATGGCAAGAGAGACTCTTTATCTGGGTAATGGTACCAACATTGAATCTTACAAATGTAATTGTAGGCCAATTGAAGAAGGAAGCCCGTATTTAACTAACGGATGCCAAGGTATGCAATCTATTTCACTAATCAATCTTTATTTCCATTTAGCTACTTTCAAATGCTCTTGTTTTTGTTTGTGTTGTTGTGATTTATAACCGGAGGTGTTCGTTTTTGTTTTTTTTAGTTGTTAAAGAATGTGCCACTTGTATCGGTGAATGTCAGGTATATCAGGGGAACATTACATGCATTCCTAATCCTCTCTCTCAAGCTAAAAGAAAATCATCAACGCTTGGAGTTATTCTAGGTAAAAGCAAAAGCCACAAATTACTCGTGCAATTATTTTTTTCAAATATCTTTAAAATGTTGTGTTTGAGCTTGATTGCTTGTTTTGAAAATGGAATTAACCTTTCAAAATTGTTGTGTTTTTCTTTGTAGGTGTTAGCATAAGCTTCGGGGTACTACTTCTCGTAGCAATCATCTTCGCGCTTTACAAACTACTCAAAAAAACAAAAGATAAAAGACAAAAAGCACGGTTTTTCAAACGTAATGGTGGCCTACTTCTAAAACAACAAGAATCCGCTGATGAAGGCATAGTCAACAAAACCACACTTTTCACCGCGAAAGAGTTAGAAAAAGCAACCGACCATTTCCACGAGAACCGAATCCTCGGTAGAGGAGGCCAAGGCACTGTCTACAAAGGCATGTTAACCGATGGAAGGATTGTAGCTGTGAAAAGATCAAAAATAGTAGATGAAAGCCAATTGGAACAGTTCATCAACGAGGTAGTTATCTTATCACAAGTCAACCATCGGAACGTGGTCAAACTTCTCGGATGTTGTTTGGAAACCGAAGTCCCTCTTCTTGTATCCGAATTTGTATCAAACGGGACTTTATACGAACAAATTCACAATGAAACCGACGAGTTCCCGATGACATTAAACACACGGTTACGGATTGCAACTGAGATTGCTGGAGCTTTAGCGTATTTACATTCGGCTACTTCGATTCCATAATATATTCATTTATTATAGTAGATAGAAAACCATTTTATGCTCTTTGTGAGCTTTCTTTTCTTTTTTACCATAATATATTCTATGTTGTATTTCTTATTTATATCATATGAACTTAGAGATCGTGCTATGGACTTTCTCAAGTTTGTTATATTTTTCGTTGTGCATGCGTTTACGTTGTGTTTCTTAATCTCTTATATTATGCCCATGTGTGTGAGGTTACTTGTTTTTCTCTTCCCCTTAATAACATGCGGTGGTGCACTCAAGCATATTTTAGTTAGGGCATTTGGGTTAAAGCTACCGAATTGTTTGTATACACGTTGATGCAACTAGGCTTGTGAATTGTGATGTCTTGACCCAATACAAGACAAAGATGTACAGTTGAAGGCGGAGGTTAAAAGTCAATGCCTTATGTTGTGTGCAACTAATCGTCATATTGAGTCGGAGACGAAAGGTATGCCCAAATTACAAGCTTGTGCCAGGAAGCTATTTGTGAGCCTTATCATCTTGAGGTTGAACTAGAGGGTAGGGAGGGTAAGGTTTTTGATATACAAGAGCGAGGTTGGATGTTAAGGAGAGTTGTAAGATGTTGAGCATGGATAATAAAATGCTTTTTGATGGTTAAGTATCTAATCTTGTTGATTATTAGTATGTATTGGTGTTCAATATCTATTAAATATTGATGATTTAGCATCTACGAGTGTTCATGATTTAGTATCTAGTGGTTTCAGGTGTTGTCTTTCCTTCTTGAGGTCAAGGGTTCAAGTCCCGTCTAGGACATAAGCAGAATGAGTAGTTTACGAGTACATTAGATTTGTCGTTCCAAAAAAATTTAGTGGTCTTGAGTATCTAGTGGTGTTGATTTAGTATATAGTAGTGTTGCTGGTTTAGTATCTAATGGTGTTGATAATTAGTATTAGATGATGTTTATGATCTAATACCTATCTACTATCTAGTGGTGTTGATGATTTAGTAGTGTTGATGATTTTGTATCTAATGGTGCATTGGTGCTGTTAATTTAGTATCTAGTAGTATTGATCATTTAGTATCTAGTGTTAAGTATCGGGTAATGTTGTCAATTTAGTATCTAGTAGTGTTGATGATTTAATTCTAGTGGTCTTTATGATTTTAATATCTAGCGTTGTTGAGTATATAGTGATGCTGATGAATGGTGATTTAATATCTATTGTTGAGTATCTAGTGGTATAAATAATTTAGCGGTGTTGATGAGTTAGTATCTAGTGGTGTTGATAATTGTATTAATCGTTTACTATCTAGCGTGCTAAGTATCTAGTAGTGTTGACAATTTAGTTTCTAGCGACATTGATGCTTTACTATGTAGTGGTGTTGATGATTTAGTATCTAGTAGTGTTTAGTATCTAGTCATGTTGATGATTTAATATCTAGTGATATTGATAATTTAGTGTCTAATAGTGTCGACGATTTAGTATCTAGTGGTGTTAAGTATCAAATAGTGTTGATAATTTAGTATCTAGTGGTGTGTGTTCATAATTTGCTATCTAGTGGTGTGGAGTACCTAGTGATGTTGATGATTTAGTATCTAGGAGGTACGAATGATATTCACACATGTACAAAATGATCTGACGTGGATGTTGAGTGAGGGCTTGTTGGAAACTATTAAGGACGTGCTTTCTTTTTACGTGTTTTTGAAAGTGATATAATTGTTGCAGAATGTTTGTATACATTACTACTTCAAGCAAGGATGTTGTGTAATGATGGTGAAATTTTATTTATACATTCTTGACAATGAGATTCTCTCTTACGGATATAGGTGAATGGAGGATAAGAAATACCATCTCAACAATTTATAATGCAGCCAAAAAGCTATCAAAAAAATGAATTATAATGTAGACAAATGGTTACAGTTTACTAAATGGATTAAATAAACTTTTTTTTTTCAACAAGCGTATGAAATGCTAGGATTGTCGTGTCATATCAGGGTTAGGTTTTGCAAGTCTAGATGACATCAAGGAGAAGAGATTGAGAAGTGCATGTCCCATCGTGTTACATGGAACAAGAAATCACATTGTTTGTCTCATTGGCATTAAAAAACTTTTGACAGATAAAGATTACATAAATTTCAGTTGCCTTATTTCGGCTCTTTTGCTTCTTTGGGAGAACATGAAGATAAAATATAATACGAATGGTCTCCAAAAGTTAGAATTACACACATAATCCATAGAAGAAGCAGATAAAGTTTTAGGAAATGAGGTCGAAAGATGATATTGATGTTTACTTGGATTGTTTAATTTCTTCCATCTTCTTCTTCATCTTGAATTGCAATGTTACAGGAGCACAATCAAGTGGAGTTTCCCCTGAAAATGAAAATCAGTTGGATAGCTACATTTATTCTTGGGAACCAAAACTTATAAGATTTCTTTGGCATTCTAAAATTAATTTAAAAGTGAATGGAATATATAGTCATATACCCTGCAAATTCTTGTAGTCCAGACTTGCTCCATTTTCCATGAGTGTGAAAGCTATCTCAGTTTGGTTGAAAACCGCAGCCTAAAATCAACAAATACTCTTAAAATTGAGAAAACAGAAAAACACACACACACACACACACATTTTCTTATTAAGACATTGTACTTTTAAAAATCGACTCAACAGTAGCATTGACTTTTCAACTTTGTTCTTATTAGGACATTTATTGTATTTAACCCTACAGTTATAGATACTGTGTGTGTGAGAGAGAGAGAGAGAGAGAGAACCAGATGCAAGAGAGATAATCCTTGTTTGTCACAGTAATTTGCATCCACTCCCTACAGCAAAGAGTTCATTCAGTATATTTTACAAAGCATCCTTCATTTATTTATTTATTTTCTTCAATTTCCCCATATATGCGATCATTTTCTAAAAAAATAATTTGGTACTAAGTATTAAATGATATCTTCCTTAATTCTTACCTCACCTAGAAGCTTTCTGACAGAAAATGAGTCGCCATTCTTTATAGCTTCTCGTAACCCCTACCCAAAAAAGAATATAAAATGCTAAATCATTCAGTTTTTAAAATGTTATTGTTACCACAGATCATAATTTAAGAAACTATATATTCATGGAACTAAATTCAACATGAATGTGAAGCCCAATTACAAGTAATGAATGATTAAACTGAACATTATAAAACCTAGAAAAAACCCAATTAAGTTTTTGATAAAAAGAAAATAACTCTACATTTTCTAGTTAAGTTTTGGAAAATAATTGTTGATTTAAGTAAAATCATGGATTTTAGAGAAAAATTATGCATCAATAAATTTACATAAACATTAAACAAAAATGAGTTATATCAAAAGCATATGCGAAACAAGAAGAGAACAAATTCAAGATTCCATACCTCTCCATTAACTTCATAGTTTGCCAGTGGTTTTTCTGAGTCAGTGTTGGATGATTGTCCACTGCTGCAAATTATTGTATATGTTAAATTTGAGCAAAATTGAACTAAAATGTGCCATTTATTCCACTTTAGGTGTTACCTTTTGATTTTTGGATGTAAAACAAATTAGTTTTTGACTTAAAATGGAAGAAAAAAAACAAGACAAAAGAATTGTATGACAAAAATTAAAAAGATGTTTTGGACTTTGAGTAAACATGAATGGTAATGTGGTGTTAGAGAAACCAATATGTAACATCCTCAATTTCAAATTTTTATGTAATATTATATTATTTTGGGAAGTAAAACAAATATGGAGACATATTAGTAATAATTGAGATAATGGGTTGATGGAATGAAATAGAAATAAGATATAATGTATGAGAATGTTTTGTGGCATGTGGTTAAGGTGAGAAAAGGGAAAAGGAGTTAAATCTAAAATTAGGTAGAGAAAAATTAGATTTCTATCAGATTCTATAAGAAATTGCAGCAAACAGAAGAAAATGTGTATGTGCAAACAATTACAAAAAGAAAATAAATAAATAAATAAAATATATATACCTGTATTTGCTAGATGAAGAGGCTCTACTCCTTGGTGCTGTGTCTGCTTTCTTTGTTTTTGAAATACTGGGAATTGTGGAAGTTGGGAAGGGTTTAGGCTGCAAGCAAAGCACAAGTCCATACAATAAAAAATTAAAAATCATACAGTTTTTGAATTTTTATGTATATTTGTTTATCGTTTGCTTATTTTGAATATGTATATTGAGCTATTGTTGTTTTTTATTATTCCAATGAGGGCTTTCTGTTTTCTTGATAGAAAAAGAAGAATGGAATGGAATCTTGAATTCCAATTCCATCAGAATTGGCAAAGCCAACACTCATTAAGGTTCTTAGTATGATGCATTTGAAGATGATTAAAATGAGTATGACTTGCCTGCACAGGAGCCACATCATCATTTGAAGGCACCTCACAAATACATAAAGGCATTCCACATTTGCAATCTACAGCAGCAGTTTGATTTGTATTGGAATTTGAAGGTGTACTAATATCTAGCCTTGAAACCGAATCTGTCACAGAATTTACTCCATTCACAGAAGCAGCTCCATCAGAATTTCCAGTCCTATAGAATGAAAATGTCTAATTAACAAATAAATGAATAAAGAGGTAAATAGTGACAAAATGGTGTCTCAATAAAGTCAGTATAATCAAAAATAGATGCACAAAGTGACAAACTTTAATACTTACCGAGATGCATCATTATAACAATTTGAGCAAACTCTAACAGGTGATAGGAGACCGAATTGTGGTAAAGCCTGAAAAGAGTCCACAATATCAACTCTTTCAACAATCTTTTAGGACTTATTAGTTATTGATAACAGTAGCTCAAAGAAGTTTTGAGTCTGCATAACATACCATTTGATCTGATGAATGTTCAGCACACAAGGTTCGACCACAACATCGACAATGATGCTACATATGAGAAGTATGGTAGGGAAACATAAAGATATGTAAGCATTGATATTAACAAATCTTTTCAGGAAAAAACTGTAGAGGTTTTTATCTTTCACTAAGCGTAGAGTAATTAAGTACTGATTATAACTTGGAGATAGATAATAGTTCTTGAACTTATAAAGAAACTTTGTTGACAGTAATCTCTAGGAACAGTTTATGTTTATTAAATCTGGAGCAAGCACCATATCAACTTTGCTTCTCGGAATGCATCCTTTTCCGAGTAGGATCCAAGGTTCATAGTTCATCACTTGTAAAGTAATTCCATATAATAATAACAAAGATCCAACACTAAAAGGTACAAGGACACCAAAAACAAATTTCAATAAACAATAAAACTTGAAGCAATATATGAATTATCAGCTAATTTCAATCGAATTATGGAAGATTCAAACGAATACCCGTCGTCTGAAGGTGTTGAAACTGCATTTACAAACGTCGCAGCGTGCAGATTCTTGGAACGGCGGAGGCTCCAATGACATTGTTGACCTAAACTTTCTGATTCTTGATTTTAGTAAGCTTTCCGATCAGCAGGTCGAGAATTATTGTCTGAAATGAGTGTGGATTTATGGTTGAAGAACCGATTTTTAAGTTCAAAGTGAAATGATCGGAGATATATGATATCGAGGATGAAAATGGATGAGATGATCGGGTCGCATCCCAATCGACCCGTTTCTGATGTCCACTATCTATCATTCTTTTTCTACTTTGGTCCTCTAACTATAAGAGATCTTTAATATAGTACCTGAACTTTTCTAATATGTTATGTGTGACTTTTTTTTTTGTTTTTTGTTTTTTGTTTTTTTTGTTTTTTAATTTGTCTTTTTCTTTCATTCAACAAGCAAGAGTAATTAATTATTACGTAGCTTTTTAGCAATTTAGTATATAAACTAGTTTATCGACTTTTTTTTAATTTGTCAAACATTACAATTTAAAAGAACTCGGAAAATAAATTAATTTATTTAATGCGTCAAACATAACTTTAATTAATCATTTATTTACGTATGTTATATTGTCAACCATAATGATAAGTACATCTCAAGGTAAATTGAACATTAAAAATCCTAAAATAAGTAAATATCAAGATATCTATACATACAAAAATAAAAACTAAGATGGCATTGATTCGAAAAAAAAAACAAAACAAAAAAAAAATCAGAAATAACTAAAATTTATGTTTTGGTAAGTAGAAAATAGATTAAATTAAATGATTTTTAATATACATATGTAAATATATAAAGTTTATTTTTGGTCATATTTATTTCCATATAATATAAAAAAGTTTATAGCTCTTTTGATAAAATAATAATAATAATCGAAATTGAATTCCTTTCATCCTCCTCGGTCTGTTAAATTCATGAAACATGGAATGTGAGCCATTTGACAACCAAATCCACTAAAGAGAGGAATCTTGAATTTGCAAATGTGACTCCCTCTTATAAATACTCTTAGAATGAAGAGGTTGTGTTATTGCATCCCACTTTCTTCGACCTTTTTGGGTCCAATTTCAAATCTACATCTTTTGTCCACAGGATGACTTGAACCCTCAACCTTTGGTTGAGGGCCTTCTATCAACTCCTGATACCGCTAGGTCAGTCCAATTTTAGTTTCGTGTTTTTTCATACTATAACAGTATAACTACATAATAAATCTCGATTTCTTACTTTAACACTAAAAAAATCTTATTAATCGCAAAAGTACTAACCTATTATATGCTAAAAACTGAATGAATAAATAGAAATTAAGAAGCAGCATCATGAAAGGATTCATGGATCCCTGTTTGGTTAGTGCAAAGGCAAGAACAATCTGGCTCAGTGAGTTCTCTCTTGACTAATCTTTTGTCACGGTTTATCATAAGTTTTATAAGCGGAACTTTTAATGAAACTTGTCGCCATATCTCATTCACACTCCCCTTCGGATCATCATACTCAAAATAGTGCCTTACCTAATCACATTATTAACATAAAAATAGATCATTACACCAATATAACAAAGGCTAAATTCAAGAAATAACATCATACATTTACATACCTTGGTCAACTCTTGTTGAAATTCCAATATTGTCCCTGTCTTCACTCCTCTAAGCAATTTAACCAAGTATCCTGGTGTAACAGCTGAATCTGTGTCTACAAAAACAGCAATTTTCCTATAGTCTATGACATCTTCAAAGGGTAATTCAATATAATCACTGATGATTACTGGAATACATAAGCTCACAATAGCATCAAACAATCTACATGCAGATGGTGTGTCGCCAGCTGGATGTAAACAGAACTTTGAACTATGCATTCCTTGTGTAGCCATTCGCCTACTTTCCCTTGATTGAGTTCCATGTTTTATCACAACATCTTCTTCATTTTCTAGTATTTTAAACAGGAAGTCACGAATTTTTCCTCCCTATAATACAATAGTTATGAACATAAGAACCAAGAGAGAGAACTGGAATTCAAGATTCCATAGTTAATGGATTTCACTTCCATTCTTCTTTATTTATATGAAAAATCCAGAATTTCTAATGAATTCTAGAACAAGACTTTGGAATTAACAAACTAGTTTAGGGGATGGTGATTTTGGAAAAGTAAAGATCTAGAAATCTCAAGATTCTCATGATTATGTAACTAAGAACACGTGATGATTTCAGAAACAGTGTACATAAAGCAATGTATAAAAGAGACAATGATACATACCTCTTTTCGGTATCGATTTCCCATGAAGAACATCAAATATTTCCGATTTTCCACTCCAATATCTCCTTTATAGGTAGTAATCCGATGTGAATAAGGCAAAATCACATCCTTTACAAATGATGCCTGATTATGACCCAACCTCCCAAAATCTGAAACAAGCAACATCGCATCTTTCACACGATTAACAATATTGTGCAAAGCATTTGGATCCTGGCATATGAATACATGGTCCCTCCCATGGTTCCTCTTCCAATACGGTTGCTTCCCCAACCATTCCATCAAATCCTCTTGCATTTCAACATCATTATAATGCTCAACTACCACAGGGCCATCACGAACAGGATTTGCGACTAAGCTTAATGAAGAAAAAAACGGCACATAGAACAAGTCGGCTGAATCTGGATCTAAAACCCTAGTAACATACGCACCAGATCGTTTCGGATTATTCAAATCGGAAAACAGATACCATTCAGCCGCGTGCTGATTTCCAGGGTACTTGAGGCTAGCCTCGTCTTCGTTTTCCAATTGGCCTCGTACGATTAAGTAGTTTTTTATCACACCATAGGTGAACTTTCGGGGCAGATCGTACATGTAAACTTTCACTGATTTTTGGGGGATTTTACCGATACTATTTTCATGTGTGTGGAAATGTACATTGTTGTATGTATAAGGATAGATAGATGTGTTGAAGAAGGCGTAAAAGACTATGATTAAAAGGACCGTAGCGACGGTTTGTTTAACGATAGATTTTCGACCCATTTTAGTTTATGTAATTGGAATTTGACGACATTTGAAGATATTGGATATTGAGATGATTGTGTGATAATGACGATGGCAGTTGCGGTGGCGATGATAGCTATAGCGGTGATTGGCGGCGGTGGTTGTGGCGGAGAAAGGAGAGTTGAGTTGTCTGTTCTGGTGGAAGACTCAAGACTGTAACAATACGCTTTGATTTCGGTTAAGGGCATACCAAGATTTATAGTTTCCGCTTATGACAAGGTATTTATGATTATAGAAAATAAAATATGAATTTCTATAATGTTTATACTTTTTACACCTCCAAAATCCAGGTTTTAAACGATACATATCAACTAAATATATTTTAATAAAGATGACAATTCGTTTATGAATTACCAACTCATGACGAACCATTAATTTGAAACGTTTTAATGATTAATTTTCATACACTTAAATTAAAAAAAAATGTATATAATTTAACCATGAATGGTTCGATTTGTATTAAGCCTTACATGGCATATTGGCATTTTGATAGGAATAAATTAATAACTAATAATAATATATTTAATGTACTAAATAAATTATATAATATATGGGTCCGTTTCGGTTTCTTGGGCCGATTCCAGGTCTAATCATTAAATGCCCATTTGATGCCTCAAACTCCTCTATTAGCCTTTGGATCTAACTCCTCATAAACGGTCTTAACCTCCTCAGTGATACATCTTCAAATACAACTCTATGAGCATATACATGTTGTAAAAGACATAAATTTGAGAAGTAAAATTATTACAATGTAACAATATCTGAATAATTAAGATACATAAGAAATCTTGAATTGAGTAAAATATTCAATGCGTACAATTAACATTATTAACATTTCAAGCGGTCATGTGTAGTAACAATTCCTGTCATTTCAAACAATCATGGATATATTTTGTCCAATCTATTGTTGAAATATCCTCCTAGTGTGTACTAACTTTTCAAAAAAAAAAAAAAAAAGTTATAGGAACCATCATTTCTGGTTTTGTAAAAGTATTGATGAACACCGTCAAGAAATTTAGTTTGAACATCTGATCAACTTGTCTTGTTCTTTAAGTGTTGTCATTGTTGAATTTACCATTCGAGAACTGTATTTTCCAATATAATATAAATGGAACAGTTCTCTCACACTCAATCAAAGTACTAAATTCAGTACCCCCAATGGGTAATCCTATGGGTTGAACCCATGGGTTTGTTCATGTTCGTCAAACAAACGAACGAACACGAAAGGATAAACGAACGGGTTTTCTTGTTGATGTTCGTTCGTTTAACAAATTACCTTGTTCATGTTCGTAAACATATTAAATGAACATAACGAACAAAGATAAACAAACACAATTGAACATAAATGAACATAGACGGACATATAATATAGTAATATAATACAAAACAATTGAACATATATGAACATAAATAAACATAAACAAGCGTAAATGAACAACATAAACGAATGTTTACGAACATAATCGAACGAATGAGGCCATTGTTCATGTTTGTTCGTTTAACTAAACGATCGCGAATTTGTATTCATGTTCGTTCATTTATTAAATAAACGAATTTCCCGCCGAACGTTCGGTTCGTTTATAGCCCTAGGTAATCCTAACATAGCATGAAACAATTTATTTTATTATTAGTTCCCCATTTTGTAATCTTAATGCTATAAAACCCTTATATTTTCATAAAATGTGTGGTTATGTTCTAAAATCCGTTTTTTGTTCATTAATGCCCCCACATTTGTCTAATTTTGTTCATTTTAACATTTTAGCAGGTTTTGTATCCTCTTAACCGGTCATTAAGCCATAAAATCCCTCATATTTACATGAAATGTATGGTTTTGCCACCACCGCACTCTGCCACCCTACCCCTCCACCCCCCCCATGCACGCCACCACCCCCACCTACCACCACACTTTTCCACTACCACCAACAACACCGTCTACTAGCATCTGCCTCTACCACCACCATCCATCGCTATAAACATTGTTCACCACCATCAGGAAATCGACACAAACACATAGAAACTAGCACCACTACTGTCCACTACCACCGAGAAATCGGCACAAACACACACAAACCACCACCACTAGGCACTACCATCGAAAATTGGCACAAACTCACACAATCCACCACCACCATCGAAAATTGACATGACACACATATACATGTAGAAATTAACACACACAAACGATGAAATCGACACACACTCCATCTGATTGGGATCTCCATCGTCATTGGAATCGGCAGAATCATTCAATGGTGGCAGCTAGGGTTAAGTCTGAGGGGGTGGTGGTGAAGGCGGAGAGTGTGTTGAAGATTGTGTCGGAGAGGGGTGGTGGTGGATAAACCACACATTTCATTTAAATATGAAGGCTTTTATGGCTTGGTGATTGGCTAAGAGGGTGCAAAACCTGTTAAAAATTTAAAATAAACAAATTTAGACATATGTGGGACATTAATGAACATAAAAATGGACGTAGGACATAACCATATATTTCATGAAAATATGAGGGCTTTTATGGCAATAACCCCAATAAAGTATGTCGATCTTCCGGACAATTGATGCATCTTAATGTTAAGTAACCATCTAAATCCCATTCTAATCACCATTTCATTTTGGTCATCTAGAAAACTTTGGATTGCAGGATAGATGGAAGGGTCAATCATATAAAAGACCTTATATTTTGTGTTTTTTCCAAATTAAACATCAACTTTATTGTAACATTTCATTTAAAATAAATTAATAAATAATCCTAAAAACCCGAGATGTATTTTATATTTTATTTTATTTTAGCCCTAAAGTAGTAATAATTAATTGATGTTAGCCAAGGTAGTTAGATGTTATAATTTCAGGAATTTGGAGTCTAAATTGTATCAGTTGGACTTGAAATGTAAAGAACTTCGTGACCAAGGGTTGTTTGGTAATTAATGGGCCTAATCTAAAATTGTTAGTGGCTAGAGGGGCTGGAAGTGTCAAATGTGTACTCAAGTTTGCTAAAAACACGGGAATTGAACCCGGTGGTCTCTTCCCTCCTGTTTTTAAGCATCATCACCTCCAAAACCCTAACCCTAGGACATTACCTCCAGCCACCACCCTTATACCCCCTAACTCCGACCGCCGCCACCGCCTAGCCACTATTGAAGCCGTGAACCACCGAGCCACCGGATACTGCCGCTGCACCCACTATCGACGAAGCCGGAAACCCCGAAGCCAATCACCACCATCGTTGTCGTCTCTCTCTCTCTCTCTCTCTCTCTCTCTCTCTTTCTCTCTCTCTCTCTCTCTGGTAATGGCGCAACCCTTCCCACCCTCTTCGCTCTTCTATTCCTTCATCCTAGTGTCGCGACCGCCGCTCCAACGGCTGCCTCGTGTTGACGATATTCTTCTAACCACTACCTGCCACCATGAGAGTGGCGATGTTGTGTGTGTTTTTCGTGTGTATGGATGTTTGTTTCAATCTAAGTCGACGATGGTGCTCGTTTTTCAGTCGATGAGGTGTGTGTAGGTGTGTTTTGTTGGTCGGAAAACTTGAAGAACCACCATGGCAGCCAACCATGGTGATTGCCACCCGTGTTGCCCTTTTCTGCCGCCACCAGCCACCATGTGTGGTGGCTGTGTGTGTACTTTGTTTGAATGTGTGTGTTTTAATGTTGTAAGGTTGTAGAAATGAATCTTGGCCGGAGAACCGAAGAAAAACCCACCACCACCACCGTGAGGTGGTGGCTGCCACCTCATACCACCGTTTCTGCCGCCACCGTAGGTGGCTGTGTGCATATGTGTGTGATTGGACTGATATTTGGGATACTTTTGATATGTTTTTGGTCTAAAATCATAACCACCACTACCGTGAGGTGGTGGCTGCCGCCGTGAACCACCATAGATCACCACCGTCCGGGGTGGCAGTGGGTGGTGCCCAATTTGTTAATTATATATTTATTTAATTAATTAATCTTCTAACTTAAGGAGTTGGAAACCCTAATTAGGGTTTAGAAAACCTTAATGTCAATAAACCCTAGTTTTGGAGTTGGTCGGGACCCGCATTAAAACTATTAATTAAACTTAAAATAATACTTAATAATTCTCTACAATTAACTTAATGTAATCTTGGAATAATGGATTAAGCCCTTAAGGGTTTAAGCGTGGAACACTAACCCTAGTTATCATTTTATGTGAAAAACCCTAGAATCGAGAAGCTCTATTTGGAAAATGACCGGACGTGCATTTGGGCTGTGTATTGGATTATTATTTCACCTAAGAATGACTAAGTCAAACCTTAATCAATCCTACCCTTAGGTGATTAAGTCATTAATGGGTTAAGTGTTCGTACTTAACCCTAATCGTCATTTTATGTAAAACCCTAATCGTCATTTCATGTGAGGTGGTCACTGTTGCAAGTGACTATGACCTATGGTCGAGTATTGAATCAAGTATCTTCCTGTAGGTGATTGGAAGTGAGTTGAGGCTGGTAGAGTCCTTCATTGCTTCAGTGGTTATCTACGTGTATATCGAGGTGAGGTTTCGACTTACTGTACCCGTGGGTCGAAGTCATCAATGCCGACCCACTAGTTTTAGTTATCTACTAGTAGAGGGATGCCCTAGGGATTATATATAGTCATGTAGGATAGACTGAAGACTTTTGATCTAAGCTCTCTTACCTGTTCTTTGTTTGGTTGTGGTTCTAGAGTAGGATCACCTGTCCGGGTGACTATCTCACCTCTGAGTATATTCGGACATGCATTCCTTGGATGGTTGATATTTAGTATGTTGTTATGCAATAGTGATCTGGTATATCTATGTTCTGGTATCGAGTATGTTGCTATGATGTAGTGATCTGTTAGATCTGTGCTCTGGTATCTAGTATGTTGCTTTACTATAATAACCTGTAGAACTGTATGTTATTTGTGCTTGCTGGTTATCACCTATGGAGTGTCCTTAGGGACTTTCTGTGGTCATGTAGGATAGCCTGAGAACTCTCGATCTAGGCTTTTACCTGTTCCTCATCTGGTTGTGGCTCTAGAGTAGGATCGTTTGTTGGGTGGTTATCTCATCTTTGGTTACTTAGGGTTACGCATCTATGAATGTTAGTTGGTGGTAGGACTGTATGTTGTTAGAGGACTAGTGGACAGTAGTGAGTCTCCCTTCGTGAATGTTACGGGTCGAAGGCACCAAGGCCGACCCTTTATTTATTGCATAGTATGATGGTTGTCTTTGTGATAATTGTCATTATTCACATATTGCTTGATGTTCATGTGATTTATGTATGTTATTATATGGTAGTGGTAGGGGTGAAATAGACCCCGTAACTGGTTGAAATAGACCGAAGGGTAGGTCGGGCACCCAAATATGCCTGGAAGGGTAGGTCGAGCACCCAGATATGCTCGGCAGGGTAGGTCGGGCTCCCAGATATGTCTGGCAGGATAAGTCGGGCACCCAGATATGCCTGACAGTATGTTTGTTTTGTATGTGGTATTTTGATGGAAACTCACTAAGCTTTCTGCTTACCTAGTTTGTTTATGGTTTCTTGTATCATCAGTTATTGCTGGGAGGCGAAGGCTGGACTGCACACTTATTAGCAACATTGAAAATTCCACGTTTCTACAATACTCTGTTTTTTAATAAATGTAATTCAGAATAAATGGTTTTCTACAATACTATGTTGTCTAATGAACATGCAATTGAATATCCAAAGCTATAAACCCTAGATCTAATAAACTATAACTGAAATTGGGGTTTAGAGATTACCTTTGATTGTTATGTAGCAATAACAATCAATTCCTTGCTTTGATTGGCTTTAGAAAGCTTAGTGCCTCAAGTGATGCACCTCTAATGGAGTCACAAACACCACTAAGCAACTTGGATGAAGAGGAATGAGAGAAGAGCACCAAAATCGTCCATGAAACCCTAAGGATTCAGTCACCACGTTTTTGGGGCATAGGGGCCCCTTAAATAGGTAGGCAATTAGGGTTATCTAACAAGGAAACTCTAATTTGACTACTTAAGCCCTAAGTAGCCCATGGACCCCTTCTGGAACATGCCTTGGACGATTTTTAATGGGCTTCCCCTTAGAATTCGTCCAACCTATTATTCCAAGGTGATCCATAGCCCAATTGCAATTATCTTATAATTACAATTTTAGTCCCCTAAGTTTAATTAATCTCTTTTAGCCACAAAATTAATTCTTTATTAATTCTTGACTAATATTAATTAAACAATATGATTTCTCCTTTAATATATTATTCTCATAATATATTAATAAATCATAATTAATCCTTTCTCTCCTTAATTCATCCTACATATTGCTATGGTGAAGACAACCCAAAAGGACCATGCTCATAATCGGGTCAAGTACATACTAAAATAGTTATGGACTTAGACACTAATCCAACAGCCTTCACCATAGCAACTTAACAGGGTAATTTATGGAGAGAGAGAGAGAGAGAGAGAGAGAAGATATTATGATTTGTTAATATATTATAAGAATAATATATTAAAAGAGAAATCATATTATTTGATTAATATTGGTCATAAATTAATTAGGAATTAATTTAGTGACTAAAAGAGATTAATTAAATAAAGGGGCATAAACTATCAAATATGTGATAGTTAAGTTTTGGGCTGGGAAACCTAATGGACTAAGGGAGAACAAAATAATGAGGAAGGATCATCATATTTTCGTCTAAGGCCCCATTCCAGAAGGTTCCATGGGCTGCTTGGTGATTAAGTTGTCCATTAGGGTTTTGGCAGAAACCTTAGTAGCCTATAGTATAAATATGACCCTTGGGTTATGAAAACTGGCTACACTTGATCTCAAGAGAAACCCTAGGCCGATTTTAGCATTCCCTCCTCTCTCTCATAATTTCCTTCTTGCTAGTTGGTGTTTGTAAGCCATTAGAGGAGTTAAACTTGTGACTCTAAGCTCCAAGACAAGAAGAATCAAGAAGGAATTAATCAATCAACAAAGGTAATCATCTAGATCTGATTTGTTATGTTATATTCCGAATTCATTCTATTAGATCTAGGGTTTGCAAGTCTTGGATCTATTGCATGTACAATAGAGAAGCCTAGATCCAAGCATTAGGGTTTGCATGAGCACATAGGATGTTTATTTGTGTTAAACCCATCAGTGGTATCAGAGCCTTGATTGGCTTCTATTGTATTGTGTAACGCCCGCAGATCCGAGCTAGTCAATTTAGAGGCAATAAGTGTCGAAAATGACTTTTCGGAAAAAGATTATTAAGAATAAATAATCTCAACCAATTTGTAGTATATGCTACAAGGTTTCCGTACATATAAAGAGTGTCGAAATCCGAGTTATAAGGAAGAAGTTATGACCCGTTGAAGTTTCGCGACGGAACCGACACAACACCGAGAAGCATAAATAGTGAATTTACGATAGAGCGAGTTTTATCCTTAGCAATCTAAACAAAAGTTGTAGAATACGTTAAACCGAGAGCGTCCATAAAAAGAACGCCAAAATCTGATTTCGTATGAGGAAGTTATGATTTTTCGAAGTTTCAGCTTAACAGTGTACAACCCGAAATCCGAATATTAGATCGAGTGTTTTTAAGCCGACACAACCTAAATGGGAATCGAATATCTTGTTAATTGTAGTGAAATGATAAAAAGACAGACGAAAACGGACGTCGGATGAAGAAGTTATGGATTTTTAACGGACCAATCATGTCCCGGTCTGTTAAATAATATAAGTTTTAAAATATAATCAAAATTAGCCGACGGAGTCTAAACAAAAGTTGTAGAGTACGTTCCCGCCTACGTGTGGATATAAAGAACGTCGAAAATAGAGCTCGTATGTGAAAGTTATGAATTTTTAAAGTCAAGTGTGCAAATTGCAAAATCCGATGCGAAATTGATGACATGGCTCGATCAAGGCCGTCGCTTGCTGACCATGGTGCTTGCTTCGGATCTTGACACGTCACATCTCATACGCCCAACGCTCGCCTCGGACGCCCCGCGTACCATGTGCGCCTCGCGTACAAACCTCGCACGTTCCACGTTCTAGCCTTCCTCGGTCCACAAGCAGCCACGTCGCACCAAGAAGCTTCGGACACATGTCTTCGGTGTACGCCCAACGTACTTGAAACTACGGATAGCGTAGTGCAAGCCCTCGCGGCTATAAAAGGAGGCTGAGGGCAGCCTCATTCTTCACTCCAAAATTCACTCTCCCTCTCTCTACAATCTTTCTCTCTCTAAGGGTTTTAACCCTCCCCTAAGCCTAGGTGAACCCCTAGCACCTGAAGGAAGCCCTGAGGCTCCCAGAGTCCTGAGAAAAAGGGTCTTTTGGTTTCGAAACGCTGCTCTGAGAAAAGCCCGGTTTTCTTTAAAATCCGTTGTTTTATCGAAGGAAAATTGTTTTGAGAGTATCGAAGCGTTTTCCGAGTGCTGAGTCACCACCGTATCAGGTGAGTGCATAGTCCCTTTCATGAACATGATTTTAATACAAGTATTGATTGAAGTATTAATTATATGTTTATGTGCGAGTTAATTGATGTTTCCTGAAATACGTGTTAAAGAACATACCTGATTATATATGATGATTTAGGATAAAGAGTAAACCTAAATTAATTATGAGGAATATTGGGTAGTATTTTCTTACGAGTACGAGTGATTTATACTCAGAGAATAGATCGTTAGAATATGTCATTGATCCGTGAGCATGGATTAGACATAGTCATTTGTCCCTAGTCCAGGAGTATGGATCAGGCATAATCATTCGTCATTAATCCGAGAGTATGGATTAGTCATCCGACCCTAGTCCAGAGTACGGATTAGGCACAATCATTCGTCATTAATCCGAGAGTATGGATTAGTCATTCGTCCGTAGTCCGAGAGTATGGATTAGGCATAACCATTCGTCATTAATCTGAGAGTATGGATTAGGTAAATTCGTTCATTTCTTATCCGGGAGTATGGATTAGGTAAAATTGTTAATCTTAGGTTTGAGAGTATGGATAGTCTCGTTGTGAGGATCGACGGGGTGGGATAAGAGTTGATTATACATATAAAGTGAAATTGTTTATTTTGTGAGTTCTAAATTATATATGATATAACATTGTGGGATTGAAATCCCTATGTACTCACCAGGTTTCCCAACCTGACCCACTCAGTTTATTTATATCACAGGTGTTGATATGAAGTCACATTACACTGAGAGATTTAAAAGAGATGTAGATCACTAGTGTAAATGAATGTAAGTTCTGTTTATGCTTATGTTTGTGTATTGACGATGACATCCCAAATGTTTTAAAAGTGAATAAAAATATATTTCTTTAGAAATGCTTTGATAACGCAATTATCATGTTTTTATGGGAACAAATTCTGCAACATTTTTATTAAAAGAGGTACTCTGATTTTTATAAAGCATAAACAAAATCGGTCTTTTCTAGCCGTGAAAAATGGGGATGTCATAGTTGGTATCAAAGCATTAGTTTAAGCGAACAAGGAATATGGATTTATTTCTAGACTTAAACTTAGAATGCTAAACGATGATTTTGAGGCGTGAGCACTAGCTTATGTTAGATATTGTGCCTAAAATGCTTTATGTGCTAAATGTATGTGCCTGATATGCTGTTAATTGTTCGGGTCTATGGTCTATTACCGACCGGATCTGGAAACCTTATGTGTTTAGGATTCTAAGCGTTTAACTATGGTATTAGAACTAGCATATAAACGTTACGGAGTGATAAGGATGATTTAAACGTCAATCCTAAATAGAGATGTTACACCGTGAATTTTAAAATAATTTTTCGCAATAAAAAAAACATTTATCGTTTAATTTCATAAAACATTAAGTTTCAAATTCCAATATGTATCATACAAATCCCAAGATCACATAAATATATCGAAACCCCCTACGTGTGTACAGATCAAGCCGGCGCCTTCCCACGGTCATCGCTGGTACCTGAAACAGCAACACTAACACTGTAAGCACGAAGCTTAGTGAGTTCCCCAAAATACCACATATAACACATATTAGCCACTCAAGGCTATAACTCTGTGGGTCCGTGCACCCAAACTCTGTGAACCCTCAGGTTCTAACTCTGGGAACCTTCCGGTTCCAACTCTATAAGCATGCACAACATAAATCACATAGACATCATGCAGTACAACACATAGCATACATATAACATACACATACTCTATCACATAACTCTGATTACCTACTCAAGGTAAAGTATAGTGAGAAGACTCACCTCGCGTGTCTCGGTATCTCACGATCCCTGGAAATCCCTCGTGCTCGATCCTCCGAGCTCTAATCCTCCTATAACATCACAAGACTCTAATTAACACTTTTTATCTCTAAGGTTGACTATCCCTAAGAAGTCAACACAGGTCAACGGTCAACGGTCAACGGTCAACTTTGACCGGACTCGGCGAGTGCACACGGCAACTCGGCGAGTCTAGACGTTCTCACCAACTCTCTAGGATTCCCTTTCTACACGTCGAGTACTCCCCCCTGACTCGACGAGTTTCACCTGGCAGAAAATCGCGGGGCCACCCCGACTCAACTCGCCGAGTCTCAAGAACGACTCGGCGAGTCCCAGCTCGACTCAGTCCACTTTGACAACCCTCTCTAACTCGCCCTGACTCACTGAGTCAACCCCTGACTCGACTGGACCACTCACTGACCGGTCCAAGGCAATCTTCAAGCTACTCGCCGAGTCTGCTCATCGGACTCGGCGAGTCCATGCCATGCAATCACTCAAACTTGCTTCTAAGGTCAGATCTACTCCAACAATTCATAGATCTGGCCCTCCTAGACTGATTCATCACGTAAAGTCCCAGTCTTGATGCATTAACAACCTCTATATGACCAATTATGAAGAATCATCAACAAATCTCACTACACAAGGTCATGACCTCCATTGTTCTCTATAAAGCTTGATGAATGAGGCTCTCTGGACCTCTATGGATCCAGATCCGAAGTCTCATCACTAGCATGGGACTATTTGGCCATCAAATCAACTCAACAAGGCCACAAGAAACCCTAAAATCGATTATACTTCACAAAACAGGAGATGAGCCGAAATCATACCTTTAGATTGAAGGGTCAAGCTTCAAATCCACCAAATAGCAGTCTCCTTTGCCTCCTCTTGGCTAGAGCCTCCCTCTTCTTTGCTAAACAACACACAAATGTCAAGAAATGCCTCCTTTCTCTCTCAAATCGCTAAAGCACTTTTAGGGTTTCTCTCTATGGACTGATGGATGCAAATGACGGCCATAAGGCCATTTAAATAGGTCCCAAACCCGAGAAATTAGGGTTTCATTAAACAGCGTGGACTCGCCGAGTCCATATCCTGGACTCGCCGAGTCCAGACGAATCCCGCGTCCAGAATCGCGACCCTACTCGGCGAGTCTGAGCTCCAACTCGCCGAGTCCCTTCTCAAAACTCAAAAATATCAAAACAATAAAATACCTGGAAATCCGGGCTGTTACAATTCTCCCCCACTAGGATTAGACTTCGCCCTCGAAGTCTCGCTCTAAAAATAGCTCCGGATGTTGTTCCCGCATCTCGCGCTCCGGCTCCCAGGTCATCTCTGATCCCTTCCGGTGTTGCCACTGAACCAACACCAGACGTACCTCCTTGTTCCTTAGAACCTTGATCTTCCGATCTCTGATGGCTACTGGTCTCTCGGCATAATTCAGGCTCGCATCCACCTGAATATCCTCTAATGGAACTACTGCCGACTCATCGGCAATACATTTCCTCAATTGCGACACATGAAAAGTGTCGTGGATTTACCCCAACTCTGCTGGCAATTCCATCCGATAGGCTACCCGTCCTACCCTCGCAATCACACGAAATGGCCCAATATACCGGGGCCCCAACTTGCCCCTCTTCCTGAATCGAATCACTCCTTTCCAAGGAGAGACCTTCAGGAGAACGAAGTCGCCGACCTGAAACTCAAGCTCTGACCGGCGTCTGTCTGCATAACTCTTCTGTCGGCTCTGGGCGGTCAATAACCTCTGTCTGACCTGCTGAATCTGCTCTGTCGTCTGAAGCACGATCTCGGTACTGCCCATCACTCTCTGCCCAACCTCTCCCCAGCAAATGGGGGTCCGACACCTCCTACCATACAACAGCTCAAAGGGTGGCATACCAATGCTCGAATGATGGCTGTTGTTGTAGGAAAACTCTGCCAAGGGTAAATATGCATCCCAGCTACCCCCGAAATCCAACACACATGCTCGAAGCATGTCCTCAAGCGTCTGAATCGTCCGCTCACTCTGACCGTCTGTCTGGGGATGATATGCGGTACTAAAATGCAATCTAGTACCCAACTCCTCATGAAATTTCTTCCAGAATCTGGAAGTAAAGCGCACATCACGGTCCGAAACAATCGAGATCGGCACCCCATGCCGAGATACCACTTCTCTCACATATAACTCCGCCAACTTCTCTGCTGAAGAACTCTCACTGATGGCAAGGAAGTGAGCGCTCTTCGTCAGCCTGTCCACAATCACCCAAATTGCATCAACTCCTCTGGCAGTTCTCGGCAATTTGGTGATGAAATCCATAGTGATCTGTTCCCATTTCCATTCGGGAACCTCCAATGGCTGCAACTTGCCATGCGGTCTCTGGTGCTCGGCCTTAACCCTACGGCAGGTCAAGCACCTCTCAACGAACCATGCGACGTCCCTCTTCATACAGGGCCACCAATACTCTCTCCTCAAATCCAAATACATCTTCGTAGCCCCCGGATGGATCGAAAATTTCGACCGATGAGCCTCCTCCATCATGGAAGTGCGCGTACCACCCACAAACGGTACCCAAATCCGACCCTGAAAGTCATAAGCCCTCGACCATCCGTAACGAACTCTGAAACCAAACCCACAACCCGTTCCCTCTTCTGCATCTCCGGCTGCACAGCCTCGGCCTGTGCCCCACGAATGGCATCCACTACCGGAGCTATCATGGTCAATCTCAAACATACATTTCGCAAGGGAGTGCTTTCCGCCCTGCGGCTCAACGCGTCAGCCACCACATTGGCCTTGCCCGGGTGGTACAGGATCTCACAATCATAATCCTTGACCACATCCAACCACCTCCTCTGACGCATATTGAGGTTGGGCTGATCCATCAAATACTTTAAGCTCTTATGGTCCGTGTATATCGTACATCGAACCCCATACAAGTAGTGACGCCATATCTTGAGGGCGAACACTACTGCCCCCAACTCTAGGTCATGCGTGGGATATCTTGTCTCATGAGGCTTTAGCTGCCTCGATGCATATGCTATCACATGACCCCTCTGCATTAATACCGCACCCAACCCCAAAATCGATGCATCACAATATACCACAAAATCCTCCATCCCTTCCGGGAGAGCTAACACCGGGGCTTCGCACAACCTCTGGCGAAGTGTCTAAAAGGAGATCTGCTGCTCAGGACCCCATGAGAATGCGACACCCTTCCGGGTCAATCTGGTGAGCGGCACTGCGATCTTGGAGAAATCCTTGATAAATCTCCGATAATACCCTGCTAATCCAAGGAAACTCCTGATCTCAGAGGGTGACTTTGGCACCTCCCAACCCATCACCGCCTCAACCTTGGCCGGATCGACCAGAATCCCTTCCTGGTTAACGAGATGTCCTAAGAACTGGACCTCCCGTAACCAGAAATCACACTTGGAGAACTTTGCATAAAGCTTCTCCGATCTCAGCACCCCAAGGACCTCCCTCAAATGCTCCTCATGCTGCTCTCTAGATCTCGAATACACCAGAATGTCATCGATAAATACAATCACCGACCGGTCCAACATCGGCCTGCATACCCTGTTCATGAGATCCATGAACACCGCCGGGGCATTGGTGAGCCCAAAAGGCATCACCACAAACTCATAATGCCCATATCGCGTTCTGAAAGCTGTCTTCTAGACGTCCTCATCTCGCACTCTCACCTGATGATATCCCGACCTCAAATCGATCTTGGAAAACCAAGATGCTCCCTGCAAGTGATCAAATAAATCGTCGATCCTCAGCAACGGGTAACGGTTCTTGACCGTCAGCTTGTTCAACTCCCGGTAATCGATACACATCCGGTGTGAACCATCCTTCTTCTTTACGAACAGGATAGGCGCTCCCCACGGCGAGCTGCTCGGCCGAATAAATCCCTTCCCCAGCAACTCCTGAAGCTGCGAGGATAACTCTTGCATCTCTGGAGGTGCAAGACGATACGGCACCTTAGCTATAGGCGCGGCCCCCGGGACCAAATCAATACCAAACTCCACTTGCCTCACAGGAGGTACTCCCGGCAGCTCCTCGGGAAAGACATCTGGGAACTCACGCACCACCGGTACCTCCTCAACTGAACTTGGTCTCCCGGAAGTCGCCCGCGTATCCAACACATACGCCACAAAACCCTTACAGCCCTGCTGTAGACACTGCCTCGCCCTAGCGGCAGAACAAAAGGCTGATCCCGAACGAGTACCCTCGCCGTACACCGAAAGAACTCCCCCACTAGGGTCTCGTATAGTTACCAGCTGACGCTCACAGTCGATAACCGCGCCGAATCGGCTCAACCAATCCATGCCCACAATGATGCAAACATCACCCATCGCAATAGGAATCAGATCAATCGGAAACTCAACCCCGAAAATCTCTAACACACATCCCCGGAAAACCTCCGTGGCACAAATCACTCTATCATCAGCTATGGAGACTCTCAGAGGCCGACTCAGTGCCTCATGACTAGCACTGATATGCTGGCTAAAGGCCAAAGATACAAAAGACCGACTCGCACCCGAGTCAAATAACACTAAAGCAGGTACGGAATTCACAAGAAAGGTACCTACACATAACATAATATAAGCATAACATCATATATCCAATTAAATACAAGAAAGGAAACATACCAGCCACAACATCGGGCGCAGCGCGGACCTCCTCCGCAGTCAGCTGGAAGGCTCTCCCTCGAGCTCTCGGCGTCTCGGCCTTCACATGCCGACTCTCTGTAACTCTGGTGGCGGCAGGAGCAGACCCCTGAGATGCTCCGCGCAACTGCGGACACTCGGCCTTCCGGTGTCCGGTCTGGTTGCAGTGAAAGCACACTGCAAACCCCTTGGGGCAGTCCTTGGCCATGTGCCCCTCCTTGCCACATTTGTAGCAAGACCCCGCTCGGCAAACTCCGTCATGACCCTTGCCGCACTTTCCGCAAGTGCGGCCCTTCTGGCTCCCTGGTCTGGGATCAGCAGGCTTGGCCCGCTTAGCAGCCGGCTGCAACTGTGCCGGTCGCCGATCCCTCCCCTGAGACTCCGCCTCCTCCCTGGCCTGAGTCTCAAGCTCAATCTCCCTCTTCCGGGCATTTGCCTGAAGCTCGGCAAATGTCCGGTACGAGGAGTTCGCAGCGAACTCCCGAATATCCCGCCTCAAGATGCTCAAGTAGCGGCTCATACGTGCCTGCTCAGTGGACACGTGCTCAGGGCAGAACATCGCCCTCTCATGGAACATCCTCGTGATCGCTGTAACAGACTCAGTACCCTGCTTGAGGGTCAGAAACTCCTGTGCTAAACGCTCCCTCTCCACCTGGGGAACGTACTCATCCCGAAACATAGTGGTGAACCTCTCCCAGGTCACCGCAGAAAGCTCAGCAGGCGAATAATGCGCCGTCACAAACTTCCACCAGTCCTTCGCTCCCAAGCGAAGCTGGTTCAGCGCGAACCGTACCTTCAAATGCTCAGGAGATGAGCAAGTGAAGAAGCATCCCTCAATATCAGATATCCACCTCATAGCTGCCACCGGATCCTGAGTACCATCAAACTCTGGTGGTTTTGTGTTGCTGAACTCACGGAACAGCAACGCATCCCCACCCTGCGGTCTCGCAGCAGGAATCGCTACGGTAGCCGCTGCAGCAGCAGCCTCTGAAAGAGCGGCATAACGCTCATCAAACGTCTCAATCAATGTGGTCTTTATAGACCCAAACATCTCCGGTATCTCAGCCCTGATGGCCGCAGCCACCTCCTCCTGAATGATACGGCGGATCTCCTCCTCACTGGTACCACCGCTCTCGGGCATCAAACGTGTCCTCACCATGATCTACCTCTGAAATACAACATACGATAAATTAGAATCCACACGAGTATTACTCACACTCATCAACTCTTTCCTACTTGATTCTTGGCATTCCAAAGATTCTGACTTGGGCTGTACACCGCCCCGGTGCTTCCAGTAGTACGGGCCCAATACTACTGTCTGCACCGCACCAGAATACACTCCAAGCCCTTCTCTTTGGATCCCAGGTCTCAAGTACTCTATCATGCTTAGACCACTCTCTAATAGATCTCTCATAAATCCATCACTGCTACTTACTCATTCTCAAGCATCTCACAGCAGCTCACCTCTTCCTAGGCTAAGGCATCACAATTCAGGCCACTCTAGTCCTAATAGCAATACCTAGCCTACTCTAGCATGCGAATACAGCATAACAATATCATTATCTCATAATATACAAGGGTATTTTGGGAAATCACCGTTTGGGCGCTGACTGATCGTACACACATCTCTTGCTCTGCATTTTTCAAAAATCTTTTACTCTCTTTTTTTTTTTTTTTTTTTTTTTTTTTGAAATTCATTTCAAATCCTCAGTTTGAGTTCAAATACGCCCGAAGGTGTACTCGAATCCCTCAAACCAAGGCTCTGATACCAACTTGTTACACTGTGAATTTTAAAATAATTTTTCGCAATAAAAAAAAACATTTCTCGTTTAATTTCATAAAACATTAAGTTTCAAAATATGTATCATACAAATCCCAAGATCACATAAATATATCGAAACCCCCTACGTGTGTACAGATCAAGCCGGCGCCTTCCCACGGTCATCGATGGTACCTGAAACAACAACACTAACACTGTAAGCACGAAGCTTAGTGAGTTCCCCAAAATACCACATATAACACATATTAGCCACTCAAGGCTATAACTCTGTGGGTCCGTGCACCCAAACTCTGTGAACCCTCAGGTTCTAACTCTGGGAACCTTCCGGTTCCAACTCTATAAGCATGCACAACATAAATCACATAGACATCATGCAGTACAACACATAGCATACATATAACATACACATATTCTATCACATAACTCTGATTACCTACTCAAGGTAAAGTATAGTGAGAAGACTCACCTCGCGTGTCTCGGTATCTCACGATCCCTGGAAATCCCTCGTGCTCGATCCTCCGAGCTCTAATCCTCCTATAACATCACAAGACTCTAATTAACACTTTTTATCTCTAAGGTTGACTATCCCTAAGAAGTCAACACAGGTCAACGGTCAACGGTCAACGGTCAACTTTGACCGGACTCGGCGAGTGCACACGGCAACTCGGCGAGTCTAGACGTTCTCACCAACTCTCTAGGATTCCCTTTCTACACGTCGAGTACTCCCCCCCTGACTCGACGAGTTTCACCTGGCAGAAAATCGCGGGGCCACCCCGACTCAACTCGCCGAGTCTCAAGAACGACTCGGCGAGTCCCAGCTCGACTCAGTCCACTTTGACAACCCTCTCTAACTCGCCCTGACTCACTGAGTCAACCCCTGACTCGACTGGACCACTCACTGACCGGTCCAAGGCAATCTTCAAGCTACTCGCCGAGTCTGCTCATCGGACTCGGCGAGTCCATGCCATGCAATCACTCAAACTTGCTTCTAAGGTCAGATCTACTCCAACAATTCATAGATCTGGCCCTCCTAGACTGATTCATCACGTAAAGTCCCAGTCTTGATGCATTAACAACCTCTATATGACCAATTATGAAGAATCATCAACAAATCTCACTACACAAGGTCATGACCTCCATTGTTCTCTATAAAGCTTGATGAATGAGGCTCTCTGGACCTCTATGGATCCAGATCCGAAGTCTCATCACTAGCATGGGACTATTTGGCCATCAAATCAACTCAACAAGGCCACAAGAAACCCTAAAATCGATTATACTTCACAAAACAGGAGATGAGCCGAAATCATACCTTTAGATTGAAGGGTCAAGCTTCAAATCCACCAAATAGCAGTCTCCTTTGCCTCCTCTTGGCTAGAGCCTCCCTCTTCTTTGCTAAACAACACACAAATGTCAAGAAATGCCTCCTTTCTCTCTCAAATCGCTAAAGCACTTTTAGGGTTTCTCTCTATGGACTGATGGATGCAAATGACGGCCATAAGGCCATTTAAATAGGTCCCAAACCCGAGAAATTAGGGTTTCATTAAACAGCGTGGACTCGCCGAGTCCATATCCTGGACTCGCCGAGTCCAGACGAATCCCGCGTCCAGAATCGCGACCCTACTCGGCGAGTCTGAGCTCCAACTCGCCGAGTCCCTTCTCAAAACTCAAAAATATCAAAACAATAAAATACCTAGAAATCCGGGCTGTTACAAGAGATATAGATTCACCTTATTCGGTGTATAGATCAGGATGGCAACGACCCGTAGCGGAAACGTGAATGCAAATGGGAACCGAGATCAACCCCTAGTGATTGAGCAAATACCTGTTGTAGTAGCCACTCCTGTGCCAATCACGATGGCCGGAGTTCAAGCGTTGATCCAGTTGATGTTGGATCGTCAAATGGAGGAAACAAGGCGTTTACTTCAACAAACTCGAGAGGAACTTACGATGCCTATTGAACAGCCCGAGCTGAATGACGGGCAGTCTGAGGAAGGGAACGACAGCAGGACCGTTGGTCAAGCTGATCCACCGGTGATTAGGAGGAACAATCAAGATGACGAAGTCGAGAGGAATGGATGCATGTTCAAAGATTTTCTAACTTGCAAGCCATCGAATTTCACTGGGAAGGAAGATCCGATCGGAGTCATGGATTGGATCTTAGAAATGGAATTTGCCGTCATGACATGTGGTTGCAAAGGCAAGCTACAAACCTCGTTTGCAGTACATCAATTCAGAGGAGGCGTTGTTCGCTGGTGGACCACCCTGGGGAAGACTCTAAGCCCCAATGAGCCCCTGCAATTGACATGGGTAGAGTTTTTGGTGCAGTTCAAACGTAAGTACTGCTCTGCCCAAAATCTACTCAAGCTAGAAAACCAATTCCTATCCTTGAAGAAAGGAAGCATGACCATCGATGAATACACTAACTGATGGGTTTTAGCCATAAGAACTTTCCTATGTGCGCATGCAAAACCCTAATGCTTGGATCTAGGCTTTCTAATTAAACATGCTTTAATCCAAGACTTGTAATGACTAATTAGGTATAAGAACAATACAAAATCAGATCTAGAAGTTTACCTTTGAATCTCTTGTTTGATCTTGTTGTCTTGGAGCTCTAGAGTCACAATTGTCACTCCTCTAGAGGCTTACAAACACCAAATAGCAAAGAGGATGATTTGAGAGAGAGGTTAGGAGGAAATCAGCCAGGGATTCTCTACTTTAGATGAGATGCCAATTTCCCTTGGCCATGGGGTCTATTTATACTTGTAGACTCCTTAAGGGTTTCACCTTAAACCCTAGTTGGATAATCTTTCCTTAAAGCAATCCAAATCCTTTCCTTAGATAAGCATTGGACGATTGGAGGCTATCCCTAGCCCTGGAATCCGTCCACCCTTCATCCAATAAGGATTTACAGTCTAAAGTGTAACTATCAAACAATTGACAGTTTATACCCTCTTATTTAATTAATCTCTTTAAGTCACCAAATTAATACTAATTAATTTATGACTTATATTAATCAAATAACAATATTATTATTCCTTATATTATTCTCATAATATATTAATAATATTTATTATCTCATAATAAATCATCCTATCAAGTTGCTATGGTGAAGGCAACCCAAAAGGACCATGCACAATCGGGCCAAATACTTGCCTAATATAGTTGCAGCCTTAGACACTATTCCAACAGTCTCCCACTTGGATAAGTCTAGTAACTATATGCACAAGCACAACACGATTTGCAATCATAGCTCTCAAAGACGCTGTCAAACTCTGATCTAATCAATCTTGTCCTTTAGATAAGGGATCATACAGTCGTCTGTTAGATATCATGCTGACAATTCTATGGAATGATTAGTCAAGCATTCAGGTTTCTCGATCTCTGATTTATTTGACATAGAACTTAATCGAACACATCAATTCAGTTCTGACCGGGCCCGACACATAAGTCAAATCAAATCATCGAGCGACTGAGATATCGCTTTTACCTTCTTAGGATAAAAGTTACAGATAAAATTCGACTTATATGCATTTACTTATTCATTAATCAACTATACACAACAATGTGTTTTATAACATCGAGTTACTGATGCGTTTTCGCATTATCAATGTACAATCAATTAACAAATAACAAACCATATATCTAGGTTTTAAGACTATATGATATTATCGTCTTGCGATCACCCTTTTATATCATATTCCATAAGGTGATTCCAACAAGCGCGGGTTTGTTCCAATGCTCAAAACTAGTTCATAAGCACTCATGAACATTGCAGCAACCCTTTGCTATGTCTGAAACCATTTAGACAATCTACACACCAATTCATGACAATCTTCATTCATATCTACTTCCAACATATGAACGATTGTGGACAATTTGAATAATTCGATTATTCTTAATAAACTCAATTATTCTGGAAGTCAAAACATGCAAAATGAAACAATAGTAAACAATTAACATAAGACAGTAACATTACTCATAAATAATACTCTTTTATTTAATCATCAAATGTTAATTACATTTATCTATTACACGTTTCTACTACTATCTAATCTATGCTAATATCATCCTTCAGCCCAATACTCCTAGCATGCTGCAAGTGCTTAACCCTACTCAGTCCCTTCGTAAGCGGATCTGCTGGGTTATCTTCCGATGATATCCTCTTCACTACGTGTTGTCCTTCTTCTACACGATGTCTAATAAAGTGATATTTTATGTCGATGTGTCGAGATCTACCATGATCCCTTGGTTCCTTGGTCAAGGCAACCGCTCCTTCATTATCACAGAAAATCTCCATGGGCTCCTTTATGGCAGGTACAACTCCAAGATCACCGATGAAGTTCTTCAGCCATATTGCCTCCTTCGACGCTTCGCTCGCTGCAATGTACTCTGATTCGCACGTTGAATCAGCTATGGTTTCCTGCTTGAAACTTTTCCATGTCACTGCTCCCCCATTCAGGATAAAGACCTAGCCCGACTGCGAATGGTAGTTGTCCCTGTCGGTCTGAAAGCTGGCGTCACTATACCCTCGCACCTTCAAGTCATCACTCCCTCCGAGGACCAAGAACCATTCCTTCGTCCTCCGAAGGTACTTAAGGATATTCTTTACCGCAATCCAATGGGCTCTGCCAGGATTCCCTTGATATCTGCTAACCATGCTCAAAGCAAAGGCTACATCAGGGCGAGTACAAGTCATAGTGTACATGATTGAGCCAACTGCGGAAGCGTATGGTACTCGGCTCATTTCTGCTATTTCAGCTTCGGTACTCGGACTTTGAGTCTTACTCAACTTGGCATTACTTTGTATCGGTAATTCAACCTTCTACAAGTTTTCCATACTAAAACGTTTTAGTACCTTCTCTAAGTAAGTGTTCTGACTAAGTCCTATTAGTCTCTTACTTCTTTCTCTCACTATCCTTATTCCCAAAATGTAAGAAGCCTCTCCGAGGTCCTTCATAGAAAAGCACTTCCCGAGCCAGGACTTAACCTCCTGCAGAGTCGGGATGTCATTTCCTATGAGTAATATGTCATCGACATATAGAATGAGAAAGCTTACTATACTCCCACTGGCTTTGACATATACACACGATTCATCTTCGCTTCGTACAAATCCAAACTCTTTGACTTTCTCATCGAAGCAAAGATTCCATCTGCGAGACGCTTGCTTAAGTCCATAAATGGACTTCTCAAGCTTACACACTCTATTCGGATGCTTCGGATTCACAAACCCCTCTGGCTGAGCCATGTATACATCCTCAGCCAACTTTCCGTTAAGGAAAGCGGTCTCGACATCCATTTGCCAAATCTTATAATCATGAAATGCGGCAATAGCAAGCATCACTCTAATAGATTTTATCTTCGCAACTGGTGAGAAGGTCTCATCATAGTCAACTCCGGGAGTTTGAGTAAAGCCCTTCGCAACCAATTGCGCTTTATATGTGTGTACGTTTCCATCCACGTCGGTCTTCTTCTTGAAGATCCATTTGCACCCAACGGTCTTACGTCCGGGCACATTATCAACCAAATTCCAAACTTGGTTATCATACATGGATTGGATCTCGCTATCCATTGCCTCTTTCCATTTCGCAGACTCCGGGCCTGCCATGGCTTCCTTATAGCTATTAGGTTCATCAAGGTTTATTAGTGTACCATCACTAATATACGTGTCCCCTTCGGTAGTAATATGAAAACCATAAAACTGGGGTTGAACTTTATCTCTTTCGGAACGTCTAGGAGGTAAGGACTCGTCAATCGGTTCAACCGGAGTTTCCTCCTTGGGTTGAGTGCCAGCGGTAGAGGTTCCTTCATCTATCGACTCTTGAATCTCTTCAAGCTCGATTTGCCTCCCACTGTCTCCTTGGCTTATGAGTTCCCGCTCTCGGAAAACTCCTCTCCTTGCAACGAAGACAACATTGTCCTTCGGTCTATAGAAGAGATATCCAAAGGATTTCTGCGGGTAGCCGATGAAAATACATCGCTCACTTCGTGGTTCGAGCTTGTCGTGAGTATCTCGTATTACGAAAGCCTCGCAACCCCAAACCTTGATATGTGCTAACGAGGGAGCCTTCCCTGTCCACATCTCGTGAGGTGTTTTGGCAACCTTCTTAGTAGGGACTCGGTTAAGGATATGGGCAGCAGTCTCTAAGGCATACCCCCAAAAAGAGATAGGTAGTGAAGCACGACTCATCATAGAGCGAACCATATCCAATAAGGTTCGATTACGCCTTTCTGCCACACCATTCAATTGTGGTGTCCTAGGAGGCGTCAATTGTGAAACTATTCCACACTCCTTGAGATAATCGTCGAATTCAAGACTTAGGTACTCTCCTCCTCGATCAGATCGAAGCATCTTGATTTTCCTGCCCAATTGATTCTCCACTTCGTTCTTGAACTCTTTGAACTTTTCAAAAGTTTCTGAATTTTGCTTGATTAAATAGATATACCCATATCTACTATAGTCATCGGTAAAAGTCACGTAGAAGCGGTTCCCATCATTCGTGGTTGATCTAAACGGTCCACATACATCGGTATGTATTAAGTCCAATAGACCCTCACCCCTTTCACACGTACTTGTGAAGGGTGACTTAGTCATCTTTCCAAGTAAACAAGACTCGCACGTGTCATCTTCCCTAAGGTCGAATGACTCCAACACTCCATCCTTTTGGAGTTGGGCTATGCGCTTCTTGTTGACATGTCCAAGACGACAGTGCCACAAGGATGCTCTATCCATACTATTGGAAGAATCTATGTTCAAAACATCATTTTCTAAGTTATCAACAATCATAACAGTTTCATAAATTCCATTACATGGTATAGCTTCAAAATAAAAGACACCATTTAGATAAGCTAAAATAGAACCATTCTCATTATTAAAAGAAAAATCTAAAACCTTGTCTAAACAAACCATGAAATGAAATGATGTTTCTAGCCATTTCTGGCGAATAGCAACAATTGTTCAAATCTAAACTTAAACCATTCCTAAGCACTAAAGAATACACTCCAATCTTGGTTACAGGCGACGATCTTCTGTTCCCCATGATTAGATTTATTCTTCCAGCCTCCACATTCCTATTTCTTCTTAGTCCCTGCTCATTAGAACAAATGTGGTAACCACAACCAGTATCAAGAACCCAAGAAATAGCATGAGATGATTCGTTAGATTTAATTGTGTATATACCTGCGAAAGATGGCTTGATCTTTCCTTCCTTGATGGCTTGCAGGTACTCTGGGCAGCTTCTCTTCCAATGTCCTATCTTGTGGTAGTGGTGGCACTCTGCCTCCTTTGGGTTAGGGAAGGGTTTAGCAGGATCAACTTTGGTCCCACTAGAAGAGGCACCATCTCGGGCTTTAACCTTGCGATAGTTCTTAGACGAAGCCTTCCTCTTCTTTCCCTTTCCTTGTCCAATACCCAAGACAGGAGCAGCGGTTGGATTGGGAGTTGGTGCAACAGACTTGTCCTTGAAGTTTCTCTCAACGACCCTCAAGAGACCTTGGAGTTTGCTTAGGGTGACCTCCTCTTTGTTCATGCGGTAGGTCATCCTAAATTGATTGTAGCTCGGAGGCAAAGAGTGAAGCACCATGTCGATCGACAAGTCTTCCCCAAAGTCAACATTCAACTTGCGAAGGCGGTCGACATACCTTTGCATCTTTTGCAGGTGCACGGTAAGAGACTCTCCATGACCCATCTTAGCGGAAATCATGTTAGTGAAAATCTCATAACGCTCTTGTCTCGCGTTTTGGTGGTATCTCTCCAATAGGTCTTGATGCATCTCGTACGGGTACATGTCCTCATAGGACTTTTGGAATTCGGAGTTCATGGTGGCTATCATGATGCAATGTACCTTCGTTGCATCGCGCTCATGAGTTTCAAAAGCGGTCATTTCAGCCGGAGTAGCGATTTCAGGGTTGATTTTCTCGAGCTTCTCATCGAGGACATACTCCTTATCCTCATAGCGAGCAATGGTGCGAATGTATCTTATCCATTCGCTAAAGTTCGTCCCATCGAAAGTGACCTTTTGACAAAGGCTCATCAATGTGAAAGAACTAGCAGCAACGTTGTTTGCGTTCGACATCTACAAATAGAAAGGACAAAGATAGATTAGAATATGAATCCCTAATTATCACCCAATAAGAAAATTAGGGCTAGGATCCAACAACAATATTTACATATTAGAAAAGGGATGCCGTAATCCAACATGCAAATAATATGAAGGTAAGTGAATGACGATTCACTAATTCTCCACCATAAAAACATAACTTTAAGTCCGAAATGTATTGAGAATTCCTAGGTTCGGATGAGATTCATTGAAACTATTCAATGGCATGTTTAAATCTCGATATGCCCCTCTTGTTTATGACTGGGATACCGAGGATCACAAAGCGGGTGTGAATTACCATGCAAATTCACATGGTGCCTTCATTGTAACGATCACCTATTCGATGTGCCGGTAAACCACACACGCTCCATCGAACTATGATAAACAATGAATCACCCTTTGCCACCTTTGCTTAGAACCAATTTGTGTGCCGGTAAACCACACACGCTCCACTAACTTCTTAGCAAGGGAGCAAAGTGTAATTTCATGGGATTGCATCAATTCACTTTTCCTAAAGTAACTAAGATTGAGAAATTAAAAAAAAACATGTAGTTACTTTTTATTTCATATTATACTTTTAATGAGAGGATAAGGTTGCCCTATCCTACCCGTTCGGCTAATGACCCTCCACCGATCAAGCAAGCGGTGGGTGTGAGTGTACACCCATTAAGCGCCATTTTATAAGCCGCAACCTTATACCCACCTTATAGATCGGCTTCGTGAATGAGGCCTACTAACGGCAAGACTAACATTTTAGTTATATATATATATATATATATATATATATATATATATATATATATATATATATATATATATATATATATATATATATTAATCTTGTAATATTATATTAGTATAAGGTTGTATTTTAAACTTTTAAAAATCTAGGGTTTGAAATTTAAATTGTCTAAATTAAAACTTTTAATCACAAAACATAAATTTCAAAACTTGAGGACAAGTTTTAGACATTTAAAACATGGAGGATCAAATAACAAATAATTTTAATTAACAATTAATTCCCTAATTATCCATATTTGATTTATTCAAGATTTCTTGCAAGATAATTACCAATTTAATCAAAATAATTAATTAATTATCATATAAGGAAATTAAATATTTTATTAGTTGATAAATATCTTTAATTAGATCAAGATTATAGTCATATATATCAAAAAATCGGATTAGGGTTGATCTAATATGATTAAGGTAAGTTTCCATAAGATAATCATCAAAAAATCCCGAATCTGGCCTTTCCTGACGCTTGGACTCGTCGATTTCCCAACTGGACTCGTCGAGTCAGGCCAACTCATCGAGTTCACCATGGGACTCGTCGAGTTCATGACACAGAACCACAAAATTCGAATTTTGCAAGCAAGGAACAAACAAACAAGCAACAATTTAATAGAAACTAATCTAGGCTCTGATACCACTGATGGGTTTTAGCCATAAGAACTTTCCTATGTGCGCATGCAAAACCCTAATGCTTGGATCTAGGCTTTCTAATTAAACATGCTTTGAATCCAAGACTTCTAATGACTAATTAGGTATAAGAACAATACAAAATCAGATCTAGAATTTTACCTTTGAATCTCTTGTTTGATCTTGTTGTCTTGGATCTCTAGAGTCACAATTGTCACTCCTCTAATGGCTTACAAACACCAAATAGCAAAGAGGATGATTTGAGAGAGAGGTTAGGAGGGAATCGACCAAGGATTCTCTACTTTAGATGAGATGCCGATTTCCCTTGGCCATGGGGTCTATTTATACTTGTAGACTCCTTAAGGGTTTCACCTTAAACCCTAGTTGGATAATCTTTCCTTTAAGCAATTCAAATCCTTTCCTTAGATAAGCATTGGAAGATTTGAGGCTATCCCTAGCCCTAGAATCCGTCCACCCTTCATCCAATAAGGATTTACAGTCTAAAGTGTAACTATCAAACAATTGACAGTTTATACCCTCTTATTTAATTAATCTCTTTAAGTCACCAAATTAATACTAATTAATTTATGACTTATATTAATCAAATAACAATATTATTATTCCTTATATTATTCTCATAATATATTAATAATATTTATTCTCTCATAATAAATCATCCTATCAAGTTGCTATGGTGAAGGCAACCCAAAAGGACCATGCACAATCGGGCCAAATACTTGCCTAATATAGTTGCAGCCTTAGACACTATTCCAACACCAACAACTTCACGGACAAGATGGAGTTTGCTTTGCACCTTGTCCCGGACGTGCTGGCAAAAATTGACAAGTACGCAAAAGGACTACCATGGGAATATGCGGTGCCAGTACGTCAGGCACCTACTCTGGAAGTAGCTATCTGGGCTGCCAAGTCTGTTGAAGATATGATCAAGGGAAGAGCCGCCAGCAAGATGGAGGCTGGCAAGAAGAGAAAGTTTGAAGGATCTTCAAGGTCCAACGAGAAGAGAAAATTCTCGAAGTCTGATTCAAAGAAGTTCGAAGAAGGAATGCAATGGTGTGACAAGTGCAGAAAGAAGCACATCGTGAAATGCTCTAAAGAGATGACCTGCTTTAAATGCGGGAAGACTGGTCATTATGCTAGCGAATACACAACCAAGGGAGAAGTCTGCTTTAAGTGTGGTGAAGAGGGACACTTCAAGCAAGACTTTCCAAAGAGAGAGGAGGCTACAAAGCCAAATGTGCCGCCAAAGCCAAAGGCGAGAGTATTTCAAATGATCCTTGACGAAGCAGATGATAATGCGAGGATTCAGGAGTAAAGGCTAGTCTTACCGTTAGTAGGCCTCATTCACGAAGTCGATCTATAAGGAGGGTATAATTTTATGGCCTATAAAATGGTCATTTAATGGGTGTCCACTCTCACCCACCGCTTCCTTGATTGGTGGAGGGTCGTTAGCCGAACGGGTAGGATTGGGCAACCATTTCTCATTAATAAGTATAATGAATCTATATAAAGTAACTAAATGTTTTTACAAAATTCCCAATCTCAGTTACTTTAGGCAAAGTGAATTGATGCAATCCCATGAAATTACACTTTTTACCCTTGCTAAGAAGTTAGTGGAGTGTGTGTGGTTAACCAGCACACTAATTGGTTCTAAGCAAAGGTGGAAAAGGGTGACTCATTGTTTGTCATAGTTCGATGGTGCGTGTGTGGTTAACCGGCACATCGAATAGGTGACTGTAACAATGAGGGCACCATGTATATTTGCATGGTTATTCACACCCACTTTGTGATCCTCGGCATCCCAGTCATAAACTAGAGGGGCTACCCGCATAAATCCTTTGTATATCTCTTCTATAGATCGAGTGATAATGTTTCCTTCGTTGCGAGGATAGGGGTTTTCCGAGAGCGAGAACTCATAAGCCAAGGAGACAGTGGGAGGCAAATTGATCTTGAAGAGATTCAAGAGCCGAGCGATGAAGGAACCTCTAATGCTGGCACTCAACCCGAGGAGGAAACTCTGGTTGAACCGATTGACGGGTCTTTACCTCTTAGACGTTCCGAAAGAGTTAGGGTTCCACCCCAGTTTTATGGTTTTCATATTACTATGGAAGGGGATACGTTCATTAGCGATAGTACACTAATGAATTTGAACAAACCTAACGGCTATAAGGAAACCATGGTAGGCCCGAAGTCTGCAAAATGGAAAGAGGCAATGGACAGCAAGATTCAGTCCATGTATGACAACCAAGTTTGGAATTTGGTTGACCATGTGCCCGGATGTAAGACGGTCGGTGCAAGTGGATCTTCAAGAAGAAGACCGACGTGGATGGGAATGTGCACACATATAAGGCACGATTGGTTGCGAAGGCTTTCACTCAAACTCCCGGAGTTGACTACGATGAAATCTTCTCGCCAGTTGCTAAGATAAAGTCTATTAGAGTGATGATGGCCATTGCTGCATTTCATGACTATGAAATATGGCAAATGGATGTCAAAACCGCTTTCCTTAATGGGAAGTTGGCTGAGGATGTTTACATGGCTCAGTCGGAGGGTTTTTTCAATGCGAAGCATCCCAATAGAGTGTGCAAGCTTGAGAAGTCCATTTATGGACTTAAGCAAGCATCTCGCGGATGGAATCTTTGCTTTGATGAGAAAGTCAAAGAGTTTGAGTTTATACGAAGTGAAGATGAATCATGTGTATATGTCAAAGCTAGTGGGAGTATAGTTAGCTTCCTCGTATTGTATGTCGATGACATACTGCTCATAAGAAACGACATCCCGACACCGCAGGAGGTTAAGTCCTGGCTCGGGAAGTGTTTCGCTATGAAGGACCTCGGAGAGGCTTCCTATAATTTAGGAATAAGGATAGTGAGAGATCGAAGTAAGAGACTAATAGGACTTAGTCAGAATACTTACATGGAAAAAGTACTAAAACGTTTTAGTATGGAGAACTCAAAGAAGGGAGAGTTACCAATCCAAAGTAATGACAAGTTGAGTAAGACTCAATGCCCGAGTACCGAATTCGAGATAGCAGAAATGAGCCGAGTACCATACGCTTCCGCAGTTGGCTCGATTATGTATGTTATGACTTGTACTCACCTTGATGTGGCCTTCGCTTTGAGCATGGTCAGTAGATATCAAGGGAACCCTGGCAGAGCGCATTGGACCGCAGTCAAGAACATTCTTAAGTACCTTCGGAGGACCAAGGAATGGTTTCTAGTCGTCGGTGGGAGTGATGACTTAAAGGTGCGAGGGTATAGTGACGCCGGCTTTCAGGCCGACAGAGACAACTACCATTCGCAGTCGGGCTGGGTCTTTACCCTTAATGGAGGAGCAGTGACTTGGAAAAGTTCCAAGCAAGAAACCGTAGCTGATTCAACGTGCAAATCAGAGTACATTTCAACGAGCGAAGCGTCAAAGGAGGCGATATGGTTGAAGAACTTCGTTGGAGACCTTGGAGTTGTGCCTACCATAAAGGAGCCCGTGGAAATTTTCTGTGATAATGAAGGAGCGGTTGCCTTGACCAAGGAACCGAGGGATCATGGTAGATCTCGACATATCGACATAAAATATCACTTTATTCGACATCGGGTAGAAGAATGACTCCTTGTAGTAAAGAGGGTATCGTCAGAAGATAACCCAACAAATCCGCTTACGAAGGTACTGAGTAGGGTTAAGCACTTGCAGCACGCTAGGAGCATTGGGCTGAAGGACGATATTAGTCTAGATTAGACAGTTTAGAAACGTGTAATAGATAAATGTAATTGACATTTGATGATTAAATAAAATGTATTATTTATAAGTAAAGTTATTGTCTTATGTTAATTGTTTAACTATTGTTTCACTTTGCATGTTTTGACTTCCTAAATAATTGAGTTATTTTAGAATAATCAAATTATTCGAACGGTCCACAGTCGCTCATATGTTGGAAGTAGATATGAATGAAGACTGTCATGAATAGGTGTGTAGATTGTCTAAAAGGTATTAGACACAACAAAGGTTTGCTACAACGTTCATGAGTGCTTATGAACAATTTTTGAGCATTGGAATAAATCCGCACTTGCTGGAATCACTTCATGGAATTTATTACGAGTGATCGCGAGACGATAATATCATATGGTCTTAAAACCTAGATATATGGTTTATTTTTGGCTGATTGGTTGTACATTGATAATGCGAAAACGCATCAGTAACTTGATGTCATAAAACACATTGTTGTGTATGATTTGATTAGTCAATAGTAGATGCATATAAGTCGAAGTTTATCTGTTCCTTTTATCCTAAGAGGGTAAAAGCGATATCAGGGCCCCTCGATAATTTGATTTGACTTATGTGTCGGGCCCGGTCAGCACTGAATTAATGTGTTCAATTAAGTTCTATGTCAAACGAATCTGAGACTGAGAAACATACTGTTGGACAATGAGTATGACTATGTTCCATGTGATTGTCCGCACGATATCTAGAATAGAGGACTGTACAATCCCTTATCTAAAGGACAAAGTATTGATAAAATCAGAGTTCGACAACGTCTATGAGAGCTACGATTGCTAATCGGAATGTAGTGACATTTATAGTTACTAGACTTATCCAAGTGGGAGACTGTTGGATTAGTGTCTAAGCTCGTAACTATATTTGGTAAGTACTTGACCCGGTTGTGCATGGTCCTTTTGGGTTGCCTTCACCATAGCAACTTGACAGGGTAATTTATGGAGAGAGAGAGAGAGAGAAGATATTATGATTTATTAATATATTATAAGAATAGTATATTAAAAGAGAAATCATATTATTTGATTAATATTGGTCATAAATTAATTAGGAATTAATTTAGTGACAAAAAGAGATTAATTAAATAAAGGGGCATAAACTATCAAATGTGTGATAGTTAAGTTTTGGGCTGGGAAACCTAATGGACTAAGGGGGAACAAAATTATGATGAAGGATCATCATATTTTCGTCCAAGTCCCCATTCCAGAAGCTTCCATGGGTTGCTTAGTGATTAAGTTGTCCATTAGGGTTTTGGCAGAAACCCTAGCAGCCTGCAGTATAAATATGACCCTTGGGCTATGAAAATCGGCTACACTTGATCTCAAGAGAAACCCTAGGCCGATTTTAGCATTCCCTCCCCTCTCTCATAATTTCCTTCTTGCTAGTTGGTGTTTGTAAGCCATTAGAGGAGTTACACTTGTGACTCTAAGCTCCAAGACAAGAAGAATCAAGAAGGAATCAAGCAATCAACAAAGGTAATCATCTAGATCTTATTTGTTATGTTATATTCTGAATTCATTATATTAGATCTAGGGTTTGCAAGTCTTGGATCCATTGCATGTATAATAGAGAAGCCTAGATCCAAGCATTAGGGTTTGCATGAGCACATAGGATGTTTATTTATGTTAAACCCATCAACATCATACATCAATATAACCAACTTACATTGTTTTTACATATTGTTCATGTTCTTGAAATAAACAAAAGAGACAACAATGAATAAATTTCAAACTACATCAAAATAATCTTGAGTCCGCATTCCATTAACCTGCTTATTGATTTCCTGAGTATACAAGTCGTTTGAAAAGCGTCAACATAAAATATGTTGGTGAGTTCATAAGCATTTTGTATAAATATCTGTGTTAATTGGAAAACCAGAAAAATCCCATATTTTTGTATCAAATGGTTTTAAGTCTTTTTTCTAATCAAGTATAGTTGCATGTGTGTTTTAGTTTATCGTTTTTCGAAATCGTATAAAATCATTTTCCCTAGAAAATCATATATTTTCTGATGTATAAGATGGTGGTCTTAAAACCCTAAGACTGGTGTGATAAAAAGCTTCGTTTATAGTATCCAAAACAATAGTTGTCTATAATCGGAAGGTGTAACTTGAGTAAATTTCTAAAATTATACTGTTATATTCTTAGTGAGTCGTTATAACCATACAAATACGACGGAGTGTCTGTTCTGACGTTCTTCAGCCGCCGGTTTTGTTTAAGACATTTGTCACCCTAGATTGGCCGGTCTAGCTGCAGCGAACAACACAGGTGCGGGGTGTCAACCCCGTATAGATCTATACACAAATCCCCGCTCCCCCTCCAGGAGACTCTGGTTATAACTCTTATAGGACTTTAAGCGTGTGTATATATATATATATATATATATATATATATATAGGTACTGTGAAGATTCGTCTTACTAAAATACTAACAGGTGTTTGTGCAAAAATCGTTGTAATCCGTTATTTATTACGTAAATAACAATGATGTATTTTTTGACTAGATATCTCGTTTTCGTTTGTAGAAACTGTTCCTTTTTTAAAAAAAAAATCAGATTTGTCAAAATGGCCCAATATTCTTGATGTTGGCAAAATGCTCCTTCATATTATAATTTGTCAAATGAGACTCATATTTGTCAAAAGGTGGCTCGAAGCTATGGGAATTATTGAAAGTGATCCATTTCCTCCAAAATACTTATTTAAGCAATTTTTGACGTAAATACTTATGGTTTTTGTCATAAAAACTTGTAACTTATATTTTGTAACATACTAGTTCTTGCTTCTTTGTATAATTTGTGAAATATGATTCAAACACTTGAGACTTGCCCAAGATTTCAAGTCCTTGGAATTTTCATAACTTAAGTACATATAACTTAGCAGACAAGCATAACAAGCAAATAAACTAAGGTTTAAAACAAGGTTTTGACTTGTATTCTCCCCCAAAAACAATAAAAACTCAAAAAAGTAGGGGTATGAAGCTCACCTTGAGTTGGTTGGAGTGATGGGGTGAAGATCTCAAGCCTAAGCTCTTGGATGAGTTGAGGAACTTCCTTGGAAGGAATGTTGTCCTAAGGGTTTTTTATCACATATTATTATGAGTAAAATAATATGGCTTTATCTTGCAAATGATGTAAAATACTAGATTGATGGAATATCTTACCTAAAAATCTTAAGGAGAACTGGAAGAGTTAAGACTTAACAAAATCCTTGCTCTTGCTCTTGAGGGAAGTATTTGAGAGAATATGAGGGAATAAGAGAAATGGTGGGGTTTTATATTCTTCTACTGTCATTGTTTTAAGGAATAAAGAAAAAAAAGGGGGGGGGGGGACTATGTGCATGGAAATCTGATGGTTCAAGCATTGTTATTTGGTAGGTAATGCATGGGTTACTGTGATTTGCATGGAGAATGGGGGATTACATCACATCATAAATTCAAACTCTCTTATTCTTATCTTGATTTAAATAATTCCTTTATAAATCTTAAATATTATTTGATGTAAATATGTTTTAGATGTTAAAATTTGGCATAAAATAGGGGTTTAGGGGGTCTAAGTTATGAAAAATATGAGTTGGGTGGGATTCTTGACGTCAAAATACCTTAAAATGAAGAAAATGTCCGAAATGGACAAAAATCTGGAGTGTAGTCCGGAATCTGCGAGGGTCCCAAGAGTATTAGGGAGTTCCGGAGTCATTTGGCAAAATTCAGAGTTAAAAGGGGGAATTCTGAAGTGAAAATAGTGAAATCCGGAGCATTTCCTCGGTTCCGGAGTCAGATGCTAAGTCAGTAGGTCTGGGCCGAAGGTACGAAGTCGGCTAGAAATTATGAAGCAAGTCAATGTGATATCTTCCGGAGCTAAACCTTCTGGATCTGCGAGGATGTCCAAAGCAAGGGGGTCCGAGATGCGAACCTTCCCGGTTCCTTATAAGGTATTCCGGACTAAGAGGGTTTCGGACCAAGAAGAGAGGCTCCGAGATTGAATAGTGTATTCCGGAATGGGCTTGTTCTTTTGAGTTTTATCCTTTCGTTTTGAGTTGTTTTCGACTAAGGGAGATACACAGAGAGATTTGGAAGAGATTTGAGATACATAGAGAGATTTAAGATACATAGAGAGATTTGGGAGATATTTGAGATACATAGAGAGATTTTGGAGAGATTTAAGATACATAGAGATATTTTGGAGAGATTTAAGATACATAGAGAGATTTGGGAGAGATAGAGAGATATAAATGCTTTGTATTATAACAATACATGGTTCATTAGGAACCTTAATGTAAACTTTAATGTGTTAGCACAAGTCTTACAATAGTTAATGTTTACATAAAGATAGAATTACCTAGTTAAAAATACTAGTTGTGACCGTCATTGTTATTTTCTTCATAATTTTTTGATTATCTTTCACATGATTATCCACTTTGTCTTCAATCTTTCTTTTTTTTATCTTTTTTTTTTCAGTTTGCATTCATGCTTGTCAATAGTTTCATATTCTCTTGCTTTGAGAATAAAAACAGAAGTGTTGGGGTATGAAGTTTCGTCTAACATGGAGCACTTACGCCTTGTTCCCGAATTCTACTTAAGGAGTAATATGGATGGATATGGAGGAAAGGTGAGAGATGTCGAAGGAAAATCGTGTTCCCGAGTTTAATTGATGGAAAGAAAGTGAGGGGAATGAAAGGGTTTTGGAGTCATATTTTCCTTCCAAAATTTCCTCCCAAATTGGGTGGATTCTGGAAGAAAGTGAATGGAAGGAAAATCTTTTAGTTTTATTTTCTTTTCCCTCTTAACTCAGGAATACAAAAACTTAAAAATTTCCTTTCATTTCCTTCGAACTCGGGAACACGGAATAAGGAAAAATTTCCTTTACTTCCCTTTCTTTCTATCAATAGTATCCTTCGCTTTCATTTATTGAATTAAAAAAACCCTCAAGAATAAGGTGTTAGAGTTGTAATGGAGCATTTGGAAGTGAATGGAGCATCAGGGATCAACATGGAGCACTTGGAGTTAGAGTGGAGCATCAAGAAGGAGAATGGATCATCAATGTTGCACCATGCATCATGATGTGTCATTATGAAGGAGAAGCACCACCTTGTGTACATGGTGTGTCATCCATGCACAAAGGACACCACCTATGATCAATGTGTGCCACCTTGGTGCTTGATGTGCCACTATTACATGCTGTGTTGTGTTCTAGGAGTGTTGAAGTTTTGTTGATGAACAAAGAAGAAAGGATGTACCACTCAAGTTGAAGATGTGTCATTCATTAGGAAGATGTTCCATTCATGATGAAAGTGTGCCATCATGGTTCTTGATGTGCCACTCAGGTTTCAGGCTCACTATGATGCTCAAGATTGCTCATTGTTGCTCGGAAGCTTGAAGATACTCAAGGAGGATGCTCCACATGGTTGATGCATCATCTTGATGGCAGGTATTGTTGGGTTTTGAGCATTCTAACACTTCCTAAGTGTACATGCAACCCTAAATACCTTGGATCTATGTTTTCTCTATTATACATGCAAATAAGAACATCCAAGGTATTATCCTAATCTAGCATACAAAAACTATGAATGTAACAAGATAGAATACATACCTCTTGATGTAGCTTGATGTCTTCAAGCTTTAAGAGCTTAGCCCCAATAGTGTGGAAGCCTCAAGTGGAATCACAAATCACCAAGACACCTTGGAATACTTTAGAGAATATGATTACTTGGTTCTCTCTAGTGAAATTGGCTAGCCCTTCTTTAGTGTATCCACACTAGTGCCAATTTCACCAACCAAAGACATCTTTATATAGTATGGAGGATTAGGGTTAAACCCTAATACCCATGACCTTTCATTTCCTAGGATCCATGGGTTAAACACTCCATGGACTATCCATGAAAGCTTAGCCCAACCTAAATGAACTTGGCCCATTCCATATATATAAGAGTCCATATTTAATTAGTTCCTTTTGATCACTTAATTAATTATAAATTAATTCTTGATCAATACTAATTAAATAATATGATTCCATATTAATATATTAGAACTTATAACATATTAATATTAATCATAAACATACTATTCTCAAAAGATTATCCATATAAATTGTGTCGGTGAAGTGCAACCCAAATGGACCATGCCGGGTCGGGTCAAGTATATACCAAATATAGTTATGGACTTAGACATTAATCCAACAGGTATGCCATCATGATGCATAATGGTGTCACATGATGATCCATCATTGTTCTTGATGCTCCATTATGTGTATGGTTGATGCTCATGAGGTTAAAGGTTCTAGAAGCGTCTGCATGACACTCCGTAAATGGTTGGAAATTAGGGCATCACCTTAATGAGCTGATTATAGAGGGGTATGGCCCATCAGAATTAGGGTTTCCCATGCTTGCTAATAAATAGGTTCATATCGACATCATTGTAAAAATTGCTAGATTTATGTGAGAGCTCAAAGTGAGATACAATTATGAGTGCTATTTGTCTGATTTGGACCCACCATTTCTGGTTATCCAATGAGAGGAGGACTATTCCACTCCCCTCGGATCTCACACTCTACCCCAGAATGAGACCTAACCAATATCTAGCTTATTTAGAACTAAGTACCTTTTATAAGTCCATAACTAACCCATACTATATTTAAAGCCAAATCTGATTCTGGCATGGTTCCTAATAAGCAATTCTATTATAGCTATACAAGTAGCATGAAGTATAATTGATACAATTAGCAATTAATAAATACTTTTATTAAATTATGCTCTTGAAAGTAACTACGCACTTACTTGACAAATGAAGGCGACTCGAGGTTAGGGCAGCGCTTCACCTTAACACTTCTCGATGACCTAAATGTATAAAGCACTAAGTCTTAGTCTAGTTTTCATAATCTTGGCGACTATATTAACAATATTCTAGATTCCTCAATAATCCAATGTCTACATCAACATCTATCAAGTGAGGAATAACCATTTAGGATCATATTGGAGGTAGGGTCCATTTGGTATACACAATATATTGGTTGGAAATCCTACTTTAAACACCTCACTAATCTAGCCTAGACATTACTCTCGTAAGTAGATCAATCATTATAATGACTTGGAATCACTAATAAATCTTAGTTATAGGTTCATAATAACGACTATAACCATAGTTAAAAGTTACACTTAAAATAAAATAAGCCTAGCTTAACTTACAGAGTATATGCGGGCATAACTCTGACCCAGGAGCTTCTATTCTCCAGCTATCAGACACCGCATGTCCTCGCTAAAGTAACCGGGAACTAGGGAGTAAATGGTACTAGAGATACGAGAGAAATCCAGAGCTTTTTGGGTGAATGAGGTGAAAAATGAGGCTGGAAATCGGAGAATATATAGGTCCAAAAAGTGAAGGCGCATCGCACCTCATGTCTGGGCGCGCCACACAAATGGTTGGCAGGGTGACGTGGCTCCTTCTGAGTGGTGACATGTGGCGAGACTTGGGTGGAACATCAGTGCGCATCGCGTCTTTTGTCGACGCGTGTAGAAAATTCTGATTTCTTTAAAAATTCATAACTTTTATGTACAAGCTCAATTTTCAACATTTTTTATATCCACACATAGCTATCGACAAGATCTACAACTTTCTTTTAGACTCCGTAGGCTAATTTGCACTTTATTTTTAAAGTTATATTTTTAACAGACTTAGAATGCTAAAGTCCTTGAAAAAATTATAACTTTCTCATATGATATCCATTCTCCACTGTCTTTATATTCACGAATAGGTATTGATAAGATCTTCAAATCTCGTTTAGATTGTTTTTCCTAACAATCGACTGATTTCAATTTCGGTTTCTGAGTCATATACTGCTACGCTAAAACTTCGAATAATCATAATTTTCTCTCACGAAGTAAGATTTAATCGTTCTTTATATGTACAAATTTTCTTTTACGGGTACTACGACTTTTGTTTAGATTACTTATCCGAAATAATATTTTATTTTTAATTTATATTTTAGCCTTATTTATTACGTTTTCGATGTAGGATTTCACACAAAAATCAAATACACCTAATATCTATAAAATTCACATAAACTCATATATATTTGAATAGTTTACTTTTATTTATTCTAAAAAATTTACAATTGTTAACTGACAAGGTTACAAATTTGATAACTAAGCCTAGCAGGAAACGCGGGTGTTACACATCTTAAACCCAACTGTCCTGAGTGGGTGGCGGAAGGAATGCAAGCCCCATCACCCATCGTTCGGCAGGAGGTCAAGGCCGAGCCTCTGGAATTTCTAGTATGTATTTTTCTCTTCGATTCTGTCATTACATTTCTATCTAAAAAAATATGTTCCTGGTCCATGTTGAACTAGCAAATAGATAGTCCTTTTGTATGGTGTGTTTGTTAGAGATATTGTTGGAGCATCTGTATATTTTAAGGGATCAAGATTCAATCCTCGGGGTTCCTCGTAAATCAAATAGTGTATTGATTGTTCTTGTCAGGTTCGAATCCGTAATACTTGGTAAAGTTTCCAAGGCCTCCATCTAAGGTTCACGGTTTCTTTATGATTGTTTGGTCATTATCTGAAGGATCATCTTATGATATGTTGCATTCCAAGAGTCAAGGTTGGCATGTACCTGGTTGAGGTGTTATGAGGCTTTGGGATTGCATACATCAGTTAATAATAGTTTGAACCCTAAGTAAGGAAGGACTGAGTAATTTGATTGAAGGATCAACTGATGGTTTGATTTGTGGTTTTAGAATATTGAATCAGAGGAGTCTATGGTACAAGAATGTGATATTTTGGTTCATATTCGTTATAACATGAAAGAAGGAAAGTAGACTACCACCAAAGTGCTGAGAGTTAGGAAGTTTCAAGGATTCATCATAATCCTTCATGGTTATGAAATAATTAAGGTTGGTCAGGCCGCGAGTTTATAGTTAGTTGCCGCCAGGTTCATGCCTTTAAGGATGTGTGTTGTCCTCACATTGGAAGTTGTCGTATGAAGATCTCGTTGTGTCCAGTAATCTCTTTTAGTGACACCAAAGATTAGGTTAAGAGGCACTTGAGCCGCTCAGGTTCAGTATCATGTTGAGGGATTGGTTAGCTCGCTGTGTTGACCGATATCTATAGTAGGGGAAGAGTGTTTGTTGATCTATCAACCAGCTTCAGAGTTTGGTATGTGTATTTTCGCATGGGCTTTGTTCAGTAGTGAGTTGAACCATTGGATTAGTTGTCAATCCATTTTCGATAGATGGTTATTTTGTTCATCGCTATCAATTGAAATTGTTCGATGGTTTTGAGTTGTATCAGTTGAAAGTGTTATGGATGCGTCAATCTTTCGTCAAGATTTGTGAGGTGTATATCTTGTCTCCTACGTACGTGTACCATTAATTGTTGGTTGTGGAATTATTGGTCACAGCATGCTCGAGTTTGGTAGTTGTCCTTTGGTTACAGAAAGTTAGAATGTTGGAGCGACGTTGTTCAGTTTTTCAGGTAAGACCTTGAATCTACGCATAATTAAAATTTAGGTAGGCTACGTCAGTAGGGTTGGTACTTGGGTTGGTTCGATCGCGGTTCTGACAACAATATTGGTTAATTTTGGAACGTTCCTCCGAGTGGGAAATTTTATTGGATAAGTTGTACATTGGTAGGATCTATTCACTTTTATTTAAGATTAGGATATTGCTTTGAGTTAGGAAGGTTTTTATGGTTGGTTTGTTTATTGTTGAGGGATTATAATCCCAAGTTTGAATTCTTGGGCTAATGTTAAAAGGGTTTGGATTTTCTTTACTCTATTGAACGATGGATATTGTTATTAAGGACCAAGTGATGTAGTGTATGGATTGGACCGAAATGGCCATGAAGTGGGGGTGAGGATGAAATCTTATTCAAGTGACGGAGAGTTGTAATGTCTGGTTTCTGGTATGAATTTAACTTGCTAATTTTGAGATTTGAGGTTTGCCACAACATGGTGAAGGGATCACCACGGCGTGGTAATCAGCATGAAATGCGTGTTTCATTAAAGGTCACCATGACGTGGCAGTATGTGTGACACGACATGGCGACGACAGATGTGCTAAACCCTAATTTCCTGTTTAAAGGCCCTATTTAAGGGAAGTGATGTCTAGGGTTTCCTCCACCCTTAGCCTCCATTACATCCCAAAGCACTCTTGATAAATCCTAGCCTCTCTTTGAAGTTTTTGGCTTGTTTTGGTGTCTTTGGTGCACCTTGAATGAAGAAGAAGAAGAAGAAGAAGAAGATTTTGGTGCACGGATCAAGCAAGAAACTACTCTCCATCCTTGGAATCATTCTCTGGACCATTTGTAAGGCTTCAAGATCTTATCTTTTTGGTTCTACTATTGTAGATCTAGGATTTGTAACATCTTCCGGTTCATAGTTGTGATTGGAATGGCCCTAAGAGATAAAGTTTGTAACTTTATGACTCACCTAACGTTATGACACATAACACCACCACCATCGCCATCATGAACTTCCACTATTGTCGGACCACCAGCCAAGACAATCAGGCTACCACTAGTTCACCAAGACCCACCTTTAACATCTCCTAACCACCATATCTGCCACCATCATCTTCATAAATCACCGAACCCCCCACCCCCTATATCACCATATATCCATCAACATCGCACATTACCAGCTAACCCACCTTGCCTTATTTCCAATCAGATGCAGCCAAAAGGGTACTCCCTTGTAATAAACTTCCATCGGTATTACCACCACATACTTAATCATTCACGAGTTAAGCTTACACATACACATACACACATATATGATATTAAACCTAGAAATCAACCACAAAAATCTGCTTCCATGAACGAAAATAACACCTAGATGAAATCAAAGGGTTCGGTTTCTTGATTGTGATGATATTAAACCTAGAAATCAGCAACAAAAATATGATTTTTAGTTCCATTATCAAAATTGAATATCTGTAATCAAAGGGTGGTTGACGTCGGAGATGAAGATGGCAGTGGTGATTGTTTCTTCTTCCCAAACGGTGGTGGCTATTTTCGATTTTGTCTTTTCCCAGTTTCTTCTCCGATCATGCTTCCTATCCTCCGATCTCATCTTTTATCGCCATAGCAACTATCATTGCTTCCTTCTTCTAGATTCGATATCTGAGTCATCGGCGGCAGAGGGGGAAACCACCATAACGGAGGAAGTCACCGGTGATGTTGGAGGAAGAGATGAAGCGACAAAGGCTTTGGAGAAGAGGAACAAGGGTGCAATTGATATTTATCTTCATTTATTTTTAAATAAATTTAATTAAATAAAAATGTAAAAGAAATTAAAAATGATAAATATGTCTTTTTATGTGGGTGATAGACTATTTGTTAAAAGTTTTGAAACCACAGAGACCGTCTATGAGGTTTTTTGAACTTAGGGATTATATCCCAAATTTCTGAAAACCAGAAGGACCATTTATGAGGTTTTGTCTATAATATATGTTGAATTTATGAATAAATTGTTTTTCAGTGGGTTTGTTATTGAATGGGTTGTTTATAAGTTGAAAAATATGGATATCTTTAGGGGTGTTCAAAACTGAATATCTGAAATTTCGGATACGGATTCTGATATTGAAACGGATATCCGAAATTTCAATTTGTATGATTTAAAAATAATAAATAGTAATCTACAACCAACTAAATACGAACTTAATTTACAATTTAACATAAAAATAAAACTAATAATACAATATCAATTAGCCATTTAACATAAATATTTATAACATCCAAATGAATGATTGTTGATTTTGACTTTATTCTAATAGTGATCAAGTGGCATAAACATTTTAAGACATTCAAATTTTAATTCAAGCACTTGACGGTTCATTCGTTGTCCAGTAGCATCAAGCAAGTAATAACACGTTTTGAAAGCTTTTAACGTGTTTGCATGAGTTTTTGGTAATAATAAATAACCATGAACCATTTAAAAGAATAAAGCTAGGAAAGAATGGAGTTGAAAGAATTCTCTTATAACCTTCTTGATTTACATAACGTGTATATAAAAAAGGATATCATGCAAAATCAAACCAATTTGACTATATAGAAGTCATCAAATAAAAAAGATAAACTAAATTTCAAGATCTCTAATCCTATGTTTAATTACTAAACAAAACTACATTACAAAAATATTTAATAGTTAAATACATTTTGAATATCGGATATCTGAAATATTTGAATTTTTTAAAAGGCTAGAAATCAATATCTGTATCCGAATATCCGTATATCCGAAATTTCGGATAATTTCGGATCGGATTTTCGGATATTTTTGAACACCATATCGTGACTAATATCATAATGATTAATAAAGAAAATCAATCAGCTTTATATTCTATATATTATAAAGTAGATGATTATCAAAAATCACAGTTCAATAGATATTCACTCAAGAAAATCGTTTACATTTCTGCTTATATGTGTGCATGTCTATAAATTTTCTGGATATTAAAATTTAATGAAATAAAATTTGTTGAAGAATCCCTTGTGCATTGTGCATGACTAACCAAATTATCTTAATCGTCGTAGGTTAATAGGATTGTTTGCTAAGTTGGAAACATATTTCTGAACTTCAGTGATGTTAACCGCAAACTTCTTCTTTGCATTTCCATTTCCCGTTAAATCGTCATTCGCTATTTATACAAGAAGAGCATGTTTCCTAGAAGAGTCCAAGACAAAGATGGTTTGTGATAGAACCTAATTCGAGGTGGTTAACCTCCAGAGAATGTCAGAGAGAGAAGCAAGACTGGAGCAATTTTTTGTGTTTTCTTTTCATATGAACTTACAATGCTTAAATAAAAAATGATTGAACTAATGCTACTAATATCTAGGGACGTGGGTGTATAGTGGAACCCAACATCTTAGGAATGCATGCAACATGTGTGGAATTAAAGAGAATCCTATATGACTAGTTGACCGAGTAAAAGCTCATAGTTCTTCCAAGTATCTGCTGGGTTTCTTGATGATCCTTCTAGGTCGACTAGTAGCTTGTGGGTCTTCCAATCGGGCCTGTTCTTGGGCTGCTGAATGGGTTGTATCAATACCCCCATTCTCCAAATTGGACTCGTCCTCGAGTCCGGTAGGAAAATCCGGGAACCTGAGTTTGATCTCTTCTGCGTCTTCCCATGTGGCTTCAGAAATATCCTTGTCGGTCCATTTAATGAGTACTTGTTGAATCCCTGACTGGAGCTGGCGTTGATTAATGACCTGTGCTGGAGTTGTTGTTGTGGCTTGGAGATCGTTGATCCATTTAGTTGGAAACTCGTGTGAGACTTCTGTGGTGTGACAGGTTTGCAATAGGGACACATGGAAAACTGGGTGTACTTTGGAAGTTTCTGGTAATTGTAGTCGATACGCCATACGCCACTGGACACATTCGTTCGAGTATTTTGTAGGGTCCAAAATATCGTTTGGATAGCTTTTTATTTTCTCGCGAGACTACTGAGTGTTGACGATAGTTTCGTAAGCGAAGATAAACCAATTCTCCAACTGAAAATTGCTTGTCTTGACGTTTCTTGTTTGCCTGTTTGATCATTCTGGTGCGGGTTTGGCTGAGATTGACATTAAGAAGATCGATGATGTGTTGGTGTTCTAACAGGGAGTTGTCGATAGAGGCTGTACGATTCATCCCCGGTGTGTAGTCGTGAATTGTAGTGGCATCCCTTCCATACATGGCTTTAAAGGGGGTCATTTGGATGGATGAATGAAAACTCGTATTATACCAAAACTCTGCAAGGTAGAGGAATCGTTGCCAAGAGCGGGGTTCATCGTAGGTGAAAGCACGGAGGTAGGATTCGAGGCATCTGTTGACCACTTCGGTTTGTCCGTCAGTTTGCGGGTGGTAGGCACTCGAGTGTTTCAGTTTGGTGCCTAGTTGTTTGAAGAGTTGAGTCCAAAATTGGCTTAGAAAGAGTGGATCTCTATCTGAGATAATTGTCTTGGGGAGGCCATGGATACGATAGATTTCTCGGAGGAAGATTGTTGCGAGTGATATAGATGTGAAGTGATTAGGTAAAGCGATAAAATGGGCAAACTTTGAGAGCCGATCAACTAGAACCCAAATGGCGGTTTTACCATTAGACGGCGGTAAGTGGGTTATAAAGTCCATGGTTATATCTTCCCATGTATGGGTGGGAATGGGTAATGCTTGAAGGAGGCCGTATGGTTTGTGTGTGGGTGTCTTGGTGGCCTGACAATTGGTGCATCTCCGAATGAATTCTGTGACTTCTTGTTTGAGTTTGGACCATGAGAAGGAAGCTGCAAGACGTCTAAAAGTAGCTTGGATTCCAACGTGACCTCCTAGTGTAGATGTATGGAATTCCTGCAAAAGAATAGAACGAATATGTGGTACGTTAGGTATAAATAAATGACCTTGGATGTAAACCAAGCCGTTTTGAACTGTATGGTGAGGTAGTGAAGAGGGATTGTGCTCCAGTTGTGCTAACAGTCTCTGTCCTTTTGGTTGGTTGGAAAAGTAGGATCGTAACTCATCGAGCCATGTAGCTGTTGGTGAGGATAGTGCTAACAGGTGAGGTTTTTCGATTCTGCTAAGTGCGTCTGCGACTTTGTTTTCTTTTCTGGGTTTGTAGTGTAACTCAAAATCATACCCGAGAAGCTTGGTGAGCCATTTGTGTTGGTCTGGTGTTTGGATGGTCTGTGTTAATAGGTGTTTTAGGCTGTGATGATCGGTATAAACTCGAAATCTGCGGCCCAAGAGGTATTGACGCCATTTTTTTATGGATTCGGTTATTGCATAAAGTTCTCGAACATAAGTAGAACTGTTTTGCATGCGATCACAGAGCTTTTTGCTGAAGAACAAGATTGGTTGATCTTGTTGTGATAACACAGCACCGATGGCGACTCCGGAAGCGTCAGTGGTGAGGTCGAACGGTTCATTGAAGTTGGGGAGTGCTAGGGTAAGAAGATGGGTCATGGCTTCTTTTAATTGTGTGAAGGCTTTCTGGTGATGCTCGTTCCAAATAAATGTGGGATTTTTAAGTATGTCTGTGAGGGGTGAGGCAATATGGGCATATGATTGAACAAAACGCCGATAATAGCCTGTTAGGCCCAAAAAGGCTCGTAAGGTTGTAAGGGATGTGGGGGTGGGCCAGGCTTGGATTATGTCTAGTTTTTCTGGGTCTGCATTAACACCTTTAGCTGAGATAATGTGACCCAAAAAGGGTATCTCAACGGTGGAAAAAACACATTTGGATTCTTTGGCGTGGTACTTGTTGGTCAACAATGTATAAAAGACGAACTGTAGATGTTCATAGTGTTTATCCATGGAAGGGCTATACACCAATATGTCATCGAAAAAAACTAGGACAAACTTACGTAAGACGGCACGAAAGAGATCATTCATGGCTGCTTGAAATGTTGATGGGGCGTTTGTTAGGCCGAATGGCATAACGCGAAATTCGTAGTGACCGTCAATTGTGCGAAATGTCGTTTTGTGTATATCTGCTAGAGAGACACGGATTTAATGGTAGCCGGCCCTAAGATCAATTTTTGAGAATATGTTAGCCCTGTGAAGTTCATCCAAGAGTTCATCGACAGTTGGGATCGGGAATCGGTCACGAACTGTGACTGCATTGAGTGCCCGATAATCGACACAGAAACGTCATGTTCCATCTTTTTTTTGAACTAGTAGGACTGGTGAAGAGTATGGGCTTTGGCTTGGTTGAATTACGCCACTATCAAGCATGTCAGATATGAGGTTGGTCATAATTTCTTTTTGGTAATGTGGGTAACGGTATGGTTTGACGTTAATAGGTTTGGTGTTTGGGAATAGTGGAATATGGTGATCATGTTGACGTGTGGGTGGCAACTCGTGAGGTGGGTCGAAGAGTTTTTGGTATTGGTGTAGTAGAGCTTCAATGGTGGTGTTAGGATGTGGTTGTCGGTTTGGATGAATGGTTGCTGGTGGTTGATGGTGACAGATGAGAGTGTGAAGTGAAGCAACTGAATTTTTGCGAATCAGAGTGTGTAGTGAGCTAGGTGACACGGGTGATGTAAGAGGTTCACCACGTAGGATGCATGGGTGATTGTTGATGGTGAATGAGAGTTGGGGGATGGAGAAGTCTGCGACCAGTGGTCCCAATGTACTAAGCCAAGCGACACCCAATATGACGTCTGCTCCTTCAACAGGGAGGACAAATAAAGGAACTGAAAAGGTAGTCTTATTGAGTTCTAGTGGCACATTTGGGAAAAAGCTGTTACACTCTAGGTGTTGGCCATATCCGACCATTACAGGGAAGGGAGTGATTGTTGCTGGTGTGGTTTTGTGTAGGGATACGAGGCGAGGCTGTATAATATTGTGGGTGCTGCCACAATCTATGAGTGTCGTGACCGGGTGTCCGTTGATGTGACCAGTAACGCGAAGTGTTCTGGGTGATTGTAATCCAAAGAAGGCGGCGTCGGATAAAGACAAGAAATGTGGAGTCTGGTCTGTGATCGTATCTGTGATGGTGTCGTTCGTTGTGGTCTCGGCATCCATGGTGAGTTGAGTGGCATCTGATGTGTCCTCATTATGAGCTATTAGGAAGAACTGGGGCGGATTGCAAACGTGTCCCGGTCGGAATTTCTCAGGGCAGCGGAAGCAGAGGCCTTCGGCATGTCTTTTTTGGAGGGCTTCCGGTGAAAGGCGAGTGAACGGTATCGTGGGTTTGGGTTTAGGTGGTGTCGATAAGAGTGGTGGTTGGGTGGTGATCTGATTTGTTGTACTGATGGGTGTTATTTGTTGAGTGTTATTATAGGTGAGGGATCGGGGTGTATAGGTAGGGCGAGGGCGAGACTTGCTGAATTTTTCTTCAATGAGCTTGGCGAGTCCGTAGGTTTGGTGGAGGTTGAGTGGGTTTTGGATGACAATTTCTGATTGTATGTCCTCACGGAGTCCGAAGATAAAACAGTCTCGCAAAGCTTCAATTGGTAAGCCATCGACACAATTGCTATTTTTTTCGAACTCGGATTGATAGGCAGCCACTGTAGATGTTTGGCGGAGCTTGAAAAGTGTTGCCCGGTGATTTTCGTAGGTGGAGGGTCCAAAACGCGTTTCAAGTGCTTGGGTGAACTCAGACCAGGTACCCAAGAGGTGATTGGTGGACATATGCTTGTACCAACTAAGTGCATCACCTGTGAAATAGAAGACAGCAAGAGCAAGGCGTTGATTTGAGCCATCAAAGTTGGGAAGATTAATTTTTGGGGGACGTGGGTTGTGTGGAGGCGGTGGTGGGGGTGGATTTTGGTTTATGTGTTGATTGGTGATAAGATTGACAAGGTTTGTCATGTTCGTTGTGAGGACATCCAGGCGGGTATTAGTGGCGGTGGTTAGGTGGAGTAAAGCTTGAAGATGATCTTGAGGTGGAGGGTTTTCATCGGGTTTAGTTTCTGGCTTGGGAGGCATGGTAAGTGGAATGAAAGCACCAAAGTGATAGAACCTAATTCGAGGTGTTTAACCTCCAGAGAATGTCAGAGAGAGAAGCAAGACTGGAGCAATTTTTTGTGTTTTCTTTTCATATGAACTTACAATGCTTAAATAAAAAATGATTGAACTAATGCTACTAATATCTAGGGACGTGGGTGTATAGTGGAACCCAACATCTTAGGAATGCATGCAACATGTGTGGAATTAAAGAGAATCCTATGTGACTAGTTGACCGAGTAAAAGCTCATAGTTCTTCCAAGTATCTGCTGGGTTTCTTGATGATCCTTCTAGGTCGACTAGTAGCTTGTGGGTCTTCCAGTCGGGCCTGTTCTTGGGCTGTATCAGTTTGTTTACTTCCTAAACTAAGAGGGTGTTTTGGATTGTTTTTCAAATACTTTTTGGCTTTTGCCTTTTTCAAAAAGTCAAAAAATTCAAAAGATATTTAGCAAATAGAAAAGTCATTTTAAAATAACTTTTTGTTTTCAAAAGTTAGGAAATTCTATTTTTTTTATGACTTTTAGCCTTTTAAAAGGTAAATTACAAGTAAAAAAAAACTAGCCATTTAAAAGGTAAATTACATTCAAAAAAAGTAAAAAAAAAAAAACAAGACAAACACTTTTTAAAAACAATTTTTGGCTTTTGATCCCTCAAAAGCTAAAGTCAAAAATGAGTTACAATAAATCCCAAACACCCCCTTAACTCCCAAAAGAATGCATATACCGAAAATAACCCTCCGCCTCTTTTAGTCTCCTTCGTTTTATTTAAAAAAATTAGAAAGTTAATTAATTATCTAATATAATCTTATCCATTGATTAATCCTAATAAAAGGTCATGATTTGTTGTAAAGTTCTTACACTAACTTAAGTTTTATGAAAACGATAATTAGAAAATGAAATGCAAAGAGTGATCATGAAAACGATAATTAGAGAATTAAAATCATTGACAACATCACAAATTGTTTCAAACAGATTGATAAAAACAAACAAAACCAAAAGAAAATACTACTACAACAACAGGGACAATTCACCTTCTTCTCAACGAGGTCATGGAGCAGGTAAGCTCGCAAGAATTTCTCTGATCAACCCGAGCCTCTTTTCAGGCAGTTGAAGATGTAAAAAAACACCAACCCTGATCACGTTTTGGGATAGAGAAGGTACTACTCTACTACAATCATTAAAAGATAATCCATGGTGGCTTACTAAATCACCAAGAGCTTCAGCCAGTCTTGCCTCATAATCTATCGTTGAAGAGGAAGCCCCACAACAAACTTTGTTTCTTTTTTGCGTTTTCTGTAAAAAACAAAACAAAAAAAAAATATATCAAAAACCAAAAGTACTAACTGGTTGTGTTCATGCACTTTTAAACTATTAAGAATAACTTATAGAACTTAATCCATGCATTCATCTTTGAAGTTAGGTCGTAAAACAAATTATTCTTTTCCTTTGTTTACATAACAAAATGGTTCGAAGCAACTTTGCAACTCATACGAACTCAGATTCACCGGATTTTGTTTCGTCATTGTCTTTGAAGCAAAGGTTTTGCATTAACACATCACACTCATAATTTGGATATCGTTATGTCATACTTTCTAAGATATATATAATAAATCCTCATCCTCATAAATTAATAAAGTTTAACTATATGACACAAAATATATTTTAGTAAAACTATTAAATCAACTAAGATTTTATTTACCTGTCCTCGTGTTCCCACCGGGTTGTCAAAACATGAGTCCATATTTATGCCTGGATATATGGATCTCTTTCGTAGTTCCTCCTCTACTCGACGTATCCGTATCTCAAAATCTTCTGCAGTTGAGGGGTCTAATGTCCCTCGTGGTGGTTGTGAATGGATAGAATGAGTGCTGCTCGAAGATGGACCAGAGGATGACACCTCATGTCTCCTAAAGTTATTCCGCAAAGGGGAAGCGATTGGGGACAAATCACCCTTCTTATACGACAAATAGTACTCTGTGGCAGCCTCATTATCGGACACATGCATACCAGATTTAGGCCGATGCATCTCATCCTGAAAATAAAGTCACATGTTGTACATCTTTATATTTTTACGACAATATATATATATATATATATATATATATATATATATATATATATATATATATATATATATATATATATATATAACGAACCTTATCGACATTATAAATGTCGCAAACTTCAACCCACGTCAACCTTCTGATATGCCCCCAACGGGTTATCCGAGGAATATTTTTATTATTATGGCGTATCGAAAATTTCCCACGAATATAAGGAAACATTTCCCAAATCCATATCTAACAAATAAAAATCACAAATTGTTATTATTTACTAAATATTAATATTAGAATATAAAAAAATCAATTACATGTTTTTTTTACCATACCTTAAACGGTGCTGAAAATCCAGACACCGTATATTTCAATTGTTTGTGTTCATTTGCTTTGACATAGACGTCAATTTTTCCAAAAATCTTTCTCAATTCTCCGTAACTGTGATGCCATAAAAAACTGCCCCACGCGAACCTAACATATGAAATAACAACATATAACTATTTTTAAAAATAATTAAATAATTTAAATCGGTTTTATTTTACCTGTTCCAATCATCCAGGTTTTCAATCAGCCATAACCATTCTTTTGTTATTTTATCTGTTTTTTCTTTTCCTAGAAACCCTTGGTTGAGAACGTATAGTAAACAGGCTCTAACGCCATCCTCATCTGAAACCGTCTCAAAACGATTACTTAATATAAAATCCCTCACATCCCCAACGCTTAACGAAGCGTCCGTTCTTTCTGGGAACACACGTGATCGGAACGACGTCTCTTTTTGTGTAAACTCTTTTTTTGTTCTTGGAAATCGTCCGAAATGAAAGCCTGTTATCAAACAAAATTCTTCTGCCCCAAACGACATCCGATACCTAGAAATTTGAAAGTGTAGTCTTTCTTCTGCATCCATTTCATGAGTAGGGCGTAACTGGTGGAGAAACAATCCATGACAAAGTAACGGATCCCCCGTCATTACTTGTACACCCAACCAATATCCGAATGCAGTCGTATGAAATAATTCACGACGTTGACCTTCTAACCGATCAAGTGCTTCCGTTATGTTATTACATGAGCCTTTAACGGTTACACTAGCCAAAAGTTGTTTGTTTGAATGCTGAAAAGGTTGGACAGATAGCATGCTTTAAGCTATAAAAACTTGAAAAATCTTGAGAGCAAATCGCAGATGGTTTGGACATCTGTGATTGTACAAATTGTTAATGCATAGATTGTGCATTAAAGGGTTGTACAATCGCAGATGACATTGCCTGAGGATTAGTCCAATTTTACAGGTCTTTAATGCACAGAGGCTTTTTAGGTATTGTTAGAAGAAATCATTCACATGCGATTGTACAAACCTTTATTGGACAATTTGTGCATTAACAACTTGTATAACCAATGCCATCTATGATTTTGTCTCTTCTTTTTGCATAAATTAGACAAATTAACTAAATATTCCTACTACGTTTCAGCCATTATGATAAAATACAAACTAAAATTACGACTAACTTTATTAAGGGGAAATCCGTGATCTGAGATTTCCTAGCCTTCGAAAGTTAAAAAATGAGGTTGAATTTTTTGTCTTAGGGCTTAAAATTGGGTTAATGGACCACGAAATTGTAGCTAATGTAGTGAAATCACAGGCGAAGGAACGAAAACTGGGATTTCGTTGCTTATTATGGTCATTTTCTTATTATTATTTTTTTTGGCTATTTCAATGATTACGAAAAAAAAGTGTCTACTTCAATTTTTTGTCAAAAAAAAAATACTATTTTCAGAGCTGAATCTAGAACACCCAGTAAGTCAAAAGCAACCTAAGTAGAGTCAAATAAACTTCAACAGAACGTGTGTTTGTGAAACAGAAGGTAATTTAAATTCGGAGTTTCTATATAAAAATTGTACAACAAAATAAACAAATACCGTTATATTTGATGCTGAAGAAGTAGAGCTTTCTCCAAGATCTATAAGCTCGATCTTGGGGGTTTTCATCTCGCAATTTTAGTAATAAATAAGGGGGCGAGGGCCAAAAGAGCTCGTAAACTGCACGTAATGCACAAATGTTGACTTCAAATCGCCAATTTGATGAATCCAAGCAGTAAGTCTCTATGTAGAGTAGAAACAGCATGTAAAACACCACGAAAAAAATCAATGTGTATGGAAATATAGCTCCAATATAACAAAATCATCAATTTCAGCAGAAAAAAAGAGATGAAACATTTTTCGCAAAGTAAAAAAGAGAGAAAAAAAGTATACATTATGAAGCCCTATCCGACGCCGGAGAGGATAAGAAAGGATGCCGGCGTGTTAGGGAGGTTTTGGGTGTGATGGTCAATGGTGATTGAATACACTCAACTTTACTCCACAGTAGAGGCATGGGGAATACGCACGGAGAGAGAGAGAGAGGGAGAGAGAGAGAGAGAGAGAGTCCTGTTTATTTTGCCAAAAGATTGAAATCCAACAATTCAAAAAATAGACTCCTATTTTGTTAAATTTCATTTTATTTTTTAACAGAAATTTACTTATACCATAAATCTATTAAGAGTACCTTCAAGGAACAAATCCGTGGTCTAGGTGGCAACGATTGCCAACCGTGAACATAACCACGGTGGTTCATAATCAGTCATGATCGTGGTTGATTGTGACGTAAACAGCGAATTGCAACGATAAATGGGAGAAAAAAATTGTTTGACTTAGTTGACTAGCTTTTTGACGGATATATTTGATTTTTTTTTAAAAGGAGAATTTCGTATATGTTCTTATTAAGCTTCAAAATATCGTATTTGTCCGAATTTAAATCTAAATAGCATATATATCCTTATTAACCTTTAAAATATCGTATTTACACAAATTTATTTTTAAAACATATTTTAAAATCTTTTAATCATTTTTCATATTTTATAATCATTTTAATTAAAAAAAAAAATAGGGAAAATGACTTATATGGGTAACTATGTTTCAAAATCGTTTAAAAAATACCATTGAAGTTTGGTGTGTCCAAAAACCACCATCCAAGTAAAGCATTTGTACAAAAAACACCGACGAAGTACATTCTTTGTTCAAATTTGACCTTGTGGTAACCGGCAATTACCGGTAAAAATAGGTAAAGGAAAAAAAACAATATGAAATGACTCAAATGGGAAACTATGTTTCAAAATCGTTTAAAAAACACCATCCAAGTTTGGTATGTTCAAAAAACACCATCCAAGTAAACTTTTTGTACACAAAACACCAATAAACTATATGTTTTGTTCAAATATTACCCACCGGTAACTGGCTCTTACAGCTCAAATGATGACTTTGTTTAACTATTATAACATGGTATAATAAGTATTGACAAAACAATAAATGATATATTCCTCCTTTAAAAGTCGATTTAGGGTTTCTTCATGAACGAATGACTTCATCTTCTCCTATGATTGCTCTTCTTCTAAAGTGATGATCTCAAACTCAAGTCCAAAACCCTAATTCTTGACTTAAGGCAAAAAGGGCTCCAATGGGCCTCCCTCCCCCCTAAGGCCCAAATCCATAAAAAGCCCAAAAAGGCATCCAAGCCCAACAACAAGGCATCTAAGGCCTAATAGGTTGCTCGTTGTTAGAAGAGTTTATAGTCTTGACCGGTCCTTCATTTATTATTCGGTCTATAGATAGGCACGTCTCTTGTCCCTTCCTTGTTATTTTATTGTTTCGTATCATTTCTTTCGCATGTTTCCTGGGATATGGTTCCGATACTTGTGTACGATGTATTCGAATTTATATTCGTTTGTAACAAGTCGTGGTGTCTGTAATGCCCATTTGGTGATGGATAATGTAGGTTTTGGGGACCGAGTGTTCGGTTTGTGTTGGAGCCCAAAGACATATCAGTAAGTATCAGTTCGAGCCTTTATGAGGTTTAGGCTTATGTTAGAAATTTTGTAAGGCAAGGGGGAGTTGATAGGAGTGTAGAGCTTCTCGTTTGCTTCCTATGGATATAAAGAATGACGAAATCGGACTTAGAATGAAGAAGTTATGGTCTTCAGAAGATTGGCGGTTCTTGACCCTAGCCGAGTACAATAGGCGTACGCTAGAAGTATGTCGAGCGTATTGGCTTGAAATCCAGATTGTAGAGACTTCAACATATATTGGGCATATGCATGGACTTGTTTAACATAGGCCTCGGGCCCATCTGATTCTAGCAAGTCATTTTTGGGGCTTAAGGCCATGTTGGGTGTTCTTGGGCCATATTGGGCCTTAGAGGCCTTGTAGTTGGGCTTGGATGCCTTTTTGGGCCTTTTACGGATTTCGGCATTATTCGAAGGGAGGCTTATTGAGGCATGGGTAAAGGAGCCCTTTTTGCCTTAAGTCAAGTATTAGGGTTTTGGACTTGAGTTTGAGATCATCACTTTAGAAGAAGAAGAAGAGCAATCATAAGAGAATATGAAGTCATTCGTTCATTAAGAAACCCTAAATCGATTTTTAAAGGAGGAATATATCATTTATTGTTTTGTCAATAATTATTACGCCATGTCATAATAGTTAAGCCAAGTCATCATTTAACCTGTAAGGGTCAGTTACTAGTGGGTAATATTTGAACAAAACATATAGTTTGTTGGTGTTTTTTGTACAAAACGTTTACTTAGATGGTGTTTTTTGAACATACCAAACTTGAATGGTGTTTTTTGAACGATTTTGAAACATAGTTACCCCTTTGAGTCATTTCCTCTTGTTTTTTTCCTTTACTTATTTTTTACCGGTAATTGCCGGTTACATGAGGTCAAATATGAACAAAGAATGTATTTTGTTGGTGTTTTTTGTACAAATACTTTACTTGGATGGTGTCTTTTGGACACACCAAACTTGAATGATATTTTTTGAACAATTTTGAAACATAGTTACCCATATAAGTCATTTTCCCAAAAAAATAAAACTAATTGTCCAAATTGCCCTTTAATCTTGAAACATTTTTCCTTGACCTGGAGTCCAGGATAGATCATATTGCCCCCAAATTGCGTTGTCATCAACTTGAAACAAACTAAAGTAAAAACAAACTAAAGTAAAAGAAGATTAAACAATTCAATATTTCTTTTTCTGGCTTCTATACATATTTCAATGGTTTGTGTCTTGTTTGATATTGATAAAGGTGTAGTATTTATTTGATTGGATATGAAAAATTGGCGTTGAAAGTTTCAGTCCAGAGCATCTACGACGAGGGTAATTTCTCGAAGCAATCAATTGCAAGGTTCAGTTTTTCAGTTATGGTTAACTAATTGTTTTCTCAGTTGATTTCGTTGGTTAGCTCTGGATTAAGAACAAAATCATTTATGGTGTCTGTTCATTGGTGTTGATGGCAGTGTCGATTGTCCCAGTATTCGATTGTACTCGATAACTATTTATTGCAAGTGGAGACAAAAAAATTAATTAGTTATCATAATACAAAAGTTATTCATGTTCTTGTGTCACTTTAACAAGATGTTGGTTGCTTTTCCTGAAAAGAATTTTCTGCAAACTCTGATTTTAAGCTCATCAGATATATGTCATGCGTACACAACCATAGTCACACAAACTCTCAGTAATGGTTTCTCCGGAGATGGAGGGATCTCCGAAGACATCTTTGTTTCCGTTGTATCCTTAAAAACGTTAAAACCATCACCTGATTAGGCTTCCTTCTTAGTATGAGAATCATCCATGGTGATATTGAAATTAAAATCAAAACTGATATGTAGATAACTTGTGCTTCCAACAGAAACTAAATTGGATTGTGATAAGATAGATTAAGAGTGGTTGTGATTCATTAAATATAAGGGAAACTCATGGTCGATCGATATTGATCAACGTACCAAGGCTATTAGGGATTTGGAAGGCCATACCATCTATGTAGGTCAAGGAGAAGGGGTATATATGATATTTTAAATGTTAAGAAGGGTATATATGATATTTAGGTGTTGTTTTTTTTCTGAGATAAAATGTTTGCAGTTTGCGGACCACATTTGTAGATCTCTGCAGTAGAAGAGGTGGACCAAACGTCTGCAATCTGAAAAAAGAAGATTATTTGTTTTTTTAACATCTACGGTCTACTAAAACAAACTGAAATCTAAATAAATTGATTTTTTTAAACTTCAAAGTGATTTTTTAATATTTTTATGACTTTGTCATAAATAATTAATAAATCTAGATCAACTTTTATATATTATTGTATAAAAAATAAAAATAAAAATGGTATGAACTAACGTATATATTTGATAAAAACCAACAACTTTGGTTGCAAAGTTATAACTAAACATTGTAATTAGTGATCAAAGAATTTGATACATAAATGGATGGAAATAAACTTTGATTTTTTCAATTAAATCCATTAAAACGTACCATAAATATTTTCTCGAGAAATTAACGATATTGTATTAAATAATGTTTTATAAAATTTGACAAAAAAAATATAAGAATATATTATGATTTTTTTTTTCATATTTATATAAACAACTTCACCGACTATTATTGTAATAAATCTTTATTTATAAATTTGTCAAAAATATCAGGTTTGTATCGTCGAACGTTTTTTTTTAAGTTTTGGAATTTTTTTTTCCGAATTGTCTATCATTAATAAAGTTATAAAAATTATAAATTAAAAAAAAAAACTTTAAAAAATAAAGATATATATGTTTTTTTAGGCTAGAAGATGTCTGAAAATGTTAGAAGACTCTGGTCCACATCTGCGCCAAGAAGAGGGCGCACAGACATTTTTAAGTCTGCAGTCTTCAAAAAAAACAAACAGTATGCGAAGGCTAATGTCTGTGCGTGGTCTGCGTGGCGCAGACAGAAGAGCTCACGCATATCTGCAGACAAAAAACAAACATTACCTTAGATTTAAAGTCGGGTAAATACGATATTTTAATGTTTAACAAGAGCATATCCGAAATTCTCTCTTTTTTAAATATGTTTTCAACTATAAATACTACTTCATACAACCATATCTTTCACATCATTATTTTCTTCCTCTATTTACATAAACACACATTTCTCTTATTAAACTCCAAGTGTCATGGATCTCAATACGGGTGAGCATGATAACCAAAAAATCGAACTAAAACCAAATTAACCGATATAATTGAACCATAATAACCGAACTATTTTAAAAACCGTTGATTCGGTTTCTAATTTTTGTTAACCGACAACTAACGGTTCGGTTATGGTTTTATAGGTTAACTGAACTGCTAACTTATATTTTAATATATAAAAATTATAGATTATATATAAAATAATATAGTCAAACTTATTTAAGATCCATTAAAATATTGAAAATATAATCCATCAATCTTCACTTATCAGGAGACGTACGACCAATCAAACCATCAAAGGTTGATCACGTAGACATACACAATCTTCCAATCATGCATTGAGTTAGATTATTGATTAATGTTGTTATTCATAATCGGCTAATTCTACAATTTGTAAACATTATTCACAATTAGTTTAATCTTTACACTCATAATCGCAAACGAAGGCTTCTCACACCATTAATCCTAATCAAAGATGTTTTGACTTTATAGTCTTATTCGAATGATTTTTTGACTTTATAATCAAGACTTATAGGTAAGTTAAGTTTTTGGTTCTTTTAAAAACTCCGTGATAAATTAAGAAAGTATTTTTTTAAAAAAAAATTTGGCTTTTTTATTTACTGTTTTTGACTTAATCACATTGAATGTATATGAGTGATTGTCTTTTTTTTATCCAATAACACATAATTTGAATGTTTGGCTATTTTATTTTATAGCTTTTGATATATTCGTATTGAACGTGTATGAATGTTTGACTTTATTTTAATATTAATATCAGTTATCAATATATTAAATTATTAATGTCATTTTTTTTAATGTTTTATATTTCTATTGAAAGTTTTTTACTTTGAATGTGACTATGTATTATCTCACCCTAAGTATTAAAGATACACATTTTATTCTATTACTATAAGTTATGTTATAAACATTGGCATCGAGGACTTTTTGGTATTCTATTTTTATTTTTTATGCCTATATACTTTCCTCATTTATATTATTTTGAACATTATGGTTAACCAATATTAACCATTAACCAAAATCGTTAACCGATAAAAACCGTTAACCATAACCAATATTAACCATACCCAATGGCTACCAAAATGCATTAACCAATCATAATGGTTATGGTTCGGTTTTAACCAATAACCAAACCAAAACGCCCCATACACACCCCTAGATCTCAATCAAAATACCCAACCAAGCTATCAAAACCACAATCCTGATAACATTTTTGTGTTAGATACAACTTCACATCAATACTCGAATATGAAATCACCTCAAGGTGGTTTAATGAACTTGCTCCAAAGTTGTTCATATATGCCACAACCTCAACTTTTTTCAACAATCATATCAAGTTTTCCCACCCTATCAAACAACACTATCCACAACAATTCTAATATGCTTTCGTATACCAACAACATTTCCAAACACAACTACAACCATCACCACACAACTACAACCTTCACCACACTAACCTTCACAACCACATTTTTCACCATCGGATTCAATTGATTTTATAGCCAAAACACAACTAGAATATCCCCAACCGGAAAAAGAATAAAGGAAAAAAACGTTAAAATCACTCAAACCAATCAAAACGAAAGGGTTGCTCAGAAAAAAGAGGAAGAAAAGAATTTAGCACAAGCGTAAGTTTCGGCTTCTCAAGGCCCCTTAGTCGGAGACACTTAAACAACTTGTTTTGGAAAAAAAAAAAATTTGAACTGGTTTTTATGATTTAACGGGAAGTGTAAGCCGAAGTCCTAATCAAATTACTTCAAAGTGGCACGATTTAAGGTTAAAGTGTACCGAATTCGATGGAATTTACATCAATCTTACCAACCTACACAAAAGTGGGGCAAACGATTTTGATGTGTTTAGCATGGGCATGGAAAATATGAAAAAAAAACCCACAAAACTTTTCCCTATATCAAACATTGGCTAAATTTGAAGGATGTCACAAAATGGAAACATATGACAAAAGTGTTGGGTGATAACAAAACAAGTTAAACACTTAAGACAAATATCAAACAAACTTCGATGAACTTGCAGAAATAAACTTCTGAAAAACGTAAATCAAGTGAACACAATATTTAACATGGTTCGGTCTAGGACTGTTCACTATTTGGATAAAACCAAATTATCCAATTTGACAATTTGGATTTGACTATTTGGTTCGGATATTCGGATTTTTGAATTGGATTTCACCAAAAACGAATTATTATTTTGGATTTCGGATTGGTTTTGGTTTATAAAATACGAACCGAATAGTCCAAAAAAAACCGAATAACAATTTATTATTTATTTATTTTTATATATCTATATCCATTTATTAATTTTATAAATTACTTTTTTCAAAAAAGTTCAAAAGGTTTCACCTAATAAAAAAATTAATATGCATTTTCTCTCAAAAATATTTTATCTATTAAATATTAAATTATAATATATCATCTTAGTAGTTTTTTATAAATTATAAATTACAACTAAATGATTTGTTTTTGCTTCTTCTATAAAAATTCGGTAATATTATAATCATATATCGTTTTTAAATGCTACGCCTTTTGAAAACCGAATTATAAAAACCGATCCAACCAAATTGTAATTGGATTGGATTGGATCAGATTTGAATTTAGTTTGGACAATTCGGATCCATATTTTGAAAAGCGAAATCAATTTGGATTTACATAATTGGATCGGATTGAACCTATCCATCCAAACGAACAACCCTAGTTCGGTCAAGGTGACCTACACCCAAGGGCGAACGAGAGAGAGAGAGAGGGAGGGAGAGGGAGGGAGAGAGGGGGAAAGAGAGAGAGGATTTAATTAAGCTTTCAAGAACAATTACAATCACACATAAAACGTTACGCCTCACTTGAGCTCTCAAAACAAAAGAAACTCTCATACTTTCTAACTACTCCAAAGGATGTGCTCTCAACCTCACAATGACTGCTCTTCTGAAATTTATACACAAAGAGCAATGAGTGGGGATATGAGCCTATTTATAGGCAAGCATTGGATACCCTAATTCTGATGGGCCAGACCCATCCATAATTAGCCTGTAACGCCCCGAATCTCAGGTAATAATTTAAATAAATGTTCTTGGAGTTTTGGCCCTACTCGACGAGTTGGTTGCCCTACCCGTCGAGTACCAACGGGATGGATCGCGAGTTTAGTGGCCTACTCGGCGAGTCCATTATTGGACTCGGCGAGTAGGAGCTGGAAAATGAAACCCTAATCCCCGGGGTTTGCACCCCTATTTAAAGAAACTCAAGCCTCTTTCAGTTCCTTTACAGCCTCCCTTGCTCCACTAACTCGTGTGTGTGTGTGCCCTTGTGTGTGAAGCTTGAGAGAAGATCTTTGGTGAATAGTGTGGTGAACCAAGTGGTTTGGGCATGGAATTAAGAGGAGATCCGTGTTCTTCTTCTGTGGTCATCTCTTTGGGAAGGTAATTGATCTTTTCCCTCAATTATTTTGGTTAGACCTCATCCTTGTATGAGTTCTAGGGTTTTAGAGGAGGGGATCAAGTTAGTATGGCGATATATGGGCTAGATCTGAAGTTGTACCTTCATATCTGGACCCCCTTGGATTATTCAGACATAAAGTCCCAACTTCAATCGAGTTTAAGGTCCCCTTTGTCCTTGAGCACCCATTAAGAACTTGATGTTGGCATTTGGAGCTTGTAAAGCCATGCATGCACGTAAAGTTTGCAAGTTTACGTGATAAGTAGGCCTAAGGGAGTTGGATCTGCAATTTGGGGCCTTGCCATGGCTTAAGGACGTATGCATGGTAAAATGGCTGAAAGAACTCGGCGAGTCGCAAAACCGACTCAGTGAGTCATTTGAAGATGTGCATTGAACTCGACGAGTTGGTTGAACAACTCGGCGAGTCAGATGAAGGAAACCGTGAACTCGACGAGTTGGCTGAACAACTCGGCGAGTTGGATGAAGATAGTCATGAAATTCGACGAGTTGAAGAACAACTCGTAGAGTCGTATGAGTTGTAGCCAGGGATGTGTTTGCACGTCGTGTTGCAGGAAGGAAACTCGACGGATGGCCTTAAGAGTTGATCGGGGTTCGAAGGAACTTCACGAGTCACCCCGATGACTCGGCGAGTTGGAATGTACTTCAAGAACTCGGCGAGCAGCCTAGAGTACTTGGCGAGTTGAGGTCAACATGGACTGTTGACCTTGACCAAGGACTTTGACCTTGACCAGGGTTTGACTAGTGGGTTGTGGAGTGCCTTCTAAGGCTAAAGACTTATGAGTATATTATGCTATGGATATAGGTGGTGGAGCCGGTGACGAGTGATCCGATAGTTGGAGCTACCTTTTGAGTCGACATTTGTGAGGTGAGTTATCCTCACTATATCGATAGGATCTATGGCACAAGGCCGACCCTTTAGTTGTTATTGCTATGGAATGCTACATGATATGATCGGTTTGATCGGAATCAGGGTAGGCAGTATGTTATGCTTTATGATCCGTAGGGATTGGTATGTTAGTGACCTGTTAGGTCAGCGCTCTAGTTACGAGAGAATTCTATAGTTGATGATCAGTGAGATAGATATGCTTGATGTTTGTATATGCTAGTATAAATAGTATGCGCACATGGTTACTTGCTTGTTGGATGGGTTGAGGCGGTCCTGCTTTGTGCTGAAGGCCAACATACCCTATGAGCGGTCCGGGAAGACTGTAGGCCCACATGGCGGACCAGTCACGCCAAAGGCTCGGGATAGATTCAGATAGACTGTAGGCCCAGAAGGGCGGACCAGTCAGGCCGATGGCCCAGTATGCATGTTGATTGACTGATTGTTATTGATATGATTTCTGTTTGTACGGTATTGGTATTTTGGGGGTAGCTCACTAAGCCCTCGGGCTTACAGTTTTCAGTTTATTGTTTCAGGTACTTCAAGAGATCGAGGGAAGGCGAAGGCGTGATCGTACTGCTCCCCATCCTTACGATTTGTTTTTGGGACACTCTGATGATAAATGATTTGGAAATGTTTTGTAAAAAAAAATTATTTGTTTCTTTTGTTAATGTTAAAAGTTTAAAATTTGACGTAAATTTCATGGACATCACAAGTTGGTATCAGAGCCTTGGTTTGAGTGAATTGGAGGAACACTTATGTGAATCCAGTCTCAAATCAAGGAGATTTTCGGAAAGTGGAATTTTAAAATGACTTTCAAAAGAAGGATGGGGGAATACAGAGAGTACGATCAGCCAAAGCCTGTAAGTAAGCCCCAAAATACCATACAACTAATTGATATTTTGATATGATTAGAACAGCATGCTAGTGCTAGTTTAGGGATCTTCAGGAATCACATGATAGATTTGCCTGATTATATGATGCCCATTAGCCTAGGGTTCTTATATATGGAATTGACATCATGACTGTAGAGGTTTAGTGTATACACCACGGTTATGTGTAGTCAAGACCTTATAGCCTGAGAATGTCTGATTCGACCTTAGGGTAGGATCGGGTATTCGAAAGTCTATCGGGTCCAGCACCATGTGCAGCCAGTATACACTAGCGCTGCAGGGGTTAATGGAAGTTTCATGAATGTGGGAATGGTATGGAAATTCAGGATCGGTTGTTAGATGTCCCCTGTTAGTAAGGGTTGAGCGCATGGTATGTTGAGTAGAGCATTAGGGCATTGTGGTGATACTTGAGGCGAATATGCGTAGGTGTGGAAGGTAGTATGGGCCCGTACTACTGAAAGTACAGGACCCATACGCGTAGCAAGGAAGTCACAACCCCTAGGGTTTTGGGTTTAGTCTCCTGACATTATATTGTTTATCTGATATTTTGAGTGTGATTGCAGTATGGTGGTGACGAGACGCTTTGCTGATGGATCTGGGTCGGGATCTGGGTCAGGATCGGGGACGGGAGATGGAGGGTCAGAGGTGCCGGTAGCACCTAAGCCCGTAGTTCAGATTGGGACTGAGGAGCTGGATGCCAGGATTCGGGAGATTTTGCATGATGAGGTCACTGCGGCTTTTCGAGCGAAGCTGCCAGAGATGTTTGGGTCGATTAAGACCGCGATGGTGGAGTATTTTGATGAGCGATATGCCGCTCTAGCAGAGACAGCTGCCGCTGTAGCCACATCGAGTGTAACTGCGACATGGATTGGGGGAGCAGCTAGCAGGGCTTTCCAGTACCGGGACTTCGATAATACGAAGCCCCCGACATTTGATGGTACACAGGATGCTATTCGGGCTATGAGGTGGTTATCTGACGTGGAGGGATGTTTCTTCACGTGCTCTTACCCTGCTGACTAGAAGGTCAGATGTGCCCTGAACCTGCTAAGGCTTGGGGCAAAGGACTGGTGGAGATTAATGACATTTTCCTATTCGGATGATCAGCGGACTGCTGTTACCTGGGAGTAGTTCCGGGAAATGTTTCGCACCCGCTACGATCCTCGTGTTGAGCGGGAGCGACTTGCTCAGGAGTTCTTGACTTTGAGACAAGATGGAGAGTCAGTGATGGAGATTACCCGGATGTTCACGGAGAGGGATATGTTTTGCCCGGAGTTTGCATCAGAGCAATCTCAGATGACCCGTTATCTGAGTATGCTCAAGACAGACATACGACAGTTTGTGGCCACCCAACGTTGTGATACCCTCCTAGATCTGCAGGAAGCCGTGAGGCGGCGGGAGTTAGATATAGAGCTGCAGCTGAAGGAGCAGCGTCAGGCACTGGCCCAGTCTCAGTCGGCGCCCAAGCGGTTTAAACCCGTTGATGCACGATCTGGGGGTCAGCAGAGCCGCACTTGTGGGAAATGCGGCAGGGTTCATTCAGGGATTTGTCGAGCAGGAGGTGGGTGCCACAAATGTGGCAAGGAGGGGCACTATACCATTGACTGCCGTCAGTCCGCCCCTCCACCAGATATGAGGATCTGTTATCATTGCCATCAGGTTGGTCACATGAAGACCAACTGTCCGCAACTTGCCGCTAGGCCTGCGCAGGATTCTATCCCAGTTGCTGGGAAGAGTGGGGATGGGAGGCTGGTCAAGGTGGAGCCTCCGAAGGCTCAGGGACACGCCTTCCAGCTTATGACCGAGGAGGCTAAGGCAGCATCGGATGTGGTTGCTGGTACATTTCTATTTCTCTATCTCGATTATTATATTGTGTTATGCTTATTGGTTGTGCCTGTGATTAGGTACGTTGTTAGTAAATTCTTTGCCTACTTTAGTTCTATTTGACTCGGGGGCGAGTCGGTCGTTCGTATCTCAGACTTTTAGTAGGGGGTTCAGTGTGCCGATGGATGATCTCGAGTGCCCGTTGCGAGTCTCGATCGCCAGCAAGCACGGAGTTTCCGCTTCTTCGGTCTACCGGGGATGCGAGTTGGAGATTTTCAGGGTTCCCTTTCCGATAGATTTGATTCCTATTCCCATGAGGGATGTATGTGTGATTATAGGGATGGATTGGCTCAGCCGCTTTGGCGCCATGATTGACTGTGAGGGGCAGCGGGTGGTGGTTCGAACCCTAAGTGGGGGAGAACTCATAGTGTAAGGAGAGGGAACCAGGTTGGGATCAGGGTTTTGTTCAGCAGCCAGGGCTCGATAGTATATTCAGCACGGGTGTGCCGGTTATTTGGCATATGTGATAGATACGCGGAATAGGGAGCAGCTCTCAGTATCAGAGGTCCCGGTGGTTAGAGAGTTTGCTGACGTGTATCCGGAGGAGTTACCCGGAGTGCCTACGGAGAGGCAGGTTGAGTTCAGGATTGATCTAGTGCCAGGTGCGGCTCCTATCGCCAAGGCGTCGTACCGTTTGGCACCGCCTGAGAGGCAGGCGATGTCATCTCAGTTACAGGAGCTGCTGGGGAAGCAGTTTATTCGTCTGAGTAGTTCCCCTTGGGGAGCGCCGATCCTCTTCGTTAAAAAGAAGGACGGTTCGCACAGGATGTGCATTGACTATAGGGAGTTGAACAAGCTAACAGTGAAGAACCGTTATTCCCTCCCGAGGATAGATGATCTTTTTGATCAGCTGCATGGTGCATCTTGGTTTTCCAAGATCGATTTGAGATCTGGGTATCACCAGGTCAGGGTGAGGGAGGAGGACGTAGAGAAGACTGCGTTCCAAACTCGTTATGGTCATTACGAGTTCGTGGTATTGCCGTTTGGACTCACCAACGCACCGGCAGTGTTCATGGATTTGATGAACCGGGTTTGCAGACTGATGCTCGATCGCTCAGTCATTATATTCATAGATGATATCTTGGTGTATTCCAAGACCCGGGAGCAGCATGAGGAGAACCTCAGGGAGCTGCTGGAGGTTTTGAGGCAAGAACGGCTATACGCAAAGTTCTCGAAATGCGAGTTTTGGTTGCGAGAGGTTCGGTTCCTTGGACATCTCGTTAACTAGGAGGGGATTCTGGTCGATCCGGCCAAGGTTGAGGCGGTTATGCAGTGGGAGATTCCAAAATCCCCCTCAGATATCAGGAGTTTCTTGGGTTTAGCAGGGTATTACCGGAGATTCATTCGCGATTTCTCCAAAATTGTGGTACCCCTCACTCGTCTTACGAGGAAGGGGGTGGATTTCCGGTGGGGCCCGGAGCAACAGAGGGCGTTCGAGACCCTGCGACAGTGTTTATGCGAGGCACCGGTGTTGACACACCCCGAGGGAGTGGAGGATTTTGTGGTATTTTGTGATACATCCATCACAGGCTTGGGGGCACTCCTCATGCAGAGGGGACGAGTGGTAGCCTATGCGTCGCGGTAACTGAAGTCGCATGAGACTAGATACCCGACGCACGAACTGGAGTTGGGAGCGGTGGTTTTCGCCCTCAAGATTTGGAGACACTATCTGTACGGGGTCCGTTACACGATATACACGGACCACAAGAGTTTGAGGCACACCATGGACCAGCCAAACCTGAACATGAGACAGCGCAGATGGCTGGATGTGGTCAAGGACTATGATTGTGAGATCCTTTACCACCCTGGTAAAGTGAACGTGGTTGCGGATGCTTTGAGCCGCAAGTCGGCTGGGTCGTCTACCTCAGCCCGATGTATGAGGATAGCGTTGGATTCCCCGCTGGTGGGTTTGGTCAGAGATGCTCAGATCGAGGGTATGAAACCGGAGAATCAGAAGTTGGAAAGGATTAAGGGCGAAAGTTCCCGGTTTGTTCAGGATATTCGCGGGCCATTGACCCGTTATGGTCGGATTTGGGATCCGATGACCGGAGGAGTCAGGTAGACAATGATGGAGGAGGCTCATAATTCTCGTTTTTCTATTCACCCGGAGGCCACCAAGATGTTCCGTGACTTGAGTTTGAGTTATTGGTGGCCTGGTATGAAGCGAAATGTCGCTTGGTATGTCGAGAGGTGCTTGACCTGTAGGATGGTCAAGGCCGAGCACCAGAGGCTACATGGAAAGCTGCAGCCTCTGGAGATTCCCATGTGGAAATGGGAACGGATCGCGATGGATTTCATCACGAAGTTGCCAAGGACGGCAAAGGGATTCGATGCTATATGGGTCATCGTGGATCGATTGACCAAGAGTGCTCACTTCCTAGCCATTTGGGAGAGTTCCTCGGCAGAAAGGTTGGCCGACCTGTATGTCCGCGAGATTGTCTCTTGCCATGGAGTCCCATTTTCCATTTTTTCGGATCGGGATGTCAGGTTTACTTCACGATTCTAGCAGAATTTCTACGAGGAACTGGGTACGAGACTGCATTTCAGTACGACATTCCATCCGCAGACTGATGGGCAGAGTGAGCGGACCATCCAGACCCTCGAGGATATGCTGAGGGCATGTGTTATTGATTTTGGTGGGAGTTGGGACTCCCACCTACCGTTTGTGGAGTTCGCCTACAACAACAACTATCATTCCAGTATTGGCGCTCCGCCTTTCGAGCTGTTGTATAGGCGGAAGTGTAGGACCCCAATATGTTAGGGCGAGGTTGGGCACAAGGTGATGGGTCGGACGGAGGTAGTTTTGCAAACTACCGAGATGATACAGTAGATTAGACAGCGACTGCATACCACTCAGAGCTGGCAGCAAAGTTATGCGGACCGACGCCGATCTGAGCTGGAATTTCAGGTGGGTGACATTGTTCTCCTGAAGGTCTCACCCTGGAAGGGTGTGATCCGTTTCAGGAAGAGGGGAAAGTTGGGTCCCCGCTATATTTGGCCGTTCAGGATTGTTGCCAGGGTGGGCAAGGTGGCTTATTGGTTGGAGCTCCCGGAAGAGCTCAGCAGGATCCACAACACATTTCATGTTTCCCAATTGCGAAAGTGTGTTATGGATCCGGAGGCAGTGGTGTCGTTAGATGAAATCCAGGTCGACGAGCGTTTGAACTATGTGGAAAGGTCGATGGCAATTTTGGAAAGGAAGAAGAAGATCCTACGGAATAAGTAAATACCTTTGATAAAGGTACAATGGGAACATCGGAAAGGATCCGAGTGGACGTGGGAGCCAGAGGCGGAGATGCGCGAGCACTATCCGGCTCTGTTTATCCCAGCAGACTTCGAGGATGAAGTCTAGTTCAAACGGGGGAGAGTTGTAACGCCCCGAATCTCAAGTAATAATTTCAATAAATGTTCTTGGAGTTTTGTCCCTACTCGACGAGTTGGTTGTCCTACTCGTCGAGTAGCAGCGGGATGGATCGCGAGTTTAGTGGCCTACTCGGCGAGTCCATTATTGGACTCGGCGAGTAGGAGCTGGAAAATGAAACCCTAATCCCCGGGGTTTGCACCCCTATTTAAAGAAACTCAATCCTCTTTCAGTTCTTTTAGAGCCTCCCTTGCTCCACTAACTCGTGTGTGTGTGTATGCCCTTGTGTGTGAAGCTTGAGAGAAGATCTTTAGTGAAAAGTGTGGTGAACCAAGTGGCTTGGGCAAGAAATTGAGAGGAGACATGTGTTCTTCTTCTGTGGTCATCTCTTTGGGAAGGTAATTGATCTTTTCCCTCAGTTATTTTGGTTAGACCTCATCCTTGTATGAGTTCTAGGGTTTTAGAGGAGGGGATCAAGTTAGTATGGCGATATATGGGCTAGATCTGAAGTTGTAACCTCAGATCTGGACCCCCCTTGGATTATTCAGACATAAAGTCCCAGCTTCAATAGAGTTTAAGGTCCCCTTTGTCCTTGAGCACCCAATAAGAATTTGATATTGGCATTTGGAGCTTGTAAAGTCATGCATGCACGTAAAGTTTGCAACTTTACGTGATAAGTAGGCCTAAGGGAGTTGGATCTGCAATTTGGGGCCTTGCAATGGCTTAATGACGTCTGCATGGTAAAATGGCTGAAGGAACTCGGCGAGTCGCAAAGCCGACTCGGCGAGTCATTTGAAGATGTGCATTGAACTCGACGAGTTGGCTGAACAACTCGGCGAGTCAGATGAAGGAAGTCGTGAACTCGACGAGTTGGTTGAACAACTCGGCGAGTTGGATGAAGATGGTCATGAAACTCGACGAGTTGAAGAACAACTCGTCGAGTCATGTGAGTTTTAGCCAAGGATGTGTTTGCACGTCGAGTTGCAGAAAGGAAACTCGACGGATGGCCTTAAGATTTGATCGGGGTTCGAAGGAACTCGACGAGTCACCCCGATGACTCGATGAGTTGGAATGTACTTCAAGAACTCAGCGAGCAGCCTAGAGTACTCGGCGAGTTGAGGTCAACATGGACTGTTGACCTTGACCAAGGACTTCGGCCTTGACCAGGGTTTGACTAGTGGGTTGTGGAGTGCCTTCTAAGGCTAAAGACTTATGAGTATATTATGCTATGGATATAGGTGGTGGAGCCGGTGAAAAGTGATCCGATATTTGGAGCTACCTTTCAAGTCGACATCTGTGAGGTGAGTTATCCTCACTATATCGATAGGGTCTACGGCACCAAGGCCGACCCTTTAGTTGTTATTGCTATGGAATGCTACATGTGATATGATCGGTTTGATCGGAATCAGGGTAGGCAGTATGTTATGCTTTATGATCCGTAGGGATTGGTATGTTAGTGACCTGTTAGGTCAACGCTCTAGTTACGAGAGAATTCTATGGTTGATGATCAGTGAGATAGATATGCTTGATGTTTGTATATGCTAGTATAAATAGTATGCGCACATGGTTACTTGCTTGTTGGATGGGTTGAGGCGGTCCTGCTTTGTGCTGAAGGCCAACATACCCTATGAGCGGTCCGGGGAGACTATAGGCCCACGTGGCGGACCAGTCATGCCGAAGGCTCGGGATAGATTCAGATAGACTGTAGGCCCAGAAGGGTGGACCAGTCAGGCCGATGGCCCAGTATGCATGTTGATTGACTGATTGTTATTGATATGATTTATGTCTGTACGGTATTGGTATTTTGGGGGTAGCTCACTAAGCCCTCAGGCTTACAGTTTTCAGTTTATTGTTTCAGGTACTTCAGGTGATCGAGGGAAGGCGAAGGCGTGACCGTACTGCTCCCCATCCTTACGATCTGTTTTTGGGACACTCTGATGATAAACGATTTGGAAATGTTTAGTAAAAACAATTACTATTTGTTTCTTTTGTTAATGTTAAAAGTTTAAAATTTGGCGTAAATTTCATGGACATTACATAGCCCATTAAGGGGATGCCCTAATCTCCAATTAATCACGGAGTGCCATGTAAACGCTTTTGGAACCTTCAACCTCATGAGCATCAACCAAACACATGATGGAGAACCATGAGCCATAGTGGAGCATCATGATGCATAGGTAGTGCATCATAGTCATTAGTGACCCAACATCCATCATGGTGGCACAACATGGTGTGTTCCTTGAGCAAAACCAACTTCTGATCATCGTAAAGGACTTCATAGCATGCATGGATCATCATGGTACATCCTCTACCAAGTTGGCACAATGACACACAAATGAAGATGAAATCCAAATCTTAGCACCACAATGGGACTAGAACAGTTAAAGATTCAACCTTTAGCCTTGGAGTTGTCCAAAATCCAACTCAAATCCATCAAAAAGGCCAAAACAAGAATATAAATCACTAAAACTCCAAATACTCTTAGATCCATAGATGAAATGTAATAAAGCAAGAATCTTTTAAACTTAGAAAGGTAGATGAAGGTAGGAATCCACAAGATTCAAGCTTCCAAGAACAACCTTTCCTTCCTTTCTTCTCCAAAACAACCAAATATGCACTAATAGAGGTTCAAGGAAAGATAAAGAGCTTAAATCATGAACATGGAGGCTAGGGTTTACTCCCAAGGGCTCTATATATGATGGAAGCTAAGAAAAATAACCTAAAACACAAGACCATTTCCTTTAAGTATGGTGAAAACCTAAATTTAAGGGTTTGGGCTGCACAATCACCACTTCGTGGTCACAATCTTACCAAGCCATGGTTACGAGCTTTTGCTCATTCCTTTCCAATTTTAAACAATCATAACTTCTTTGTTTCAAATCAATTTTCAATGATCTTTATATGAACGCGAAGGTATTAAGAAGCCCCATAATTTTATCTAATTGCTTTTGACTTAACATATACGAAACTAAATCCATTAATTCATGCAAAGAGTCTCGAAATGTAACGCCCGCAGATTTGGGCTAGTCAATTTAGAGACAATGAGCGTCAAAAATGAATTTTGATAGAAGATTATTTAGAATAAATAATCTTAACCAAGTTATAGTATATGTATCAAAGGTTCCGTATATATAAAGAACGCCGAAATTCGATTTATAACGAAGAAGTTATGACATGTCGAAGTTTTACGGCAAAGTCGGCACGGCACAAGGAATCGTAAAAAGTGAATTTCTTATAAAATACTTTTTAGCCTTATATATCTAAATGAAAGTTGTAGTATATTTTAAACTGAGAGCGTGCATAAAAAGAACATCAAAATCTGACTTCGTATGAGGAAGTTATGATTTTTCTAAGATTTCGTATAACAGTATACAGCCCAGAATTCGAATATTTGATCGACCGATTTTTACCCAACATAACCTAAACGAGAATCGAAGGACTCGTTAATTGTAGCTCAATGGTAAAAAGACAAACGAAAACGGACATCGGATGAAGAAGTTATGAATTTTTAACGGACATTTCCTATCCCTGCCTGTTAAAAATATAACTTTAAAAATAATGTTAAAATTAGCCAACGGAGTCTAAACGAAAGTTGTAGAGTACGACCCCAACTACGTGTGGATATAAATAAAGTCAAAAACGGAGCTCGTATGCAATCGCTACAGATTTTAGAAGATAATTAATTTTTAGAGTAACCAGCGAGTGAGACGTGGCGCAATCTGAGCCGCACCTTCTTCCCCACGGCTTTGCATGAGATCGTGACACGTGGCACATTACACCCAACGTAATTTTGATTACGCTTAGTGTAACCCTTAAAAACCCATTACGCTCAACGTAATTCTTGAGTACGCTCAACGTACTTGGCGCTGGCAACCTATAAATAGAGGCGTTTTTCCTCATTTTTCTTCACACCTTTTCTCAACTTCTGTCCCATATACCCCCAAAGCCTCAAGGCTTATCTCCAGACTTTTTTAGGAGTTAGTAGCGAGTCTCGGAGATCCACGAGGCCCCGAGAATAAGAGCTTTCGACTCAGAAGTTCTGCCTGCGCAGAGCCCAGTTCTTCGCTAAACTCCAATATAAGTGAGTTATGTCTACCCTACTTTAAATATAGCTTATTTTTTAACTATAATATCGTTATTATGAACCTATGAATAAGATTTATCAATGATTCAAATTCCTTATATTGATTTATCTACTTACGGGGATGATGTCTAGGCTGTGATTTAATGAGGTGTTTAAAGTGGGATTTCCAAACAGTATACTTCGTATACCAAACGGACCCTACCTCCGATATGATCCTAACTGGTTGTTCTTTACTTGATAGATCATGAAAGTAGACTTTGAGTTAATGATGAATCTAGAGTAATAATTAGTCGTAATAAAGATTAGACTAAAACTTAGCGATAATAATGCTAAGTTTCATTGAAGGAAAATAGAATCGTTAGAAGCGAAGCGCTGCCTGAGTTTGGAATCGCCACTTTGAAAAGTGAGAGCATAGTTACCTTCATCTTAGACATAGATATGAAGTATTTTATATAAATTACATGTTATGTGTGCATATTATCGATATACTTGATATCTATGTTGGATGAAAGATTTTATACATGTTTTAAATGATTTAAACTGTATATTTATTTTATATCTACGAATATGTTGGGTAAAACATTGGTAGATAGACGATGAGAGATGAAAGATGATATGAGTAAACATTGGCAGCTATAGACTTAGTGCCTAATCAATAACATCGGCAACTATGGACTTAGTGCCTGTTAGATAAAAGATGGTAGATATGGACTTAGTACATATTAGATAAACGCTAGTAGCTATGGACTTAATACCTATTAGATAAACACTGGCAGCTATGAATTTAGTGCCTGATAAATGAAATTTAGCAGTTATGGATTTAGTGCTTTACGAACGAGCATTGGCAGCTATGGACTTAGTGTCTGTCGTATAAACCCTGGAAGCAATTGACTTTAGATTGAACGAATGTAGGATAAATGATTCTTAGGGTAGGCCCTTAAGAATAAAGAAGATATTAGGGATGAGTAATTGGGTTAACTGTTTAATGATTAAACATAATATTTATATTATTGTGGGTTGAAAACCCTATGTACACACTAGGTTTCCCAACCTGACCCACTCAATTTATTTGTATCACATGTGTTGATATGTAGTTACATTACACTGAGATATTAAGGAAATGTAAATCACTAATGATAATGAATGTAAGTTCTATTTATGCTTATGTTTTTGTATTGACGATGACATCCCAATGTTGTAAAAATGAATAAAATACATTTCTTCGGAAATGCTTGATAACGAATTTATCATGTTTTTTTGGGAACAATTTCCGCAAAACTTTTCTTTAAAAGGTTACTCTGATTTTCAAAATAAAGCATAAACAAATCGGTATTTTCTGGTCGTGAAAATGGGGATGTCACACGAAATATCACTTTTCTAATTTTACTCTTTTTGGCTCCAAAACACAATTCAAGGACTTAAATCACTTAACCAACGTCATCAACATCTAATAAGGTCTAAACTTTATTTACCTGAAGCCCAAAGCCTTTACTTGATCGAATTACATCCCGTTATTCTGAAATTAGAAACATCCAAAAATTGGGTGTTACAACTGTCAGGTGGGTGGACACATTGAACCTGATCCCACATCGGTTGGAAATGAGAACTAAGCATTCTTTATAAAAGGGTGTGGATACCTTCCCTAGCATAACACATTTTAAATTCACGTGGAAAACAAATCCCATAAGAACTCTATAGTTAAGCATGCATGGGCGAGAGCAATTTAGGGATGGGTAACCCCTTGAGAAATTTTCATGGCGGGAGCCCAAAGTGGACAATATTGTGATATATGCTAGATGGGGATGTTACAAATGGTATCAAAGCCTAGGGTGTAGGTCTATGTGTTCGATAGAGACGTCAAACCCTATATAGGGGGGTGAAGGTTGGTGGACACTTGTATTGGATTAGGTGTCTAAGCCCATAACTATAATTGGTATGTACTTGAAACCGATACAAGCATGGTCCATTTGGGTTGTAACACTCTGGAACAATTTGATAGGATGAATATTTGAGAAAAAGGTTAATGTGCTTTATTAATATATTATAAGTATAATATATTGATGGAGAAATCATATTATTTAATTAGTATTGATCAAGAATTAATTTAGTGATCAAAAGAGACTAATTAAATTAACGGGGACTGATTGTGTAAATCAGTGATATATATATATATATATATATATATATATATATATATATATATATATATATAGTTTGGGCTAATAATCCATATTAATTAGTAATAGACTAAGTTAATGTAAGACTCCATGAAGAGTTAGTCCAGAAGGCTTATCATATGGATTATTGGATTAAGGCCCACGGAAGTGGATTAGGGTTTAAGTCTTGGATTCTATATTATATAAATGCAACCCCTAAGCCAAAAATCATGCAATAATGATTCCAAGAAGCTCTAGACGATTTTTGTGTCTCCAGACCTCTCTCTCAAGTTCTTTCTCTTGTTCTTGGTTTGTTATAAGACATTTGAGGCATCACACTTAAGGTGCTAGACTCTTGAAAGACCAATTCCTACAAGCTACAGTTAAGAGGTATTCTTCTAACTTACTTTTATGTTTCAACTAGTGACGAATCTCACGTTGCGGGTTGGAGGGTATTTCATAGTCTTTTATTACCAGATTTGCCCATGCAGTTACCATAAAATGGTGAATAGGGTGCTAGCATGTTATGATGCAAAAATGAAAACATTAAAAATGAGAATTATCTATAATCTAAAAGTCAATGTAACAACAAAAAATAAACAATGCTCAAAGATGGCAGAAATTTGAGTCTTTTCAAATCCAATTCCAACTACAGAAATCACATGCTGCTATCTCAATTTACAGGTTGAGCTTCTTCCTCCAACGCTATAGCATGGCCCCAACTTAGCGTATGGCTTCCATATGATTGCCTGAAAACATCAGCCAAACAATTTAAAAACCCTAGTAGATGAAATGAGTCAATGAAACGGAAAACCAAACATCTTTTAAACAAACAGATGAACAAAAATCCATCTTCAGCAACATACCATGGTGACAAAACCTATATCCCATGCAATTGGTCAATCCTAAAAGTTGTTAATAGAAAATAAATTAGTTTTAAAAGGATAAAAAAAAGAACATGCTCCATTATTTAAAATAACGGAATAGAAATGGAATTAGAGTCTGTTTAAAGATAATTGAAGCTTACTGAACCGCAATAAGGTATAATAGAAATTAGAGTAAACTATAAATTGGTACCTATAGTACACTTAGACTTAAAATTTGGAATGAACTTGCAGGACCAAATTTGTAATTTACTCTAAAACTCATATCATTAATTTATTTTTAATAAACAAAATAGCAACTTAATTAAAATAGTAAAAGAAATTCTAAGGATATGTGTCATTGAAAATTACATTATAATAATAGGTTAAATTGCACTTTTTCCTTTCATTTCATGATGGAATGAAAAAATCAAATGGAGTGTAGCAACAAAAAAATAATTTATAAAATGATATATTTAAGATTTCACACAAGAATGATTTTTTTCTTGGTATATCTGTCAATTTCTCTATCTCAATTAGTTAAATGATATTTAGTGTATGCTAGCCTATCAAATTAATAGGACAAACATAAATACACTAAGAGATTAATTTGGTTTCAAAAAGTGAAAAATATGATCACAACTAAAACTTTTTTACTATTTTTAAAAGTTGCCTTTTTACATCTAGGAACACGATCTTAGAGGAACTTCATCCTGTAATTAGGAATCAAGAAGAGACGACCAATGTTTTGGTACTTGAGATATGATTCAAGAAAAATCTCAGGGCTTCACCAAAAGCTATTCACAAATGATAAACAATGGATGAACTTAATGATCAGAAGTTTTGTAAAAACCTGAACATGAAATATGATAGTTTGTGTAGCAGGCTGTTGAGCATGGTTTGAGTTGCTGAGTGCCCAAAGAATCAACTATGTATTGTGCATATCTCCACAAAAGAATAGAATATATAATACAAATTACCATTTTAACTATATTCGTAGGAGAAAACAACATACCTCAATAGGTTCTAAAAATGAACTTGAATTCGGGTCTGGCAGCAAATCTGAATTCCTTACTTTTGATTTCTCATCAGATAAACTGAAAAAAAAAACAATTTTGTAATAATAGTTAGAAAGGGATCAGACTTAAACATATGGGTGCTATCAAATCGATGAGGTGTTATCAGAGAACTGGGCAAGAACTGATGATAAATTCAAATGAAAGTTTGATGTGAATCTTGCTCAAGAAAATTTTAATAATGAAAGTTTTAGAATATGAAATTTGAAAAGATGGTTTTCAATTTTAACAAACACAATCAAATTTTAATGTTTGGAAAAATGATATGATATAAGAGTTTTTATCTAACAAAAGATAGAAACATGAGAAGGAATAAAAGATTTTTATTTGACTTGCAATCTTGAAACACTTGCATTCAAAAGGAAAACATATACCATACAAAACTTACATCATAAAACACTTAGGAACTAGTTTGTTTGATGTGAATCTTGCTCAAGAACCCTGCAAAAAATTTTCAATAGTATCAATAAAATTCAAGTTCTTGAACTATCCTCCATTGCCAATCATGAACACAACTAAAATCATAAAAATTCAGTGTAGTAATCAATGTCCAAAAAAAACTATGTAATTTGTTCAAGTTGCAACAGTTAAAATTGTGTTGATGATCTGTATGATTATAGTATGCACTCAAATAACTAAATGAAGTACAAGTATGTTTTTGGCATAAAACAAAATTAGTACCCCTTTGGATTTAAATAGATCGAGAGTAGGATTCATGTGCGGAAGCTTCGCTCTCACATTTGTGCACATCCTGGAACAGAAAAGCATGGAACTTCTTCACCATACCCATATAATAAAGCAAGAGGCTATTCTCATTCATAACTATACGGGAAATAGTCGACCACGACATCAAATTTCGTACTTCAATACTGGAGATGTCAGAGACCATTCCATTATCCAACCTTCCTTTGATGTTCTACTGGTGATTTCTAGTGGTGATGATAAGAAATTATATCAGAGATGACAGAGTATAGAGAAAGAAAGGGAAGGATACACCTCCATTTTGTTCTGAAGGTGTCATTAGTCATCATTGATTCTTGCTTCCTGTGTTGGTGGTCTCCCTATATAAAAAAGCCCTAAAATAGATGAACAAAGAATTACTACATACAAATTAATAACAGAAACATACTTTATATAAATGGAACTTTCAGTATTCTACATGGTTGAGGTGCTTCATCGATACAGAAGGTTAGAAATCCAGTTCGAACACTTGTTGGACAAAGAGGGTAGCAGACAACAAAATTATAAAGTGAAAAGTAATAGACAATCCTCAAGTCGAAAGATAGGGCTCAGAAGCATCTATCCAGATCTCCCCTTGACTGGAGCACAAATTTCATGTAGATCCGAGCTTCAATTGTTGAAAATCAATGAAAGCACAAGATGGAAAGAAGTGGCTTAAATTATAGAAGCTTCAAGCTGAAAGAGACTTCAATGATACTAAAGTAAAATTTCCCTTAGTGTCTGTAATTATGAACTACCACTACATGCCTGATTGTAAAGATGAAAAAAATAAATTGAGCGAATTGGATAGATATGTAAGAGAATCGATGCATTTACTCAGGCCGGTCCTGAAAAATGAAATATTCCTAAAGGCCTAGGATGAACAAGAAAAAAAGGCCCTTATCTTTATTATAATTTTGTATTTTTAAATAAAAATATATAATGAAAAAAATTGGCATGTGCAGCTGCCCACTTTACCCCCCCTCTAAGCCCCCCATGCATTTACTTAAGCCATTTTGTGATGGAAAGGAATTCCCTTCTTGGGAGGAGCTTGTAAGTAGGCATCAGGGGGCGATCGTCGGACTCGTCTCTGCTGGTAGGATGTCGACCCCGAATGGTTGATGATCGGTTGGGTACAAAAAGAGTCGATTTGGGCAACCAGTGGTGGAAAGTAGATCAATTTGGTGGATAGAACTGAAAAAAATTGAACCGTCTGAAAATTAAGCAAATAAGCAGTAGATGAAGCAACAGAGGAATTATAAGAAGGTAGGCGGCGGATTGTTACATGGAGGAAGTAAAGTAACGAAAGTGACGGTGGTAGAGGAGAAGACTACATGTGTAAACGATGAACAATATCTAGACTCTATCCAAACACAACAGATTCTTGGAGAAAAGCAAAAAAAAAAAAGTTTGGTCCAATAGGAAGCAAGTCGTGTTTACCAAGGACCTCTAAATTAGTACTATATATATATATATATATATATATATATATATATATATATATATATATTGTATGTTAGTTGTAGGTTTCAAGATTTGGAAATTTTTGTTGCATGTATAACTAGAGAAAACTTAGATCCAAAGCTATTAAGGTTGTATGTGCACCATATGAGTGTTATAGTACACAAAACCGAACAATGGTATCAAAGCCATGGATGTTTTCTGTTATATAGATGCATAGATTAATTGTTTAAAGTTGAAAAAAAAAATTTGAAAATGTACATTCTGACAGGAGGGACTCGCCGAGTCCATATATAAACTCGACGAGTTCATGATGAACTTGACGAGTCCATGAGCTGACTCGACGAGTTCAACAATCTGTTTGCAATATTTTGGGTTTTTTTGGCCATAATTGTATTTGGATCATTACCTTAAAGTGTTTTGTATCATAAAATCTGTTTTTCTGATATAGTAATGATTATCCCATCCAATTAAAATTTAAATTGTCAAATTATAGAATAATTACTAGATTATATAATAAAATAGTTATTAGTGTAATTTGATTTGAAATTATCTTACTACAAAAGTTGTATTATGATCAAATTGGTAAAAGATAAAATGGTTATTTTATTACGTTTAAAATTTGATCTAAATGTTTTTAGAGAGCTACAAAACTTGGTTTTAAGTTTTGGAATTCTAAAAGTTTTTTTAGGAGTTACAATATTTGTCATCAAATTTGGAACTCAAAAGTTTTTGAAAAGTTTCATAACTTGTTCTCAAGTTATGGAACATGAAAAGTCTCACTCATAAAAAAAACATCAATTCCTTAAGTTATGGAGTTAAAAAGTTTTCAAGAATTACTAAACTTGCCCTCAAGTTTTAAAAGTTGAAAAATACCAATTAAGAAACATTGAATTCATAGAAACCCTAGTAATTTGAAAATTTTTCAAAAATGTAACTCATTGATTCATAACTTAAAATTAATTAAATAGTTTTAATTTGATTTAGCATCTTGATGTTTTTTGAATAGTTGAATTAACTCTTATGGACTTTATTAATAGTTAATTAAATGTTTAATTAAAAGAGTATTATTAAATCCATAATCATATTGTTTAAGTTTAATTTTAAACCATCAAGTATTTTAAAAGTTTAAAATACACCCTTATATTATATAAAATTAAATATATATATATATATATATATATATATATATATATATATATATATATATATATATGTATAACTAAAAGACCAGTATTACCTTTATTAGGCCTCATTCACGTAGCCAATCTATAAGGGGTATAAGGAAATTGCCTATAAAATGGAAGTTAAATGGGTGTCCATTCTCACCCACCGCTTCCTTGATTGGTGGAGGGTCGTTAGCCGAACGAGTGGGATAGGACACAAACTTCCATTAAAATTATAATGAAAATACTAAGTAACTAAACACTTATAAATCCCCAATCTTAGTTACTTGGGAAAAATGTGAATTTGATGCTATTCCATGAAATTGCACTTTTCACATTGTTAAGTCGTCAGTAGAGCGTGTGGTTAACCGACACACTAATTTGGGACTAACAATGTGTGGAAAAGGGTAGCTTGATGTTAATCATGGATCAATGGAGCGTGTATGGTTAACCGACACATTGCTTAGGTGAATTGTGACATTAAGTGTACCAAGCTAATTTGCATGGTTATTCACACCTTTTTTTTGATCCTCGACATCCCAGTCACAAACTTGAAGGGCATAATCGAGAGTAACATGTCATTGAAAAGGTTCGATGAATCTCAAAAGATCTAGGAGTTTCCTTTCATTTAAAACCTAAAATTCATTTTCATTTTTCATGGTGGAAATTGGTAAATCATCATTTACCTACCTTCAAATATTTTGCAATTGGATTACGACATCCCTCTTCCGAATTGTAAAATATTGTGTTGGGTCCTAGCCTTAATATTTCATTTTGGGTGTTATATTAAGGACTTAAATCAACGAAACTTGAATTTCTCCCTTGTAGATGTCTAGTTCAGACAACTATGGTCTTTCCAAATCTTTTTGAAAATAAGCTTTCCTCATGAAGATGATGTTCCCAGAAATCATATTTCACTTCCTCCACCTCCTCCAATATCCCTAACCCACATGTTCGAAGACTTGAAAAGTTCAAGATCACTCAAGCCCTATTGGCAAGCAAACATGAAGATGGAAAGCCCTATTGGCCATGATCAAAAGTTTTGATCATAAGAGAAAAGCCAGTTTTAAGATAGTTCCTTGTGCAAATGCCAAAGAGTCCACTTGTTTCTATTGCCAATAGAAGGGGCACTGGTTGCGAAACTGTCGTATCTACCTGAAGGACCACAAGCATGGTAAAGTCAAAATGTTTGACTCTGCTTCAGGTAAGTGCACTATCTAAGGGGATGTTTGTTTTGCACTTGTTGGGTCTGTTCAGAGTTGACTACTAACTCGGTCAGCAGTCAGGCCATTTGATAAACATAAACTTTCGCTTACTCGGTCAACTATCGCTGACCAAGACCCTTACTCGGCCCGCCGCCAATTTTCAGCAGCTGACCCAAAAGAAAAAAGCAGTTGCCTATCTTGCCCTTGGCCCTAAACGAAAAAACACGCATAATCCACAAATTGTGCTTCTTGTTCCATGCATCGGCGCTTCCTTCTTCAGCGATTCCTTCCACAGAGCACATCACCGGCGACACCTTATCAGCCTCTACAGGCGGCAACCTCCACAGTAGCGCAGGTAACCCGATTTCTTCTTCTTCTTCTTCTGAAATCAATAGACAAATATTTTGTTTCCATGTTTCCATGACCTGATGTGCTAATGCTCTTTAGTTTTATGAATTTTGTCTATGTTTTTGGAGGTATAACTTTCTTAATTTTTCTACTGTTCATTGCATTTTTCTGTATAAATGTGTCGATTTCTTAGTTCATGTCTTGGGCATAGGACATTTTTAGACGATTGACATACCACTTCAGTGGAATCCAATATTTTGAGCTCAAAAGGATTAATTAATTTTCCTTTGTTTTGTTTTCAAACGATTGCACATAAAGTGTTTGATGGAATGCTTAAATGAAATTTTTGATTAAAATGAATCTATATCTCCCTTTCTCACACCTTTAGTATAATATCCCCAAGTACTTTTTACAATTGACAATTGTTCTGTCTTTATGGTGATTTTGTAGCCATGGTCCTTGCTACTTTTTTTCTTCATATCTTTGAATTATTTTTTGTTATATTCTTGTAAATGACTAGTCAATTATTTTTGAGTGCTTTTGATGGTTGTGATGATATTAGCAGAGATGAAGGGCAAGGGCTTAAAATTGATATCAGTTGTCAAACCTTACGACTCTAAAAAATAGGGCAAGTCATCATATTTGTGTGCTTTTGATGGCTATACTGAAACCTAAACAAAACAAAAGCAAAGATGATCCAGACAAGCATGTTGATAATGGTAGAACCTTTAACAACAAGCTCTACTATTTTTCTGCAAAATGTGGTCTTTTTATTATAATTTAGGTTATGTATTTTGTGATAAAGAATGGTTGTGGGAGAAGAGTACTTGTATTTTGTTTGATATGGCATTTAATTATAAAAGGGAATATCGGTTGATGTTTTCTTATTGATTTTGTGTACATTAACTACCAACAGGGTTGTAAGTTGTTTTTTTTAAGTTTGTTGGGTCTGAGATTAATATTTAATAGTACATGCTTTTGTACTTCTTTTAGTTTTCATATTTTAAAAAATATTAACAATAATATAATACTTTTTATAAAAAATAAATTGAAGGGTAAAATTGTCATTTTCATCATGCAGCACAAGATGTGGACTCAATCAGAATATCTAACTCGGTCAGCTTCTAACCCAGTCAGCTCTAACTCAATCAGCGACTATCAAATGACCCCTAACTCTATTAAGTTCATATTTGAAGATTCTTAATACATGATGTGATGAGATCACATTTTGATGTTTTGTGGGATCGAAGGAAAGAAAGGAAGCTTAAAGGAAAAGTATGTTGAGTCTGATCACGAAGAGATGGATTTCGATCACATGATTCGATGATCAGAATTGTGAGCTACTACTTAAGAGCTATGATAGATTGCTTAGAAATATGTAGTAGCATAGTTTTCATTTGTAATTGCATTGTATGGACAAGTTTTTATAAATAAAGAAAATATTTCTTTTATCTTTTTTATATTTCCTTGTAATGGCATTTGTGAAAATTGATGTTTGTATGTTTCTATTTTTTTAGCAATATGGATTTGATTCTTTCGTTTGTGGTAATGTCTAAATTTACAAAATAAGGAAAGATTCGCATCACCAAGTTTCAATTGGACAGAAACTTGGAATCATGCAAATTGTATTGTATGATGAATGAGAACCTTCATCTTTGGGAAATTATGAGTAATTCCTTGTTCACATGTATATGTGAGCTAAGTGAAGGACTAGGGGATCGGGTACACCTGGTTGTGCATTGGTTAGGTCCACCACAAAGAATGATCAGACTATTCATCATGATTTACTAAAAGTTTAGTAAATATGGTTATGCTTACAAGATTAAGTGTAATTCTGAATCATTGAAAAAGTTTCAATGTATAGCAGAACGAATAAGAAGAATCAATTAGGCAGAAAGATAAAAAATTTCTCCAATCTGAAAGCAAAGGAGAGTACTTGAGTATCGTGTTTTATGATCATCTTGGTGATTATGAAACCATATCAAAATTGATCCTTTAAGGACATCTTGGTGCATTTGTATGGCTAAGAAGAGGAATCGTGAATTGTTGAAATGGTTAAACCAAGAAGATGATTCATACTTCGTTCCAAAATCGAGTCTTGGAGTCATTCTCCAAGATTGTAACTTGAGTGACATATCTTAAGTAGGTTTATGACACATTTGTAATTGGTAGTTTTGATGTCTTGGATAAGACAAAGACCAACTAAGACCGATTATATGAAGTGTCATTCTTGATAAGAATCCACACTAACTCATGAATATTTGTTTGTCAATGAATGTTTCTTGACAAGAGAATGTTATATGTCAAGAGGTCAGTAGGAGTCTTAAAGATCTTGAAAAGGTTTCAAGAACTAATGAAGAATAAACTTGTTATTAATCACTAGCACAAGACTTAAGGTTTGTAACCTATTGTGATGACATATTCGTGTTTCTATGCCCATTCCAGTTAAATTTGACTATGCATGTGAGTTCTATGAGTTCTCAATTGTTTGCATAAGGCAAAGCAACTTGATCAATGAAAGTTCATTGATTAGTAAGGGTGATCTGCTCAACAACTTGGAAGACATGGTAGGCCCTTGTGCTACCAAGTGGCAAGAAATTAAGATTGAACAAGTTCAGTTCATATGAGGATGAGTTTTTCAAAGACCTTATCTTATGGTAATGGTTGGAAATGACAGATTCACATGGATAGGAACACATACACCATAAAATCTTAGTGTCATAAGGTTTCTATCCAATTCATGGAAATGGTTGTGAGGAGACGCTTTCACTAAGAATATTTTAAGGAGATAGCATTTGTGATGTTTGCATTCTCAAATTCGATTATAATTATAGCATCCCTCTTCATTGTTCGGATTGTGAGAAATGGCAAAAGGTCTAAACATTCGGGACTTATTACTATAAGTTCTGAAATTGTTTACACACACATGTGAGCTATCTAAGGAAAGGTGTATGAGTATGAGAAGCCTAGATAAAGTCTTATCGAAGCATCTTGTATCAGAAATCTGAACTTTGGTAAGAAAATCAACAAGTATTGATTTTCAGATGTCCAACATATTTCTGAGTGCATGTCAAAGCTAGTGGGAGTATAAGTGTTATGCTATTAAAGTAATAATCGTTATGCTAGTGGGAGCATAATCATTATGGTAAGTGTTACAAGTTAGCAATGCTAATTATAGAAAACAAATGTTTCATTTCGCAAAGTTGCAGAGTTTGAAAAGTTGTTTTGCTATAATTAAGGGAGAGAAAGTCATAATTCATTTCAAATCTAAAAGCTTAGATTGTGAGATTTTAATCAAATTTATTCAAGGATATATATGAATGTTATGTTGGAAAAGTTCGACATAAGGAAATTCTATAGCAAGAGAATGGTAAAGTATCATGTCTTTATGTAAGACATTATGAATCGTATCCCATATGCTTCAGGTACAAAATCAATTGCGTATGCTATAATATTCATGTGTTCTGAATTTTCCGAATGCAAAGGGTATTAATAGGGAAATAGGACCAGTACCAAATATGACTAAAGTAGTTAAACAACTGTGAAGGACAATCTAAGGTTCGATATGGATTGATCGCTTAAAGCTGGAAGTACAGTAATGAATGGACCATATTGACATTATTATGAATAGATATGATTCTATTAATAATGAGTTGTCATATGACAAATATGGAACTGTTTCCATATTGGGAGTTGGATATTAGGAATCTATGTGGAAGTTAGAAACTTTTATGCAAGAAGAATGTTCAAAGGAATGTACATTGAAATTGAGACTTCATTTCCCTGGAATTGTTCTTGTAACAATCTCCAAATGAATACTTTGTAATATCGTTGGCAAAGTCTTTGTGACTTTTGTACCTCGACATTATGAAAGGAATTTGTCACACCCCAAACCTCGGATGGCGGGAACGTCCGGGGGTGGAGGACTTCATGCGTAGTTGATGGGTTTTGAGCACTACATCAATCCTTTGGTGTACATGCAAACCCTAATAGCTTTGGATCAAGTTTGTCTAATGAACATGCAATTGATAATCCAAAGCCATAAACCCTAGATCTAATAAACTATAACTGAACTTAGGGTTTTGATCTTACCTTTGATTGTTATATAGCAATAACAATCAATCATTGGCTTCAGAAAGCTTAGTGCCTCAAGTGTTGCACCTCTAATGGAGTCACAAACACCACTAAGCAACTTGGATGAAGAGGAAGGAGAGAGGAGGTACCAAAACAGCTGGAAACCCTAAAGGAAGTATTCACGACGTTTTTGGGGCCATAAGGGTTCCTTATATATGCTGGCTATTAGGGTTTACAGCTAGGAAACCCTAATTTGACTGCTTAAGCCCTAAGCAGACCATAGACTCCCTCTTTAGAAGCCTTGGACGATTTCTAATGGGTTTCCCCCATCGAATTCGTCCACTCCAACTTCTATGGAGACCATTAGCCCATCTATTTAATTATCTTATAATTACACAATAAGTCCCTTAAGTTTAATTAATCTCTTTTAGCCACAAAATTAATTCTTAATTAATTCTTGACTAATATTTATTAAACAATATGATTTCTCCTTTAATATATTATTATCATAATATATTAATAAATCATAATTAAACATTTCTCTCATTAATTCATCCTACATATTGTTATGGTGAAGGCAACCCAAAAGGACCATGCTCATAATCGGGTCAAGTACATACCAAAATAGTTATGGACTTAGACACTAATCCAATAGTCTCCCACTTGGATAAGTCTAATAATTATTTTGCATAACTTTAGAACCTGATCAGAAATCGTAGCTTTCAAAAGTCGCTGTCAACTATGATCTTATCAGATAGCGTGTCCTTTAGATAAGGGATCATATATTCCTCCATTCTCAAGATATCGTATAGACACAAGACATGAATTTCGATCATTCTATCTATATTGTTTCCCGACTTCCGATTTATGACGACTGACAACAGACTACAATTGAACACATCAAATTAGTCCCGGCTTGGCCAAGCGCTTATGGTGTCATCACAAAATCATCGAGGGGCCCATGGATATCACTTTTATCCCACTTTGGGAAAAAGGAATGGATAAAATTTGACTCAAATGCTCGCTTGCACCTACTGATCGAATCACACACAACAATAAGTTTTATAACACCAAGTTACTGGTGCATTTACTTATCATCAATGTGCAACCGCCCAACAAATAACAACTTACACGTCTCGGTTTCAAGAATATACAATATTATCGTCTCACAGTCACTCGTGATAAAATCCATGAAGTGATTCAGGTGAGCATGGGTTTAATCCAATACTCTAATCTTATTAAAGCACTCATAAACTATGCAGCAAACTTGTGCTTTGTCTAAACACTTCAGACAATCTACAGACAGATTCATGATAGTCTTCCTTCATACCTACTCCCAACGTATGACCGACTGTGGATGTTTGAATAACCTAGTTATTCAAAAAGTCAAAACATGCAGAGTGAAACGCAATAATAATATTAAACCTATATGGCCCCAAAACTTTTGATCGTAAATAAAACACTTTTATTTAAAAACCATATTGATTACTCATTATTCATTACTTACTATTTCAGAAAATCAACTTATTACTTGAATTACAACAATAATTGTCCCATGCTCCAAGCATACACACTTTGTTTCCTATGGTCCATGCTTTGTGAAATAGATCAATTGAAAACATTTCCAATGATGCTCATTTCTAAATTCCTAATCCTTATCGTTAGTGTAAGAGCACAAGGTTCTCGCCACTACTAGAATATGTTAGATTCTAACATTTTATGCAACGATCATTTCGCAAATTCATAGCACAAAAGTCACCAAGACTTGGCCAATGAAATTACAAGGTCTCTATCATAAATTGTTACAAACAATTCTATAGATGTGATGTCTCTCACTCAAAGTACATTCCTTTGAACAGCCTTTTGCATAAGATTTTCTAATCTAGACATAAATTCTCAATTTCCAACTGCCAATATGGAAACATTTCCATATTTGACATATGACAACTCATTCTTAATAGAATCTTATCTATTCATAATAATGTCGATATGGTCCATCCAACACTATACTTCCAACTACTCACAAGCAACAAATCGTTGGCGAACCTTAGATCGTCCTTTGATAGTTGTTTAATTATTTTAGTCAAAACCATTCTAGTCCTTTTTCCCTCTTAATGCGCTAAGCATTTGGAAAATTTTAGAATGATCAAACATTATAGCATATGCAATCGATCCTATACCCGAAGCGTATGGGACACGATTCATAATGTCTTACATAAAGACGTGATACTTTACCAATCTTTTGCTATAATATTTCTAATTACCATGTTCTCACAATTTTGATTATGAAAAGGGATGTCGTAATCATAACCAAATTTTGAGAATGCAATTATCCTTTCCATATATAGAATTTCCTCATGTTGAACCATTCCAACACAACATTCATATATATATATTTGACTAAATTTGATTAAAATTCCACAAGCTAAGCCTTTATATTTGAAATGAAGTATAATATTCTCTCCCTTAATTATAGCAAAACAACTTTTCAACCCCTACAACTCTACCTTATCAATGCACTTTCCATTGATCAGGGTGCCTTGCCTATATGCAATCCAATTTAGAACTCATGGAACTCATATTGCATAGTTGATTTAATCTGGAATGGCACAGAAACAAAATTATGTCAACATGATAGGTTGTCAACCTTAAGTCGTGTTCTAGTGATTTACTTTTCGGTTTATTCTTGATTTGTTCTTGAACTTTTCAATACAATTGAGACTCCCACTGACTTCTTGACATATATGATTCTCTTTGTCAAGGAAATTTTCTTGACAAAACAAGTATTCAAGAGTTTGTGCGAAATCCTATCAAGACTAACACTTAGCTCAATTGGTTCTTGTTGGTCTTTGTCTTCTGCAAGACATCACAACTTACCAATTTCAAATGTGCAGAAATAAGAAGACATTTTCAAATTCCACATTTGTTGAGTGTTATAAACCTACTAAAGACGTGTCACTCAATTCGTAATCTTGGAGTATGACTCTAAGATTCGATATTGGAACGAAGTATGATTGATTTCTCGATTTAACCATTTCCACAATTCCCGATTCCTCTTCTTAGACATACAAATATACTAAGACTCACTTAGAGGATCAATTGAGATATGGTTCTTAATCATTAAGACTTATCATAAAACACAATAAAAGGTACTCTCCAATCTTCATAGAATAGAGAAACTTTTATCTTTCTGCCTACTTGATTCTTCTTATTCGTTTTGATATTTATTGAAACCTTTTCAATAAACTCAGAATTACACTTAATCTTATAAGTATAATCATATTTACTAAACTTTAGTAAATTATGACGAATACTTTATCTCTCTTTGTGGCGGACTTGACTAGCGCAAAACCAAGTGTACCTGATCTCTAGCCCTTCACTTGACTCGTTGTCAAGGAATTAGTCTAATTTCCAAATATGAAAGTTTTTCATTCATCACACAATGCAGGTTGCATGATTCCAAGTATATGTCCAATTGAAACTTGGGCGATGAGAAACTCTCCCTATTTGGTAAATCCTCGACATTTCCACAAATAACATAATTAAGAATCAAATCCATTCTTGCTAATAGTAGAAACATTCAAACATCAATTTTTTCATACATGCCATTGCAAGGATAAATAAATAAGACAACAAATTTTATTTTATTGTGAAAAAACTTTTTCCCTACAATGCAATTCAACTGAAAAACCATGCTATTACATATTCCTAAACAATCTATTCTAACTCCAAGTAGTAGCTCAAAAATCCAATCTTCAAACAATGCGATCGAAATCCATTTTCTTCATGATTAGATTCGACTCACTTCTTCCCTTAAGCTTCATCTTTTTTTCTTCGATCCTACAATACATCAAAATGTAATCTTATCACATCATGAATTAAGAATCTAGAATAGGAACTCAAAAGAGTTAGATAGTGGATTTCATACCTGAAGAAGAGTCATAACACTAGATTCCCCCATCTCTTAGATCTCTCAGGTAGACAGAGCAACTTCGTCTGCAATGCCCCTTCTCTTGGCAATAAAAGCAAATGGAATCCTTTGGCGAAGCGCATGGAATAATCTCATACTTAGTCCTTTCTGGACTACCAATGTTGCCAATGTCCATTGAAGTTTGGGAGTTTGATTCACTAGACAAATTTGCTTGATCAACATGCCAAATCATTGCTAATTCAGAAGCTATAAGCAAATAGGTCAAATCAATGAGGGTCACGTCATGGTCCATCATATAGTACTCTTTAACGAACTCACTATATGATTCAGGAAGTGACTGAAGAACCCAGTCAACAACCAACTTACCTGAAATCTAGATAGCCAACATCCTTAACCTGTCAATGTGTGACTTCATCTCTAAGACGTGTGCACACATAGGTTTCCCATCTTCGTGTTTACTTGCTAAAAGGGCTTGAGTAAGCTTGAACTTTTCAAGCCTTCGAACTTGTGGGTCAGGGAGAATAATTGGAGGAGGTGGAGGAAGTGAAGCATGATCTCTGGTTCCTCGATCATATCGTGGAATATCATCTCATATGGAAAACTTGTTCCATGGGATTTGGGAAGACCATTCTTAGACTCAGACATCTACAAAATGGGAGAAATTCAAGTCAAGTTGATTATAATCCTTGATGTAACACCTAAATGAAAAATCAAGGCTAGGATCCAACACAAAACTCTACAACCTAGAAGAGGGAGGCCGTAATCTAGTTGCAGAATATTTGAAGGTGGGTAAATGACGATTTACCAATTTCCACCATGAAAAACAAAAATGAAGTTTAAGTTTTAAATGAATTGAAACTCCTAAATCTTTTGAGATTCATTTAACTTTTCAATGGCATGTTTAATCTCGATTATGCCCTTCATTTGTAACTGGGATGCCGAGGATCACAAATAAGGTGTGAATAACCATGCGAATGTACGTGGTGCGCCCAATGTTACTATCACCTAATCAATGTGCCGGTTAACCACACACACTCAATTGATCTATGTAAAACATCGAGCCACCCTTCGCCACCAAAGCCAATCCCAAATTAGTGTTTCGGTCAACCACACACGCTCCACTAACGTTTCGGCAAGGGTACAAAGTGTAATTCCATGGATTAGCATACAATTTCACATTTTGCCTAAAGTAACTATGATTTGGGAATTTGTAAAAGCATTTAGTAACTTTGTACTTCATTATACTTATAATGGAAGGTTTCTGTCCTATCCTACCCGTTCGGATAACGACCCTCCACTAGTCAAGAGTGCGGTGGGTAAGATTGTATACCCATTCAATCGCCATTTTATAGGCAAATTCCTTAAACACCCCTTATAGACCAGCTTCGTGAATGAGGCCTACTAATGGTAAGACTGACTCTTTACTCATATATATATATATATATATATATATATATATATATATATATATATATATAATATTAGACTTTTAATGTTACATATATATAGTATAGGGTGTATTTTACACTTTTAAAATACTAGGTAGTTTTATTAACTTTCTCTTTTAATTAAACTTTTAATTAACTTAACAAAACCATGTGGGTGTAATTTGAAATTTTCAAAATACTAGGGTTTTAGAATTTAAATATTACACAATTAAACTATTAATCAAAATTTTAAATTCCAAAACTTGAGGGCAAGTTTTGAAACATTTCAAAACATTAGGGTTTAACTATTTAAATTTCAAAAACAAAACTTTTAAGTTCAAATTTAAACTATAAAACTTAAGGGGAGTAATTTATTCAAACTTTGTCAAGAACATTCTAGCTCAACAATTCAAATAAGGCAATTATCTAATTTTGACCTAGTCCATTTTCTTGCAAGATAATTCACCAAATAATTCAAATAATTATTCAATTAATATGAAAATATCTTTTATTTTGGCAAGGATATTCACCCAATATCATAAAAATCCGATTTTTATCAATCAAAAACGTTTTGGTAATTATCCCACAACAAAACAGACACAAAATCCCGAAATCTGCTCCATCTGACCCTCTAACCCGTCGAGTCTGGCTTGGACTCGTCGAGTTCAATATGGACTCGGCGAGTCATGTCGAAAAACCTCAAAAAATTCAATTTCCAGCCAAAATTCGATCAAATAAGCATCAAATCCACTAACAAACAACCCTAGGCTCTGATACCACTGATGGGTTTTGAGCACTACATCAATCCTATGGTGTACATGCAAACCCTAATAGCTTTGGATCTAGTTTGTCTAATGAACATGCAATTGATAATCCAAAGCCATAAACCCTAGATCTAATAAACTATAACTGAAATTAGGGTTTAGATTTTACCTTTGATTGTTATATAGCAATAACAATCAATCCTTGGCTTCAGAAAGCTTAGTGCCTCAAATGTTGCACCTCTAATGGAGTCACAAACACCACTAAGCAACTTGGATGAAGAGAGAGGAGAGAGGAGGCACCAAAAAGGGCTGGAAACCCTAAAGGAAGTATTCATGACATTTTTGGGGCCATAAGGATTCCTTATATATGCTGGCTATTTGGGTTAACAGCTAGGAAACCCTAATCTGATTACTTAAGCCCTAAGCAGCCCATGGACTCCCTCTTTAGAAGCCTTGGACGATTTCTAATGGGTTTCCACATAGAATTCGTCCGCTCCAACTTCTATGGAGTCCATTAGCCCATCTATGTAATCATATTATAATTACACAATAAGTCCCTTAAGTTTAATTAATCTCTTTTAGCCACAAAATTAATTTTTAATTAATTCTTGACTAATATTAATTAAACAATATGATTTCTCCTTTAATATATTATTATAATAATATATTAATAAATCATAATTAAACCTTTCTCTCCTCAATTCATCCTACATATTGCTATGGTCAAGGCAACCCAAAAGGACCATGCTCATAATTAGGTCAAGTACATACCAAAATAGTTATGGACTTAGACACTAATCCAACAGTAGTATCATGACAAACGAATATAATAGTGATCATGGTACATACAACCAATCATAAATATATTCGAAAAAGTTACATAGTTTCAAGTGTTACATGTTTCAAAATCGATTACAATATGACATCAAAAAAATAATTTGTCGAACACCGAAGCGTTCCATCCTCAAGCCTGCGGTTACCTTAACTCATTGATTTCCTGAGAATACAAGTAATTTTAAAAAAGCGTCAACAATTAAGTTGGTGAGTGCATAAGCTTTTAGATGCTGAGTTTGAAATCCTTTGTTTGTAAATGTAGGGTTTACTCAAGAAAATCCAATACTTTCCTTATAAAAATGATGCGCAATCTTAAATTCCAAGACCGAGTGTATGTATGTCATTTCGTAATTGTAAAAATGTAAGCAGGTTTAAAAGAGTAAAAACCCCTTATAGTAGTAATTCTCGTAAACTATACGTGTTGTTAACTCCCTATGTGAGTGACTATAACCATGCTATGACTTAGTAGACCTACTACGACGTTCTTAGGAAGTCGGAATGTTATGAGATTTGTCATCCCTGGGCTGCCGGCCGAGCTGTTGCAAGCAGCTTGGATGTGGGTCGTCACTCCCAATATAGATCTATATACAACTATCAAGCTTTCCCTACAAGAGACTGTGGTTATAACTTTCAGGAACTTTAACCCGTACTCTAAGAGTACAAATGAAGAAATGTCTCACAATTTATGTTAACGAGTTTACGAGTAGTGTGAATGCAAAAACCATTATTCCGTAGTGTGATTGTACCCATTTTTGCATCGTATCCGTAGTGTAGAAATCCATAAACTATACCTATTATAGTTTATTGTTCATTTTTTGTAGTGAATGAAATCTTTTACTGTGATTAGTCAACTAACATAGAATACATTCAACACATAGAAGGTATATTGCTTAGCACTTTGCTCACCATTGTACAAAGTGTTGCTAAATTAACAGTTGTTTTGCAAGAAGAAATAAAGAATTTAAGATGTTTAATACAGTCCATGAAAGGGACCAAACTCTCCATTGGTGACTGTTGGCAGAATTAGTGTGTAATTTAGTGTTGTAACTATTATTCTCCCCCATAAAATCTGATTAAAACGTAAAAATATAGGGGTATGAACTCACCTTATGTGAACCTTTGAGATGGACGTGAAAGGAGGGAGGTTTTCCACGTCAAGAACACTTGGAGCAAGCTTGAAGATTGGAAAGTTCCAAGAGTGAAGTGAAAGTAGAATATTTCCTAGAGATTCTTCGATTTTTAGAGAGAAAAGGGGAGGGAGAAAGAATGTGTTTTTGAAGGATATCAGTGGGGTTTTATAGGTAAGGATTAAGGACCTTATGAGTGGATTTGGGTCAGGTAAATCTGATGGAGTGTTGGGGAAAAGATTTTGATTAAATTAGGCATCATGGGAATAGTGCCCTAAATAATCATATAGTGGTTATGGGGAATAGGTTGTGCCATAACTTTTTGGGAAAGTCAACCGTCCCTTGAAGAGTATCTGGTACAAAATATATGGTTCATAACTAGGAGTTTCCAAGGATATGATTAAAATAATGGGTTTTGGACATCAAAATCGTGTTCTATCCCTTCAAGGTTGGCAGCAAATGGAAGTGTACGGGAATCGGAAAAGTCCGTCCGGAGTTATGGACATTTGTACGGATTCGTTCATGAATCCGGAGTCACCTATGGATCCGGAGTGGCCTTGGTCTTCCGAGGCCGCTAAGCTCGTCGAATGCGGATCCTTTAAAGGTGAGTTGGTTTCAGATGAGGGTTCCTAAATGAGAAGAGCATTCCGGAATACGTTTAGATTGTCCGCAACATTTTGGAGAGTCATGCTTCGGACTTATGGGGGTCCCTTTTGGGTTGTTCTACTTAGGTTTTGAGTGGTGAGGTTGATGGGAAATGCGGCAAAGGTCTCAGTTCATGAGACTACGGACCGAAAATGGATTGAACTATGATTAGAAATGACCCGAAGGTAGTATGGAATTGAGAGTAGTCCGGGTCGTGTCGTAGTGATATAACCCGAACGTGGCCTCGGACCGAAAACGATCTCGATCCATAGTAGTCCGGACCGAAAGAGGTTCTTGAACCGGAATTGATTCCAGACCAAAGGTGGGTTCGGTCCATCGATGGTTTCGGTTCCCTTGCTGCTTCTTGTGAGATCTACCGTCTCGAGTAATTTTCGACTATGCTACGGGGATTGGGCGCCTCCGAGTGTTTATTGAAAAGTTAAGAGATTTAAAGAGACTTGTTTAGAATCGTTAATAGTGTTCAGCCTTGTAATTCGTGGTTTGCACTCTCTCGTTATGGTTCGTTATGAGTGCCACACACCCCCCATAGGGTATGTAATAGTGTTTTATCGAGTTGTTCCAATCACTAACCCTATTTGGGTTTGGAATTTCTGAATATGTGAAATTTTCGAGTGATACCTTGTATTGATATAAGGTGCTTGTACATTGATTATCTTGAAGAAAATTTACTAAACAGGTGCATATCGGGTTTTCTGTTTTCGACTCGTTGACTCAATTTGACTTGACTTTGACTTTGACCCGAAGTTGATGGTTGCCACATTATCCCCCCTTTAGAGGGAATTTCGTCCCGAAATTTGCGTTTTGATAAGGACCTTAAGGGTGGGGGAAAAGATGCGGGTATTTTTGCCTCATTTGATCTTCGCGTTCCCAGGTGAACTGGGTCCTCGTTTAGCGTTCCACCGGACCTTCACAATGGGAATGCGACTTTGCTTTGTTCTTTTGATTTCTCGGTCCATGATTTCGATTGGTTCTTCTATGAAATGGAGGCTCTCATTGATTTTGATTTCGTCAAACAGGATGACAAGTGTAACACCGAAATTTTCAAAACAAAATTTTCATTTAAAATTGTTTCTCTCTTTAACACTTTCCACAAAAATCTCCTTTTTGTTTAAAATTTGCAATACATGACTCTTTTGTTCAATCAATTAAGAAACCAGGATCCTCAAAACAAACGCTTCCTCCGGTGTGTACAATCGAGCCGGTGCCGTCCCGTGATCCTGTGATAACTTGAAACACATAACACAAAACACTGTAAGCACGAAGCTTAGTGAGTTCCCCAAAATACCACATACATCACATATGCCACTCAAGGCTACAATATGACCCCCCAGTCAATGTGTCTCAGCGGAACCCTCCAGTTCCATATCGTTGGGTCCTCCGACCCGGTCTGTCTCGTTGGACCCTCCGGCCCGGTCTACATCATTGGACCATCCGGTCCGGTCTATATCACACAGCATACACATATCACAATAAATCTCAACACATAACTTGCATACAAATACACTGGCACGTAATACTAAAAATACCACATATAGCACATATTAGCCACTCGAGGCTATAACTCTGTGGGCCCTTGGGCCCTAACTCTGCGGACCCTCTGGTCCTAGCTCTGTGGACCTTCTGGTCCTATCTCTGATATACACACAACATAAATCACATAGAAATAATGCGGTGCCACACACCACATAGATAACTCTGTCACATAACTCTATTACCACTCTAAGTAAAGCATAGTGAGAAGACTCACCTGGCAAGCAGAAAGCAAATATCCTTACACTTGAATCTCGAACTCGCCACCGCCTATCACATAAGGCAAATACTCTAATGAATATAACTCTAGAGACTAGACTCAACCCTCTCTTGGCACCCTCTTAAGGTTAAAAGACCATTTTACCCCTTTCTTGGCCCAAAGGCCACATCGTTGACCAACCCCTAAAAGTCAACAAAAGTCAACGGTCAAACTTTGACCCGACTCGTCGAGTGCATTTGGGCGAATCAGTGAGTATACACGTGTCCACTAACTCTTTTAGTCCCGCTTGGCACATCGAGTCCCTCCCCTTGCTCGATGAGTCACACCTGGCATGAATTGCGGGGCCACCTCGACTCAACTCGCCGAGTCTCAAGAACAACTCAACGAGTTCCGCCTTGAACTCCAGTCCTCTAATCCCCTTCTGACTCACTGAGTTATTCCCCCCAACTCGGCAAGTCTACTCACTGAGTGATTTACGTGAAACCCTAACCCTACTCGCCGAGTCTGATCTTTGGACTCGACGAGTTCATGCCCATCACAAACTCCATTGACCTTCTGAGTTCAGATATGTTCCTTTAATCCATAGATCTGGCCTTCCCAAGCATGATAATCACGTAAAGTTCAGACCTTGACACTCATATATCGTCTAGATGGTATCACTTGGGGATTTAGCCCCAAAAATGACATCCTAATTTCATGGCCCCCAAAATAACTCATAAAGCTCCAAGGGTTATGGTCTCTGGACCTCTTTGAGTCCAGATCCAAAGCATAAACTCGAGAAGGGACCAATTGCTCCACATAACCATCCCCTAAGGGGGTTAGAAAACCCTAACTGTAACGCCTGTGTTCCGGGCTTGCCATTTGTAGCAATGTAATAGTCTAGGTTAACCTCTGTAACCCGTTTTGAAATAATAAGAGTGTATTATTTGAGTATTATGTGTTTTGTGCTTAATTGCTTAATTATGTGGTTTGATTAATTAAGAATAAAAATAAGCGTCAAATTTTAAGTGTAAAATAAACTTAATATATTTGGTTAATGTCGTAGTAGTTGAAACGAGGTTTCCGAATATATATAGAACGCCCAAATCTGACTTCGTATGAGGAAGTTATGATTTATCGAAGTTCCGGCTTAGCGATATACAGCCTGTTTTACTCGATTTGAGATCGAGCGGTTGTTAGCCGAAGCAATCTAAATGAGAATCGAAGATCTCATTGTTGGTATTGAAACGATAAAAAGTTAGGCGAGAACGGACGTCAAACGAAGAAGTTATGAATTTATAACGAAAGTTTCTGTCCTGGCCTATTAAAAATAATTAATAAAAATAAAGTCAAAATTAGCCGACGGAGTCTAAACGAAAGTCGTAGAGCATGGTCTCACCTTTCCGTGGATATAAAGAACGTCGAAAACGGAGTTCGTATGAAGAAGTTATGAATTTCCGAAGTTTATTAATCATTTTGTATTTATATTTAAATCAAAATTCGGAAGCATTATCCGAAGGAGTCACCGATCTGATCCGAGGTACGCCCCGCGTACTCCGAGGGATGTCGACACTCGCACTCGAGCACTTCGGATACGTAAGCAATGACGTTTTGGGCAGTACGCCCCGCGTAACGCAGTACGCCCCGCGTACTCCGAGGCTCCAGCCTCCTATAAATAGGATGCGAGGGTTCCGGGTATTTTTGCCAATTCCCTCTCGTTTTCGTGTCGAAGCTCTGCGCAAAAACCCCCGAAGCTACCCCGAAGTCCCGGTATCATACTCTAGCCCCGAGGCAAGTCCCGAGATCCCGAAGATCCCGAAAAGTGCGGTTCCCGAGTCGAAGCTCTGCCCGCGAGAAGTTCGATTTTCGAAGAGATCTTCCAGATCTGCTGTGGATTACTACTTCTATAAGCCGTAGTGCTGTCCGATCATCTTCTGATCAAGTGAGTGTGTAGTTATTTCTTCTAATACAATAATACGAAGTATTTTATATAAAAATACGTGCTATGTGTATATATTTGGTTGTGTTATGTGTGAATGTGTATTCACTCTCTTCTATCTTATAGATCTGCTTATTTCTTTATGAGATATGTATTATGTGTGTGTGTGTGCCTCATCTGTTATGTGATATATGTGTTGATTAAAGCATGCTATACAGGTTTTCTTTAAACTATGTATACAAATGTATATTTTTATCTACTAATATGTTGGGTAGAACATGGGTAGACCGTTGGTGTGTAATAAACAGATGAGAGGCCTCGTTGTTGTTTGATTGAGTCATCTAGCGGAGTTTAGATGACGACCACTGGCTATTCTAGACAGTCTTGTGGAAACATTAGCAGGTTCGCCACCTGTAGGTGTTAATGAACTTGGGTGTTCATTCGCTGTACTCCATCCCCCTCATGGTTGCCTTATTTGACTTATATTGCTGAGGTACCCCCGAAGCATGTGTTGTCGCCCCGATGAAATATTCTTAGACTAGGTCTCTTATGTTAGTTGTTTTAGGGACATTAAAGTGAGAATAACGGGAATGGGTAATTGGGTTATTGTTGGTTGGTGAAAATTAAATATGGTATTTATTGTGGGTTGAAAACCCTATATGCTCACCAGGCTCCCAAGCCTGACCCACTCAGTTTTAAATTGTATTACAGGTAGTGGCGGAAGGGCATGAGATGGATGAACCATCAAGTTGTTTTGTTTACAAGTCTGCATATGTTTATATTTGTTATATGACTTGTAATGTATTCGTTTATGCTTATTGGTCTGTATCGGAACATGACACCCCGAGTTTTGATTATAATGAAAATACATTTCTTTTATGAAATGTTTCGGTAAACAATGTTTTATCATGTTTTGTTTTTGGGAACAAATTCCGCAACTCTTTCAAATCAAAAGGATTTACTCTGAAAATATTTAAAAGCATAAATGAAAATCAGTCTTTTCTGGCCGAGATTTTGGGGATGTCACACTAACTCTATGAATCAACACCAAAACTGAAGAAGGTCCGAATAATTACCTCAAGATGAAGTCTCTGAACTCTGAAATCACAAGAATCGCACCTCCTTCAGCCTCCTCTTGCCTTGGTCACCTCCTTCTTGAAATCACTCCAACAAAATGATCAAACATGGCCTCTCCTTCCTCACAAACGCTCTAGATCTCTTAGGGTTTCTCTCTGGGGTTTGGTGGCCGCAAATGACGGCCCTAAGGGCCTTTAAATAGGTCCCAAACCCGGGAAATTAGGGTTTCATTAAACAACGTAGACACGCCGAGTTCACTCGTGGACTCGCCGAGTCCAGTCGTAAACCCGGACGAAAATCCGCGACCCTACTCGGCGAGTCTAATTACCAACTTGCCGAGTTCCTCCACAAACTCCAAAATGAATGAATAAATATTATACCTGGGAATTCGGATGTTACAACAAGAGTCTCATCATACAAGCACTTCTTTAAGTTGGACACGTGGAAGATAGAATGTATGTTATAGAGTTCCTGTGGTAACCGAAGTTTGTATGCTACCGGGCCGATCCGTACGAGGATCTCGAATGGTCCAATGTACCTTGGATTAAGCTTCCCATGTTTTCCAAAACGTATCATTCCCTTCCAAGGTGAAACCTTCAGTAGGACGAGGTCACCAACCTGGAATTCCAAGGGTTTGCATTGTTTATCTGCGTAACTCTTATGTCGATCTCGGGACGCTTTCAATCTTTCTAGAATTTGAAAAATTTTCTTCATTGTTTCTCTTATGATTTCTGGGTCAGTGAGAGCACTGTTAAGGACACGTCCCCTAGCTAGTTGTGTATTGCTCACTTCGGCCCAGCATAGTGGTGACCTGCACTTACGGCCATAGAGAGCTTCGAACGGGGCAACCTCGATGCTAGTATGGTAGCTATTGTTGTATGAGAACTCAATAAGTGGTAAATAGGTATCCCACGCCCTACCGAAGTCGATCACGCAAGCTCTTAGCATATCTTCCAAGGTTTGAATGGTTCTTTCACTTTGCCCGTCGATTTATGGATGGTACGCAATACTCATGTTGAGCCTAGTACCCAGAGATTTCTACAAGGACTGCCATAATCGTGAAGTGAATCTACTATCTCTGTCGGAAATGATAGACATTGGCACTCCATGTAATCGTACAACCTCTTTGATGTAATCGTATCAAGACCACCCGTTGTTTTGGGTAAATTGATTATGAAATCCATTGTGATCTGTTCCCACTTCCACTCGGGTATCTCGGGTTGTTGTAGTAAACCTGAAGGCTTTTGATATTCTACCTTAACTTTGGCGCAAGTTAAACACTTGCTCACAAAGGTAGCAATCTCGGCCTTCATATTCGGCCACCAATACAACTTCCTAAGGTCCAGATACACCTTGTCTGAACTGGGATGTATGGAATAGCGAGTTTTGTGCGCCTCGTTCATGACGACGTCTCTAAACCCACCGAATTCATGGATTTTATTATGAGTGATGATGAGACAATAATATCTTATATTCTTGAAACGGAGAGATATGAGTTGCAGTTTACAAGTCAGATGCACATTGATGCTGTGAAAACGCACCAGTAAATTGGTGTTATAAAACATATCAGTGTGCGTGATTTGATGACTAAAAAAAGCAAGCACATGAATCGAAGTTTATATGTTCCTTTTACCCAATGTGGATAAAAGCGATATCTGTGGGCCCCTTGATGATTTAGTGATGACAACCCTAAGCGCTTGGCGAAGCCTAGACTGATTTGATTTGTTCAATTATTCGGTCTTCATAAATCGAAAATCGGGAAACAACACATGAATAGAGAAAATGATTATAATCCATGTCTCAGTTCATACGATATCTAAAATGGAGGAATAGATGATCCCTTATCAAATGGATGCCTTACTAATAAGATTAGAGTTCGACAACGGTCTTTTTGAGAGCTACGATTGCTAATCGGATTTTGAAGTTGTACTTGCAATAATAGTTATTAGACTTATCCAAGTGGGAGACTGTTGTATTAGGTGTCTAAGCCCATAACTATAATTGTTATGTACTTGAACCGACACAAGCATGGTCCATTTGGGTTGTAACACTCTGGAAGAATTTGATAGGATGGATATTTGAGAACGAGGTTAATGTGCTCTATTAATATATTATAATTATAATATATCAATTGAGAAATCAAATTATTTAATTACTATTGATCAAGAATTAATTTGGAATTAATTTAGTGATCAAAAGAGACTAATTAAATTAACAGGGATTGATTGTGTAAATCAGTGATATATACAGTTTGGGCTAATGATCCATATTGATTAGTAATGGAGAAAGTGTTGGGTTTTAAGCACTATAACCCTCCTATGGTGCACATGCAACCCTAGATGCTTTGGATCTATGTTTTCTCTAATTATACATGCATTTTCAATTTTCCAAAGCATACAACCTAACTAGCATACAATGGAGGATATACAATACAAAACTCATAGTTAGATGAATACCTATTGTTGTGGTTGTAGTTCTTGGCCTTTTAAAGCTTTAGCACCTCAAGTGTGATGCCTCTAATGTGTCACAAACACCAAATGCAAGAGGAGACTTGAGAGAATAAGCTAGTTAGCACAAAATCAATAGCACTCTCTTAAAATGAATGGTGTAACCGATTTAGGCTCTAAGGGTGTGATTTTATAGTGTTGCAAATGCCAAGGTTACATCCATGCAAACCCTAATGAACCATGACCTTTCATATTACTTAGGCTCCATGGGTTAAACCTACATGGACTAACCATGTTGGTTTAGCCCATCCTAATTAACCTTTGGCCCACACTATAAGGATCATTTATTTACTTAATCAGTCCCTTATATTTAATTAGTCTCTTTTGATCACTAAATTAATTCCAAATTAATTCTTGATGAATACTAATTAAATAATATGATTTCTCTATATATTATACTTATAATATATTAATAAATCATAAATAGTCTTATTCTCAAAAGTCCATCCTATCAAATTGTACTGGTGAAGATGACCCAAAAGGACCATGCTACTATCGGGTTAAGTACATCCCAATTATAGTTATGGGCTTAGACACTAAATCCAACAGTCTCCCACTTGGATAAGTCTAATAACTATAACTGCCAATGCAACTTCAGGATTCGATTAGCAATCGTAGCTTTCAAAAGCTGTTGTCGAACTTTTACCTAGTCAGTGATGCGTCCTTTGGATAAGGGATCATATATTCCTCTGTTTTTGAATATATCATGCTGAAAAATACATGGAGCATAATCATACTTATTGTCTTGCAGTTTGTTTCCCGATTTCTGATTTGTCTGACATAGAACATAACTGAACACATCAATTTAGTTCTGACCGGGCCCGACACATAAGTCAAAACAAAATCATCGAGAGGCCCAAGATATCGCATTTAATCCACTTAGGATAAAAGGAACATATAAAATTCAACATTAAATGCTTGTACTAACTACTCATCAAATCATGCACAACGATACGTTTTATAACATCAAGTTACTGATGTGTTTTTGTATCATCAATGCACAACCAACTTGTAGTCAACAACTCATATATCTTAGTTTGAATACTATATGATATTATCGTCACACAATCACTCATGATAAATTCCATGAAGTAATTTAGGTGAGCGTGGGTTTAATCCAATACTCAAATCTTATTTCAAGAGCACTCATGAACGTTGTAGCATACTTTTGCTATGTCTAACACCTTAGACAATCTATAAGCCAAATTCATGACAGTCTAACCTCATAACCTACTTCCAAAGTATGATCGGCTGTGGATAGTTTGAATAATCTTATTATTCTGTAAGTCAAAACATGCAAAAGTGAAACAATAGTAAATAATTGACACAAGACAGTAACTTTACTTATAAATAAAACTGTAACAGCCCGAAATCTCAGGTATTTTTAAATTATGTTTTTGGGTGGTTTAAGAGGGGACTCGGCGAGTTGGAGCCTAGACTCGTCGAGTAGGATCGCAGACTTGGTCGCAGGATCGCGACTGGACTCGACGAGTCCAGGTATGGACTCGGCGAGTCGACGCTGTTTAGCGGAAACCCTAACCGTTCAGGTTTGGGACGTATAAAAGGGACTCATTGGCCGTCATTGTTCGTTTTAGCCTTCTGAGAAGAACCCTAAATCGATTTAGTGCAGCTGGAGCAAGGATCTTAGGCCATTGTTGGTTATAGAAGAGTGGTTGTGCAAGGAAGAGAAAGGATTGGCTAAAGGAGCAGCAAGGGGTCACATTCTGAGGATTGGGAATACAGAGAATACATCATCCAGGGAGGTTGTAGCTCGTCGGTTGTGCACGAGTCATTTCGGGATTTGCTAGCGTTCAGCTTCTACGAGGTGAGTCTTCTCACTATACTGTACCCGGAAGGGTTTGACTGTGTGACCGGAAGGTCGGATATGTTATGTGATATGTATGATATATGTGGTAAGTTAGTTGTTATATGTGCTGTGTATGATATGTGGGCCGGAAGGCAATATATTATGGGCCGGAAGGCGATTATGTTATGGGCCGGAAGGCGATGTATTGAGGACCGGAAGGTCAGGGCCTGGAAAGGCGTATGTGCGTAAGTGTATACTGGGGAACTCACTAAGCATTTATGCTTACAGTTGTTGTGCATGTATTTCAGGTACTAGCGAGGACCGTGGGAAGGCGCCGGCGTGATCGATACACACTGAAGATTGTTTTATGATCTTGGGATTTTGAATAATTGTAATTGACAGATTGATTAAACTATTTATGCCTTGTTTTAAATGGAAACAACTATGTTTTAAAAATGAAAAATTTGTTTGAAAATTTGAGTTGTTACAATTGGTATCAGAGCCTTGGTTTGAGGGATTCGGGTGCACCTTCGGGGGTAACTGAACTCAAACCGAGGATTTGAGGAAACTTTTCAAATAAAGGCATAAACGTTGTAAATGGTTTTGTGGTAAGCAAGAAAGAAGCAGTGTGTACGATCAGTCAGCGCCCGAACGGTAAAGATCCCCAAAATACCTTACAATATGATGTGAATTGTTATGCATGCTGGAAGACTAGGTATTCATGATAGGACTAGAGTGGCCTGATTTGTGATGCCTTAGTCTAGGGAAGTTTGCTTATATGAGATGCTTTGCTAGTATGCGGGTAGATAGTGCATATCAGAAGTAGAGTACTCACTATCCGAAGTTTGGGGAGGAGGACTTGGGATGAACACTGATGCGGTGTGGTCGGTAGTATTGGGCCCGTACTACCGAGGACACCGGGTCAGTGGGAGACCCAAGTAAGAATCCCTGGATATCGGGGACGGGGTAGGGTTGCGTTATCAAGTGCAATTACACTTGATGGAGTCTCTGATAGTTTTATGTTGTATTTCAGAGACATCATGGTTAGACCACGCCACGGAGCGAGTACGAGCGGTGTGAGTGACGAGGATATTCGCCAGATGATTCATGAGGAGGTGGCGGCGGCGATCCGGGCTGAGATCCCGGAGATGTTTGGGTCTATCAAGACCACCCTGATGGAGACGTTCGACGAGCGGTACGCCGCATTGACTGAGGCTGCAACCGCTGCAGCTACCGCAGCTGTGGCCGCTGCTAGGCCACAGGGGGGGCGACTCATTGCTGTTCCGAGAGTTCAGCAACACGAAGCCGCCAGAGTTCGATGGGACGTAGGATCCGATTGCTGCGATGAGGTGGATCGCAGATATAGAGGGGTGCTTCTACACTTGTTCATGCCCGGAGCACCTGAGGGTACGGTTCGCTTTGAACCAGCTCCGTCTGGGAGCAAAAGACTGGTGGAAGTTCGTGACGGCGAACTTCACTTTGGCAGAGACTGCGGCGGTGACATGGGAGGGGTTCACTACCATGTTCAGGGATGAGTACGTTCCCCCGGTGGAGCGGGAACGATTGGTTCAGGAGTTCTTAACCCTCAAGCAGGGTACTGATTCGGTGGCGGCGATCACGCGGAAGTTCCATGAGAGGGCGATGTTTTGCCCCGAGCTGGTGGCCACAGAGCAGGCTCGGATGAGCCGGTATTTGGGTGTTCTGAGGAGGGAGATCCGGGAGTTTGTGTCAAACTCCACTTACCATACTTTTACTGAGCTTCAGGCGAATGCCAGGAAACGTGAGATCGAGTTAGACACTCAGGCCAGGGAGGAGGCCGAGTCTCAGCAGGCAGACCGGCGGCCGGCTCAGTCTCAGCCGGCAGCCAAGCGGATCAAGTCCGCCGATTCGAGGACGGGAGGTTCGAAGAACCGCATTTGCGTAAAGTGCGGCAAGGGTCACGATGGGGCGTGTCGAGCCGGTGCTTGCTACAAGTGTGGCAAGGAGGGACACATTGCTAGGGAGTGTCCCAAGGGATTTACGGTTTGCTTTCATTGCAACCAGACCGGCCATCGAAAGGCCGAGTGCCCTCAGCTTCGTCAGGGATCTGCACCTGCTGCCAGGACTACTGAGACTCGACCGGTGAAGGTCGAGGCCCCGAGGGCTCGTGGGAGAGCCTTTCAGCTGACTGCGGAGGAGGTCCGCGCTGCACCCGATGTTGTGGCAGGTATGTCGTAATCCATGTATTTATTTTAATGTCGATATGTTATGCTTATGTTATTATGCGCGTAGGTACCTTCCTTGTGAACTCTGTGCCCGCCTTAGTGTTATTTGACTCGGGTGCTAGTAGGTCCTTTGTGTCCTTAGCCTTTAGTCAGCATATCGGCGTTAGTCGTGAGTCGTTGAGTCGACCTTTGAGAGTTTCTATAGCTGACGAGAAATCGATTTATGCCACGGAGGTCCTTCGAGGATGTATGCTAGAGATTTTCGGGGTTGAATTCCCGATTGACCTGATTCCTATTGCGATGGGTGACGTCTGTGTTATCGTGGGCATGGACTGGTTGAGCCGATTCGGCGCTGTCATTGACTGTGAGCGTCAGTTGGTGACCATACGAGACCATAGAGGGGGAGTTCTTTCGGTGTACGGTGAGGGTACCCGTTCAGGATCAGCTTTTTGTTCGGCCGCTAGGGCGAGGCAGTGTCTACAACAGGGCTGTAAGGGTTTTGTGGCGTATGTGATGGATACGCGGGAGGTTTCCGAGAGACCGAAGTCAGTTAAGGAGGTCCCTGTGGTGCGTGAGTTTTCAGATGTTTTTCCCGAGGAACTGTCGGGAGTACCTCCTGTGAGGCAAGTAGAGTTTGGTATCGATCTGGTTCCGGGGGCCGCGCCTATTGCTAAAGTGCCCTACCGTCTTGCACCTCCAGAGATGCAAGAGTTGTCCTCGCAACTCCAGGAGTTGCTGGGAAAGGGATTCATTCGGCCGAGCAGCTCGCCTTGGGGAGCACCTATTCTGTTCGTCAAGAAGAAGGATGGTTCACACCGGATGTGCATTGATTACCGGGAGTTGAACAAGCTAACGGTCAAGAACCGTTACCCGTTGCCGAGGATCGATGATTTATTCGATCAGTTGCAGGGAGCATCTTGGTTTTCCAAGATCGATCTGAGGTCAGGATACCATCAGGTGAGAGTACGGAGTGAGGACGTCCAGAAGACAGCGTTTAGGACGCGATATGGGCATTATGAGTTTGTGTTGATGACTTTTGGACTCACCAATGCCCCGGCTGTGTTCATGGATCTCATGAACAGGGTATGCAGGCCGATGTTGGATCGGTCAGTGATTGTATTTATCGACGACATTCTGGTGTATTCGAGATCTAGAGAGCAACATGAGGAGCATTTGAGGGAGGTCCTGGAGGTATTGAGGTCGGAGAAGCTTTATGCAAAGTTCTCCAAATGTGACTTCTGGTTGCGGGAGGTCCAGTTTCTAGGACATGTGGTTAATCAGAAAGGGATATTGGTCGATCCGGCCAAGGTTGAGGCGGTGATGAGTTGGGAGGTGCCGAAGTCACCCTCTGAGATCAGAAGTTTCCTTGGGTTGGCAGGGTATTATCGGAGATTTATCAAGGATTTCTCCAAGATCGCAGTGCCACTCACCAGATTGACCCGGAAGGGTGTTGCATTCTCGTGGGGGCCCGAGCAGCAGACCTCCTTTGAGACACTTCGCCAGAGATTGTGCGAAGCCCCGGTATTAGCTCTCCCAGAAGGGATGGAAGATTTCGTGGTATATTGCGACGCATCGATTTCGGGATTGGGTGCAGTGTTGATGCAGAGGGGTCATGTGATAGCTTATTCGTCGAGGCAGCTGAAGCCTCATGAGACGAGATATCCCACGCATGATTTAGAGTTGGGGGCAGTAGTGTTCGCTCTCAAAATTTGGAGTCACTACTTGTATGGGGTTCGATGTACGATATACACGGACCATAAGAGTTTGAAGTATTTGATGGATCAACCCAACCTAAATATGCGTCAGAGGAGGTGGTTGGATGTGGTCAAGGATTATGATTGTGAGATCCTGTACCACCCAGGCAAGGCTAATGTGGTAGCCGATGCATTGAGCCGCAGGGCGGAGAGCACTCTATTGCGAGATGTATGCTTGAGACTGACTGTGATGACTCCAGTATTGGACGCTATTCGTGGGGCCCAGGCAGAGGCTGTGCGACCAGAAATGCAGAAGAAAGAGCGGGTTGTAGGGTTAATCTCAGAGTTTGTCAAGGATAGTCGAGGCCTTATGACGTTTCAGGGTCGGATTTGGGTACCGTTCGTGGGCGGTACGCGTATTACGTTGATGGAAGAGGCTCATAGATCGAAATTCTCGATCCATCCCGGTGCTACAAAGATGTATTTGGATTTAAGGAAGGAATATTGGTGGCCCTGTATGAAGAGGGACGTAGCATGGTTCGTTGAGAGGTGCTTGACCTGCCATAGGGTTAAGGCCGAACACCAGAGACCGCATGGCAAGTTGCAGCCATTGGAGATCCCCGAGTGGAAGTGGGAACAGATCACTATGGATTTTATCACCAAATTGCCAAGGACTGCTAGGGGAGTTGACGCAATTTGGGTGATTGTGGATAGGTTGACGAAGAGTGCACACTTCCTTGCCATCAGTGAGAGTTCTTCAGCGGAAAAGTTGGCGGAGATATACGTGAAAGAGGTGGTATCTCGGCACGGGGTGCCGATCTCGATTGTGTCAGACCGCGATGTGCGCTTCACTTCCAGGTTCTGGAAGAAATTCCATGAGGAGCTGGGTACTAAATTGCATTTTAGTACCGCATACCATCCCCAGACAGACGGTCAGAGCGAGCGGACAATTCAGACGCTGGAGGACATGCTCCGAGCGTGTGTGTTAGACTTCGGGGGTAGTTGGGATGCGTATTTACCATTGGCAGAGTTCTCCTACAACAACAGCCATCATTCGAGCATTGGTATGCCACCTTTCGAGCTGTTGTATGGTAGGAGGTGTCGGACCCCCATTTGCTGGGGAGAGGTGGGACAGAGAGTGATGGGCAGCACGGAGATCGTGCTCCAGACGACAGAGCAGATTCAGCGAGTGAGACAAAGGTTATTGACTGCCCAGAGCCGACAGAAGAGTTATGCAGACAGGCGTCGATCAGAGCTTGAATTTCAGGTCGGCGACTTCGTTCTCCTGAAGGTCTCTCCTTGGAAAGGAGTGATTCGGTTCAGGAAGAGAGGCAAGTTGGGGCCCCGGTATATTGGGCCATTTCGTGTGATTGCAAGGATAGGTCGGGTAGCCTACCGGTTGGAGTTGCCAGCGGAGTTGGGTCAGATCCATGACACTTTTCATGTGTTGCAGTTGAGGAAGTGCATAGCCGATGAGTCGGCAGTGGTTCCATTGGAGGATATTCAGGTGGATGCGAGCCTGAATTACGCGGAGAGACCAGTGGCTATCAGGGATCGGAAGATCAAGGTTCTGAGGAACAAGGAGGTACCTCTGGTGTTGGTTCAATGGCAACACCGTAAGGGATCGGAAATGACGTGGGAGCCGGAACGTGAGATGCGGGAACAACATCTGGAACTATTTGCAGAGTGAGACTTCGAGGGCGAAGTCTAATCCAAGTGGGGGAGAGTTGTAACAGCCCGAAATCTCAGGTATTTTTAAATTATGTTTTTGGGTGGTTTAAGAGGGGACTCAGCGAGTTGGAGCCTAGACTCGCCGAGTAGGATCGCAGACTTGGTCGCGGGATCGCGACTGGACTCGACGAGTCCAGGTATGGACTCGGCGAGTCGACGCTGTTTAGCGGAAACCCTAACCGTTCAGGTTTGGGACGTATAAAAGGGACTCATTGGCCGTCATTGTTCGTTTTAGCCTTCTGAGAAGAACCCTAAATCGATTTAGTGCAGCTGGAGCAAGGATCTTAGGCCATTGTTGGTTATAGAAGAGTGGTTGTGCAAGGAAGAGAAAGGATTGGGAATACAGAGAATACATCATCCAGGGAGGTTGTAGCTCGTCGGTTGTGCACGAGTCATTTCGGGATTTGCTAGCGTTCAGCTTCTACGAGGTGAGTCTTCTCACTATACTGTACCCGGAAGGGTTTGACTGTGTGACCGGAAGGTCGGATATGTTATGTGATATGTATGCTATATGTGGTAAGTTAGTTGTTATATGTGCTGTGTATGATATGTGGGCCGGAAGGCAATATATTATGGGCCGGAAGGCGATTATGTTATGGGCCGGAAGGCGATGTATTGAGGACCGGAAGGTCAGGGCCTGGAAAGGCGTATGTGCGTAAGTGTATACTGGGGAACTCACTAAGCATTTATGCTTACAGTTGTTGTGCATGTATTTCAGGTACTAGCGAGGACCGTGGGAAGGCGCCGGCGTGATCGATACACACTGAAGATTGTTTTATGATCTTGGGATTTTGAATAATTGTAATTGACAGATTGATTAAACTATTTATGCCTTGTTTTAAATGGAAACAACTATGTTTTAAAAATGAAAAATTTGTTTGAAAATTTGAGTTGTTACAAAAACTCCTTTTATTCTATCATCAAATGCCAATTACAATTTAGCTATTACACATTTCAAAATAATTATCTAATCACTAAAACTAATATCTTCTGTTAGCCCGATGCCCCTCACATGCTGCAAGTGCTTAACCCTACTTAGTCCCTTCGTAAGGGGATTTGTTGGGTTGTCCTCTGATGATATCTTCTTCACCATGAGGTGTCCTTCTTCTACTTGATGTCTTATGAAGTGGTACTTTCTTTCGATATGGTTAGATCTACCATGATCTCTCGGTTCCTTGGTTAAGGCAACCGCGCCTTCATTATCGCATAAAATCTCCACAGGCTCCTTTATGGATGACACAACTCCAAGGTCTCTGATGAAGTTTTTCAACAATATCGCCTATTTCGATGCTTCGCTCGCGGCTATGTACTCTGATTCACACGTTGAATCATCCACAGTCTCCTGCTTGGAACTTTTCCATGTTTCTTCTCCTCCATTTATGGTAAACACACAGCCCGACTAAGAGCGCAAATTATCTCTGTCGGTTTGAAAATTGGCGTCACAATACCCTGTCACACTCAAGTCATCACTCCCACCAAGGGTAAGAACCCAGTCCTTAGTCCTCCGTAGGTACTTGAGAATGTTCTTTACTGTAGTCCAGTGAGCTCTACCAGGATTCCCTTGATATCTACTGACCATGCTCAAAGCAAAGGCCACATCAGGGTGAGTGATAATCATAACATACATGATCGAGCCAACTACAGAAGCATATGGTACTCGACTCATCTCTGCTATCTCAGCCTCTGTACTCGGACTCTGAGTCTTACTCAGTTTGGAATTGCTTTGGATAGGTAAGTCACCTTTCTTGTAGTTCTCCATGTTGAAACGCTTCAACACCTTGTCCAAGTAGGTACTTTGACTAAATCCTATTAGTCTTTTACTCAAGTTTCTCAATATCCTTATCCCTAGGATATAGGAAGCTTCTCTAAGGTCCTTCATAACGAAACACATCCCAAGCTAGGACTTCACTTCCTGCAAGGATGGGATGTCGTTTCCTAGGAGCAGTATGTCATCCACATACAACACCAGAAAGCTAACTATACTCCCACTAGCTTTGACAAATACACAAGATACATCCTCGATTCTCGAAAATCCAAACTCTTTGACTTTCTCATCGAAACAAAGATTCCATCTGCGAGAAGCTTGTTTCAATCCATAAATGGATTTTTCAAGCTTACACACTCTATTAGGGTACTTTGTATTGACAAAACCCTCTAGCTGACTCATGTAAACATCTTCAGCCAACTTTCCATTAAGGAAAGCGGTTTTGACATCCATTTTCCATATGTCATAGTCATGAAATGTGGTTATGGATAACATAACCCTTATAGTTCGCTACTGTTGAGAAGGTCTCATCATAGTCGACTCCCTAAGTTTGAGTAAAGCCCTTCGCAATCATTCGTGCCTTATATGTGTGTACTTTCCCATCCATGTTGGTGTTCTTCTTAAATGTCCATTTGCACCCAACTGTCTTACAACCCGGCACATTGTCAACCAAGTTCCAAACTTGATTATCATACATGGACTGAATCTTGCTGTCTATTGCCTCTTTCGATTTAGCAGACTCGGGGCCTGCCATAGCTTCCTTGTAGGTGTTAGGTTCATCCAGATTTATCAATGTGCTATCACTGATAAATGTATCACCCTCAGATGTTATATGAAATCCATATAACACAGGTGGAACACTAACTCTACTGGAACGTCTCAGAGGTACGAACTCGTCAATTGGTTCAACAGGAGTTTCCTCCTCAGGTTGAGCGCTGGTGTTTGGGGTTCTTTCATCACTTAACTCTTGAATCTCTTCAAGGTCAATTTGCTTCCTACTGTCCTCTTGGCATATGAGTTCTCTCTCTCTCGGAAAACTCCCCTCCTCGCAACTCGGTCTATAGAAGAGATATCCAAAGGATTTTTGTGGGTAGCCGATGAAAATACATCGCTCACAATGAGGTTCGAGCTTGTTGTGAGTCTCGCGTCTCATAAAATCCTCGCAACCCCAAACTTTGATGTGATCCAATGAGGGAACCTTCCCTGTCCACCTCTAGTTAGGTGTTTTGGCAACTTTCTTGGTGGGGACTAGATTAAGGATATGGGGGCAGTCTATAAGGCATACCCCCAGAATGAGATAGGTAACGAAGTGCGACTCATCATGGAACGAACCATATCCAACAAGGTTTGATTGCGCCTCTCAACCATCCCATTAAGTTGTGGTGTCCTAGGCGACGTCAATTGTGAAACAATTCCACATTCCTTAAGATAGTCTTGGAACTCGATACTAAGATACTCTCCTCCTCAATCAGATCATAGCATCTTTATCTTCCTGCCCAATTGACTCTCCGCTTCTTGCTTAAACTCTTTGGACTTTTCAAGGGTTTCTGACTTATGCTTGATTAAGTAGATATAGCCATATCTGTTATGATCATCAGTAAAAGCCACATAGAAGCGATTATCATCCCTTGTGGTGGTTCTAAAGGGTCCACACACATCACTGAGTATGAGATCCAACAAACCTTCACCCCTTTCACAAGTACCGGTGAAGGGTGACTTGGTCATCTTTCCAAGCAAACAAGATTCGCAAGTGTCATCCGATTTCAAATCGAATGACTCCAAGACTCCATCCTTTTGGAGTTGGGCTATGCGCTTCTTGTTGACATGTCCAAGACGACAATGCCACAAGCATGCATTGTCCAAAACTTTGGATGAATCAATATTTAACACATTATTTCATAGGTTATCTACAACCATCACAGTTTCATATATTCCATTACAAGGTAATGCTTCAAAATAAAATGTACCATTATAATAAGCATTAATACTACCAATTTCATTATTAAAAGAAAAGGTAAAACCTTGTTTATACAAACTATGAAAGGAAATAATTTTTCTCGCCATTTTCGACGAGTAACAACAATTATTCAATTCTAATCTACTACTTAGCAATAAATAATAAACTCCAATCTTGGTGGCATGTGACATTTTCCTATTTCCCATGATTAAGTTTATCTTCCTGTGCTCCACATCCCTACTTTTTTTAGTCCCAACAAATCAGAACAAATATAAAATCCACAAACTGTGTCAAGGACCCAAGAATTAGCATGTGGCGAGTTATTAGAAAGAATATTGTAAATACCTGCAAATGTGGGCTTTATCTTCCCATCCTTTAAGTCCTGCAAGTATTTGGTGCAGCTTTGTTTCCAGTGCCCTTTTTCATGACAGGGAAGCACTCTGTATCCTTTGGATTGGTAGATGGATTAGCAGAACCAACTTTGGTCCCACTTGAAGAGGATCCATCAAGAGACTTTCCCTTGCGGCTCTTAGAAGAAGCCTTCCTCTTCTTCCCTTTCCCATGTCCAATTTCCAGTATAGGGGCAGCAGTAGTAGGAGGAGGAGGAGTAGGTACAACTGACTTACCTTTCAAGTTTCTTTCTGCAGTTCTTAGAAGGCCTTGAAGCTTCCTAAGAGTGACCTCCTCCTTGTTCATATGATAGGTCATTCTGAACTGATCATAACAAGAAGGCAATAAATGTATGATGATGTCAATGGCCAATCCTTCATTGAAGTTCACATTCAACTTCAGCAAGTGGTCCACATATCTCTGCATCTTTTGCAAGTGGTCCATGATGGACTCTCCATCCTTCATCTTGGTTGTGATCATGGAGGCAGTGATCTCATACGTCTCTTGCCGAGCACTTTGATGGTATCTTTCCATCAAATCTTGGTGCATTTCGAAGGGCCAGAAGTACTCATAGGATTTTTGAAGCTCAGTAGTCCTGGTAGCAATCATTATACACGCGATCTTTGTCGCGTCCCTCTCACGAACCCTGTATTCCTCGATTTCTTTGGCAGTAGCAGTTTTTTCATCAATCTCCTTCAGCTCTTTATCTAGGACATATTCTTTGTCCTCATAGCGAAGGGCCATATAAAATTTTCTTATCCAATTGTTAAAGTTTGACCCATCGAAGATAGTTCTCCTAACCAAATTCATGGGTAGAATGAGTCAGAAGGGTTGGAGCATGAAGCATTGTTTGGGATAGATATCTGAAAAGAAGAAAGAACAAAGTTTAGATTAGATGAGAATCCTTAATATAACACCCAAATGAAATATTAAGGCTAGGACCTAACACAATATTTTACAATTCGGAAGAGGGATTCCATAATCCAATTGCAAAATATTTGAAGGTAGGTAAATGACGATTTACCAATTTCCACCATGAAAAACGAAATTGATTATGAAGTTTTAATTGGATTGAAACTACTAGATTTTTTTGAGATTCATTGAACTTTTCAATGGCATGCTTAAATCTCGATTATGCCCTTCAAGTTTGTGACTGGGATGCCGAGGATCACAAACAAGGTATGAATAACCATGCAAATGTGCTTGGTACTCTTAATGTAACATATCACCTAATCAATGTGTCAGTTAACCACACACGCTCCATTGATCTATGATTAACATCAAACCACCCTTTGCCACAATTGTGAGTCCCAAATTAGTGTGTCGGTTAACCACACACGCTCCATTAACGACTTAGCAAAGTGCAATTTCATGGAATAGCACCATTTTCACATTTTTCCTAAAGTAACTAAGACTTTGAATTTAATAAACGGTTTAGTTACTGTATAATTATCATTATACTTTTAACGAGAATTAATGTCCTATCCTACCCGTTCGACTAATGACCCTCCACCAGTCAAGGAAGTGGTGAGTGAGAGTGGACACCCATTAAACCACCATTTTATACGCAGTAACCTTATACCCCCTTATAGACCGACTTCGTGAATGAGCCCTACTAACAGTAAGACTGACTTGTCTTATACATATATATTATTAAAATTTTAATATTATAATATATAAGGGTTGAATTTTAAACTTTTAAAATTCTAAGGTTTGGAATTAAATGTTTCATTAGTGAGACTTTACAAATTCCAAAACTTGAAGGCAAGTTTTGTAACTTTCAAAACTTTTGGTTTCCATAACTTATGAAAACTTATGTGTTTTTAATGTTTATGAATGAGACTCTTCATATAACTTGAGGAAAAGCTACAAAAACTCATTTCAAGAACAACTTAGATCAATTTTAAGTTGTCACATTATCATATAACATACTATTGATCTAATCTAACTCATATAGAAGGGCAATTTAGATCAAATAATACAAATAGATACTTTATTATCTTAAAATTTGATAATAGTCCTTTAATTGGATGAGGATCATCATTACCAAATTAGAAAATACATTTTTTATGATTACAAAACAGTTTGTGATTATGATCCTAGTCCAATTCTTGTCAAAAAATTGAAATTCTGCAACTAGTGCCATCTACTCGACGAGTGCATGATCATGACTCATCGAGTTGCCCTTTTACTGAGTGGACTCAACGATTCATCCAGTGGACTCGGCGAGTTCATCAATCAGAGGCCAGAAAATCGATTTTTTCAACTTTAAAAATTAACAAGCATTAAATATAACAGAAAACAATCCTAGGATCTGATACCACTATTGGGTTTTAAGCACTATAACGCTCCTATGGTGCACATGCAACCCTAGATGTTTTGGATCTATGTTTTCTCTAATTATACATGCATTTTCAATTTTCAAAATCATACAACCTAACTAGCATACAATGGAGCATATACAATACAAAACTTATAGGTATATGAATACCTCTTGATGTGGTTGTAGTTCTTGGACTTTGAAAGCTTTAGCACCTCAAGTGTGATGTCTCTAATGTGTCACAAACACCAAATGCAAGAGGAGACTTGAGAGAATAGTTAGTTAGCACAAAATCAATATCACTCTCTTAGGATGAATGGTGTAACCGATTTTGGCTCTAAGGGTGTGATTTTATAGTGTTGCAAATTCTAAGGTTACATCCATGCAAACCCTAATGCACCATGACCTTTCATATTACTTGGGCTCCATGGGTTAAACCTCCATGGACTAACCATGTTGGTTCAGCCCATCCTAATTAACCTTTGGCCCACACTATAAGAATCATTGATTTACTTAATCAGTCCCCTTATATTTAATTAGTCTCTTTTGATCACTAAATTAATTCCAAATTAATTCTTGATCAATACTAATTAAATAATATGATTTCTCAATTAATATATTATACTTATAATATATTAATAAATCACAAATAGCCTTATTCTCAAAAGTCCATCCTATCAAATTGCACTGGTGAAGGCGACCCAAAAGGACCATGCTACTATCGGTTCAAGTACATCCCAATTATAGTTATGGGCTTAGACACTAAATCCAACACTAAGTTCATGTAAGACTCCACGAAGAGTTAGTCCAAAGGGCTTATCATATGGATTATTGGATTAAGGCCCAAGGAAGTGGATTAGGTTTAACTCTTGGATTCTACACTATATAAACGTAACCCCTAAACCAAAAATCGTGCACTAGTGATTCCAAAAAGCTCTAGATGATTTTTGTGTCTCCAAACCTCTCTCTCTCTCTCTCTCAAGTTCCTCCTCTTGTTCTTGGTTTGTTATAAGACATTTAAGGCACCACACTTGAGGTTCTAGGCTCTTGAAAGAATAATTCCTACAAGGTACACATAGTATAGTGAGTTAACTCACATGAACCGGAGACTAAAGAAATATTACAACACACTCGAACACACAAGGATCAGTCTCACGTACCACCTAGATAACAATATTGGTCAAATCTCAGCCTACAGCTCGACCTCCCTAAGAGTGACCAAAGTCAAACAGATCAAAAAGTCAACGATCACTTGCCAACTTGGTCAAAGTCAACGGCTAACGTGTCGCGACGCGTACATAGACCGCGTCACAGATCACTAAAGGATAAAACATATGGTATAGTGGATACATACTGTAACACATACTATAGTGAGTTAACTCACCTGAACTGGATATTAAAGAAATATTGCAACACACTTGAAGACACAAGGATCAGTCTCACGTACCACCTAGATAACAATTGTGGTCAAACCTCAGCCTACAACTCAACCTTCTTAAGTTTGACCAAAGTCAAACAGATTAAAAAGTCAATGATCAATGGCTAACATGGTCAAATTCAATGGCTAATGCTCCACGAAGCGTACACAGACCGTGTCGTGGATCACTAAAGGAAAAAACAGTCGTGACACCTAATGTCCACGCCGTGAATATCGGCAAATCAACCACCTTTTTATTAAGGTCTTAATCCTTTAACACCAAAGCCCAAATCATCATATCTGATTCTTCTAAGATTTATATTGGATAAAGTTGGACTAGTTCCAAGGGTTAACTCTCCACAAACTCAAACCGTAATTAAAAATAAGAATCAAATTGCTTGAATCCTTTTCATGGAAAAGAAGAAGTTCATTAATGCACTCAAGGAGTCCAAAACAAGTCTAATTCGTCCAAAATGAATCCAATGGTCCTGGAGTTCTCCAAACCCTAAGAATAATAAGAAAAGGGACGAATGAGCAACAACAAGCCTAGATCTATGGAAATAATATATAAAGTAATAGACTTTATAACTTATAATGGTACAAAAACAAGGTAGAAGGTTCAATTTTCTATGAAGTGAACTCCATAATGCACCAAATGCTCATTTCTTCACCAAAAAATACTCAAGGATCAAGCATGCACCAATAACACACCAAGGGGCTAGGGTTTTCTCTAATGAAGCTAGAGACTTAAGATAAGAAAGAACCCTAAAAGTTAGCACCGTTAAATAGAGCTCAAGGCGTGAGATGTAGGGTTTTGAGCCCATTCGTTATCATGTCGTGGATGACCACGTCGCTACTTAATGACATGGTCCGCTTCGCGACACTAGATGTCGCGTTGCGTTCCACAAGAAACCCTAAAACTCAAACTTAAATTAATTCAATATGAGAGAAATTCGAACCTGGAAAATAGGTGTTAAATGAATCATGATAAACAATAAAGAAAATGAAAAGAAAAAATAATCTAATTTTTGTTTGTTGGCAGAACAAAGTTAGAGCATGTTAAACATATAAAGTTTGAAATTTAAGTGATAAACATTTGTGCATTGGTTAAGTTTAATCGGTAAATTGTTTTTTTTCTCTTCTTATTGAAGACATTTTAGATTGAGCGATATACCAACTATATTCAATTTTTTCTTTTACTTAAAAAAAGTACATATAACAAACAAATCAATGAATGTATGTCGTAACTTTGAAAAAAAATACAATGTTTGTATATATAATGTCTCCTTCCAAAATCATTATAATACAAATCCTTCCAAAGTCACTAAAACAAATAGTAAGGAAAATCTTCAGAAAAATCTTATTATTATAGGAAAAGTAACTATTAAGTCCGAATTTTTTTGAATAAAAAAGCCTAAAAAAAACTAGCAAATTTCTTCACTTTAGCCCATTTTGACCTGTTCAGCAAGTCATACTACTAGAAAAACAACCTTTTACGATGTGCAATGCGTGTCGTAAAACGCTCAGACAACGCGCAAATGCGTGTCAAGGAAGGTCATGTCATAACGAGAGACGACACGCTTTTGTGTGTCGTCTATTTATGACACGCTTTTGCGCGTCGTCTATTTACGACGCGCATTTACAACGTGCATTTACGTCATGCATTTACGAACCTCATTTACGACACGCAATGCATATCAAGGAAGGCCATGTCATAAAGGAAGACGATACGCATTTGCGTGTCATAACCTTACGACACACGTTTATGACACACAATGTGTATCAAGGAAGCCCCTGTCATAAAGGAAGACGACACGCATTTGCGTGTCATAAATTTCAACAACCAGTGACGATACACATTTACGACGTGCATTTAGGATACACATTTACGACATGAATACACATAATAAAAAAACAAATATATACCAAAACATTCTATTTTATCTAAATGTCAAACAAGTTACCTAACATTACATGTCAAACAAGTTACCACAACATTCAATTTCATCTTCTAAAATACACAACAAAACTTCATAAAACAATAGTTATACACCTACCCACCATAACAATTATTATTTTCTACTCATGTAAGGAAACACTTTAACGAATTTTAAGAAAATGGTAAAAAGTTACCCAACAAAAAGATTCTAACAAGCAGCCTAATCATGCTCCAAAAACTTGTTGATAGGAAGGATCCTTGTCATTTCAAGAAACAACCAAAAAGCCTGCACATTCATTACAATCGAATCCATGTAATTTAAGTGGACAAATGAGAAAAAATGGAATTTAAAAACTTACATGTAACCAAAAAGCCTTCACATTCATTACATACCATTCCAAGTTCCAACTGCTACATTCTTAGCATGCTACAAGAGAAACCACCATTCCAGTCTATACAACAATAGAAGTCAAAGGCATAAACATTAGTTAAAAAAGCTAATTTGATGTCTTCCATCAACTCATTCCAATCTTTAGTTTTTTATTCCATTAGTTTCTATTAGCATGTATTAATATAATAATAGTTAATCATATTAAAATGGTAACAATATTTTACTGAAAAAAAAAGAAAATTAAGCGTAAACTGGTGATTTAATTTCAAAATTAATGTGGAAAAAATTGATTTGTCAGAATAGGATAAAGGGTGACAGAAGGGTAAAAAAGTAATTGTTGTTGATGTTATTACTTTAGTTAAATATGCAACTGCATTTGAAGTAGAAAATAGCTTCACTATCATTGCCAAAACCCGAACACGCCCCTGAAAGGAAATATTTAAAATATGAGAGATACAAATTATATAAACTTACATGTATAATTATAGCATACTTTACCTTGAGTGAAAACTTTGATTTACAACATATACTGACCTTTTTGTTTAAGTAATTTTCAAATATTGGAAATAAAAGTGAGACATTATCTTTTCCATGTTTGTCAATGATCATGATACCAACATTAATCATCCTTCCTTGAACATCAGCATTGGTATCAGCCTGTAGTTGAAAGCCACATTTGTATAATATCTAATCTAACTATCAAAAACTTTGAACAAAAAATTAAAACTTTACAAAGGCTCGAGATATCAAGAATGTCATAGCAACCGGAAGGTCTTTGGTTCTAAGTACATCAACTGCAACATGTAAAGCCAATGCAATCCCTTGTCTCCCTAACCAACCAAAATCAATCATATCCTCACCAACAACACTATCATGGATATAGAGAGAGAACAAAGTCGCTAGAGATTCCTGAACATATATCAATGTGTAAGTGCAAGAGAATACTTGTAACATATTTAAAATAAATAAATTAAGAATTGGTAGCAAATAGTAATCACTTGTAACGTATATGGGTACTCATCTAATACAACAACTAATGCATCAGAAGCAGCCACACGAACATTATAATTCACATGAGAAAGAGCTCTAAAGAGTGAAGGTTTAAAAAGGCGGAAATGGGCCTTGAGGCTAACCGAGGCGTAAGCCTCATAGGATTATCAATAAATGATTATATAAAATTATATATCTCATAAAAAACATAATTTTATATCTAAATGAGAAATATGATAAGTCACTAAGTTAATAGCATCAAAGTGAAGCACAAAATCCTTAAATGTCAATAACATAAAAGTCTAGAATGCATGGAACCTAAATCCTTAAATGTCAACAGCACAAAAGTGAAAAGTCTAGCACAAAAGTCTTAGATGCACCGATCCCAAATTCAAACATTATTCAAAAATCGATCCATTGGCCCTCTAACACCCCTTTGGACACTTGGACAACAGTTGCCATGCTCTGGTGCATTGACACCCACACTCCCATTTACACCTCCACTGCCTACAAAGTATGCTCCACCATTAATAACCTCCTCAAAATTCCGTTGCTATCTGAATTTTGAACTTTCAAAGTCTTTCAAGAGTTGCTTCATCTCTTCCTTCACTTCCGAAGGCACTAGAGGACAAGGTGTTGTATTTTTGTGTGTACCAGCAAGATGGGCTATCAACCTTTGTACTCCTCCGGTGATAATTTTCTCACAAAACTTGCACTTTAGATATTTATACCCTTTCTTTTCACCCTATGTCGGCACCTTCTGTTCTTCACCATACCGCCAAGCTGGATCTGTTCGTGATCCATTAGCATCCATCCTAAATTTTGAAGCCTTCGGTTTGCTAGAGAGAATTTAAGATGGTGCGATGGCGAGAGAGAAAAGAGATGATAGTGACTGACTAGGTTATAAAGGGTTTATGGAGTTTATAAGTATGTATAGAAAATAGGTTAAAGTTGAAGAGTCAAATTCAAAAAGTGAATAAAAGACAAAAAAAAGTCAAAATGTCAATAAAAAACATGTGTCAAATGAATCTTAAGCCTCGACGCCTCACATCGACGCCTCACCGCCTCAAGCCGCTGATTTGTGTGAAACAAACTAGTTTTAATCCCAACAAACTCAAATAAAAACAAAAACACGCAGGCAGTGTACCTATCGATAGCAGTTTAGTTCAAGCAAGTAGGGTATCGAACACAGGGAACGGTAAAAAATTAAAATAAATGCTAATATTATCTAAATAAAACAATATAAAAGAGGGTTTCTCTAGTTTTGCAAGACTATAAACTTAAACAATCAATTAACACTCAAACAAAGACAATTAACAACTAAGAAGAACAAGAAAGAACAACTAGATTCAATGATAAAAGAGACTTCTGTTCAGATTCGATTTACTTATTCCTATGGTTGATTTCATGGTAAGTGCAATGAATTAACATGTCAATGGTCACCGATTCCTAATGTGTGACAACCCGAAATTTTTATTCGGTCAAACCCTAAAAGTCAACCACTTCGTATCATGAATTAATATCATTATTTCTTATTTTTAAGAAATATAAAGTTCGTTTGATTATTTTAATATTATTTTTAAACGAATGGGTGAAAGAAAGTGTCGTCTCGGGTTTTTATTTTTGAAAACCGCAAACACTTCGCGTATTAGAATCACCCGACCAAACTTTTATGTTTTGGGTTTAGGAATCACCCAAAAACCATAAACTCATGCCTATGTATGAGTTTACTCCCCAAAAAGTTAGTCATTTGTGTTTACTCCCCAATAGTCAAAAGAGTAAACTCTAAAAACTCTCTCAAGTATCATCCAAGATTTAATTCCAAATCTTCAATCTTGTAAGTGTTCTAACCATTTCAAGTTAGTAAAACACTTAATCTAGTGTTTGTGCATCTATTCATCCATTCATTTATGTATTTTGTTTAGATTTTCCAAAACACCAAGAACACCAAGAACACACACTAAGTGTTCTTGGCCTTTTAGCTCAAATCAAGCTTCATTATAGTAAGTACTTCCATCCTTGAGTGATTTTAAGCTAGTATTACATTTAAACACCAAGAAAATCGGTCAAGAACACAAGGCTTGAGGTGTTCACGGTCCAAGGAGATGCTTGGGCCGTAAACACCATAAAGTGCTCCAAAATGAACCTAAGTCCCATGTTTAGCCCTAGTTTGATGTTTAAGACTTACCTTAACATGTTTAAACCTTCCATTGATGTGTTTAAGCCTTGAAAAAACACCAAATACTAACATTAATAGGTGTTTACGGTCTGGGGATCTCCCAAAACCGTAAACACCCTAAAGGGTGTTTAAATGGGTCATTTTCCTTCCTTAGACCTAAAAGCTAACATAGACAATTACCTAGTTGTGTTAAGGACTTGAAAACATGGCAATACCCTTTTCCATAAGGGTTTATGGTAGTAAACCCAAAGGAAAATGCCCTTAGGCCGTAAACTCCTCAAAGAGGGTGTTTTGTTGCCCTAGTCCATTCCAAAGGCTAAACCACTTAGTAGAATTGCTTCAAAGGGCTTGTTAAACCTCCAAACAACACATGGTTGCAAGGAGTGGAGTTTAGACTGTAAACCCTTGAGTTTACTGCCGTAAAATCCTAGGGTAAAGGTCATTTAGACCGTAAACTACCAAGGAGTTTACACTTGGACCCCAAACACACTAGTTTCGCCCTACTATCACTTGGATGCAATCCTTGTGATCTTTAACACTTGAAACAAAGTGTTTTCATATTCTAGAGTGTCCCAACTTATTTTATTAGTTATAATAAGGCTAATTAGTTATATATATGTTCATTATATGATAACTACGCTCGTGCGTGTGTACAAGTCTTCATTTGTCACCTAGCACCGTAACCGACACTTCAATCCAATCCACTCACCACAAGTGAGTTCATACCCCTTTAATTAACCTTTGAAATACTTTTAAATGTTTTAAATGCTTTTATGGGGGGGGGGGGGATAAAAGTTGAATACGTATAGTTATTACATCAATCACATGTGATTAATAACTATAAAACCAATGATTTTATTACTGTTCAAACTGGTTATCAAACTGTTTTACTTCAAACTGCTTTACAAACTCTTTTATTTATCAAATACTTTTATTTAAACTTTATTATACTTCTTATAAATTGCATGCCCATATATGTATAGTTATATAAGCAATGTTTAAAAGGCTTAGGAAGGTCGTCCTCCCTATTTCTTTTTCCTCGATTTGGATGTGGTCTGGTGGGATATCGGGTAGCCGTCCGAAGGTCGTTTCAATATTAATTATATATCATGTGTACATATATAGACATAAAAGTGCTTCCATATTCATACGTACCAGCTACATCATTAGTAAGTTACCATCAGGGTAACACAGGATCATACTTACACTATTGCTAGATCAAGGAGTTAGTTCATTCATGAGTCAGTACTTACTACTATGAGAACATATACATTACACTACTATGAGAACATATATATTACATTACTATGAGAACATATACATTACACTACTATGAGAACATATATATTACATTACTATGAGAACATATACATTACATTACTATGAGAACATATACGACTATACTAGAGGAAGAACATATACAACTATACTAGAAAGAGAACATATACAACGATACTAGAACAAGTAACAATACATTACATATACATATATACATTGACAAAATTGTGATCCACTGTATCGGAGCATGCCTTAAATGTCATGGCACGAGTTGTAGCCAGAGTCTCTTGGAGGGAGAGCGTGACTTTGCGTATATATCTATACTGGATTGACTATCCTACACCTTGCTGCTAGCTACAGTCGGACCTACAGGTCTGCGGGTGCCAAACGTCATTTCTTTTTCCGACCTACATTTGTCGTTGATACCCAGTCGATAGTATGGTACAATTAATCACATGATACCTTAATATAAATCCGGTTTAAGGTAGTTAGTACAACAGTAGTTCCTATAATACAACACTACAGTACTACAATAATTTATCCTTTATATACATTTAGTGATCATTGCACTTAAACATTAATGTACAAACTATATTTTGATAATGATAGTTACACTTGGGAAAATTACACACTTTTACGATAAACGAACGTACAAAACAGTTACGCCTTGGTAGAAGGCTACTTTTAATAGAAAAGTAAGCGACGAAATGCTTCGGGGAGTTGAAAATAAGCATAGATCCGGAGATTCCCGAATAGGTTAACCCGATTTTCTGAGAGATTTAAACTTTTACAAACATGTACAAACATTCACATACTTTTATCACCAATGTTTACAAACTTATGTTTAAACCACGTTCAAACGTTTTGATGCAAACACCGACACTAAAATACTTATGAACTCACCGGCTTAATGCTGATAAACTCTTTCAAAATAACTTGTATTCTCAGGTCATCAGTAGACAGGTACCGATGCCAGCTTTTGAGAAGATGGAGCGCATCCAAGACTCATCTTCTTATTTTGATTCACATTATATTTTGGTGTCTATAACTATACAGAACACGCTTGTATTAAAATTAATTATATATATATATATATATATATATATATATATATATATATATATATATATTTAATGCAATGGATGATGTTGTTTGCTTGTTTACTTTTACTGGGTTGTGATACTCTACATGACGTCCTCCGCCCCAGAACGTTTCCGTCGTTCTTGGTTTTGGGGTGTGACATAATGTGATTGGGTTCATGTTCATTATTACCAATCCTTTAGTAGACAAGTTAGTTTAAACAGTGATCAAGTGATTAAATTAACAAGTTTCCTAGTGTTCAGTTCGTATCAAGTAAGACGTATAATAATAATTAATCAAATTTGTTCAATCTAATCAATTCATGTATGGTTGTTCATCACGCATGCTTACACATTGATTTACATTTTTCCTAGTTAACCTAGTTTCATATTCACTAATCCTAGACTTACAATCTTGTTTTCACAAAACTATAAGAATCAAGTAATTAAGAAGATATTCATGCAGCTCAATCACTTTTTTGTTAACTGAAAACATTTATCATCAATACATAAGGATCTTTAATAAGCTTAACAAGATGAATGAACAAATCAATATTAATCCAACCACTCAATCAAACCATGTTCATAAGATTATCTCATCCAAACAGAAGTAAAAAGCTTTTAGCTCATATCTACAACAAATAATAACCTAAAATCAAAATCTAATGATTCAAACATGGTTCAAAACAAAGATTAAGAAAAGAATAATGATTATTTGCCTTTGATTCTCTTCTAAATTGTCTCTTATGTTGCAATCTCGAAAACGGAAGCTTCAAGAACCCTTCTGGTCTTCAATAATCGCAGCTAGCCTCCATAAAAAGTTAGTGTTCGAATGAGAAGTGTTTCTATATATAAATTCTGAAAACAGGGCCAACTCGACGAGTTTTCACCACAAACTCGTTGAGTTTTTTTGATAATCCGCGTATACAGCGTGTAGGGCAAGGCATCTTCGAATTGAGAATATTCTGACCAACTCGTCGAGTTTAGGCCCAACTCGTCGAGTTCTCTTGGAATCGACATTTTCTCAAAACACGAAAGTTGTCCAAAATTGTGTCTAGTTTTCAGAACATTTTTAATCTCATCAATCGGAGTTACGGTTCATGAGATATGGCTAAAACACCGACGAGGGGTCAAGCTGTCCAGCAACATCATTCTTTCTTCCAAATCCAAGATCCAAGCTTCCAATAACCAATTCCTCTTCCTTTTTCACCCAATCATGTCTTTTATTGCTGAAATTTAAATATTAAGCTAATTAAGTATCTTTTGTCCATAAAATTATATAAAATCAACAATAATTAATAAGATAATGAATGATTTCTATGACTAAATAAGCCCATATCAGCCGCCTTACTCCGGCGAGGCTTAAGCCTTATTTTGGCCATCTGAGGCTTAGGATTTGAGGCTTTTTTCTCACGCCTCAGCCGAGGCTACCTCGAGGCTTATGCCTCAAAATGCCTTTTTAAACCATTTAAGAGTCCAGAATAATTAGTCCCTAATTCATGGTCATAATGATCCCATAGGTCCTCAACCACTTTAGCCACCGACTGCATTACATATAATGTGGTAAAGACTTGATATAAACTAATTCCCATCTAATACATGATTTTAAAAAAATTGAATCTTCTACCTTTTCAGGATCATTTAAGGGAATCCAAATGCTAGTTGCAATTTCTACATCTTGAGGAACAGATTGGTTGGATATAGTTGGAATGCATTTTGCAGCATTTAAACAAGCTAGTCTAACATGAAGGTCTTTCGCATAAACACCAGATAAAGCCTGAGGGTATAAATTTCAAGAAATGTTAGGCTTATTAGGGAATCAAGAAAATATGATTACATTACTAATAATTAAAATGCTACATACAGGCGCTACTTCTTCAGCAGAATGTGTTGCGGAAGGATCCTTATGTCAATTGTCAAGCCATAGTAGCAACTTGAGAGATTAAGTGAACAACTGTTGTTGTAAGGAACCCCAGCAATGCACCAGCTGCAACCTGAAAAAGAATTTGCATCATACATTACATGTTTGTTACAAACACCATAAACTGTTAGTTTGATTGGCAAGATGCAACATAATGAATTCACAAACAACAGTAATAGAGAGAGAGTGTATGTGTGTGTGAGAGAGAGAGATAGAGAGAGATATACAGAGAGATAGAGAGGGAGATCATATAATAAAAGCTAGTATATTATTATCATAATTAATTAACTCTATATGTAGGAAATAAATCACACATTTGATTTGATTATAGATGCAAAATATTGAATTAAGAATCTATAAGAGAGAGTTGCATCTAAGAAGCAATTCGTTTTTGTATTTTGATTCTTATTATTACTTTTTAATACAAAAATCTTTTAGTTTGTCAAAAGTAGAAGATATTACTATTGTTCAAGTACAAACTTGAAAGGACCGAACCTTGGTGTGAGCCATCAAGTCCTTGATCTGTCCAAAAGTGACCCTGTGATATAACAAGATAATTGATTTGCAAGCAAGTCCCTGAAAGTAATGGGAAAGAATAAGATACTATAATTTCAAGTACATATGCATACAAAGTAAAATCCAAAACAAGTGAAACCATTACCTCTAATGAGAGATCTGAAGAGCGTGATTCTCATACTCATGTAAAGTAAAGTCTTTCATTAGGTCTAACCTCAACATTTATCAATAATCATAAAACCTAAAGTAAATAATTACACATAGAAAAACAAGAAACTAAAATATGGTTTGCATGTATGGTTGAAAATGATCTTATGTGACAGTTGTTTAAAACAAACAATAAGAAAAATTGTACTCCGTTAACTTGTCAAAGATAAGCTTCTTGTAAAGGTTTAGGGTATGATTTTTGGCTAATAACCTCAGAACCCCAATTAAATTAGTTCCTTTATCATATATCTCCTAGAAAAATAAAGAGCTTGATAAGAAACACCACACAAATAGAAAAGAAATTCTATTGTTTTCACAGTATGTGAGTCAAATATCAACATATAGGAAATATGAAAATAGAAAACAATCTGAGAAAAGAAGACAGGAGTTTCAAATATCAACATAGTAATTTAGTACCTCTGCTACCAGTCAAAAGAGCCATTCCGCCCTCATACGAAACTGGTGCAAATTTGTTTGCTTATCTCCTATTGTATTTTATAGAAGCCTTGTCATAAGTGTAATAACTTATCAACTAATCAGGTTGAAAAAAAAAGTCTAAAAAGTCAAACCTTACAGTTCTGATTCCAGTGTCAAAACCGAAGGTAGATTTAATTTCTTTCAAGAAATAGGCATATCAGCGCTTCCCGCTGACACAATCACAAATTACAGTAAGGATTATCATCTAAGATGGGCAACAACACTCATTTGATAATTGTAATGTACAAATATGAGATGACTTCTCTCTCAAGCATTTCATCAAACATCTTATATGCGTTATAAACTTATTAATGTTTTACTTCTTTATGTTTAAGTTGTTTGACATTAGTTAAAAAGAAACGAGACTTCAGTCAACTTACCAATCTCATTTCCATGTGCCATATCAGCAACATTAGCCTGGTCAACAACAGTCTTACTTCTGATTCAAATTTGAGTAATTAAATGAGTCAAACCTCATTTCCCAAGATTTTATTAAAAAATAAAAAGATTTCCATGACTAACCAGTTTCATTTAAATTGAGCAGAAGTTGTTCCCTTGATGGAAGAGCACATATTCCTGCAGAAAATGCAGTTCTAATAGCCCATGAATGATATGGCGCACACACTTGTTGATAAGCTGATGAAGTTGCATCTTTTAGGGAGTAATCGCTGAATCATCACCACAAGAATATGCAATTAATAACAGTAGAATTAATACATACAATCAGGTGTAATAAGTCATAAGAACATACTTGTTTTATAGAAAATTCTAGAATAATTCTCGAATTAGGTCAAGACCCTGTCTAACTCTGCGAAGATTATGAGTATGGCTACCATGTGACTTCACCGACTTCCATTTTACATCATAATCAACTACACTGCTTAAACTCACATAGTGTTCTGATGCTTCTTCTAGATCACGCACCTGAAAACCAAATAGAGGATTTTGAATGAAGAGCACAGAAACGAAAGAACACAGAAACGAAAGAACACGCATCACAAAATGGCTTTAATTTCAAAATAGGAAAATCGCCATTTCTTCCAACTATAATCAGATTCGAAATTTCCTCAAATATATCCGCGATTGAAAAAAGAGAGGTTCGTGTTCCAGCGTCTTCAAATTCATCACCGCCGCTATAATCCATCCTCTTGGAGTTGCTCTTGAGATCACACAATTTGAGACAAGCAACAAAACGCAGTTTCCGAATCATCAATTGCAAAAACTAAACACAAATTGTAAGAGAAATCGCGTCTGCTCAAATCCTGATTTTCCCCAAAAGCATATGATATTGTCGGATAGATTTGGAAGGTTGATGAATGTAAGATTTGCAAGTGCTCTGAAACACAAGAACAATTCAAGAGCAGGGGATCACAGGGAGAAATTTGGGAATAACTTTGATCGTACAATGCAAATTTGAATCACGAGCTTAAAACAACAAATTTGGGGGAAATTCAAGAAGAAGTGATCATTTGATATCAACAAAGAACCCTAGCTTTGATCGTACAATGCAAATTTGAAAAATGAGTTAGTGAAACTTTGGAATAACTTTTCAGTTAGCCGAGTTGGGCAACAAATGCTTGTTGTCTGGATTAGATTTGGAAGTAATAGAAAAGAACCAAGTCGTATTCGTTTTCTCCGCCGTTGACGGTGGTTTGTGGAGACGATGATGTTATCGTGTACTGCGATGTGGCATTCCGATCTTGAACCGACATCTTGAGATGGCAGAAGTGTTTGCTTAGTCACTTCGAACTTTTAAAGATTATGAGGTTCGATGTTGGTGGTGGCGGATTAGGGCTTGCAGAGAGAGAGAGAGAGAGAGAGAGAGAGAGAGAGAGAGAGAGAGAGAGAAGATGAAGTGCTTAAAGGATTATTAGGGCTTTTTGGTAGAGGATTTTAGAAATAGAAGAAGGAGATGCATCGACAGGCTTTTTAATTTTGGTATTTCATTTCCCCTAAGAGAACGCCCCTTCCTAAAGAAAAATATAAAGCGACAATTTTAAACGATGCACTTTTTTATGATAGGTGCCCTCCGTGTTTTTTTTTGTTGGACATTACTTTTAGGGCACACACAAATGCGTGCCCTCTATCCTTCAAATTTTGCAAAACTGACATTATTTTTTAGGACACGCAGAAATGCGCGTCCTCTATCAACGAGTGTCATTGTTTGCACATCATTAAAGGGCTGTTTTCTAGTAGTACCATGAGACCAAATCATTAATTTTCCCAAAATAATATGACTTTTGTATAAATTTCCTCAGAAATTTTATATAATGTATACACGTATTTTTAAGTACTTTTATATATATATATATATATATATATATATATATATATATATATATATGTGTGTGTGTGTGTGTGTGTGTACTTTTTAAGTTTTTTTTTATGTATTTTAAATGTATAAACATATTTTTTTACGTATTTATATGAATTTTTAAATATTTTTACGTACTGTTATGTATTTTGGTATATATTTTTCATGTACTCATGTATTTGAAATGGATAAATCTAATTTTATGTATTTATATTTATTTTTATGTATTTTGTTATATATTTTCTTACATACATATATATTTTTTACTTCAAATTTTATTGTAATTTAACTATTAGACTTGTAAATGAAGAACAAAACACCACTAGAATATTTCAAAACAAACATATTTCAAAGTCCTTAGTAATCAATGCCATTTTTACAGTTTGATTCTTCTATTTTTTTAATTCAGTTTGTAGATGAATAAAGTTTACGAATATCTTTATTAATGATGGTAATCTTTGTTTATATACAAACTAAATTCAAGAAAAAAAATGAAACAATTACTTGTAAAAATGGCGTTGATTGCTAAAGATTTGAAAAATGTTTGTTTTAAAGTACTTTAGTGTATTTTTTTCTTTTACAAGGTCTAGTAGTTAGTTTATAATGAAACTTGAAGTAAAAAAATACATAAATATGTAAAAAAAAATGTATACCAAAATACATAAATACTTAAACAAATACATATAAATACATAAAAAAAATATATTTATACATTTTAAATATATAAAAACTTAAAAAAAAATACATAAATACGTAAAAAAAAATACCAAAATACATAAAAACTCATAAATATATAAAAAGTATGTTTATACATTTAAAATACTTAAAAAAATTATATAAAAAACTTAAATAAATAAATACAAAAATATATATATGAACAAAAATACCTAAAAATACGTTATTCATTATATACAAATTTTTAAAAAATCTATAAAAAAAGTCTTATCGTTTTAAAAAAATTAACGATTTGGTCGAATACTAAACCCGTCAAAAGGGATAAAATAAAGAAATTTACCGGCTTCGTTTTTTTTATTCAGAAAATAAATTTAGGACTTAATCATTTATTTACTACTTGCGATGCTTTTAGAAGAGAAAGTTAAGGGTAAAATGGATATTTAATACGCACGAACCAGAGAGGAGTGATTTGATTGATGAGATTTGACTGAGGATAAGGACATGGGAGTAGAGCCTCACAGTGTAAATGAACGCCTCCCAAATTACATTATTTGTCCTATGAAATATGAAATAATTCATTCCAAAAAAATGAAATAACATGTTTATTTTGCCATTGGATTGAAATCGACCGCTAACAAAGTTTAAAAATAATTTATAAGTTATAATTTTTCTGTATACATAATAATTTATGTTTTATAAAATTATAAATTATAATATTTTGAAACATAAATTATTATGTATAAAGAAAATTATTGTGTAGAAATCAACTTAAAAAAAAAATATGGCTCTTATTTTGTTAATTTTTATTTTATTTTATTTCTGTTTGTTTGTTGAAATATTATAAAAATATTTATTTCATAGTACCGTTCGATGATACCAATATTCATGTATACTCTTTATAGTGATATTTTTTTTTATACGATTCATATCTAATTTATATAATTCAATTAACAGCATAGTCATTAAATTCAAAATTGTATCCAAATAACTATGTTTGAATATCAACTCTCTACCGTGTCATGATTATTCAAGTGGTATAATATTGTTAATGTTGGTTATCAAATATATTGATTATCAGTTTTATTGATTTGCTTGATGACATGTCGGTTGAATTTTTATAGTACATGTTTGACAACCCTAAAAACAATAATGCACTCTCTCAATGATACACTAAAATACATTAGAATAATAATATTGTAAAACTGAAAATTACACCAATGTGATTATATTACATAAATATTTGGTGTGATTGTTTTATTCAATGCACTCTCTCAATGATACACTAAAATACATTAGAATAATAATATTGTAAAACTGAAAATTACACCAATGTGATTATATTACATAAATATTTGGTGTGATTGTTTTATTCATGGAAGTACTTTTGAATAGATTGTCAATTCACAAGCTAACATAGATACTTTCATTTATGTTCGCTTAACATTTTAATGAATAAAAACAAATGAATGCAAATAAAATAATTTGTTAAATGCATGAACATGAATATGAAAAATCGTTCGTTAATATGTTCATGTTTATTTGTTTGTTTGGTTAAATTAAAGAACAAGGCTTTGATAATATTCATTCATTTTGTTACAACCCATATACATTAAATATTAATAATTATTTGTTTGTTTGGTTAAATTAAAGAACAAGGCTTTGATAATATTCATTCATTTTGTTACAACCCATATACATTAAATATTAATAATATTCAATAGTAAATAATAATCTCTCGCTTTTATTGTAAGTTTAGAGATGAAATAAACAATAATAGTGTTAAAAGGGAATATCATTTTCAGCAAAACGCATTGTGTTTTTTTTTAAGATATACTTTGTTAAAAATAGTATATATTTTTTTAATTTGTTACATACCTCTATATATTTTTTTTATTTGTATATTTCTAAGAGATAATGAATTTACTAGTGTTTAGAATATATATTAAAGAAAAGTATAAGCAGGTTTTGAAACTTAGTTCATTCAATGACAATTGACAAATATGTATTACAGATGGGACGTTCAAAAAAAAATCGTGGCTCCAAACTTTTTAACAAGAGTAACCAATTTACCAGCTTACCACCTAGATATAGAGTTTAGTTATGTTGTAACAAAATGTGTTGCAAAGAAATTGACTTTTAAATATACATAGTCAAGAAGAAAATTGAAAAGCACCTGGGATGCTAATAAAAATCTATTTGCCATAAAGATATCATTTTACCATAAAAAAACCTATGTACGTTTGTCGTAAAAAAATATGGCTCCCTGATTGAAATATTATTAATATTTACCTCGTATGATGATAACGATTCTTGTTCAATTAGGTAGGGTTTGGTAGAAGGACTAGATTGGATTGGACGGGACAGAACTGGATTGGACTGATAAAAAAGATTAGTCTTTATATTGTTTGATAAGACTAGAACACAACATAAAATAAGGTTCAAATTACTAAGTTGTCCTTGAACCACAAATTATTTATGATAACTTTTTTGTTTTTCACTATATACCTATAGTTTTGTTATACAAATTGTTTATGTATTTTTAATATATAAATATATTAAAAATACACAAAACCCAAAGCATATAACATTAATCTTCATCTCATATCTTCGGTGTATCATTTTTTATTTCTCTGCAAGCAAGATTAATTTGAAAGAAACCATGAGTAAAAAAATAGAAAATGATAAAAATAACCATTTACACTAATTGGATTACAAAAATAGCCAAAAAAATCAAAATTACAAAATTAGCCCACAATTTCGCAGATGGAGATGCCCCATCTGCGAAATCAGCATCTCATCTGCGAATGTACAAGCACCTAAAACACAACTGTGCTTTAGGTGCTTGTACATTCGCAGGTGCTTTTAATTTTTTTTTTTTTAATTTTTTTTCTGTATATATAGGGGTAATTTCGCAGACGGAATAGGTCCATCTGCGATTTACTCTCATTCTATCTGCGAAATTGTGGTTTTTTTTTTGTATTTTTTTTAGTTTGACTATGAAATGAATTGGTTTGACTACGAAATCATGTTGCTATATAAAAAGTTTTGTAGAAAAATATCATTTTGGTTATTATTTGTTTAGGAACTTTCTCTACAATTTGCTCAAAAAATGATTGAATATTTGGTTTGTCTTGTAACCGGTGGGAGATAGCAAGTTAATGGAACCTGATTTATATAACAACCAAAATGATATTTTTCTACAAAACTTTTTATATAGCAACATGATTTCGTAGTCAAACCAATTCATTTTATAGTCAAACTAAAAAAAAAATACAAAAAAAACCACAATTTCGCAGATAGAATGAGAGTAAATCGCAGATGGACCTATTCCATCTGCGAAATTACCCCTATATATACAGAAAAAAAATTAAAAAAATAAAAATAAAAGCACCTGCGAATGTACAAGCACCTAAAGCATAGTTGCGCTTTAGGTGCTTGTACATTCGCAGATGAGACGCTCATTTCGCAGATGGGGCATCTCCATCTGCGAAATCGTAGGCTAATTTTGTAATTTCGATTTTTTTTTGGCTATTTTTGTAATGCAATTAGTGTAAATGACTATTTTTGTCATTTTCTCTAAAAAAATTCTCCCAAACAACGATTTTGGTTACTTATTTGATTTGTCTTTTTCCGTCGATATCAAGACTTCTATTCGCATCCATTGTAACCAAGAATCAAAGTCAGGTACCAAATACATAATTCTTAAGATTTAATTTTGGTTGAATAAAGGGTTAGTTATGTTTAATCGGTTGTTAATTATTTCAATGGAGAAAAATAATAAAATTAAATTCATAGAAGCAAGGGGGAAGAGATGAGAGAGAAGAGATGCCTCGTGATGAAGGAGACGAGAATGGAACGGTTGCATAATGGTGCAGGTGATGGAAAGTTGTGAAAACATAAAGGGGTATTTGTGTCCCCAATATCTTGTACCATCTTGTTCCATCCTTTTGGGTGGGACTAAAAATAAAATATATAGTCCCATTTGACTTGGTTATTGTCCCATTTTGATTTTGTTCCATCAATATCAAACACCACCTAAAATGATTTAGTTCTGTTCTGTTCTATCCAGTTCCACTCACCAAACCCTGCACCTATGCTTTAAATTTAAATTGCATCCAAATTATTATGTTAAATACCAACGAGTCTTGTTCTATAAATATATTTTAAGTTATGACAAATTGTAAAAAAATCACTATATTATCATAAAATTTCGAATTTGACACTGAATTTTTATTTTCATAATTATGTCACTATATTTATAATTTTGTTGTAATATCAACCAAATGACCAATTCTTCCGGTAACCACTTTTCTGGAATTGCAATAAAGTCACTATGTTTACCAAAATTATGATTTTGACACCGTTTTTTTCTCACTATATTTACAACTGTGTTACAGTATCAACCAAATAACCGATTACCATTAATCTAGTACATTACCAAAATGATATGACAATATTGTGACGTGGAAGCCACATCACACCATCAATCCAGTATTGCGTGCATAAAAGAAAAGTCGGTCCATTGTTCCAACTCCTTATAAAAGGAGGGTCACCCCTCCTCATTTCTTTCCACCAATTCTTCTCTCTCTCTCTCTCTCTTGAGATTTTCGATCCATTGTGATTCGACTTCTAGTTCTATAATCTAGTTAGTGAAACTCTAGAGACTTCAGAAGGATAACTAAGGAAAGGAAGTAAACATCGAAGTTCTGCTCACGACTATTTGGACTTCATCAAATCAAGTAAGTTACACTTACTCTTATATAACCTACTTAGTTGTTTCAAGAATTCCGGCCATGGGTCAGACAGACTTTTCTTTCGTGCACGCAATGTTGGATGTGTGCAGTCAAGTGCATTTAATAAAACGGAAAATTGTTGGATGTGACTTTTCTTTCACCTGAATATTCTTGAAACAACTAAGTAGGTTACATAAGAGTAACTGTAACTTACTCGATTTAATGAAGTCAAAATAGTCGTAAGCAGAACTTCGATGTTTACTTCCTTTCCTTAGTTATAATTTTGAAATCTCTAGAGCTTCGCTAACTAGATTATAGAACGAGAATTCGAATCACGATGGATCGGAATCTCGAGAGGGAGAGAGAGAAAGAGAGTTGGAAGAAATGGTGGAAAGAAATGAGGGGTGACCCTCCTTTTATAGGGAGGTTTTTGCCTCGCTGCGTCTCGACCATGAGTTAGACCGACTTTTCTTTTGTGCACGCAATGTTGGATTGATGGTGTGATGTGGCTTCCACATCACAATATTGTCATGTCATTTATTTGGTAATGTGCTAGATTGATGGTAACGGTTATTTGAATGATACAATAACAAAATTGTAAATATATTGACATAATTGAGAAAAAAAAAAAAACACAAAGTCAAAATCACAATTTTGGTAAACATAATGACTTTATTTCAATTTGGGAAAAGTGATTACCGGAAAAACAGTTAGAACCGGTCATTTGGTTGACAACAAAATAGTAAATATAATAACATAATTGCGAAAAAAACTCAAACGTCAAAATCTTTTAAACCATCAGTGTTACTATTAGAATCTCATTGAGTTTATATCATTGTGTGATAATATCTAGGTCTTTTAAAACACTTATCAAAAAATTATTTATAATTCAACACTTGCTTCAAACCGAGAATTAAAATAGTAATTGTTGGTTACACAACTAATTTGTAATATTTAACTTTTGTAACGTTCGACATACTATAAATTTTAACAAAAATTTATGATTATAAATCAAATATTTTCATGATGACAAAACAAAATCTTTCCCAAATCAATATAACAAATTCTTTAAAATGATTGACACTAAATAGAACAAGTTACACTATATTTGATGTGCATAGGACTACAACTATCTCATCGAAAGAAGCGGGACAAGGACTTACTCCCAATCATTTTTCTATTCAAAAGACATAAATACCCTCCTCATCCTCGTAATCATAATTTACCCAATAAATGTCCCCCCAGTCCGGTCTAGTCTCGTTCCATCTAGCCTTGTCCCGTGTAAGAAACACATTGATACTTAACACGAAACACCGATAAATTATTCATCTCATTCATCAAGTACTTGATACAATAGATTTTAAACATCATTAGACTAAAATTTTACATATTTTCAACATTTTAGCCATTGATTTATCCCATCAACTCTACAATCTAAACACTGATATACCCATAGACACCCTTAGCAGCCAAATTACACTTAGGGCCAAAAATTATAAACCAATGAGAACAAATTACTTACAAATTCCACAAACCGTTAAATCACTTCGCATTTTCATCAATCAACAAAGCACCACATTGCTTTCGTCTCTTGGGTCCAGGTTCACCCAATTGCAAGCTGATAGAAATATCTTCGGACCCAATTATAGCATTGTACTTTGAATTTGTAAATGGTGAGAAACTTTTGTTGTCAAAGTCAAAGTCAAAGGTCCCTGGAATGCTTGATATGAACTGATGTTCGATGTTTGGAGCGGGTTTTGTACAACGTTCAACATGGAACTCATGTTGTAGAGGGGCATTTTGGTCATTTGACTCAAGTGGCTGACGCGTAGATGATTCACGAATTGTGGAATCAGTCCCTGGTGCTGCTAATGCTGATGCTGATGCTGATGCGTTCCTTTGTTCTTGCAGTGCAACTATGGTAAATAATCGGTTATAAAAAGAAATATGAAAAAGGGTAAAATTGGAAAAAGAAAAAAAAAGTTGGAAAGTACAAACCTTGAAGATCTTCATTGGTGGTGATGAGACTAAGTTCAAGAACATCTAGAAGGCGACCAAGATCAACCCCACTCGTCCAATTCTCGGGAAGTTGACCATCTTTGACTTTTAATCGACCCCGATTAGCGGTCCCACCCCAAATGATTCCAATCGGGCGTGGCTTTTCCCCATTTTGCCCTTTTAAAAGAATGAGACTTCCACTATCACCTACAAGATCAAAAGTTTGTTGGTTTTCTCCAATCACTAAAAAATCTGTCAGAAAGCAAATTCCTTTTTCATCATTGTATTCCAATGCATATGCCATTATTGTCCCTGTGGTCAACCCTGAACTTCTTCCAACTTTTGTCACTTGTTGACCGATTACACTGTTGACTGGAGACTGCAAATCTATGGCTTTGACTTCACCAATCTCTCCAATTCCAATTACAGATGTTGTCACATCTGCAAGATCAAAATCTTCAGAAAATGGGATGAATGCTCCATCTGCTCGAACAAATGTTTCTGCAATGTGATTTCAATAATTTGTTTATCATATTCATAGCAGCTTAATTTTACTTCTTTTTATTACAATATTGTATTTTAATAAGAATTTTTTTTTACCTGGATTTGTTCCAGCAAACATGCCATACCAAAGATCATCAGTGATAAATGAAGTTGCCCTTTCAACAGCTCCAAGATACACCCCGGGCCCCATGCTAGGTGGCATAGGATGGAACATCTTTTGGTTCGGGTAATCCAAGTCAACCGCCACATGGCGATTTGTTAGGAATCCTACCTGGCGGTTTCCTGTTCGGCTTTTCACAATGGCACCCATTGTCCCATATGTGCTTTGGTTTGCAACCTAAGGAAGAAACGAGTTTTCGCTCTTTTTTTAATAAGTTATATGTTTATACAATTCAAAAAGACTCTTCCTTTAGTTTCTGAATAATGTTTAGTTCCAAGATTTTGTGAATGATTTGGCAATTAAAATGAATACATGGCTACAAATCACAATAATAAGTTTATAATGTTCACAAAAGTGATAAAGATTCTGATATCTATTTATGTAGGATAAAAACTAATCAGATTCGAACTTAATATTATGGCATCCTACCTTTATTTTTTTCTATTAAAACATTGTACTTTAGAAAATCTACCCAATCATAGCATTGTACTTCCAGTTATTTTTCTTATTATAACTTATAATCTTGAATATTTTTCAAAGTATAGTGATGTAATACAATGTTGTAATAGAGAAAAAGAGATGTATGATACTACAATAAACAAATCAATGAAAGTACTTTGCTGTTTCTTGTATTGAAACCTTACTATTATTATTACTATCATCATCAAATTTTGATTCTTCAAGTTTCAATAATCAGTTTGTAAATGCCCTGAGAAACATGAATAGCCATGGCCCATGGAGATGTAAAGATACCTGGGAACCAGAACCAATGCATGGAAAGCTTCCACGTAAGCCATCAACAAGCTCTGTGCAAAATTTTTCCTTTGGAGTTACTTCAGGCACATTATAATATGAAAATTCCACCACATCAACATCACACCACACACCCCCAGGTCCCTGTTCAACCTATTCGGTTAGTTTACAACAAAATACCATATTCAATCTTTTCATATCATAAAATTCCAATTCCCTTTGATCTTAACAAGATTTGGACAAGAAAGAAATTGATAAAGTAAGTTGATAAGAACCTCAAGAGCACATGGCAGACACTGGATACGAGTAAGCCATTGCCTGTGAATCTTACGAGCAACAAAGACAAGAATGGCAGGTATATCAGTCAGCAAACCCCCTCGAATTCTGAATCCAATTGCAGTTGCAAGACTAACTTTCTTCAAGATTTTGCTGTGAAATGCTCTTATCATCATCAGTTCAAGCAAAGTAACAGCTTGTTCTCCTGTAGGCAATTGGCCGATTCTTTGGGGTAAAACCCCTTTTAAAAGATTGTCAAAGTAATTAGCTCGATCTTCAACAACATCAGTTAAACGGGAAGAAGTAGGCCATGAGAAGTATGTTGCATTGGTCTCTGAAAGTTGACCAGCTGATGTAGTGGCAAAAGACTGTAATGGTGGAGTTTCCTCGTGATTGCAGCATGATCTTTCCATGTCTAAAACTGATTCGTCAGATGGTGTTTGAAAACTCAGATTCATCACAGGAATCCAACCTGAATAGACATTTAAGAAGACCAGAATCATAGATGAATTTCGTTATTTTTCCCAAAAATTCAAAGCTTATCGTAGTGAAAAGACAAAGAAACACCCTCTAAAAACCCTAAATTACAAGCCAAAGCTCAGGAATGAAAACACAATAATGATCTGACTAGAAGCAATGATTTGGTACTGAAAAATACTTGGAAGATGGTCATTGACTCATTGGTCAAATCAAGGAATGCATCAAAACCCAAATCAAACAAAGCATTGTAAAGACGAAACGAACATAGAAGGAGAACGAAATCGACGAATTAGGACAATAGTAAACTGAAATCAAGTAAGATTGGAATAACACTTACAGTGAAGCTATGGAGTGTTGTCTCTTACAATCACAGATTTATCAACGACGACATATTTTGCAGGAATTCGTTCGAATGGGTAGCAAAGTGACAGCGGGTAGACGTCAACAGCCCGATTTCTGAGCTGTTGTTTTCGCGGCGGGCTGGCCGGCAGAGGAAAAGCGGTCGGGAGAGGAGGACAGCTACATTTAGAAACAATTTCTATAAGAGGAAATCTCTGATTCACAAAATCGGAGATAAAGGTTTTAGAATTTAGAATTAAAAAAGGGAAAAGGGAAAAAGGGCATCATGGTAAAAGGGAAATTTTATCAAATTGGATCATCCAATCATTGATTTTTGACCGATAGTGTTGGATCATCAATTAATATTTGATTAAAAGGTTAATCACTGGAAAATTTTGATCAAGTCTTAAAATAAAATATTTTTTTGCAAAATGTTTTTTTTTTGGGTAAAGTAACATATTTGTCAAAAGTAAAACCACTATTTTGAAAAAAAATCTTATAATTAGTACAATTTATAAATTAAGTAGAAAAAAAACATTTTGCAAAACCTATTTTATGATATCTATATTGATTTAGTTATTTTGTCATAAAATTCAAGCCACTTTGTTCTTTGATTAACCATCGATTAAATCACGTCAGTCTACTAATAAATAAAGACAATTAATGATATATATTTGTAACATAATTGGCTACTTAAAAAAATATTCATTTTATGTTTCTTTTTTCTTTTATGATAAACGAAAACTTATTATCTAAAAAACTAGCAAAAATAGCACTTTTAATAATTAGCCAAAAAATCAAGATTTTTGTTGTCAATAAGACAATAACCATGCATTTTCCATAACACCTTGCGAAATGTATTGGGACAATGTGAAATGCCAAAGTTGGCGTTTGCGTTTTGGTACTTTACATTGGTGAACGACAATGTGTTCATCCCCTGCCCCCTTGTAAAATGTTTCTAATCTTTAAAGACACAAACAATTGTCTATCATTTATATGATTTTGACGAATTAACAAAATAAATAATTAAATAATATAAAAATAATATGATTCATTAAAAAAATCCGAAAAAAACAAATCGATGATTCATTTTTACCATAATTCACTAAAGTTGTCCGAAAAATGATTAGACTTAATTAAGTAAAAACAATGAATCATCGATGTTTTTTTTCAAATCTTGTTATTTTCGTTTCATCTAATTATTTATTTGGTTGGTTCGCCAAAAAACATGTAAATGATGCATTTGTTATATTTCTTATCAAATATTTCATTCTTATTTAATATTGACTCTCTCTCTCTCTCTCTATGTGTGTGTGTGTATATATATATATATATATATATATATATATATATATATATATATATATATATATATATATATATATATATTCCTTCCTTTCCAAAATTATTGTCCACAGACAAAAAAAACACAGATTAAGAAAAACATTAATCAACACTAACTTTATCAAATGAAATGTCAATCTTAATATTTTGTTGCATATAATTTCATGACAGATTAATTATAATGATGGTATTTTGGTAAAATAATATTTATTTTTTAAAATAGATCAAAATTTTTGGGCAAGCCAAGAAAGAAACATAGACTATTAATATGAGACGAATAATATATATATATATATATATATATATATATATATATATATATATATATATATATATATATATATATATATATATATATATAAGAACTTAAACCGTTTTATATGAAACACTTACTAGTATATGTTATTTTTCTTTATAGCCATTACGAGTTGAGAGTGTTGCTCACATGCAAAGAGGAAAAGGATTTGTAAATGACACCCATTTCATAATACTTATTTTTTTTGAACCGGTAAATCTAATGTATTCCTAAACTAACAACACTTATTTCATTTATGTCCACAACGGAACTTGAACTCTCGACCTCAAAGGAGAAGACACCACCTGATATCACTGAGCTACAAACCCTTTGGTTGATAATGCTTATAGGCACTCCTTCAACATCTCAAAACAACATTGTTTTAGGCCTATTAATAATGTCTATAATTATTTTGCAGGCTGTCCTAAAAAGTACATCATTATTGGTAAAATAAATATATATTTAATTTTTGACTAATTTTTAGAAACAACTTACTATAAACATTTTTGTCACTTTTTAATATTTTAAATATGTAAGTCATTTAACTTGTTTATGAAAAAATAGAAATTTCAATCAAACTCTTATTTTGGCAATTTTGTGAGAAGTGCTTTTTTGTTTCCATTAAATTTAATGAATAAAAATGACTAATGCCAAGAAAAGTCTTCTACATTGACTTGTTAATTTAAAGATTGTCGGCGTATGAATGATGTAGTATATATATTAATGATGAGACGCATCATGTGTGATGCTGCCATATATTTGTTTATACTAAATAAAAAAAAAAAAAACATTTTATTTTTAATCATGGAAATATTATAAAACCACTGCTCAAAGAGAAGCGGAAAAAAATAAAACGAATTATAAAATGTTAAAAGTTTGACAACATCAATCAACTCAATTACATATTCCAAAATTAATCTTATTTTTTGTTGGTGATTTAGTGTCACCATGCCATTTTATGTAATTAGAATTAACATGTGAGCTAAGGGACTTCATAATTTGTACTCTAATATATGTATGGGGTTGTGCGGGGTGCATGCATGTATAAGATCGAATTAGAAGTTGGTTCGATGACAAGTCGAGGGTCCGGGGGCAGCGCCCCTTTGGTGGGGTCTAAGGCAGCGCCCCTAGCAGGGTCCATGGGGCAGAGCCCCTGGCTGGGGTCCCGCTTACTTGCTTCTAAAGCAATCCATGACGGCCAACCCCAAAAGGCAAACCCTAATCTCGTTTATTATATAAACTACTCTTCTCTTTGAGAAGAGATATACGACAACTATTAGCTCTCTTTTTCTTCAAACAAACAGAGAATCCTTCTAGTGTAACACTCTGATTTTCAGGTATAAGATTTATTCAAATTATGTATGTTTTTCCTCTGAAACACGGCGTGGTAGAGCCTCACCACGGAGTGTTGAGGAACTTTTGGGCCGCATATTTTTATGGACCAACACGATGTGTTAGCGACTGATTGAGAAAACCCTAATTTTCAGGGTTTTGCACCATATATATAATATCCTTAAGTCCCATGGGGTGGTCTTTTATTAGCCTCCAACTCCCCATATCGACCCTTGAGAACCCTAATCATCTTTTCCTCTCATTTGTGAGCCAGTGTGGTGTTTTTATAGCCAAATAAGAAAGAAGTTGGAAGAAGGAAGTAAGAATCCAGCAAGCAAGCCCTCACCTTTCAGTTCGACACTCTTTTGGACCTTTGTAATTGTCCAAGATCCGATTTTTATTCATCTATGTTGCTAGATCTTGAGTTTTAGCCTTTTTTTTTCTTGTTGTTCTTGAGTGAGGGAATGGTTGGATCTCATAAAGTTAACAACTTTATGAATCTCCAGGTCTAAGTGACCTTATAGACTCTTGGATCTGGCCTTTAGTCGAGTTTTGATGCCATGCATGGAGAGTAGGTTGTAAATCCCCATTTTTGACCTATTTTGGGTTCAAGACATGCATTAGACATGTATGTCTATAAAGCACCGACATTTGAGAGGGTTTTGATGCTAGAATCTCTTCTAGAAAGGATGGGTTTCAGACTTCAAGGATTTAGCGCTTCTTGGTTAAGCCTTTGAACCTTCAAGCCTTGTGGTTGGGTTTTGGGACCCTTGGTGTAGTCCCAAAGGATAAAGTTGGAAACTTTATCCTTCTTGATAGCATTTGGGTCTAGATTTGAGCCTTGGAGTCCCTGGAATCGAAGAAAATAACTGAATGTATTAGGCTGCTGGAACCCAGGCAAACACAACATGTTTGCTAGTGGACACGGCGTGTTAGTTGGGGTTTTCCCGACCATCTGAATGCTATCGAAACACGACGTGTTTGCTAGTGGACACAGTGTGTTGGGTCAACATGGACTGTTTACCTAGACCGTTGACTTTAACCTTGACCAAGTTTAACTTTGAGGTTATTTTAGGTATTGATGGAATTTGATGGACTTGGTCATTTGATGGTTGTAGGCATTTGAGTTAGGAGCTAAGATTTGGAGTCGTAACTTTTCAGTTCTGTACTGCTTGTGAGGTGAGTTTTCCTCATTGTACTTTCGGGTCGAAGGCACCAAGGTCGGCCCATTGGTTTGATAGATGATATTATTGATATGCTGATTATGGAATATATATATATATATATATATATATATATATATATATATATATATATATATATATATATGCTAGTTTTGATATGCTAGTCTGGTAGATCTATAGGACTACCTGTGATACTGTCTGTTTATCTGTGTATGATATTATATGTTATATGTCGACATATTATGTGGGTAGGGTTGAGGTTTTACTGCTCCGTGTTGTAGCCAACAAACCCTAGAGCAAACTAGATATGAGCTGAATACCGGAGAGGACATGCCAGACTCATACTGAGGGCTCATGAGCATTCCAGATACGAGCTGAGGGCCAGGAAGGGCATACCAGACTCGTATTGAGGGCTTAGTGTTATTCAGTCCGGGAACTAATTAAGCCGGGGAGCAAGCTAGACATAAGTTGTGGGCCAAGGGCAAGCCAAAATTATGTTGTGGGGTCAGGGGTAATCTACTTTGTTAGTTGTGGACCCATTGCATGTTGTTATTATATTTGTGCTATTTGTTATGTATTAGTATTTTGGGGAAATCACTAAGTTTTAGGCTTACAGTTTTGGAATATGTTTCAGGTACCTCTAAGGATCACAGGAAGGCGAATGCGTGATCGTGCACCTCCTTATGTTTTGTTTCACGATTTTGGGATTTCTATGATGTTGAACTTATTTTGAAAAAAAATATAAACGATGATGGTTTTTAGGTTTATTTAAAAGTTTAAAATTTTCATGAAATTTATGAATGTTACAAGTTGGTATTAGAGACTTGGTTTGAGTGAATTGGAGGAACACTCGTGTGAATCCAGTCTCAAACTAAGGAAAAAGATTTTAAAATGATTTTTTCAATTGATTTCTCTGATGTTGAACTTATTTTGAAAAAAATTGTAAATGATGATGGTTTTTAGGTTTATTTAAAAGTTTAAAATTTTCATGAAATTTATGAATGTTACAAGTTGGTATCAGAGCCTTGGTTTGAGTGAATTGGAGGAACACTCGTGTGAATCCAGTCTCAAACTAAGGAAAAAGATTTTAAAATGATCTTCAAAGGAGCCAAATAAATCCAAACAGTCAGGTTACTCACCGGGATTGTTACTTTGGAGTCAATTATGTCTCTAATATCGTGCACATAAAAATTGTCATCGTTGGACAACATACATCGCCAAACATCACCATTGTTGAGATGAATTTGCGAGATGACTATGTTGAGACTATTAAGTTCACCGAGCTCCAAAGTGCTGCTGGGAGCCTTCTTCCAAGCCCTTATGAGACCACCGTTTAGCCTGATCCTCTCCGAAATAAAACAAACTTTCGCTTGTCAAGGTCACATATGAGAGGGAAATGGTCAACAAAAGTGCCATCTCCAGTCTAGTCTTCGGCCCAAAAGAGAGTGCTTTGACTCATGTTTACATGACACTTTAGAAGATCCGAAGTGTGAATCCCCAGATCCTGTAAAACTGATAAAAATATTAACAATATTAAAGGGTGAGTTGACCACCAAAGTATAGATTTACAAAGGGTGAGCCTACCACCAAAGAAGAGAGAATTGATTTTCCAAGAAGAGAGGCAACTTTGAACTCGGTCAATAATAGTCAGTAAGTTTCTCCTAAAGGACAAGTTCGCACCAACCGGGACCCCTAGATATTTGAAAGGAAGAGACACAACCTCTGTAATGCCCTATCCCGAATCGTTTCCCATTTGGGTGTGGGTGACGTAATTTAGATGAGTTGGGTGTTCGTTTTGTGTTTTGGAGCCAAGGGGTATTTTGGTAAAGTATTAACTTGGGCTTTAATGGAAATTGGATCGTTGTTCGGGAAATTTTAAGGCATGTATGATTTGATAAAAGCGTAGAGATTCTTGTCACTTTTTCATGGATATAAGGATCGTCGAAATCGTACTTATAGTGAAGAAGTTATGGCCTTCGGATGAATTTGGAGTTTAAGGAAAACCCTAGTATGTGGGGCGTACATAGGGAGTACAGTAGGCGTACCAGTGCGAGATCTAGTACGTGAGGTGTACACTAGTGTATGCTTAGCATACTAAGGAGGTGTGATCATGGATGTGAGGCCTTGTACGTTGGGCGTACGAGGAGATTAAGAAACCCTAATTTTAGGGTGTTGTACCCTATATAAAGACCTTAAGCCCCTATGGCTAGCCTCTTTACCAGCCCCCAAACCTCCTAAAACCCTAAATTGATCCTTAAGCCTTCTTTGTGGTGTTCTTGAGCTCTTGAGAAGATTTTGGTGGTTATTTTGACCTTTATGAAGGAAGTAAAGAGGATTGAAGGTGCGTTGCTTGGTGAGGGGTTCATAGCTCCAGAATCATCACCCTTTTTGATAGACTTTGGAGGTATCAAGTTCCTACCTTGGCTTTTAGATACTTAGATCTCTTTATGACTCGATTTGTTATGCTTTTGTTCCTTTTTTGGGATGGTTGTTGAATTAAGACGTTTGAAGGACTTATTCTTTTAGATCTTAGCTTATAAGGAGTTCCTTAAGCATAAAGGTGCCAACTTTATGGAGTGTTGGGTCTTATGCATGCATTAAGTCATCTATTAAGTCCTTTTCAAGCTTAAGAGCTTCATTTAGCCATGCATGCACGTAAAGTCAGCAATTTTACGTGATAATCCAGCTCAGGGAAGCCAGATCTACGTTTTGGAGCAATGTATTAATGGATTAAGTGTTAAAATCGAGATTTAGTTGAATAGGTGAGTACGTTAGGTGTACAAGCAGGCACTCTTAGCGTACAAGCCCTCAAGCGAGTACGTTGCACGTACGTGCTAAGTACGCCGCACATACTCAGTCTGATGGACTTTGTGTTTTGGGCTTCCAGTTTGAGCCATCATTTTGGGCTTGGATGCTTAGGGCCTTGTTGGGCCATCTAAATGAAAGTGTTTTGGACTAGATTTATTGGTGGGCCTTGGGGTAAGTCCCATGTAAAGGTTAGGGCCTAATTTGGAAAATTGGGCCATGTATGATCAGTTTGGTTGTTGGCCCATGTTTGGGCCTTTTGGATGGTGGGTTTGGGTCGTAGTCTTGGACCAAACTAGGTAAGGGGTAAATTGGTCATTTACCCTAATTATGGACTGATGATTATGGATTGGAATCCAATTGTTAATTGGGTGTTATTTGATATTGATAGCTTGGGGATTTGTCGAACCAACAGCCAGTGATTCATCAGTGTGATTCAGTAGTGCGAGGTGAGTTTCCTCACTGTGTTTAGCGGGTTGGAGGCACCAATGCCAACCCATGATCTATTATGTTAGAATACTCGTTGTCTGTGTGACACTTGTATGTATATGTGCTTATATGCTTACTGGGCGGGGCCCGGTGGTTTCTTTGTATGCTATTACATGTTATGTTTATATAAGTTATATAGGGGGGGGGGGGAAGTTATGTGAGTTAGGGCGGGGCCCATTATATGATATTTATGTATGGTATGTGGTATTTTGGGGAACTCACTAAGATTTGTGCTTATAGTTTTCAATTTATGTTTCTTTACTTCTGTTTTCAAAGAGAAGAGCTTGGGATGATTGCAAGGCACACACCACATGTTTCCGCCTTCTGTGATTTAATCTGATAATGATGATATATTGATAAAACTCTAAATACGTTGGTTTGTGAAAATGATATGATTTACTATTTTAGTAATTTAAAAATGAAAATTTCGGGTCTTATTTTTGGGACGTTACAAGTTGGTATCAGAGCCTTGGTTTGAGGGATTTGGACATACTTTCAGGTGTGTCTGAAATCAAACTGAGGATTTGGTAAAGTTTTTTCTACAAGAAATGTGTTTTTAAGAAAATATTTTTCTAAGACAAGAAGGGGTGAGGTGCATGCAATCACTCAAGTAAGTTTTCCCCAAAATACCCATACATGTTATCTGATATGAGTTGATTTATGAATCTATGAATCATATGTTAGTTAGGGCTAAGGATATGCTTAGTGTTTGCATGATAGAATGCTAGGAGAGATGTGATGTATGCCTATTGTATAAGCTTGTAGGCTTGCATGCTAGTATAATCAGTCTATGTTAGATTGGTCTGATATGTGATACTTGTAGCTTAGGAAGCATGGAATGCTAGATTAGGTATAATTTGTATATGTAAGGCTATCAGCAACGAGAGTGAAAGTTCCTAGCATGAGTTGTGATGTGTGAGGTTGGATGCTCTTGATTATCCTATAGGTTGGAGTGTTACTGCAAGAATGCTGCTTGCTTTGTGCCTTGTGGGACTCTTATATAATGGGAGTTGGTTATTAAGTGAATATGTTAAGTCACATGTGACAAAGGTTGCATAATCTTAAAGTGATGGGTTTGACCCTATTGAGCTTCTCTCATTTGAGTCCAACAGTTGTAGGGATGAGTCTGTTACTCAAAGGATTATCTAAGCTTTGTTGCATGTAATTGTATTCATGAGGTGGGTAACTGGAATTATGGGGAATCCTTCAACGGCTAATGGCAGGGTGAGGCCGGGAACCTATGAAAGCCTAGGAAATGCTTCAGTGGGTTTTATTGCGCTCTTTAGCGAGTGCTTGGAGTATTAGTTTGAGAAGGTGACTTGGAGGATTCAGGAGGATTCTTAAGGAAAGTATGGATTGGTGTGGAAGGTATTATTAGGCCCCTACTAGTGAAAGCACATGATCCATACTCGAGTCAGGGAGAGTCTTGGAGAATCTAGGAATCCTGTGGGATGAGGATTCTTGGGTATGTTCTGATCTTTTGCATGTTGTTTTTTTTAGTATGGCGTTGAGCACTCGGGAAGGGGTTCAGGTTATGGTTTCGACTCAAGTGCATGTACTAAGCCGATTGATGAGCGCATGCGAGAGTTCATCTCATTTGATATTACCCATGACATTCTAGAATGGACTCTTGCGATCTTTAGTTCAGACAAGGAAGGGATTTTGGAGCTATTGGATGGTCGTCTCAGGGCCTTACGGGATGAGATTGTAACGGGGTGGTTAGGGGATCTTCTGGAGCCCAAAGCTTGTGGGTCCCTAGAGTCCTTCAGGAAGGAGGATCATATTGTTAGCTCTTGTCAGTTAGGATCGGAGGTGGTTTATACACCACGTCTTCAGGAGAGTTGACCACATGATTGGATTGCTATAGAGGTTTCTTGAGCCCTCTGTGAGGAGTTACCTGACATCATTGGGTGTGTCACGGATAGATAGATTGACGGGTTCAAGAGTTGAACCTTGGTTGTTCGGACGGACGATGGGACGGTTGGGGTAACTCAGGAGCAGGAGATTTATTTGGAGCACATGGGGATGAGGGTGCCAAAGCACATGCAGGCAGTTAAGGGTCCTACAACGAGACCCAAGACTTTAGACCAACGATTAAGGGGCCAACAGGGTCGGGGTCGGTGTAGCACGTGCGAGAAGCAACACAATGGGGTTTGTCGTTCTAGGGGCATGAGCTGCTTCAAGTGTAGAAGGGTTGGCTACGTCAGTCGGGATTGTCCTCAAGGGGCAAGTTCGTTATGTTTTCACTGCAATCAAGTGGGCCACAAGAAGGCCGACTGTCCAATGTTGAAGGGCGGAGCAGTGAAGGCACATGCTCCAGTTTCATTGAGGATCTTTGATGGTCGTGAGGATGGGACAGGAGCCCCAGCTGGGAGGAGCTAAGCATTGTAGTGTCAGTCATGGGAGACCAGGTTCCATCAAGTTCTATTTTCAGGTAGGTTATCTTTAGCTTTCTTATTTTTTATTGTCAAAATTTATACTGCTTCGGAATTTTGTATTGGTATGGGTAAGCATCATATTTGGTATGGTTCTCTGCTATTGTCTGGATTATGTCATCAGGAATTGTTTTATGCCATGGTGCATGCCAAGAGTTGCTAGTGGGTCATATTTTGATGAGCGGGATTTAGTTGTTTGGGGAGTTGTTCCGGTTCTTTGTTGGGTTCAATTCAGGGGATGATGGATAGATCTTTAGTCGAGTCAGTAGGATAAGTTCTTCAGCGAAGTCATAGTTCATCCATGTAAGCATTTGTTCGGGTATGATAGGTAGTTTTCCATGGGAGAACCATTGGGTTAAATCACTACTGTTGCTAAGGAAGGAGCAGTAGTAAGGAGATGGTGGTGTCAGTTGCATGAGTTGTTTGGTCATTGGAAGTGCCAGAGAAATTTTATTATCCGAAGGATAGTAGATGGTTAAAATTCAAAGATTCTTGAGGATATCCTAGTTCTGAGCAAGGGTTATGGTCTTTAGATGTTGGCATAAAGGACTTCAGGGTTTAGTGCTATATCTATGGAATCATTTGGGGTTATCGGGTTGCTGGGATCTCGGGATTATCTATCGGATTTCTGGAGTTAGCCGATCATCGAGATAGGTTAGTAATGGAACGCTAGTATTGGTAAGCGCATGTCATATTTGGTTCATGCTGTTTGAAGATTGATGGGTTGAATCAAGGGTATCTATTTGATGTATGAATATTGATGGGATATCGGGAGTATCTATCTAGATTTCAGGAGTTAGCCGATCATCGAGATAGGCTAGTAATGGAGCGCTAGTGGGGGAGAATCGATTAGAATTGCTGGGAGTTGGATCAAGGGTGGAAATAGGGCAACTTTTACATCCTGATCAGGAGGAGAGACGACCCAGGTGGCCTTTTGGATTGAAGTTATGTAAGTTGGGTGTTCAGGAAACTTCCAATAGCAGGTCGGCGTCTTCTTTATAGCAAGCTTGTGGATGGATCCAGGTTGAGGATTATGTTAGAGCCTCACTGTCTATTCTTGTCTGATGAAGGATTTGGGGTTCGAAGCATGATCTAAAAACCTTATTGGAATTTAGTCGGATGCGGGGTCGCTCAGGATAATTGGGGTTTAGATGGTTCGAATGGGGTAAGACCATGGGTGGTAACCATGGTTGGTTAGTTGTAACATCATGTTTCAGATTGTGTTGTGATTTAAGGCCCGTGGGCCTTAATCTGAGTATGAGAAGACTTTGAGGCTTTGAAGGATGAAGGTTTAAGCCTTATTGGGATATGGGTAAGGTAGGTTGTGTGACAAAAGAGTTTTGTGTGTGCTTTAGAGCCCAAATGTATTGCTAAATGCGCTGGTGCGGGCTTTTTATGAATTTTGGGATATGAGTTCGAGTGGGCATCAGGAAGAATAAGGTTGATAGAAGTGTAGAGTTTCTCGGATGTAAAGTTCGTTGGAAACGGACTTAGAATGAAAAGTGATAGCACTTTAAAGTTTTGGCAATATTGGCCCATAATGTAAATGGTTGGCAAGTGGTTCCTATGCATGCATGGAATGCATGCGTGTGAGCAGCTGGGTACGCCCAACATATGATGGGAAATGATCGCGGATGCTTTTTGGCGTACGCCTAATGTATAGGATGTACGCCCAGCGTACGTCCAGAGTCCAAAAACCCTAAATTTAGGGTGTGCCACTATATATAGAATATTATGGTTCAAACCCTAGCCTCCATGTTTGTTCCCCAACCTCAGAGAATCCCTTGAACGCCTCATATCTTCTTCCTTTGGGAGAATTGGTCTTCAAGAGGTTCATTTGGGGGAGTAAGCTTTGCAAAAGAGGAAGTTGGCCAAGAAGAACTTGGGAGTTTGAAGCTCATGGATATGGAATAACATCATCATTTGGAGCTCTTTTGAGGTATAAAGTTCATAACTTTATTTAAGAATGCATAGATCTTGTGTAGTGAAGTTTTGGAGTTGTTTTGGTCCCAAGTTTGGAGCTTTATTTTGGAATCTCGTTTTTGAGCTTAGGGTTGCCACCCTCAGAGCTAAAAGGGTCCCATAAGCAATAAAGTTTCAATCTTGATGGTCCTAATGAGTTCATGCATGATATCTAGCCCTTGTTATGGAAGTATGTTGTTGCCTTTTGAGTTTGAGCTTATTTGGTGGATTGTAAGTCACACAGATTATGAATTTAAGGATTAAGAGGATGATAAGGATATGGATCTGAATTTGTAGTCTCTGGAATGAAGTAATAAGCACTTAATGGAAAAAGGGCTTATCAGGAAGGTTACACTGAGCGTACGTGAAGGTACGCCCATCGTATTTGCCATCGAGTCGGTACGCTTAGCGTACATAGGTGTACGCCCCGCATAACTTGTCTGTGTTGGACTTTTTGTTTTGGGCCATGCTTTGGGCTGTTGGGCCATCAATAGTCTGAAGTTATGGGCCAATGATATATTTGGGCTTGGGGTTTAGCAAAGTGGGCCTTTAGTGGGCTTGGGGAGTTTATCTAATGTTGGGCCTACCATTTAGATTGAGAATTGGGCCTTGATGGGCCCAATGGGTTTTAGATTATTAATGGGCTGGTCAGTGGGCTACCTCTAGACCTAAAGAGTGAGAGTTGGACTTAGTTCCTAATTGGGATAATTGTGGGCTTTGGCACAGAGTTAGAGGCCAGTGTATAGTAGCAGCATTACTAGAGTTTGTTCATCATACGAGGTGAGTCTTCTCACTATACTTTACCTATAGTGGTAGTTATGTGTGACCAGAGGTTCGTATGTGCATGCTTGAGTTGTACATTTTCTATGTGATATGTGTTGTGTGTTAGATTATGTGATATTTAGACCGGACCGGAGGGTCCAACGAATTATGAGACCGGAGGGTCCTCACTTAGACCGGACCAGAAGGTCCAACGAGTAGTGAGACCAAATGGTTCTCACCTAGACCGGACCAGTAGGTCCAACGTGTTGTGGGACTGGAGGGTCCCACTGAGACACATTGACCGGAGGGTCTTACCGAGTTATAGCCTCGAGTGGCTAAATACTTGTGCGTGGTATTTTAGGGAACTCACTAAGCTTCGTGCTTATCGTGTTATGTGTTATGTGTTTTAGGCTCTTATTAGGATCGCGGGAAGGCGATGGCTCGATTGTACACACAAGAGAAAAGAGTCATGAATGAGGATCCTGGATTTTGATAATTACTTTTGAAAACTATTTTGAAGTATGTTATGACATCGACAATTTTATATATGATGTTGGTAATTTAAAAATTGAAAATTTTGTTTAAAAATTTACGGTGTTACATTAGTAGTGTTGTAAGACTACGATGGGATTGTAGTGTTCACCAGTTTGAGATTGCTTATTATGGAAGTGGTCATGAGTATAAAAGGGGATCAGTTCATGCCTTGGGCACGATGGACAGGATTGTCAAAGAGCATCTCTCTGTTTTAGGTTGAGGACCATTGGGGTCCGAGGCAGAGTCGGGCCGGTGTAGCTCTAAATGGGTGGGACCCGTGGGCGAGGCCGCTCCGTGGTATAGTTTGGGTAGGACCTGTGGGTGAGGCCTGTGTGATTATGGCAATGTAAGTGGGACCTAGTATATACTGTTGGGTCGAGGTATTAGATCTTGGTTTGTTGGATTGAGTGTGTGGTCAGTGAGTGGTGTGGAGGGATGCTTGGGCCAAGATATCCTTGTCATTTGGGCTCTTGGGAACCTGGTGGTAGGACCAAGCACGATATTGCTAGTGTCAGCGATGGTTCGGGAATCTTTATATCCCAGTAGTGAGGGTTTGCCATGAATCAGAAGGTTTCATGTGAAATGAAAGTGTAAATCCTTATATCTTGGGTTATGGGTTAGGTACCGAGTTGGCTCTTGTTGAGTGATTTGTAACATACACGTTTTGAAATCGTGTTTTGTAATGAATAAAATTCTGAAATACTATGTGAAATTGAGTGTTGAGTTCTAACAGATGGTTTTTATTAGAAATGAAGTAAAACTATGTTTAGAATCACTCAGAAAATATTGGAAGTCTTATGAAATTCAAATTAAAAGTCAAATAGTGAAATTTAGCGAAAATATAAAATTTGAAATAAGTAAAATTTTATTATTGAAAGTTGTAAATAATCTCGTTAGAAACTTGTAGGCGAAAACCTCGTCTCTCTTACCTGTTTCTTGTTTGGTTGTGGTTTTAGAGTAGGATCACTTCTCCGGGTGACTATCTCACCTCTGAGTATATACAATTATGCATTCCTTGGAGTGTTGATATTTAGTATGCTGTTATGCTGTAGTGATTTATTAGATCTGTGTTCTGATATTGAGTATACTATTATGAACTGTTAGATCGGTATCCTGGTAGATAGGATGTTATTATGTTGTTACGATCTGTTAGATCGGTTTGTTTGTCTATAGACTGTTATGTGATTATCTGATATATGTGCACATGTTTGATTAGTGGTTGAGGCTTATCTACTTTATGCGAGAGCCAATAGACTTGGGCATTCCAACCCGATGGTTGTGGGCCGTGAGTATTCCATCCCGAGGGTGACTGGACTCGTAGTATGTGGGCATTCTAACCCAATGGTTGTGGGCCGTGAGTATTCCATCCCGAGGATGACTGGACTCGTAGTATGTGGGGTTCCAAACCAATGGTTGTGGGACATGAGTATTCCATCCCGAGGATGATTGGACTCGTATTATGTGGGCATTCTAACCCGATGGTGGTGGGCCAAGGGTATTCCATCCCGAGGATGACTGGACCCATAATATGTTGGCATTCCAACCCGATGGTTGAGGGCTTGAGGTATTCCAACCCGATGGTTGATTGGACCCATAATATGATGTTTGTGATTATATGTTTATTGTTGTATGTATGAGTATTTTGGGGGAACTTACTTTGCTTTGTGCTTACGGTTTCAGTTTATTGTTTCATGTGCTTCAGATGTCTCAGCAAGGCGAAGGCATGACCGTACACATCCTCATGTTTTGGACTTATGGTTTCTAGGATACTCTAATATGAAACTATTTCGAAAACATTTTATAATAACTAATGGCTTTTGCATGTTTTGAAAAAGTTTTAAATTGGCTTGATTTTTATGGGAGTTACAAAAATGCTCTCAAACCCTAACAATGGTAGCTACATATGTGCCTAATGATCCTTCTCATACAACACATGCCAACACCTCTCAACCATTAATGAAGATTCAAAGAACAAATTGTGGAGTTTAACCGGATGAAACTCAATATCCTGACGAATTGAAGAAGTTAATTGTTGCTTTGAACCATTCTGTTTTGTCTACAATAATGTCGACATCCTTCTCTGTCCCGATGACATGGTTGTCACTTACTGGTTCTACTGTAGTATTCAACAAGACAATCAATGTGGTTACCCTCTAGTTAACCAATGACAAGAAGTTCAAGTTAACCAAGAAGATGTTTGCTCAAATATTGAATATCCCTAATGTTGAACCCTTTTATGAAGTTACGAATGAACAGGTCCTTCTCATGTTCAATGAAATGGGTCATCAACTGATTCTAACAAAGATAAGTGATTTTAAGAAATCTTCTTTGCCCTGCATATGGAATTTTTTGTTTGGTATTTTCCTTCGATGCATGACGGGTCGAAGCATTAGCTTGGACAAGGACAAATTGGAAATTTATGTCATGTTAGTAGGTCTTTATTATGACTTACAAGCTGGTTACGTAACACAACTGTGGGAAGAATTTGCAAAGAGTATTGGTAACACAAATATGGTGAATGGAGTCTCTTGTGCTCGTTACCGGAGTCTTATTCTACGGTTTGCATATGAAAGAGAAAGGGTTGTTGTTCCAGATGATGACCAAAAGGCTGAATTTGCTTTATATCAGCATCCAAAGACAGTGGAGGATAATCCAAATGTGTTTCCATCGATTGTATGTATCACTGATGATATGCTTCGAAAGGTTGATCCTCCTGCTCATCCAGTTCTTGTTTCTTATTTACAAAGTATCAATCCTTCGATTGAGACTGGAGTTCTGTTAGCAAAGGGTGATAAAGTCAAAACAAGCAAACTTCGAAAAAAGATCATAAGGCTAGTCGATCGA